>NC_138207.1:86533951-87178951 GCF_964194415.1 Vipera berus | reverse complement strand
CTCTCATGGCATTTCTGTTGTCAGCTATAGTGGCTAATAACAACCTCTGTAAACCAGGGGTCTTCAGACTTGGCCCTTTTATGACTTGTGGACTTCAGCTCCCAGAATTCCTCAGCAAGGCATGCTGGCTGAGGAATTCTGGGAATTGAAGTCCACAAGTCATAAAAAGGGCCAGGTTTGAAGACCCCTGCTGTAAACTCTGTATTGACAGCTGAGACCAGATGGACTGGGAAATACTAGAGTATCCAGGAGTATCGGAAGTCCAAGGCAGCGGCGGTCGTAGTTGTGGAGCAGAGATACTGCCCAGACATAACCAGCAAAACACCCCTAATTGCTGCCCCCCCACACACAGCTGTCAGCCAGTCTCCTGCAAGTGGGGTGGGATCTATCACATTTTGTGTCTGGAGTCTATCACTTTGTGTCTATCGTACTTTGTGGGGTGCTATAGTTTGATGTTTTATCTGTACTAGCTGTTCCCTGTGTTGTGCTGTCTTTCTACAAAGAGAAGGATTTGTGTGGACCTTGAGTCTAAGCTAGAATCGGGGATGCTGCTGACCCAGCAAATGCTCCATAGAAACAGACTGGAGCAAACCTTAAACTCATTTCCAATTGTCAGAGGCTGGCAACAGTAGGAAACTGTTAATATAAATGGCTTCAGGCATTTCAATTGTATTTGATTGCTGGTAGTTTGGACCAGGGGGAAAAAAAAGCATCTTCAGTGTGCCTCCTTTGGCCACGTGCTAGAGACAATTTACAACCCCTTTCAGTTTATAGAAAAGGCAGATCCACAAAAACTGCAAATAATAGTAGAAAAGTGCAATGCATATTTTGTACCTTTGCAGAACATTCCTTGTAAACGCTGTGTGATTTTTCACTAGCAATCATGGAGTAGACGAGAGTGTTGATTCATAGGTAATAGAATTAAAAAGGCTCTTATTAATATGTAAATTTGGGTAAGTGCAGAGACAGCAGGACTTCAGCCTGGATAAAGCAGTAGAAATAGCCAGACCAGAAGAAACTTTGATGCGAATGTTGGGAGCCTCCAGGAGCAAAATCCATGCTTTGTAAATTGATGAATATTCTCAGTAATCCAGGAAGAGTTGTCTGGAAGGTGTATGTTTTGTAAGTTAATTAGGATTTAGGGCTGACGCCTTACCTACAGCCTTTGGGCTATAGAAATCCACTGATGTTTTGGCTAAGACACCAGCTAGTAAGTTTCCAGCAGGAGTAATAGGTACAGCAGGAAGGTCACATATAAGTGTTTTGAAAAAATTTAGCACTAAGAAATTGCCCAGTACTGGGTGGTGTGTATTATAAAAGGCCTTGCACAAATTAGCTGGCAAAAATGTGTGGAACAAAGAAAGTCTCAGAAGATAAAAAGAAATTAATATGTGGGGATATATATATATATATATATATATATATATATATATATATATATATATATATATATATATATATATATATATATATATATATATATATATATATATATATATATATATATATATATATATATATATATATATATATATATATATATATATATTCAGAATGTCAGTATACCAATAAACTGGAACAATCCATGACATATACCAGTGTTTCTCAACCTTGGCAACTTTAAAGTGTGTGTACCTCAATTCCCAGAATTGCCCAGCATCCTGGCTGGGGAATTCTGGGAGTAGAAGTCCACACACTTTAAAGCTCTCAGGGTTGAGAAACACTGATACAAACTACAGCAGTGTCTGGAATACCAGTGCTATTAATGCAACCTAATGTTCTTCCTCAGCAGATAACAAAATTACAACAAAGTTGGTAGCAGGAGGCACTTCCTGGTGAAAATACTTGTGCTTAGGAGGGCATGTTTTAAACTGGAAAGTGTGTTACAACTCATTGCAAGACAGCCACAGGAGAACCTGATTTGTATTTTTAGGTACAAAGAATAAAAGCTTGCAGTTTCTCCAAGGGATTCAACAGGCACATGTTAGATCTGTGAAATATCGGCTTTATATGATCAAGCAATTCATAGTAAGTTTTTCCAATAGAAGAGAATATAGCTCAAGGTTGAACTCAAATGCAGTCTTTGGTGTTCTCTGAGTTTAGTTGCTTGCCTGTAGATGTTTTATTACCTGACTAAGTAACATCATCATTGCTAGTGGTGTAAGGTTTGTTCCCTGTTTCTATATAGTAGCTTGATTTTCTACTGTTTTCTAGTGTAGTTTTCTCCTTGGAAGTTCCTTGATTAGGCTTTTGTTTTCTGCATGATTGTCTGGTTTTAATTCTCTGTTTCCATGGGTTGGAGAAGATATGTTCTGCTCTTTTTGTTACCTTCTTAGCCTTTTTTGTCTCTTTAATGGTGTCTAAATGTGGTTTATTTCTGTGTGGTTGTTGGTGGCCAATTTGTACGATGGTCAAGCTTCTACGAATTTCTCTCCCCCCCCATTTTTTTATTTAGCTTGGTCTAGGACAGGGGTCTTCAAATTTGGCCCTTTTATGACTTGTGGACTTCAACTCCCAGAATTCCTCAGCCAGCATGTCTGGCTGAGGAATTCTGGGAGTTGAAGTCCACAAGTCATAAAAGGGCCAAGTTTGAAGAGCCCTGGTCTAGGATCCTCACAAGTTCCCAGGTAAACTGGTTGAGTCTGTTCTTGTGTTCTGAGATTAAGGAATTTGCATTTATATCTTCTGACTACTAGCTGGTGCTCTGCTAATCTTCTTTGTCTCCTACATAATAGCTGCTACAGCCCTCACACACATTTTGCAGATGACTCGTGTTTTGTTTTGTTTTTTTTCCCTTCTTGGGCTACTGGATGTTTAGCTATAGCAAGCTCCATCAGCTGCTTCAGCATAGCAATATATGTATATAGCCTAGCCCAGGGGTAGGCAACCTTGGCCCCTTTTATGACTCATGGACTTCAACTCCCAGAATTCCTGAGCCAGAATGGCTCAGCTTGGAAACCTCTCCCTTTCCCCTCAACATGGCTCAGGAATTCTGAGTCCATGAGTCATAAAAGAGCCAAAATTCCCTACCCCTGGCCTAGCCTCTACAGCCTAAAATCTAGGCTTCCTCTTGAGATTACTGGGTTACCTTGGATGAAAGGGCTGCAGATATCTTTGAGATAAAGAGAGTGTTTGCTTCTACTTGTGGTATTCCAAATGCCCAGAAATATCAGACTCTGCTGCAACTGTTGCCAAGATAAAATCTTTATTTGCAAACATAGGACTCCAAGTGAGCTTCTTGATGACCTTTGCAAGTCACTGTGTAAGAATTTGCACATAAGTGGGACATAAAAGTCATCTATTTTAACCCTTGCAAAACAGTCTCCTCCTCGTGTTCATATTGGCATCAGCTTTCAAAAAGTTGCCAAAATGAAGCTGTCCTTGTTGCCCAGTGTTGGATTAGCACTGCTACATGGGTGTTATGACTGTTGTTTTTAAATGTTATTTCTATGTTGGCTGTATAGGAACTATGTTGAGTTTTGCCAGCTTTGTTTTCCTGTTTTCATCACAGTAAACTGTTGTGAGATATCTGAACTGAGCGATAATGCAATGAAAAGATCAGTTGATCAGTTAGTAATCATACAAACCCAACAGTCTGCAATTCAGCAAAGCAGCCTAAGTTTTATCAGGCTTCCACAAGAGCCTAAAAATGATGGCACTGCTGGAAAGAATCAACTCATTAATAATCTCTTAAAGCAACAATCCTTTTTTAAACTTGCACAGAAGAAAGTTGGGCATAAATGTATAGTAGTGAATTGCTGTCATATAGGATCAAAAGCACTTCTGAGGGTTTTTTTTAAATGTAAGCTGTTCTGTTGGGTAGTCTGCATAGATTTGTTGTTAGTTGCGAAGTCGTGTCCGACCCATCGCGGTAGTCTGCATAGATACTTGAAAGCAAATTCCACTAACATCAAGAAGTGGGCATGGGACCGTTACCCTCAAAATGGGTAGACATAGCAATTTTAAAAAGTTGGGGGGAAAAGAATAAGGCAATGAGGTTTAAGCAGAACTCTCAAAAATGTTGACTATATTACTCAAAAATTGTGTACACACACATGCATACATATGTATGTGTGTGTCTACTTTTGGTCTCATATATATACATCGTTATAAAAAGACTAATTCAAGAGTTGACCAAGTGTAACTGCAGTATGGTATAGATTCTATCTTCCACCCATCCTCATAGTTGACAAATATTCAGTTCTTGATATTTGATATTTTTATTTATTTGTATCTGATCTTTATTATTTTTACAAATAATTCCAGGCAGCCAACATATCCAAAATTTCTTCCTCCTCCTATTTTCGCTGTAACAGCAATCCTGTAAGGTGGATTGGGCTGAGAGAGGATGACTGGCCCAAAGCCACCCAGCTGGCTTTCATGACTAATGTGGGACTTGAACTCACAGCCTCCTACTTTCTAGCCTGGTGCTCCAACAATATGTACAGAAATTATTTCTAAATCACATTAATCTTTATTCATTTATTTATTAAACCTACTGGTATATGCTACCCATATCACACAAAGGTGATGCTAGGCCAGGGGTAGGCAACCTCGGCTCTTTTATGACTCATGGACTTCAACTCCCAGAATTCCTGAGTCAGCTGACTCAGGAATTCTGGGAGTTGAAGTCCATGAGTCATAAAAGAGCCGAGGTTGCCTACCCCTGCGCTAGGCAGCCTATAATTGTTAAAACACCAATATTATAATAAAACCTTAAATGTTAAAACAATAGTTACATTACATTTGATTAAAATTGACAAAAATGGGGGAGGAAGGTAGGGAGATGTACATGGGGAGGAGGTTAGGTCTTATTTGTATCCCACCTTTGTTATATTTACAAATAATTCAAAGCTGCGAACATATCAACACACTTTCTTCCTCCTGTTCTCCCTCAACAATATCCCTATGAGGTGGGTTGGGCTGAGAGGGAACGACTGGCCCAAGGGCACCCATCTGGCTTTCATAGCTAAGGTGGGGATAGAACTCATGGTCTCTAGCTTCTTTGCTTGCTGCCTTAACCTCTAGAGTCTAAACTCCTTATCTATTAACTACTTCCAGAATGGCATGCCCCCCACTGCGGCTATAGGCCAGTTGGCAGAGCCAGACGTTCAGGTCCTTTTGAAATGCCAAAAAGGGTAGGTGCGGCTCTCACCTTGTGGGACATGATACTCCATAGGGCAGGAGCCACAGCAGAAAAGGCTCTCCTCCTGGACCCTCCAGCCAGAATTCCTTGATGGACAGGGTCTGCAGTATGCCTCGTCTGCCAATGCTGGTGGAGCAGGCCAATCCCATTGGGGTGAGACAGTTCCTCAGATAATCTGGACCCAGGCCATGAAGAGCTTTAAAGGTGATAACTAACACCTTGAATTAGACCTGGAAATAAACTGGCAACCGATGCAACTTGCGGAATAGCGGTGTAACATGGGCCACCCTAGGGCACCAAGAACTGTCCGTGCAGCCAGTCAGCTGTAGCTTCTGAACAGTCTTCAAGGGTAGCCCCCATCACACAATGACAAGAGGACCATATGGATTAACTTGTCAGTTCCTGAGCTCCATCTACAGCAGGGGTGTCAAACTCAATTTCATTGAGGGCCACATCAGCATTGCGGTTGCCCTCAGGGGGCCGAGTGGGGGTGGCCAGGGTGGGTGTGGCCTACTGGGTGGGCGTGGCTAGAGTGTGTATGGCCTACTGGGTGGGCATGGCCAGCTCTACATTGTTCGCATCAAGGGTGCCTATGGGGGCCTGGGCAGGAGTGGGACAGAACTGAGGGTCTCTGGCAGAAGGAGGGTCTCTGGGCCAGGGCCAAGGCAGTGGGGGCCGTTCCCTCACTGTTTCCAGTATGGCTTCGCAGGCCACATGAAACCACTTCGCGGGCCGGATCCGGCCCCCGGGCCTTGTGTTTGACATGTCTGATCTACAGGGTAACCCTCTAACCAATTTTTACTGAATGTTCTCTGATGTGTCTGTTACTGCAGATGCATGACCAATTTTATATTTATTTTAATTTAATTTAATTTAATAATTTGATTTCTATACCGCCCTTCTCCCGAAGGACTCAGGGCGGTGAACAGGGCAATACACAATAAAAATCGAATACAAAAATTAAAAAGTCATTAAACATCATGCCCATAAAATCAATACATATTAAAGTTAAAACTAGTTTTAAAAACCCAACCCCATCCCATCAGACCAGGCCAGCTTGTTCGAAAAAGAATGTTTTGAGATCGCGCCGGAATATTAATATTAATATTAATCCTATATCTGGTAAACCAATTATTTCCTTTAAAATTTGTAGTTTCCTATCTTAAAGGAAATAATTGGTTTACCAGAAAATAAATAATATAAATTTCTTTATTTTCCAGTAAAGAAGGTGGTTTGCGTAGGAGCTACATATAATTCTTCCAAAACCTGTAACTACTGGGGAATTTCAGAAGCAGTAATTAATATGAACCAAAAGAAGGAAATAACAAAATCAAATTGAATAAACTACCAAGAAACATTCTGAAGTAAGTCAAGCTACGTTTTTTTATTCTGTAAAGCCATTTCCTCTAAAGTAGATTTCTTTCTAAGTAATATTGTGAAAGATGCCTCATTTTGGGGGGGCATGTTCTTTTTAAACTGCAACTAGTTTCGTTTGTAACTTTTGGACTTGTGTGAATATTATTTTGTTACTAGTATTTTTCTTTCTTATCCAAGATGTTCTGAATATTAGCAACTAATTTCCTTTTCCAAATGGAAAAGCTTTTGAAGAATATTCCTCGTTTAAGGTATACATTTGATCAAGCCACACTCGGCCCTGCAGGTTATACCTGCTAATTTTTTCCCTAGCCTACTTATGATATTGTCTTATCAGCGACAAACACTATTCTTGACTTAAACACAATCCAGATGCAATGGTTGTCTTTATATCTGAATATAACAAAGTTCTAGACGGAAACTTGTGGCAATCTACTTGATATCTTTTCATTGTGATAATGAACAACTGAATCTCTCTAGTCTGATAATGAACAAGTAATGATCACAATGCCTAAAATACTTAAGTGGTCATTTAATTATTATGACACTGACTACACTCATATCATAAAGGTAAAGGTAAAGGTTCCCCCGCACATGCGTGCTAGTCGTTTCCAACTCTAGGGGCCAGTGCTCATCTCCGTTTCAAAGCCGAAGAGCCAGCACTTGTCCGAGGACGTCTCCGTGGTCATGTGGCCGGCATGACTAGACGCCAAAGGCTCACGGAACACTGTTACCTTCCCAGCGTAGTGGTCTCTATTTTTCTACTTGCATTTTTACGTGCTTTCGAACTGCTAGGTTGGCAGAAGCTGGGACGAGTAACAGGCGCTCACTCTGTTACGCGGCACTCGGGATTCGACCCGCCAAACTGCCGACCTTCTGATCAACAAGCTCAGCGTCCTAACCCACTGAGCCACCGCGTCCCTACTCATATCATACTGCCTTGCTAATCAGAACATCTTGAGGTGCAATGGAAGTTACCCTATAAAAATATGCTAGTATTGGTCTAGCAAGACTTAGTCTTGACAAATCAGTGCTGACTTCTGGTAACCAACAGAAATGATTTCAAAAGCATTTATAAATCAGTGACATAACTATTTGTTCTAGAATCTACCCAGCTACTGTCTTAGGCTAACCTTTCTTAGTTCCCTTAATAGCTCCCCTCTTAAGATTTGTTGAAAATAGGGGCATGTGTTAATTAGCATTGAAAAGAAAGGTCAAAAATGGAAGAAACCACCATATTGATTTCAAACCTTACTTGTAGACACCACTGCATGTACCCTCCAGTCATTTGGCATTTCATTTATTCACCAGGGTGTCACATAAATCAGTGTGTTTCAACCTTGGTGAATTTAAGATGAGTGTGCTTCAACTCTTAGAACTTTGGGAGTTGAAATCCACACATCCTAAAGTTGCTAAGATTGAGAAGCACTGTCATAAATGTTTAGTGAGACTTCCAGATGCTTAGAATTATTAGGGCCTACAGAGTGAAACTCCTTAGAGGGAATAGTCATCATGTTTGCATCCATCTCAGGGTTCACTCCTGCTTCTTCATTCTACTTTAGAATCCTTGGTGGATACATATCCATTTTTCAGAATAAATGAGTCAGTAATGATTTACTGTTAGCTCTGTAGCTTACAATGGCCATATGACAGTAACAATATAGTAAAAATGCAGCAAACCACAGTGGTACCTTGGTACTCATTGTTAATTGGTTCCTGGAGGTGCAATTAGTACCAAAAATTATGAGTACCAAACAAATTTTTCCCATAAAGAATAATGTAGTGCGAGGATCCCAAACCCCTGGTCTGTGGACCAGTACCAGGCCACACAAAGAAGCAAAGCCCCATCCGCGAGATGCAGGCAGCACAAAACCACGCACCCTCCGGTCCGCGGAAAAACCTCTCTCCACAGAACTGGTCCCTGGTGCCCAAAAGGTTATGGACCTCTGATGTAGTGAGTCACAAGGCAGCCAATACCATCAAGTTCTAGCTTGTGAATTGAGTATCAAACAAACGATGAGTACCGGGACAAAATTTTTGAATGAACCTTTATTGTCAAAGTACAACCATGTATACATTAAGATTAGCTGAGCCTCCCTTCGTGCTCCCACCCCCAACTCACAGTGACAACAAACCCTCCATCTTATTACACCATGTGAACTAATTGCACTACACACCGGCCTCGCAAGTCAATTCTGCATAAAGTTTATAAAAATTATTTCCCGTTCAAAAGCCTAACAGCCCACGGATAAAAGCTGTTTTTCAGCCTGTTGGTGCGGCTGGCTATACTCCTATATCTCCTACCTGATGGTAGGAGAGTAAAGAGATACCGTCCAGGGTGTGAGTCATTCCTGAGAATTTTCCTCACTCTTCCAAGGCAACGAGCCCTGGCGATGTCATCCAGTGGTGTCAGGGGACAGCCCACAATGTCTTGTGCTGTACTCACCACCCTCTGTAATACTTTCCTATCCGCGGCTGTCAGACCAGCATACCAAACCACTGGTATGTGTCAAATTGCGTCAAGTACCAAATTCAATGAGTTTCAAAGCAGTTGACTATCAAAGTACCACTGTGCATTAAAAGTCCATAACACATTTTTTTGAAAATGGAAAATAATATATACAATATCTCTATAGGCTCTTTGAAACAACTGCATTGTTGAAAGCTTCTGGAAAGCCCATAGCATAGTTTGATCTAACGGTTAAGGCACCAGGCAAGAAACCAAGCGAAGAAGTTATAGCCCTACCTTGGACAAGAAAGTCATCTAGGACGGTAACTCTGGGCCAGTCACTTTCTCTCAGCCCAACCGACCTCACAGGGATGCTGCTATGGGAAAAACAGAAGGGAGGAATATTAGGTATGGGCGTTGCTTGGAGTTATTTATAAAAATAATAAAGGCAGGATAAAAAAATCTAAAAGAAAATAGAAACCAGCCTAATATCTAAGAGGAATCTGCTTCAGCCCTCTTAGCCCATCCTCCAGGATTGTGGAGAAAAGGAAGAGGAGGAAGAGAAGAAGGGACTGCAGTATACAGTGTGCCTCAGTAAAAAGGTTGGGTAGAAATCTTGTCATGCAACTAACCCCATCAAGGAGAAAATAGGGCTAGTTCCATTTTCCATCACTCTGCTATGTGTCCAATCCTATCTAAAGTTGGGTGTCCTTAAAACTTTATTAGGTTTTATTTATGTTGTCAGATTGCTTCTGCTACTACGTTCCATTTTTATATTTTTTTTGCTTTGTTGGAATTATTTTCAATTATGCTTTTAGCCTCTCCTTTTGGGGAATTTCTTGAACACGTCGTTCCATCATATCATGGCATCTTATTCTAAATTAGTGTTTCTCAACCTTAGCAGTTTTAAGATTTAAGTTCAAGTGTGCCAGCTGGGGAACTCTGGGAGTTGAAGTCTTAAAATTGCTAAGGTTGAAAAACACTTTTCTAAATTATTAAAATATACGTTTTTGCAGTTTAAGATACTATTCAGTTACATTGGGTCTGTTTCTTTTATGAAGAATATCACTATGAAATGTCCACTAAACTGTCATTCAAATGCCACTTGGAATTGGTCAGGGTACAGAAGGAAGTGTGTAGTGGGGTACCCCAGGGCTCTGTTCTGGGCCCAGTGCTCTTCAACATTTTTGTCAACAATTTGGATGAGGGGATAGATGGGGAACTCATCAAATTTGCAGACAACACCAAGCTGGCAGGAATAGCCAACACTCCAGAAGACAGGCTTAAGATACAGGAGGATCTGGACACTATCTAACAAAATGAAATTCAATGGTGAAAAAAGTAAGGTTCTACATTTAGGCAGGAAAAATCAAATGCACAGGTATAGTATAGGTGCTACCTTGCTCAATAGTAGTAACTGTGAGAGGGATCTCGGAGTCCTAGTGGACAATCACTTCAATATGAGCCAGCAGTGTGCTGCAGCTGCCAAAAAACCCAACACAGTGCTAGGCTGCATTAACAGAGGGATAGAATCAAGATCATGTGAAGTACTAATACCACTTTACAATGCCTTGGTAATGCCACACCTGGAATACTGCATCCAGTTTTGGTCACCACTATGTAAAAAAGATGTTGAGACTCTAGAAAGAGTACAGAGAAGAGTAACAAAGATGATTGGGGGACTAGAGGCTAAAACATATATAGGGAATGGTTGCTGGAATTGGGTATGATGCGGTGGCTCAGTGGGTTAGGACGCTGAGCTTGTTGATCAGAAGGTCGGCAGTTTGGCAGGTCGAATCCCGAGTGCCGCTTAGCAGAGTGAGCGCCTGTTACTCATCCCAGCTTCTGCCAACCTAGCAGTTACTAGAAAAATAGGGACCACTACGGTGGGAAGGTAACGGCGTTCCGTGCGCCTTTGGTGTCTAGTCATGCCGGCCACATCACCACGGAGACGTCCTCGGACAAGCGCTGGCTCTTTGGCTTTGAAACGGAGATGAGCACCGGCTCTTAGAGTTGGAAACAACTAGCACGCATGTGCGGGGGAAGCTTTACCTTTACCTTTTTAGTTTAACGAAGAGAAGGGTGAGGGGTGACATGATAGCAGTGTTCCAATATCTCAGGGGCTGCCCCAAAGAAGAGGGAGTCAAGCTATTCTCCAAAGCACCTGAAGGCAGGACAAGAAGCAACAGATGGAAACTAACCATGGAGAGAATCAACCTAGAACTAAAGAGAAACTTCCTGATAGTTAGAACAATTAATCAGCCGAACAACCTGCCTCCAGAAGCTGTGAATGCTCCAACACTGGAAGTTTTTAAGAAGAGACTGGACAGCCATTTGTCTGAAATGGTATAGGGTTTCCTGCCTGAGCAGGGGGTTGGACTAGATGACCTCCAAGGTCCCTTCCAACTTTTTATTATTATTATTTATTTATTTATTTATTATTATTATTATTATTATTATTATTATTATTATTATTATTGTTATTGTTATTGTTATTATTATTATTATTATTATTATCCACACGCTTAATCAAAATTAAATTAATCTTATTTCCTTAGGATTTCTGTTTCCGTTAAGAGGCAGAAATCCAAGCTCAGTTGGGTGCAAGTCTGGGGACTGAAAATAATACACACATTGATAACACGCATCCCCGATTCTGTCACAAGGGAGGCTCTTGACTTTTTAGTGACGAAATCCGTGGCGAGTCCATTTCGGAATCATGCCCCAGGCCTGAGAGAAGTAAGCAATCCCGCTCCGAAGTGGGGATCCAGCTCGCATTTTACTTTCCGCTCCAGGGCTGCGGCCGGCCGGAGAGCGCCGCGCGGCGCGGAGCAGCCTCCCTCCCCAGCGGGTCTGGCCGGGGAAGTTACGAAGTATCCGGGGAGAGCACGTTTTATTTGCCCCTTGCTCGGGGTCCGGGGGGGTGGGGGTGGATGGGTTTCTCTTTACCTTGGAGGGCTTTTTTTTTTCTTCTCCCCCTCTCCTGTCCGCAAACACAAGTCGGCTGGGTGAGCCATGGAAGTTTCCTTGCTTTTCTGCAGTGGCGGATTGCAAAGCCATGCCTGTTAGTCTCTTCCTGAAAACGCAGCAAAACTGGTAGGTATCAGCGGATCGAGCCCCGGAGGAGCCGATCCTGCAGGGGAGGAAGAGGAGGAGGAGGAGGAGGTGTGCCGAAGCCCTTTTCGCCCGTGAAACTTAGCGAGTTTGGGATGGTTGAAACCGACCCTTCTCTCTGCCCCCCCTCCCCAAACTGGATCGCCTTCCCTGCAGCGGAGAAAGGCAATTTAAAAGTTAGCCCAAGCCTCCCACGCTGGCCAAGAATCTTTCGGCCGATGATCCGGGAGAGAAAGAAAGGCGGATCGTTGCTTGGGAAAATGACGGCCCAATTTTAAAACGTGGGTTGTTTTTAAAAGGCTTCCAAGAATCTGCAACGTTTGCCTTTAAAGCGACCGAAGCCGCCGGGCAGACCACCAAATGGTTTGAAATCTCCATTTACAAAGAGAGAACAGTTTAAAAAGGACCGGTCAGCAAAAGCCCCGGATGCCTCTTTTTATTTTTCTGAAGCTTTCCGTTAAAAGAAATTAAACCAGCATCTTCTAAAACTTCGCTTTAAACAGAAAGCGGGGCGGGGGGGGGAGAGAGAGGAAAGGTGTGGGGTTTGAGTTAAATCGCTTGACTGTGTTTGAAGAGCCAGAGAGAGAGAAATAAAAGTCTTGGAAGGTTTGTTTTTTTTTTCTTCACTCCCCATTTTGGCTGATCTCTTGCATTGTCAAGAAGTAAAATGGAATTTAACTTGTTGACTGGCTATTCAGCCCTTCTAGGATGAGGACGTGACTCTAGGCCACTTTGGGCTACTATAGCCTGGAGAAGCGTTCCCCCCCCCCTTTTTTTTTTTTTCTAAGGAGCCATCTGCTTGAAACGAGAATCGAGGCCTGGATTGGTCTTCTCTCCCCGCCACCCCGTTTACCCCCCCCCAATTGCTGATACCTTGCTTGTGGAGGAAGGAGGTTGTATCTCTCTATGAGGTTGCTCAAGGCAGCAGTTTGGAAGTCGAGCCATGGCAACTGGACTTCTTTTGCTTTTTCCTTTGAAACGTTTCGCTGTTTATCCGAAGTAACTGCTTCTCCGAGTAGCTTCTTCAGTCTACAGTCTGGTTAGGAGGATCCCACTTGCTGAGACTTAAAAGAAGCTGCTTGAAATCAATGCTTCAAACCAAAAATAAGAAGGTCAGTTGGCGTGTGACTCAACTTTCAGACCACTTCTACCCAGTGAGAATCTTCACTGACATTCTAGGCAGGGTTTTGGAAGGACAGGCAGCCTTGCCACCCTCGGGACCTGGCCCATCCCTTTGGCCCTTATTCCTTCTGCCCCTGGCAGAGCATATGGCCAAGTCATAAGGTTTTACTGTAATTCTGCTTCCCTAAACGCCTGCCCCGCGTGCTTGGTCCTGCAAGGGGTAGAAAGTGAGTGGAGAAAGGGCTCTTTCTTGATCCTCAGTACTGGGTGGCAAGCAGCTTTCAAGCCATTGGTTTGGGAGAATTGGTTTTGAAGAATCCAGCAGAAATAAAGTCTGCATGGCATGGTGACGCATGCCATCCTGATTTCTCCAGCAGCAGTGATGGGGGAGCGCAACTTTAATTTCCAAAAGTTGACTTTTGAGACCAATGAAGGGGGTTGACTTTGCAAAATGTGAATTCCTTGTTGTAATACACAAGTGTTTCATTAATTGCAACAATTCTTCTGCCACAACTGCATCTTTCAGCGAAGATTCTCAAGAGGAGTGACGGATATACGCACTCAATTGCGCAAATGTGCAGAGGAACAGCTGTTGATCACAGTTCCCGCTAGCGTATGGCTCCCTCTTGTGCATTACAGTTTCAAGAAAAGTTGCCTCCTTTAACATTAAGGGTTGTTACACCAGGGTGAAAATGTCCATACCAGCATTCCTGCGTACAGTGTGCTGTTGCTGGCTGGATTACGTTAGGGATATCCAATCTAGAATAAGTTGTAATTTAGTAATGCCATAAATATTTTGAATGCTTCTGACCTGCTTGAGTGTTGAAATGGATCATCTGGCTGCATGGCCAGTGGCATTTCTGGAGTTTACCCTTCAGATTGCACATTTGACTAAAGTGGGCAACTCGAAAGGTCTCCCTCTTTTATCAGTGCCCCCCCCTTTGGTGCTGGTATTTGGCAAGATGTGTGAAGTTTCTCTAAAGTATTGTGGAACAAATCCATTGTGGAGGGTGGGGAGTGGATTGTTTCAATACAAGTAGTCCTCAACTTACAACAATTGCATTAATAAGCCAAAGAGTGATATTCTGTGACTTTTCACAGAAGTCTGAACTAAAGCCCTTTGGAAGCAACATGAGGGTGCCATCCTTAGTCTTGAAGCAACATATGGTGCATTTGTCATATTTCCCAGAAAAGAATGGTTTTAATAGAAGGTATGGCTCAGGGTTGAACTAGTTCCTGGTGCTCTTTGAGCCTGGTTGTTTGCTTGCAGTCATTCCACTATCCAAGTAGCATTGGTGCATGTAGGGGTGGGCTTTGCTCCCTATTTATATACAGTAGCTTGCCCTCCCAAACCAAGCTCGGAGAGCACCAACAATTTCTCAAAGATGGTTTTATTGGCTGTAGTCCATTCTGTTAGGCTTCACGTACACTTAGGTTTTCCAGCAGAGGTTAACACCTGTTGGAAGTCTACACAGTACTTGAGGAGGCCTCATCAAAGTGCTGAAATATATAAACAACTTGTCTTGGCTGAGTGTGAAGGAAATCTTTCCAGACTTCCTGGGAAAAAATTGAAAGCCCCGAGTCAAGTTGATTCTTGATGGACCCTTGAACATGTGGATGCCTGTTTCTTGAGAACAAAGATAAAGAGGTTTGTTGTCTTTTTCAGGGATGTTGTTTCATGTTCTCTGAGTGGTTCCCAGTTCAGGTATTGATCAGGCCAGTAGAAAAACCACCTTTGCCTCTTCATATGAGTATAGAAGTAGCAATGTAATAATTGCACCAATGATTTCTTTATCTTGTTCTCAGAATCAACTCTCTCCCATTCTTGAGTTGCTTATATCTTTCGCTATCCAATTTTTATTTCTATTCATGCTGTATTTAATTTTCCTAGGTACCACTGGGCAACACAGAAACCATTTCCCCTTAAGCGTTTTTGAAGGCTTGCAAGGAAATTTTAGAAATAGCTCAGGGTCGTGAACTCTTTCTTCCTCCTATTTTCCTCTGTTTTCATGCTTTAGGCAGGACTAGAACTCACAGTCTCCCAGTTTCTAGTCTGGAGTGTTAACCACTGGATCAGACTGCTTCTCTTATGAATAAATATTTTAGTTCCAATTTATTGGAACATGTATGTTATATAACATAGAAATTGTAGCCAATAGGTAGTTTTCAGATCTCTTTGTTGGTAATGCTATGTCTTGTATGAATCATTGCTCCACTTAGCTTAATGCTTAGTAGTGTGGTTTTGACTGGCAGCTGCCCCAAGACCAGAAATATTCCCTAGGCAGCCTTTAGCCCAGTGTTAACCCTGTCTTCCTGAAGACACAGTGTGCTACCAATACAAATCATCCTATCTCATAAGCTGGGTAAAACTGCATTTGCTCCCATGTCAACATATATGAGTAGAGTCTGCACCTCTGTGCCACTGTATAATAGATCCATGCAGAATGGCAGAACAGTTGTGGACCTAGAAGAGAAACTGATTTGTTCTCTAGATATTCTAGGACAGGAGTATCCAAACTTGGCAATTTAACGACTTGTGGACTACAAATCTCAGAATTCCTCTGCCAGAATTCTGAGAATTCTAGCCTGAGGAATTCTGGGAGTTGAAGTCCACAAATATTAAAGTTGCTAACTTTGGAGACCTCTGTTCTAGAAGCACAGATGTAAAGGCAGCCCACACAAACCACAACTTTTCTATAAGCGACTGCCATATTCCAAAACAAATTTAAAACTTTACTCCTGGAACCAGGCCATTCAGGTTAGACAGGAAGCTAGCTTTCATCTTGATAGGTTTATCAGTGGTCAATAGGGCATTTGCTATGGGGCTATACAGTAGCTGCATGATGTTCCTTTGCCATTTCTGGAAATCATAATTCAGGAACGTTTTGAGGTTCTCTTCTGCAACAGATGTCAAGCAATGTAGAAGGTTTTCCTGAATCAAAAGAATGATCATTGTGGGCTACTGACTAGATATGAAATTGCAGGATCCAATCTGGGTTGGTCACCAGAACTTTAGTCTTCCGAGTTTTTGGATTGTTCTGGAGCCCATCCCCAAGGAACTTCTCTCTAGCAGCGTGTGTGCTAGAGAGAAGTGCTATCGCATTCTGCTAAAGAGAAGTTCTTAGAGGATGGGCTCCAGAACGATCCGAAAGCTCAGAAGACTAAATCTCTGGTCCCGGGACTGACCAAGGTTGGATCCTGCAACATTACCCTGGGACACGTGCATTTTCCTTCATTCCTGAGATAGGAGATTGTTGTATGCCAAATTGGGGGCGTTAAGGGAACAACCATCCGATAGGCACTGTGTTGAAGAAGGTGGCTTTTGCTGAATGTATTTATTTGTTTATTAGGGAAATTTATTTGCTGCCCATCTTGTATCCAACGACTCTAAAGGTGAACCCCAGAGCTAACTGCTGGCAAACACAGAGTCTGGTATTTCGGTGTTCTCTGTATTCTCCAGCAGTTAGCTCTGGGGTTCACCTCTAGAATCGTTGGATATGAGATGGGCAGCAAATACATTTCCTTAATAAATAAAGAATGCAGAGAGAGGCAAAAAGGTTCCTCCCCTTGGCAGCTGCATGTCTGGGACCCAACCTGACATTTTAAAACAGGATCAAAATAATGATACAGCAATATGGCACCTGCCAAGCAAAAGACTAGCAACCTTATTTGCAAGAATTCCTCAGGACCTCACATAGACATGACAGGAAGTCTAAAATTGAGGGGGTGGGAATGTGTGACTGCACCCTATAATTTATTGCTGAAAAAAAGAGAAAAGTAAGGGTTAAAAAGCACCATTGGGGCTAAAGGAGAACAATTTTTCACTATTTTGCTTTAGGATTAATTGATGATTTGTGATTGATTGCATTCATAGTGGTGGCCATTTTGTCAGCAGGCAATTCTATCTCCAGCAACCATTTTGTAAAGGAATCCAAAGTGTGCTCTCAATACTTGCAATTTTTTTAAACTGGCCATAAGTTGGCTTAGCCCTCTGCTGCCGAATATTTTTTTTCTTATTAGCACATTATTTTGCATACCTTTCCATCAAGAAAAACATCTTGTTCTTGATGGTTGTTATACAATCAAGAAAAACATCTTGATGAAGGGATTTTCAAAGTTTGGCACTTTTTATCTGACAGTCAGAGATGAGTTTGCACACAAGCAGTATTCTCTGCCCCAGTCAAGAGATCTGATACACATGAATCGATGTCCTGGGTAAAAGAATGAAATTCTGCTCTGCAAGTTCTTAAAATGGAGAAAAGCAGAAGTCTGATGACAGTGAAAACAACAGTCCAAATGTTTTGCCTTAGGGATTTAAATGGTTTGGGGCAGTCCTTGTCACACCCAGTGAGGAAACAAACATTTTGAACAAGCCAAGGGACACTGAACACAGGTGGATGTTTACTAGGAGCAGAGCAGATAGGGAAGAGATAGAAAATTTACTTTGGCAAAGAGGTTCTTCTGGATACCCATTTCTGCAAGTTCTACAGATCTTCTGCATTGCCCTCTTGGCATAACGGGAAAATAAATGGTCCGTATGCCCTTGAGCAAAACATGTGGTGTGTAGTTGGGTGTAGAATAGGGTGCTTCCTATTTCAAAACATTTTGGGGCTTCCAGTTTTGTATCTCTGAAACTTGCCAAGACTGCTTGAAAATCTTAGAGAAAGGGGATGTCGCAACTCTTCATGCTGTTTTCTTCACTATTCAGTGCTTGTCAGTTTAAAGTGGGGAAGGAAGCTTGTCTTTTCCATGTAATTTGGCCTTCAGTGGAATTGGTGCCGATCAACCTTCTGTTTAGTTTCTTCTCCAGCATTACTTAAGATTTGAGGGAAATACAAGCCTTCAAAAAGTAAAGCATTGCATACAATATTACAAAATAATAAAGCACCATCTTCCGATGGAAGAAAATCAACTTCCTCCAAACTTTGCTGCCAAAAAACATGTGTCACTTTTAATATTATTCCATAGCATTGAACTAAACAGATTGAAATATGACCAGGACTGTCTTGCTCTAATTTTTCCCCTGCGCCTTAGGCAAGCTGCTAGCTATATCACTTTTACTCTTAATTCTCAGTCTGCACAGCTTTTGATGTATCTTGCAAATTTGATAAAACTACAGAGATAATAAAAAGTGACATGAATGTTTTAAAGCTTCTATGAGAAACCTAGAATTCCTCACAATACTTTATTGCTCTTTTTTCTGTTTCAGCTCTGTACTACACAGAGAATGTCCTGACAAATGTGCAGGCTTCTCCTGAAATGAAGAACATTTGCAAGACTCCATGAACTCTAATTCCAGTGTCACATCTAGAGTTTGATAGAAATGGCCCGGGATGCCAGATCTTCACGATTAATTAAAAAAGAGGAGATAAGCAAAAAGAAACCGAGTCCTGCTAAAAAGAAATCTTGCCAAGGAATAAAAGATGCCAAGAAAGTGTCCTCAAAGAAAGAATGTTCTACAAGCTGTAGAAAATTAATAGAAGACCAGAACGATGGCAAGAAAAAATCCCAAAGACGTAAACCTCCATTAAGTTCGCCATGCCGATTTCTTCGGAGCAGTGTAACCAAAGCCTTTTCTGGAACATCTTGGATGAACCTGGAATTAACTGATAATGTTCTCTTCCACAACCAGCCTCCTTTGAGCTACGGAGGCTTTTCCATGACTCTTCGCAGGAAAACATTTTCCCATAGGCTGTTTCAAGCATCGACAATCACAAAAGCTAAGAAGAGTGGCCCAAGAAAAAGGGAAAAAGCCAGATCAGGAATTTCCTCTGCACTAGAAAGGAAAGAAGTTGAACAGACTACAAGAGCTTTTGCACGAGATTTAAACTTGAATAGTGAATTACCTTCTCCCAAAGGAGACGTGGCTCCGTGTTCTCAGGAAGCAGGCTGGTCCTCTGGAGATGATAATCAAGCCAAAAAGAGAGAGATAATGCACCCCCCCAAAATTTCTGTTTCTAATAATGGTGTGACGGATAATTCCTATAATCCAGGAATACTAGAAGAAGAACACAGATGTGAAGAATTCGTTTCCAGTGAGCAGGCCCTGGAAGATGTGTTTACTAATACCTCAAATGAAATTTTGTCTGAGCCTCTTCTCCACCAATTACACCTTGACTTTGACACTACTTTAAGGGTACAGGAAGATGAATTGGGAACATCTGTAGAAACATACGCAAAGAGTAACCTGAATTTATCTCCTGTCCCCCCAGAACATTTCTGTTCACATTCCTTTTCCAGGTTGAGCCTTTCCTCAGAACAAGACCTAGCATTGCATAACAAAAGTCCAGAGACTTCTCTGGAATCTCATTCCAAAACTGGACATGATCTGGTGCTACATCCCTGTGAATCTGACGCTGCCGTTTTGATTACCTCTGAACTGATCTCAAAATTGCATCTGGAAGACCCCTGTGCGCTGTCGGAACCCCTGAACAAACCAGATGCTGAGCCTCTCATTGCAGGAGAGAAGTATTTGCCGTGTGCCTCTGGATCAGAAGATTGCTTAAAGGAAGCAGACCTTGTAGGAGACCCACCTATACCAGAGGACTTGGCGCTGGTGCCAAGCAAAGAAACACTTGAATCTTCTTCCTACTATAGCTGTGAGCAACTAAATGAACAGTCAGTCTGTGAACAAATTTCTAGCATTTCTTTGAGTAATTTCATCTTGGATGACATTGAACGGACTCTTGAAAAGATTGCTGCAGAAACATTCACTTTAGATTCAGCCTCGGCACCCTGTAATCTAGAAAGAAACACCACTATCCCGGTCAGCAGGGAGGTGTCTGAAGAAAGTTTTTCACAATCTCCTAACGCAAGGCTGAACTTGGGTACAGGGGAGGGGAAAGAGCAAAGGATAGTGCCACCTAACAACTCCATTTCCAGACATTCGGATCCCTTGCCACAGCTGGGAAGAGATGGAAAAATCACAAACTACCCCCAGGATCCCAAAAAATGTAACACCAACTCAGGGATGGCATCTGAGCCCTTATCTTTTGAATCTATAAACGGGGGGTGCCTTGCCTCTTTGCAACCCGTGCTAGAAAAGAAAAAAAGAAGACGCTGTGGAGTTTGTGAACCTTGCCTGCGGAAAACTAACTGTGAAGAGTGTAGCTGCTGTAGGAAACGCAAAACTAGCCACCGGATTTGTAAGAAGAGAAAATGCGAAGAACTGAAGAAGCCACCACCAACCCATCCACTCTCAAAGCAGCCTACAGAGGTAAACTGATTTGTTTTTGGTAGCGTTTGAATTACTGGAATTGGATCTGTGTCTGGAATCTCATCTGTCTTTAATGAGAGATAATAGTTGGATTTCCAATTGTGTGAGGTACACAGAAATCAATACACCTAAAGCAGGGGTGTCCAACCTTGGGCATATCTAAGGCCTGTGGACCTAACTCCCAGAATTCCCCAGCCAGCACATAGCCAAGGTGGGACACCCTGACCTAAAGTTTTGCATGTGAATTCTGTTGCAGAGCAGGCATTAGGTAGAATGCATTTCACATACCTTTTTGAGCAATTAAGAACAGAAGTTTCAAAAGGGGAGGTCAGTTGAATCCTTGTTAGCAAATGTCATTCGAAATGTATCTTGATATTTAATGTTGATTAATGTTGTGAAGGAGATGGTTAACCCTCCACTCTATCCTGCACTATTCTAATAATTGAATGGTGTTTTTGGATTTATTTCAGGATGGTAGCGCACTTTCAGAAAAACCGATTGCCTGGATTTCAAAACTGCTTTTCTGTTTCCTTTTACGTTTTGTCTTACAACCGTTCTCCTGTAGTCTTTTAGAGCAGGGCTCCATTGTCAAGTCTGTAGCTCCAGAGTAAATGGAAAGAATCGCCCTGTTACCCTTCCTTTTACTATCTATCCCAGGCATGTCAAACCCGCAACGTCACAGGACTTTTTCCCCATTGCCGGCAATGGGGTGGGCGTGGTTTTTGGCGTGACGCATCCGGCCCGCAGGCCAGCAGTTTGACATGCCTGATCTATCCTGTTGGAATTGCAGGTAGTCCTCAACCTACGACCACAATTGAGTCCAAAATTTCTGTTGCTAAGCAACACAGTTAAGAGAATTTTGCCCCTTTTTATGAACTTTCTTGTCGTCGTCGTCATCGTAAGTGAATCATTGTTAAGTTTGTTACAGGATTGTTAAGTGACTCTGGCTTCCCCATTGACTTCGCTTGTCAGAAGGATGCAAAACTTGATGATGTGACCCTTGGACATAAATGCATGCCAAGCATCCAAATTTTGATTGTGTGCCCATGGAGATCATAATGGTTATAAGTATGAATAATAGTTATGTTATTTTTTTTTCAGTGCCTTTGTATTTTCCAATAGTAAATGAATGATTGTAAGGTGACAGCTATTCATACGGTACTTTTTTTCTCCTCTCGCCTTAATCTACATTTTCTGTTATACCCAGAAATGCAACTTTTCTACTGTATTGCTGTAACCAATTCAAGGGTGGGAAATCTAGAGCTTTCCATATGTTGCTGGACTACAAGTTCAGCTTACTGCACCATTGGCTCCCCCCCCCCCCGTGATCAGCAACACCTGGAAAGGCAGATGTTTCCCACCTTTGAATATTACTCTATGCTAAAAAAAAACACCTCCTCCTTGATTATTTCCCTTAATTAACAACCTGGTCATCTGGCATCATGATAATTTAGTCACCAGATTTTAAAAAAATAAAATAAAATAAAGTAAAACAATAAAATACCATATGATTTGTAACCAGAACAGAATGATTTATTTGGTTTTTATGCCATCTTCATTGCTGTTATAACTCTCAAAACAGTGAAATGTATGAAAGACTATAAAAATCCTTAAAAGGGGGAGAAAATATATGTCATTTCTGATTCTTTTTTTCTGAAAAGGAGCAATGTAATGTTGTAGTTTATTACAGTAAAAATAGCTCTCTTCAAACAGGAGGGGTTTAATATACGTTTGGGCTCCTTTAAGAGGGAATCAGATGCGATTCTGTGGCATATTGCAAGCCTGGGACATCTCAAGAGATGTCAAGCAGGGATCCAGGCTGCCTCTGAGTTTAGCCAGATGATGGAGCTATAAGCAAATTGGCCAGACCAGCAGGAAGCATTTAGCCCAGACAATAATTTAGAAGGGAAGCTGGTTTTACTTTCCTTTTCTAATTTATTTTACCTTTGCCAAACAGTACCTTGAATTTTTCTGTTCCCTGAGGGTCAATCCTGTATATCAAAAGAAGTTCCACAGCTGATCTAGGAGCCTGAAAGACTGGGAGCCTCCCTGAACCTTGATTTAATCTGAAGTATTTTGCTGGAAAAAAATATGCTCCTATATTGATATTACTCTTTCTATGTCTCAGCTGAGGAACTATTTTTTTCCTCCTTGCACTTGAGTAGCCTATTTAGCCGATAGGAAATGTAGACTCACTTGATTTTGAGCTTCCTTCAACATGATAGATGCTATTAGTGTCTTGGGCAGTATTCAAAGAAGACTTGTGGTAACGCAAGGCTAGGGGTCTGTCAGATTGAATCCATCAATTCAATCTGAATTGATGGAAAAGAATAATCTTTGCTGTAAAGTGTGGATCAGCTGTAGGACCATTCGTGAACGAGAGTGTTATACCACTTTGCGTGAGTGCATTTGATGTTACGCTAAACCAAAATTCATTCATGCATTCATTCATTCATTCAGCTTACACTGTCACTCACTTAACATATGGCTGAGAGTGCTGTACAATTAAAATAACACATTTATTTACTCTACATAATTTATATAGCCACTCCTCTTAAGTAAGTAACTCTAGAAACGTAAAATAGGGATAGTATCAAGATCACGTGAAGGGTTAATACCCACCTGGAATACTATGTCCAGTTTTGGTCGTGATGATAGGAAAAAAAGATGTTGAGACTCCAGAAAGAGTGCAGAGAAGAGCAGCAAAAATGTTTAGGAGACTGGAGGAGAAAACATACGATTAATGGTTGCATTAACTGGGTGTGTCTAGTCCAGGGTAGGCAACCTCGGCTCTTTTATGACTCATGGACTTCAACTCCCAGAATTCCTGAGCCAGCCAAGCTAGCTCAGGAATTCTGGGAGTTGAAGTCCATGAGTCATAAAAGAGCCGAGGTTGCCTACCCCTGGTCTAGTCGAATGAAGGGAAGGACAAGGTGTGACTTAATAGCAATCTTCCAGTGTTTGAGTGGCTGCCACGGAGAAGATGGGATTGATCTTTTCTCCAAAGCACCTAAGGCAGGCATGTCAAAATGCCGGCCCAGAGGCCGGATGGATCACACCAAAACCGTGCCCATCCCATTGCCGACAATTGACTTGCCTGACCTAAGGGCATGATAAGAAGTAACAGATGGAAACTGATCAAGGACTCATCCAACCTAGAACTAAGGAGAAATTTCCTGATAGTGAGAATAATTGACCAGTGGAACAGCTTGCCTCCAGAAATTGTGGGTGTTCCATCACTGGAGGCTTTTAAGAAGAGACTGGGCAGCCACTTGTCTGGAGTGGTATATAGGATCTCCTGCTTGAGCAGGGGGCTGGACTAGAAGACCTTCAAGGTTCCTTCCAACTCTTATACTGTTACTGTTAAAATATCATAAACTGCAATAAGACATAAAGACAATTTCACCACAGCCAATTCAGCAAACAATCAATCTGGATACAGTAGATTTACAAGACTGTAGGTGCTACCTCCTGTTACATTTTGTTACCATAAGATTATAATTTCAACAATTCTTCCTGACTGGGATTGTAAAGCACAGTTTTTGTGAAATGCAGTATATCCCTGAAGAGTATCAGGGGTCACTTCAAAGATGCCAGTTTGCATCAGGCAAACTAGAAAAAAAACATGGCCAGTGGTCAATACTGTGAAAGTGATTTGAGTCCAAATGCTTATACAGGTAATCCTTGATTTACAACAATTCGTTTAGTGAACCTTCAAAGTTACAACAGGACTGAAAAATGTGACTTATGACCGTTTTTCAGAGTTGCAACCTTTGTAGCATCCCCAGAATCATGTGATCAAAATTCAGATGCTTGGCAACTGGTTCATATTTATGACAGTTTCAGTGTCCCGGGGTCACGTGATCCCCTTTTACGATCTTCTGACAAGCAAAGTCAATGGGGAAGGCAGATTCACTTAACAACCAGGTTACTAACTTATCAACTGCAGTCATTCACTGAACAACTGTGGCAAGAAAAGTTGTTAAATGGGGCAAAACTCATTTAACAAATGTCTCACTTAACAACAGAAATTTGGGCTCAATTGTGCTCGTAAGTCAAGGACTTCCTGTATATGTTGTCTTATTAAAGTCCGTAATGAAAAATACAAATTTAATTCAAATAAAGGTTCCTTATATATGAAGAACATATCTTTTTACTTACAGAAAGGGTTTTGGATTCTTACACTCTTTCAAAGAGAAGGCTTTTTCCTAGCTAATTTTATGAGCTGATATGAATTTAGAATGCATCTTAAAGATTCTGCATCTTCCAGAAATCTTGTCCACGCAAGATTATCCACACTAGTCAGTATGCCTTGTTGCTCACTGACATCTTATTTTCTTGAGGTGCAAAATTTTATTGAAGCCAAGGGAATGAAATAATACAAATTTAGGATTGAACAGTCTGAGAACCAGGGTGTAAGAGTGGCATACACACTATCTGTGGTTCAGGCTTGTCTGTCCTGAATTATATGTGACTCCCTTGAAGTAGTTTGTGAATGGTTGCCCTCATCTTTCCTAATATCCGGAGTGTCATAAACAAGTGGTTTACGGTTACAGTTGTAGAATTGTAGTTGGTGTAGAATTAATGCTAGTGTTATTACCGGTTACAAACTGATAAGTTATAGACATTATAAAATGCAAAGATTCATGCGGTGTTTTCAGCATAGTAAAACTGAATCAAGTCTACCCAATCTCATCCTGCTGAAAACATAGTTTATGTTACCTCATAATATCAGTGTCTGATATTAAGTATATAGGATACCCACTCACATTAGATTGGTATTTTCTCAGGCTTGGCAACTTGAAGATGTGCGGACTTCAACTCCTAGAATTCTGAAGCCAGCATATTGGCTAGGGAATTCTGGGAGTTGATGTCCACACATCTTCAAGTTGTCAAGATTAAGAAGCACTGCATTAGATTGTTTTATCAAATGTGTTAACAAGGTAGAACAAGCCATATATTCTTATAAGACAATATGTCTTATAAGGTAAGACAACTTTCTGGTTTCTTGGGTAACCTCCAGGAGTATGTGATTTTCGTCCTAAATTAAGGGAATGGACGGGGAAAAATACCAAAAGGAAAAATATTAAGATTAAAATTGCAAGAATAGGTGAAAATGGCTTTACTTCAGTCCATACCTCCAGTGTTGTAGATGCTTCCAAAATTGTATTGCCCAGTTTTGGTGATGCCAGATTATGGTATGATAGGATTTTCTGCAAAGTTTTGGTGGAAAATGAAAGAAAATAGGCGTGTTTTTCCTTTGACAGATTTAACACACCTAACAAGCATTAAATTATCCCTTCTCCACATAGGGGTGGGAAGAAATATGCACTGCATCCTTAAACAATATCCTTTAAACAGTGCCATGATTTTGATGGCTCTGATTTGCTTTTCCCATATTTCTTGATTCTCTGAAAATCCCCAAACTATAAATCATCTCCTTCCCCTCTTATTGTTTTCATTATTATAGAGTTTAATTTTGCTTTTCTACATCCTTCACATTCTGTTTATATTATTCACCAACTTTTTGTAACCTATTATCAATAATATATCCCATGAGATGCCGTAACTCTCTATGTTTTGGTGAACTGATCTTCTTCGACTGATTAAAAATTATCCACAGGGATTAAGGATCTCAGACTCTCACGGAAGAACATTAACCAGCATAAAAGCATACACAGCCAGATACTGGTCACTGTAATTTTAGTTGCCTCAAAGTGAAGGATTATATATTGGGCACACTTCACACTATTGAAAAATAATACCTAAAATTCTCAAGAGAGAGAGACAACAGCTGTATGATCCTAAACACCCCTCAAATACTGTAAAAGCTGTGCAACTAAGTCTCTGCCAAGAAAACCTTTTTAAGGACAGCTGGTATAAATAGTGTCTCTCCGGAATAAAGGCAAGATCACAGAGTTATGCCTGATTTGGTGGCATTTTGGACAGTATAATATTAATGGCCCCAACACTTAGGTGTGATATACTATCCCCCAATATTTAGGATTTTAACTTGCTCTATCTATCAGATGTCCCTTGAGCTGCCAAGCAAACAGCAGGATCTTAGTTTTGGAATAATACAATTCGAATGTTTCATCTTGACAGCATTCAACTGATATGTGTGGAGTTCCTTTTAAACCAATGGATGTATAAGAGAACAGTACTGCATTAATCACATACAAAAGTGTCGCAGTGTGTTTATTCACTAGTTTTGGAAAGTGTTATGTGAAGCTGTTTAACCAAGTCACTACAGAATTAATATACAAATTAAACAATGCAACTCCACCTTTTCACAGACATTTCTCTGGTGTAATGTCCCTGCACACTGCAACAAACTTTTAAGCTAGAATTTTTATACAGTTTACTCATCAACAATCGCATGCGTCAATCTCGGTGGATTTTTTTAAGTTTGCACCACATCCTTGATCTAGAGATAAAATCAAATGCAAAATTAAATTCATTGAAAGTAGCACATATAACGTGGATCCACCTTTAAGCAATACTTTTCTACTAGATGCTACAAAATGGAGCATCAACTATAATCAGATGCCTGGCTCTGAAATCAAGCTGCTCTTTGGCAATCATATATTCTGACTCATCCCAATCTACAAGTTTATTGCAAAGATGTTTAGCATAATACTTATATCAATCAATATGAAATTATCTGTGGCCAGAGGTGTAAACAGATTCTGGATTTGGGAATCTTGTTATAAATCAGATTGAGGTGATCTTCTATTTTTTATTTTAAAACTTTGTAGAAGCATTGTTACCAGTAAAGCACTGTGTTTTGATTTCCTGGCAAGATTGTTCCAGAGTTTACTTACTTGTCCATCTTGTCAATTACATTTATGGGGAGGATTAATATTTGTGGAAAAAGAATACTGCACTATAGGTGAAAATAAAACTTAATTGTGCATTATTCTATGTAAATAATCTACTGTGTTTCCCTGAAAATAAGACCTGGTCTTATTTTTATTTTATTTTTTTGCCTCCAAAAGAGGCACTATGTCTTATTTTCAGATGCCCTCGCTTCCCCCAAGCATTTCTTTGCTAACTTGATTTCCAGCTGCCTTCCGTTTCTCCATTGCGTTTCTCCACCTTTTGTAGGAAACAAAAGAACTTTGTGGGGCTAAAAAAAAAAGTTTTAATCAGACCTTCCAACTTTGCAATATCTTTTTTTTTTGCAAGAAGTTGGAAGGTCTGATTGAACTTTTTTTTTTTTAGTCCCATAAACGTCTTTTGTTTCCCTGCAAAAGATGGAGAAATGCGATGGTGAAATGCAGTGGAGAAATGTGACGGAGCTGGAAATCAGGTTAGCAAAGAAATGCTTGGGGTAAGTGAGGGCATCTGGGCAGTGGTGCGGCAAGCTCTCCCGCTCTGTAGAGGCGGAGAAATGCGACAGAGCTGGAACACAGGTGCCAAGGCAAATCCCCTAAAGGCGCCAGGAGCTGAAACGGGCCCGTCTCTCCAGCAGCTGCCCAAGCCCACCGGAGGGAAGGCCAGCAGCTACTGAAATGCAGTGGCATTCCGGCTCTGGTGGGGAAGGTGCAGCTGGCATGGGTGCTGCAGTAGGATGCCCACTCACTTCAGCACCCTCCCCAACCCTCCGGGGTTCTACCTGCTGCTTCGGTGGCTGTGGGCCGAGCTGCAAAGGGGGCCAGGTGGCCGATAGCACCAGCAGTCTGAATCGGAAGGGGAGTGAAAGGGAAGAGGTGGGCGGGTCTTAACTAGGGCTTACTTCTGGGGTAGGGCTTATATTATACCCACCTCCAAAAATCAAGCTGGGGCTTATTTACGGGGTAGGTCTTACTTTCAGGGAAACACGCGGTACTTGGAGGATGAACTTGGATAATGCTAAAACAAGTGGATATCCATTTTTAATTCCTTAATGTCAACTGCTGTATTTATTTTGAAACTTATGAGCTGTCTTTTTATTTCCCTATTTTATATTATTGCTTACATTTTGCCTTATAAAGTGCCTTGAGGTGGCTTGACTTCAAAAGGACATATTCAAACATTTCACATAAATGAGTTTGCAGTGGAAGAGAACATCTGTAGCTCAGGGTTGAACTAAAGGTCCTTGGTACTGTTTGAGCTTGGCTGTTTGCCTGACGATGTTTCATTACCCAACTAATCAGTACACATCAGTTGTTCAGAAAGCAGAAGAACTCCATAGTAAATGAAGTTACAGGTAAAGAAGATTAGGACTCTGTCTTCCCCAATGACTTTGGTGCATTGTAGACCTGGGTCATTCTCTTCCATTCTCAATTTGCCCTAATTTTTGGGGAATACAATTGGGGGTTGTCCATTTGGAGGCCTCAGCGAACGTTTTACAGCCCTTCATGTAAAAACGAGTCTGAGCACATCATTCTAAGCTGTATTGTTCTTTGTACAGTTATGTTGTCTGTGTCCAGTTCAGAGTTGGGTCATAGTAAAGAGTAACGTAGCCACAGTCTGAAACCAAATTTTAGTTTGGATTCAGAAATGGAGACGCTCCGTTTGCCTTCAGTTTCTGTTGACTACATGTAGTTTTTACAGCAGCGTTATGGAAGAATCTGCCACTGTCTTCTGGGATGGTGTTTTGATTTTCCATCCTAGCCTACAGCTCTGGGTTTTTCTTTTTTTTAAAGATTTTTATCCTGACTTTTTTTCCCCAAAACTGAAGGTGGCAAATGTGCTTAAGAGGTCTTCCTCCTTCTGTTTTCCCAATAACTACAACCTTGTGAGTGGAATTGGGCTGAGAGAGAGGAACTGACCCAAAATCACCAGGCTGGTTTTTCATACCTAAAGTGGGACTAGAACTCCTAGTCTCCTGGTTTCTAAGCCAACACCTTAACCCAATCTACCAGATTGGTAGATTCTTCTCCAATTACTCACCAAATCTGGTCCTTCTGGGACTATTTCAAGCTGCAGAGGAAAGGCTGAGTGAGTGGATTGTTGGATGGTCAGGTGTGAAACAACTAAGAGGTGTTCATTCCTGGGGTAATACTGATCTAAGCTTGGTATATTGAACTAATATGCCATTGCATTGAAACTATCTAGAAATGAAGTGGGTGAGGTAAGGAGAAATGTTTAGCTGTTCAAATCGTTCCTTTTTCCTAATGGAGAAGAAGAGAAGAATCTAGAACGGGTGTCAAACTCAATTTCATTGAGGGCCGCATCAGCATTGCGGTTGCCCTCAAGGGGCCAGGTGGGTATGGCCAGGGTGGGCGTGGCCTACTGGGTGGGCGTGGCTAGAGTGCGTATGGCCTACTGGGTGGGCATGGCCAGCTCTACATTGTTTGCATCAAGGGTGCCTATGGGGGCCTGGGCAGGAGTGGGACAGATCTGAGGGTCTGTGGCAGAAGGACGGTCTTTGGGCAAGGCAGTGGGTGCCGTTCCCTCACTGTTTCCAGGATGGCTTCGCGGGCCACATGAAACCACTTCGCGGGCCGGATCCGGCCCCCCGGGCCTTATGTTTGACATGTCTGATCTAGAAGGTCAGCTTCAAAGATCAAAAGCAAACCATAGATGGGGTCCATAAACTAGGGCTCCTCAACCTTGACAAGTTTTTAAGATGGGTGCACTAGAACTCCCAGAATTCCCCAGGCAGTACGAGGTGGGGAATTCTGGGAGTTGAAGTCCATCCATTTAAACTTACTAAGGTTGAGAAACATTGTCATAAAGCATTTACAGTTACATATATTATCTGTTCTTATATGAGCCATGGTGGTGCTGTGGTTAGAATGCAGTATTGCAGGTTAATTCTGCCCACAGCCAGGATCCTGACCAGCTCAAGGTTGACTCAGCCTTCCATCCTTCCGAGGTCGGTAAAATGAGGACTCAGATTGTTGGGGGCAATAGGCTGATTCTCTGTAAATCACTTAGAGAGGGCTGTAAAGCACTGTGAAACGGTATCAAAGTCTAAGTGCTATTGCTTATTTGTTTTGACTATTTAACAAATCTCTACCCAAGTTGCTAAGAATGATGGGAGTTTAAAATGGGAAACAATTAGAACAAGGAATTAAAGCGACTCTAACAGGATCCACTTCCAGAAAAGGAGGAAATTTAGCATTTCTCCCTGTCTTTTTCCGTGTTTCTTTGATTATTATTTTTTTAATCTCATTGCAGAGTGGGGTTTTGGTGCTTCACCCTTTTCTTCATATATTATTTCTTTTCCCTCTAATAAACGGCCTCCTATTCTTTTAACTTCTTTCTAGTTGCTTCGCTTCAAGATTCATTTCCTTTTGATAGGGAGAAAAGAATTTTGCAACTTGAATATACGGTACTGCTTAATTTAATATTGTTTCCATTTCTTTTAAGTGCATCAGGAATGCACTTTGTTCAGTCTAATTATGTTGGTAAAATTATTATCCGTGCATGGCTCTTAAGGCCATTGAAATAAACTGAAAAGGCCCATTCGGCATAAAAATACTCTGGATCCTGATTGTCGGGAATGTGCCACATGTTGTTATGAAATTGTTAATATTTAATTTTCATATGACTGTGTGTTTACTGAGCCAGTTTGGTATAGTGGTTAAGGCATCAGGCTAGAAACCGGGAGATTATAAGTTCTTTTGGCTTAGAGAATTTATAGACTGAAGCAGTTTTTAAAAATTATAAATACATTTTTTAAAAACCTTGAAAGTCACACTTCCATTGCAACCTGGGATAGCCTGACACACTGTGCAGAAAGGTTTGGGCTGCCTTTGGCTGCACTAATATGCACATTATTTGATACTTGACACTTGCATGAACAGCATGTGTCAAAACCTCAAGGCTTTCAGTGTGATTTGTCAAACTAGATTAACCGTGCAGCCTAACACATTTACTTGAAAATAAGTTTCATTGTCTTCAGTGTGGCTTTTGGCTTTTTATAGCGTAAGCGCAGGCATGTCAAACTCGGACGTCAGGCAACTTTTTCCCCCTTGCTGGCAATGGGGTGGGCGCGGTTTTAGTATGATGCCTCCGGGCCAGCAGTTTGACATTACTGGTGTAAGGTTTTTCTAAGATTTTTTTTTTCATGCTAAGAGCAGATTCAAGGGTGATAATTGGAGTCATCTAGTATGACCCTTTACCCTTCTCTCTCCACGCCCAAATATTTTGGTCTCCTAAATGGGCTCCACCTGCATTTGAAGGCTTTGGAGAAAACCATCCTGGTTTTGTTCACCGTCAGATGAAATCCCATCAATGATATTGACTTTCCCCCTAAAGCTGTAATCCTTTACATGGTTGAAAACAAATCCTGTTAAAGAAAGACCTGATGATTAAGAAAGTATGCATAAGATTGGGTTGCATAAATTTTCAATTTACTTATAACAAAAATGAATGAATGATTAATGAATGAATGAATGCTATATTGTGCCTTTTCTTTTTTTTACAAAAAGCTTGTTATTTTTTTGAGGGGCTGGGGCATAAATTTTAAAACAGCCAAGCAGTTTACTACATTTCAGGTCGTAAATCTGAATCAGCAAGTTTGGATCCCAGCAATAATAGATTCTTTGTGGATCATCAGAGAGATTTTGGAATAGGAGGTGCTGTTTTGAAATATAAGGTAGACTTTCGATGATGTCATTTTGAGACAGTTCTTCATGGTATCCCTGAAGGCTCAATTCTGTCTCCAGGAGCTTATAGTGCTTATATAAAATTAGGAAACTATTAAAAGATCTGAAGCTGGGTGATGATAAATTTAATGTTAGTTAAGTCTGGGGCTCTCTTGAATGTGTGCCTGCAGAATAATTTTGTAAATTGAGATTGAATTTAGATAAGACTAGACAACCTGTGACCCATAGGGTCATTATTTCAGAGTTATTTCATTACCAGATTCCTCAATGTCGTCAACAAAGGCAAAGCATCCAGTGTGCTTCCTTCACTGGAAAAGTTTTTAAAAATTAAGGAGATATTCAGAGTAGTATCTGCTTTGAAAATAGTCCATCTTCAACTATAGAGCAAACATCAGCAGTTGACCACAGGAAATGTCTCATAATATTTTGTATAAAAGATTTTAATGATAATTTTATGTCATAAAATATTTCATAAAGTGTCAAATTTCAATTCCACAAGAATCCTGGATTTTTGACGGATTCTGTAAGTTAGCCCATTTGAGGTACCTTGATTCAAAAAATTTAATTAATATAGTCCTCACGTACACACAACATTTATGGAGATAATTTGAGTAGCCTTCTCTGTAGCCTTCCAGTTCTGTGAATGTTCTTTTGGCTCTTTACTACCTTATGAAAAAATATTAAAAAATTTTTGAAAGAGGGTTTTAATATGCCAGTATTTAACTACAGTTCTACAATTTTTATTGTAAACCATTAAGTTATTTTGGTAATTGGGGACTAATAAGCCTAATAACCAATGTGTGCGTGTGAATGTGTGTGTGTGTGTGTGTGTGAGAGAGAGAGAGAGAGAGATGTATATTTATCTGCAGCAAAATGTACTTCAGCACTTCCTTCATGTTCTATGTACATGCTTCCTGCCAACTTGCAAATGGTTTTGGTTTAGGAAGAGCATAATTTATGAAGTGGTTTTTTTTGCTTTATAAGAAATATTCAAGCAATTTACCAGATGTCACAAACTCCCAAGCCTTCTGCAGACAGATTTAAAATGTCTTCTAGACATTCTTCTCCCCAGAATAAGATAATCTTGCAACATGTAGTCGAGATTATGCATCCTTATTCTTTTTGAATAAATATTAGTATTTGATTCTGGGTGTGTAGCTACTGCTATAAACAAACAAAAAATATTTTGAAGTATGTATCAGCTATTTTGGCACTTTTGACCTGGGATTGTGTATCTTAACCTGACCTGTTAGACTTGGTAGGTTTTGTCTTTTGTTGTGCTGCCCAGTATAATGACAGCCATAATTAGTAATGGTTCTTGAGTCACCTTCATTGTCAGCCATTAACTAGCAATCTTTGCCATGATTGGGCAAACCAGATTGGTTTTTTTAGGAGGATGGGAATTTGCCATTAAATATCATGTAGTGGTCAGGTAGTGCCACTCTACAAGCAGGTGGAAGGCTGAATTGCCTCCCACCCCTACTTGGCATGTCTATTTTACCTCTTGCAAGACTACAAGAGTTGAAAAATAAGAACAGTAGTGCAACCCTGTTTTTCAGCCAATACCTTTTTTCAGTGTCTTTATTTAGAATCCCAAAAGAGAGGTTAATCATATGTTTACCTTCCCACTGAGGTTTGCATAATGCATAGAGCCATTGTTCAGGTAGGATAATTTACAATAAACTAGGGATGGAAACCATAATTGAGGGGCTTGCTGTGGTCTTGATTTACACTACTCTTAAGGCTTGGATCTCACACTAGGCACACAGTCTGCCATGATTTAAAGCAGTGGTTAATATGAACCCAATCATAGTATCATAAACCACAGATTATAGTTTAGTGTGGTATATGAATAGAGCCAGTTGTAGTTAATTCAGTGTTGTATTAAACACAGTCCAAGATTGTCATGCTTATGTTTGTCTGATAAGAATACACAGTACCAGAGCTTGAAAAGACCAGATTCTGGGACCTGCAGTTATGGAAGTTGTCTTACAGAATGTATTTTTGAAATGATTTATTTATGAAAGCTTCAGTGCCACTTAGGTAATAGACTGTAAATATTTATGCAATTGGTTTGCACAAAACATTCAAAAAATAACCACCAGATTAGTCCGGACTGCCCAGCACATTAGGCTAAAATGTAAATAGCTGATTTGTGATTGTATGTGAATGCATCTTCTGACCTTGGGTGTGATAAGATTATTCAGTTGCAGTGGATTGCAAAGGGCAGCCTTATTTGAAGGGGGACCACAATGGGAAAAGCTGATGTGTAATGTGACATTTTCTTTAAACCACAAAAGCTTTGGAAGTTAATTGAACTGATGACCGTTCGTCCTTTTTTTTTAGGGCTTGGCTAATAAATCCCACGTTCGGTATTAAGTCTTTATTCCAAGTCTCACTTTTATTCCTTTGCAAGAAGTTTGTCGTAGGCGGAGAATGGTTGCCAATGAAAAGTGTACGGCCGTATCGTTCTCAAACCACAACGTAGCAACTAAATAACAAAGAGGTCTCTTCTCTGGGAGCTCTTCCCGAGCCTGCCCTGACATCGCCGACCCTGTCTTGGATCGCTTTTCGAGGCTGCTGGCTGAGTGACAACACAGTCAGCGAGTCACAAAGTTAGCCGGCGGCAGTTTAGCCTCGCCGGTTAACGCTAACCCAGGCGGTGGGCTCCACTCCCTCTCGGAGTGGGAGAGGCAGCCCGGGGAAGCGAGTTCGTCCATTCAACCCGTATCCAGGTTAGCTGCGGGTAAACGTGTCGTGAGAACCCAGCCGAGGCCCGGGAACCTGTTGAGCCCTCAAGCGGCTTGCTCTCCCCGGGCGCCGCGCTCTTCCGTTAACCTGGAGGCGCGGCTCCGGAGGGAGCGCGTGCTGCCGGCCGGCCGAGGAGGAGCCCCCTCCCCCGGTGCTGTCCTCGCCTCACCCGCGCCGGAAACGTGACGGCGGTGCAGCCCTCGCCTTATAAAGTCAAAATGCTCCCGGGGGGAGGCGGCTTCTGAGGGGGGGGCAATCGGAGCCTCTCCCCGGGCGCCCTTTCGACCTTCGCGTCAGGCGCCGCAGCCGAAGACGGGGGACGGAGGGGGGGGGCTTCTCCTGGTCACCTCGCAACACTTTGCTTTTTATTTATTTTTTTGGAAAAAAAATAAAATTACAACAATAACACTCGGCTTCCGCCTCGGAGTCGCCTTCTGCTTCCACCTCCGCTACTCCCCCCACCCCCGCCTCGATTCCCCTCCTCCGGTCGGATCCGCGGGCGAGGGGAAGAGTCCATGTCGTAGCTTGCGCCCGGCCCTGCCGTCCACTCCCGACTGCGCGCAAAGCCCACATAGGAGCCCCTTTGTTCGGTGGGGGTGGTGGTGGTGGGGTGGAAGCCGAGCCAGCGCTTTGGACAACGGCTCGCCTCGCTTTTTTGTCGTTGGCTCGGCCTTTCCTGGAGGTCCTTTCCCTCCTTCTCCTCCTCCTCCCCCCCCTTCTCTCCCCTCACACCCCACTCCCTTTTTCTTATGGGCGCGCGGGCGCGCGTGCGGGCGCGCGCGCGCGTGTTTGTGCGTGCGTAATAATAATCGCTAGGCATGCCTAGCACGTCCCTAGCGTTGGCAGGCAGGTTTCGCTGCGCTCTCCGAGCGGTCGCCGCCGCCGCCGCCGCCGCTTGTGGGCTGTGAAGCACCATGAGCGTAATTTTGCCAAAGCGCGCTGAAGAAGTGCACACACTGCACGGGGTTTTTCTGCAGGAGGAAGCAAGATGGCTACCCTGTGGCTTTCGCTGTGAAGAATGCCGAGCTTTCCTCAGCCCGACTTTGAGCTGGGGGAAAGGTTGTTTATTTCCCCCCCCCCAAAAAAAACCCCTCTTCCCTGGTTAACCCTCTCTTTTTTTTCCCCCGTGGTGGTGCTCGGTCCCCCCCCCTTTTAAGTCGCGGGGGAAGTCCTTGCGTGGTGGTGTGTGCCCGGGAAGTCTTCCGAGAAAGGGGGAAATTGGTTTGGTTGACTTGACTTGGCTTATTCACCCGGGTTGATTTTGCCATTTGATGTCTTTCTTTAGGTGCTAACTGAAAACAAAAGGCCTCAGAGAAGGAAGCGAAGAGTTCCAAAGGTAAAAAAAACAAACCAAAAAAATAATAATAACCCGAAACAAAACCCTATGGCTTGCTTTTATTAATCGCATTTTTATAGGGAAACGGCTCTGGCTTTTAGCCCGACTTGCCAGATGTTGGTATTTTTAGCTAAATGTAAAAAAAAGCTCACTACATGTCTCTTGTTTCCCTGGGATATGGTGCCCCATCTGACACTGAATGTACAAACTGCCAGTTAAAAATCCAGCTGCTGTTGATATTCCTTATTGTTCCATAAAGGCTGCTGGGCTAAAGATGGGTTACAATGGAGTAAACCCGGCTGAATTCATTCAGAATGACTGCTGAGTATATGTGATTAGGGGCAGCCCTGGAAATGATGCCTCGGTTCTTTAAAAATGAACTTCTTTTCAGGCTGCCCTTATCTTAATACCGAAGGTTGGATAATTGTGTTCATGTTCCTTTTGCTATGTTCAGTAAAAACAATCTACTCTTCCGTAAAGTTGACATGTTTCGGGCGATTGTGGTCTGAAACTGGTAAGTAATCTTAAAAGGCATGTTCATCAGTAAGTGACGGGCCGAACTGAAAATGTTTAAATATTGTGGAGTCATAGACCTAGCAAGTGGGAAAACCCCAAGACATGTTCCATGTTCTTTGCATGCACGTAATTGACCTCTATAAATGGCTACCTTGTTCTCTTCAGTGATTCAGGGAAATCCTGCACACGTGCTGAGGAAATCCCTGTTTACGGTGGGGAATCCCCACCCCATAATAAAGAATTTGGGCCCCTCCCATGCTGCGTGTTATTCTAGCCTTACAAAATTCTCACTCTTGGCCAGGGTGTTTCGTGTAGCGCTTTGACGGTGAAAATATATTGCGTCCAACTGTTGGTACGTTTTTTTTATTGGGGTGTTTGCCTGGGTCTCTAGCGTCATGGTATGGATTGGATTGCTTGGAAGCTTGCATTTGTTAAAGTGGTGGAATACAGTATTTATGAGTAGTTTGCTGCCCATGCCACTTGCAAATCATTGTTTAAAAATTGTGAAAATAATTTGTTGGGCAAAATAGTAACCTATAAAGCTGATACCAGTATAAAATTAAAGCAGATTTTCTTTAAAAATGCTTTAAAATGCATTCACTTAAAATCTTCAGATATGGCTGCAATTTGTGTAGACTTATTTAGGCATACCATCTAATAAGTGCACTTATAGGTAAATGACTTATATATTAGACTATATTGTTAAGTACCAAAACTTTCAGGATTCCATTTTCAATGAGAATTGGTAAATACTGCATGTATATTTCTAATACATCTCGTAGCTTTTACTACAGTCATAACTGCATTCTTTTCCAACCTTGACCATTTACCTGTTGTCTTAGAGCTGTGATTTTTGATTGATTTAATGAACCAAAAGATAGTCTTTGTACTTTGTACAGTCTGTATTCGAACTTGGCCTTTACTTTGTTCATATTTTAATTTGAGAAATTGATTTACAGTTCACTCCTAAATTGAAGTTTCATTAAAATCAGTGGATTTATTTTCAACTAAACATACGTTTAGATATTCTAACATTAACAACAAACTCTAATTTAAGGAAGAAAACAATAGATGACTTGCTGTCATTCATAGTTTGCTATGAAAAAAGAGCAAAGTAACTAGTAATTAAGTGAATTAACTTTGCTTTGTCCTGGTGAGACACCTGGTGAGACACCGTTTGGAATAATGTGCCTGGTTCTTAAGAGAAATTGTAAAATGACCTGGGCATTTTTATTTATAAGATTTTTAATCCTATCCTGATTTTCTTTTACTTCTTCCTACTTTCCCCGTAACAACAACCCTGTGAGGTGGGTTAGACTGAGAGAGAATGAATTGCCCAAAGTCACCCCACTGGCTTTCATGCCTAAGGTGGGATTAGCTCCTGATTTCTAGGCCTTAGGCTCTCTAGGTTCAGAGGCCCCCAACCTTTTGGGCACCAGGGAGCGGGTTCTGTGGAGAGAGGTTTTCCCAAGGACCAGAGGGGCCGTGGTTTCATGTGCTGCCTGCATCCAGCGAATGGGGCTTTGCGTGTTTGCGTGGACCGGTTTCTGGCATGCCGTGGCCTGGTGCCAGTCCACGGACCAGGGGTCGGGGACCCCTGCTCTAGGTATATTTAGCCTGCAGAAGAGAATCTTGAGGAGCTGTGGAAAGTAGTCTCCGGATATCTGAAAAGTTCTCATGTAGAAGAGGAAGTAGACCAGGGGTCTTCAAACTTGGCCCTTTCATGACTTGTGGACTCAACTCCCAGAATTCATCTGCCAGGCATGCTTGGCTGAGGAATTCTGGGAGTTGAAGTCCACAAGTCATAAAAGGGTCAAGTTTGAAGAACCCTGAAAGACATTCTCTGTCCCTTGCCCCTCAGGCAGGACCAGAACCAGTGGGTTAACACTGCAAGAGTTTCCTGAATAGATAAGCTTTCAACCAGTGGAACAGGCAATGCAGGAGGTTCATAAGATTGTAAGGAAACAGAACTTCTCCCTATAGCCCCATTGATACGAATTCTGCTACCTTAGCAGTGTGCCCCTTATTGTTTGCTTGGATCCAACCTAGTAAAATTGCTGCCCTTACATGAAGGGGGTGATCTTCACTTGCTGCTGCTAACTCTTAACTAGGGGTACTAATTCCAGAGTCTTGTGGAGTTGGATGGCCTTCTAGTCCAGTGAATAAATTAATCCCATGCTGCTTGAGAGTTCCTGCTTCTGGTTCCCATGCTTTTGCTTCCTGCATCTGCTTGCTAGTTGGGCCCTGTTTGCAATATTTGACCTCCAGTTGTGGGATTGATGGGCTGATGAGCCTTGCACGATCTTATTAGTGACTGAGGCTTTGTGCATGACAACTGTTATGAAACATTAGACAAATTAATCTCTTTGGTCTCCTTGTTACATAGTAATTGGAGCTGTGAGTAGGTTGCTGAAGTTAATACTTTGCAGTGACTCCACTTTGCTTGTTGACTCCATTCCATTTAGAGCAGGGGTCCTCAAACTTGGCCACTTTAAGACTTGTGGACTTTAACTCCCTGAATTTCCCAGCCAGCTGGCTGGGGAATTCTGGGAGTTGAAGACCACAAGTCTTAAAGTGGCCAAGTTTGAGGACCCCTGATTTAGAGTAAGTGCTTGCAACTACTGGAAAAGCAGGCACTCAAACACAGGCCATGATCTACTCACAGCAGCTTCTCCAGTAGAAATATCAGTCTAATGGAATGTCTTCTGTTAGGCTGACGTTCCCCTGAAAATAAGTAGGGTGTCTTAAAATTAAAATTTGGTCTAGAGATTTAAGACACCAGGCTAGAAATCGGGAAACTGTTGAGTTGTAGTCCCACCTTAGCCCAGTCATTCTCTTTCAGCCCAACTCACCTCACAGGGTGGTTGTTGAGGGAAAATAGGAGAAGGAAGGTGTTTGTTTGTTGACGTGAGTTATTTATGAAATTAATAATGGTAGAATACAAACAAATAACAGGAGAAATGGATGAACCCACAGTTGATGTTGTTGGGTTAGTCTTATTAGGCATAGAGGCTGATAGAATGCAATCCAACGTTTATCCAATAGCCAGGTGGAAAGAAATGTTAATCATTGTCTAATAATTGAGTTGAACCATAACCTTAGCACAAGGTTTGAGTTCTTAGAATGCATTCTACAATATGAGTGTAAACAAATGTCTGGTAATTCCTATTTAGCCTAGCTGGCGGAGAAAACACTAATGCTGTTTTCCAGGAACTCCAGGAGTTCAAACTAGATTTAGGCTCTGTTCCAGTTTGACTGGATGATCCATACTAAGAAAGAGATAGGGGAAATATGATCCTGTTGTCATCTTGGATTTCTTAAATGTTTTTTTTTATTCTGTCAATTATAGTTGTCAACGCTGCAAACGTTGACATGTTTTTTGCAGTGACAATATAAGAGACAGCCTTGCATTTTGTTTGAACTGTCTCATTTATCGGAACCGTGACAATAGTATTTTCTTTAGATGCTTGCAGAAAATAGACATGGCACTGCTTATAGATGCCTTTTTATTCATTTAGATAATGGAGAATTTTGCTTGGCCCTTTGGGAATTATTCTGTGAGGGGCATTATTATTTAGGAAATGAGAAGAATTGTGCATGGATTTTGTACTAAGTGCCATTAGTATTCTGATAATAAAGGTAAAGGTAAAGGTTCCCCCGCACATGCGTGCTAGTCATTTCCAACTCTAGGGGCCGGTGCTCATCTCTGTTTCAAAGCCAAAGAGCCAGCGCTTGTCCGAGGACGTCTCCGTGGTCATGTGGCCGGCATGACTTAGACGCCAAAGGCGCATGGAACGCTGTTACCTTCCCACCGCAGTGGTCCCTATTTTTCTACTTGCATTTTTACGTGCTTTTGAACTGCTAGGTTGGCAGAAGCTGGGACGAGTAACAGGCGCTCACTCTGTTACGCGGCACTCGGGATTCGACCCGCCAAACTGCCGACCTGATCGACAAGCTCAGCGTACTGAGCCACTGCGTCCCTTTTTATTCTGATAATACCCAACCTTTAAATGTAATAGTTAGGACGGGTGGGGAATAGTGCTTGGTAAGATGTCACATCCCTGGATTGATTACACTGGTTACTGGTTACAGTAGTTTCCAGGAACAGTTCACTTATTTTTTTTATTTATTTATAAACCGAACAAACATTAAATCAATAGCAGTCTACATCACAGTGCGAGGAAGAATAATATTGGCCCGTTACATATAAGAAAAAGAACCATAAAGAAAAGAAGAATAGTTCAATTAAAAGCTCTTTTTAACATCCAATTATACCATTGATTCCAAGATAAATAGTAATCTGTGTCCCCTCGTCCCCTCAACATCATAGTAAGCCGATCTGATTCTGCACAGTTCATTATTTTCTGTATTACTATTTGGTCGAGTGTGCTAACATCCATCTTCCAATATTGGGCCTACGCCAATCTTGCAGCAGTGGTTATATGTAGCAACAAGTACCACGCCGTTCTGTTTATATTTTGTGGTCTTATCCCCAATAAGAATACCTCAGGACACAATTGTATATGGTACCCCAACATCTCACTTAGCCATTTCTGAATATTCTTCCAGAATTTCATAGCCTCTCGACAGGTCCACCATTGGTGGAAATATGTGACTTCTTTGACACCACACTTCCAACAAGTTGAGGATGTTCCCGGGAACATTTTGGCTAGCCTGGCCAGCGGCAGATGCCAACGATATGCCATTTTACATATATTTTCTTTATATGCTATTGACCGAGTTAATTTAATGTTCTTAATCCAAATTTCGCTCCACCTCTCGGTATCTATTGAACAACCTAAATCTCTCATCAAGGCATGGACCAAAGTCTTCGCATCTTCTTCATCTTCTTCCATAACCATAAAAAATTTATAACATTTAGATAAGATCATCCGCTCCCAACAAAATCCTATCCAAGGTATGGAGCTCTCGGCAAATTCCGGGCCTCTGTCTGTCCTTCATGTATTTGCTACTAATTTGCATATAAGTCCACCAATCAAAATTTAGCCCTTGTTCCTGAAGTAATAACTTTGTTTTTAAATTCCCATTTGAATCTAATATTTCTTTGTAGGTCAACTTTTTCTCAAAATTGTATAGTGTCGGATAAATCACAGCTTCCAGGGGTGAGGTCCAAAGTGGCACTTTATTATAAGTATTTTCCTAATTCCGGCCCAGGTCTCAATCAAAACTCCACGTAAGTAATGCCTAGTAAAATATTCTGGGAGTCTACCTCGTTCCCACCATAGGTGGGCGTGCCACCCCTGCTGGAGATTGTGACCTTTAATTGCCAACAAACGTTTACGCGCCAATGTGACCCATTCGCGAACCCATACCAGGATCGCTGAATTATAGTAGTATTGCCAATTTGGAACTCCAAATCCACCTTGTTCTTTCGGTTTCTCCATCATTTTTAATCTAATTCGGGGTTTCTTGCCCTGCCAAATGAATCTACTAGTACTCCTATCTAAATTCCTAAAAAGTTTTATCCAGTCTAACCGGGGCCATCTGAAAAAGGAATACTAATCACTTATTATGATGTGGGAAGACTTCTGTAATTTGGGCCTTGTTTTGCAAGAATGTCTACATCCGTGTGATCTGTCCTAACATTTAGTTCTTCAATGGGGCACCACACATCTGCTTAACAGCAGCAGCTAAAATCTGTTTTTCCTCCATGGTGGAATTTGGTGCTGGATTTTGAAGCTAACGCTCAACTGGCTTAAAACTTCCTGTTTTAAAGTTCTTATGAAGTGTTTTTTTAAAAAGTTTTGTTAGTTACATTTTGATAATTATTATTGTATGTGAATAGCTGTTAGCTATGTAAAGCCACTAATGGCAATAGCAAGAAATAAAATTTTAAAAAGCAATAATTTGTTGAAGGTTACTGAAGTAATATATTTATATGTTGTAAAGTACTTTTATGAGGTACAGTAATTTTGAATTTGTAAGCTGGGCAGATTTTATTTAAATAAACTACATTCTCATCTGCATTGTGATGTAAATCAGTAACTAAGAAAATTTAATATATCATAATTCCTCATAGAGTCTTGCTGTCTGATGTAACCAATGTAGCTATTCCTATGTACTGAGATGGATATGCTTTTATAATAAGTTGATACCATATAAAACAGTTATTTAATAAGTTTATTTCAGGTTAATTTTCATTTCATAGTGAATCATGATCATAGTAGGTATTTTGTTATCTTACTGATGAGCATAGGAATATCATTAAAATATTCCCAAATGGGGTGTCTCTTAACAGATTCTGCCTTTATTAGTTTCAATCAACAGAAGATACCTTTTAGATCAGCAATGTTTTCAAAGCCTCAGGACCATATTTTTTTACTTTTGATTGACGTTTGCATTTATATCCATTTTTGCCTAGATAATGCCACCACCTCAAATTCTTTGTTTAATAATACTAATGAGAGCTCAGTTACCCCTTTGGTTAACCTCTCTTACCTCCATATTAATAAGAAGCAGGTGTTTCGTGATGTGTTCTAAGATTTGCCCACACTATAAGGCTTTTAACTTAGTATTTTTAACTTAATTTTCAAGAAAATAGCTATGTTGATCTATTGCAGGAAAAAACAAGATGTATCTAATGAAATGAGCTGCAATTTACAAAAGTATATATTATAATAAGAAACAAAGTTGTCAGAACAGACATTAAAATTAAACAAACAACTGGGCAGATATGAACTTTCAGGGCATTGAAAAGTATGGCTAAAAATCATTGTTTTACAAAAGGTGAGAGAAAAAGCTCTAGGATTTCAACCATAGGTTAGTTAGTCAGTAGCTCTCCCCTTTTTCATACACACACAAACACACATACAGACACAAACCAAGACGCATGCACACATGTCTTGATTCCTGCCAACTGATGTTCTTTGTGTGACTTCTTTCATGTCTGCAATAAAAGCCAGCCGTGAGGCGTTCTTGAAGTCAGCAGTCAGCTTGTTCCAGTTAGTTTGAGTCAGTTTTTGGATTGAGGACTTCATTATTGTGACTGTATGAAGTCCCACAGTCTACTGGTACTTACTTTATATAAGAGGAAAGCTGTGCTCTGACTCCAAGAGTAAATTAAGGCGAAACTTCCTGACAGTGAGGACAATTAACCAGTTTTTAACAGTCTGCCTTCAGAAATTGTGGGTGCTCCGTCACTGGAGATTTTTAAGAAGAGGCTAGCCGCTAGACAGTCACTTGTCTGAGACGGTATAGGTTCTCCTGCTTGAGCAGGGGGCTGGACTAGAAGACCTCCGAGGTCCCTTCCAGCTCTATTCTATTCTATTCTATTCTATTCTATTCTATTCTATTCTATTCTATTCTATTCTATTCTATTCTATTCTATTCTATTCTATTCTATTCTATTCTATTCTATTCTACCACAGATCTGCTTGCAACTGCTTTGTCAATGCATTGAGTCACCAGTGCCTTGCTTCAGTAGTAGAAATCAGCAGTGAGCCGGTTGGACCAGTTAACAGAGATAATAAACTTCTTTGCCCAGCAGTTGGAACAGAATCTGCCACAGCCACTAAACTCTTATATTATCCTGAGCCAAAATTCAGCAATGGTTGCCGCTACCTCAGCAGCTGTTCTGTACTAAGCACAGGCCTCTCTGCTGGACAAATAGGCTGGGAACCTACTAATGTTCCACTTTCGTTGCTCAGTGTCGGTTATCTCCTAAAACAAAAAAAAAATCCCATTGAATAAGATTTATTAGTCCGGCAGAGAGAGCTGCTGTTTGAGGAACCCTTCTCATTTAGAATGGCCCCGATTTTGACAGCTACATCCATTTTTAGTACTTCTGAGAGCTAATCTCAACCACTCCATCCAACTGTAATAATCCCTTCATCTGACTGATTTCTGATAGGGAGAACTAGGAAGGTGGAGGAACTAAGATCAGACCAGAGCAGACAGTTTCAGGAACAGTGTAACATGTCAACCACCTCCTCCTGTTGAAAAATGACTGGCTTCTGTACAACAAAGTCCATGGGTTCGAAAACAATGTAGGATTAGAACTATGGCTCTCTCTCTCTCTCTCTCAAAAATTTTCATTGGCAGTTTTTTATTTTTTATTTATTTTAATTCCATTTATATCCCGCCCTTCTCCGAAGACTCAGGGCGGCTTACAAGCTTAGCAGTAGCCTTCATTCTATGTATATGCCTGCTTATTAGGGCTTTCACACACACACCCCAAGCGGCATTATTACAAAGTCAGCTTAATTGCCCCCAACAATCTGGGTCCTCATTTTACCTACCTCGGAAGGATGGAAGGCTGAGTCAACCTTGAGCCTGGTGGGACTTGAACCTGCACTAATTGCAGGCAGCTGGTGTTACTTAAGGAGGCATTAGCCCACTGCTCCACCAAGGTTGGTTTCCCACTTGAATGACAGTCTTTCAGATCTTCGATAAAACTAGCTTATCAAAAAAACATGTCCTTCACTTTCTGCCTACTATCCTTCAAGCTGGAATAGTGATCTGGATGAACCCACACATGAAGTGCTCTGTGCAAAAAACATCCTTCTGGCTTCAAATGCTAGCACAGCCTATGGAAGGAGCTTAAATGCACTGTTAAGTGAAACATGGGACAGCGTAATTTGACAGGCGTTCCCTTATCTTCTCTTTGCCAGCATCACAACCACTGGCTCTATGCTCTTCCTTCTGTGAGAGGAAAAAAAATAATTCTTCAGTGAGCACAGCAGCCAGCCAGATGTGTTTTGGAGGATCTAAAGTGACAAATTGCCTTCTCTGTGACTCGTGTGGCCTTATGTTAAAGTTGATGTCAAGGCCGGTGTTCCTTCCCTTTGCTAGACCTTGTCAGTTTCATTGGACTTTGTTATGTTTTAAGGGTAAGAACTAGACACTGTGCTGGGGGTAGTTGATTTTCTTTCTGTTTTCGTGCCCCCCTCCCTCCGCCCCAGTAACCCCATCCTGTTGTTGTTGTTGTTGTTAGTTGCGAAGTCGTGTCCGACCCATCGTGACCCCATGGACAACGTTCCTCTAGGCCTTCCTGTCCTCTACCATCTTCTAGAGTCCATTTAAGCTCACGCCTACTGCTTCAGTGACTCCATCCAGCCACCTCATTCTCTGTCGTCCCCTTCTTCTCTTGCCCTCAACCTTTCCCAGCATTAGGCTCTTCTCCAGTGAGTCCCTCCTTCTCATTAGGTGGCCAAAGTATTTGAGTTTTAGCTTCAGGATCTGGCCTTCTAAAGAGCAGTCAGGGTTGATCTCTAGGACTGACCGGTTTGATCGCCTTGCAGTCCAAGGGACTTGCAGGAGTCTTCTCCAGCACCAGAGTTCAAAGGCCTCAATTCTTTGGCGCTCAGCCTTTTTTATGGTCCAGCTTTCACTGCCATACATTGCAACTGGGAAGACCATAGCCTTGACTATATGCACTTTTGTTGACAGGGTGATGTCTCTGCTTTTTAGTGTGCTGTCTAGATTTGCCATTGCTTTCCTCCCCAGGAGCAAGCATCTTTTAATTTCTTGGCTACAGTCCCCATCTGCAGTGATCTTAGAGCCCATCCTAGTGAGAGGTTAAGACAATTTATGAAGGAATGTAATTTGAGCTTCTAATGCAGGAGGAACAGACTGGAATATTTCATTTGTTGGAAGAGTAATCCAGAACCAAGTAGCCCAGGGCATAGATGTCCTCTTTAGTAATCCAGTTGCAATATGCTTAGAACCCTACAATCCCTGGCCAACATTATAAATCACTGGCCCAGCTAGATGGCAATACTCAGCCAATATTAGCTGATCTAAATAGCTAAGTAAACTTGCCCTTTTGAAATACTTGGATAGGACACAAGGAAATCCCAGGAAGGTCAATTAAATTAGGAAGTTGAAAAGGCATCGCAGAAAATAAATAAATGGCAAACTATTTTCTTCACCTGCCAAGAGAATGGCATGAATGAGTCCCCTCAAATTGACCTTGATCTTGTTACACCTCATCTTTCCTTCATAAAATTGCAAGAATAATCTCTAAACTGTTTAAAATGAAACACTGATCAAAGTTCCATTGTCAATAAGGCTTTGCCCCCTGGTGGACAAATGAAATGTAATTCCCTTGGTTTGCCTTTGCAAGAGGGACTGTTTAAAATTGTTGTACATACAGAAATGTCAACATATGTGTGCCAGATTTCTTTGATCAAAAAAAAAATATCTCTGAGCTGGCAAGGAAAGATTAATAGAAATTCCTACAAATCTTAAGCCTAACAAGACAACTATTTTGAATGTATTCATTGGCTGCCAGTTTGCTTCCAGGTTCAATTCAAGGTGCTGCTTCACCTTCAAAGCCCTACATTGCTTGGGACCAGGTTACTTGAAGGACGTAAGCTTAGAGGCGGGGACATTACAGGTACCGTCTCTTAAAGAGGTCCATCTAGCGGGACCAAGAAGTGCCTTCTCTGTGGTGGCTCCCTCCCTGTGGAACATCATCCCCATGGAGATAAGATTGGCCCTCATTTTAATACACTTTCACAAGGCCCTGAAGATGTAGCTTGCAAACAGGATGGAGACCCCAGAGTGGGTTGGAACCCATCAAATGTCTCATTTGATTGTTGTCACCTGGGTGTGGGAGTAGATGGTTATTGCTTTTCATTTTTTTATATTAGGTTTTTATCCTTGTAATGCCACCTGGAGTCACTAAGAGTGAGTTGGGCAGCCATATAAATTTTCTTAAATAAAAAAATAAAAAAAATCAGCCTTCACTGAAATTTGTTAGTATGAGCATAATGCTTTAACTTGTCCAGGTCTTATCACATGATTGGATATGTAGCTTTAGGAATGCAGGATCCCAATTCTCAATGCATTTTTAACAATCCTAATTTTTCTTATTTTAAAAAATGCTTCTCATTGTGACTGATTTGCCTTAGGTTTTCAGGAGTTCTTCAACAGAATTGCTACCCTATCTAATTTTCATTCCTTAAAAAATCCTGATTAGTTATTTAACTCACCAGAGATGATAATCTCTATTTCGGGTCATGTTTCCAAAAAATGTTCAAATCATAATTTATTTTGAATATACTTTCTCTGTGGTGATGTCATCTATTAATGATGTATTTCTAACAAATTTATTTTTGACATGAAGGTACTAGGGACATCCAGTGAAGACTAAAAGCAGAAATAATTTAAACACACCTAAAATGCTGTGTGTGTGTTGAGAGAGAGAGAAAGAGAGAGAGAGCGAGAGAGATATTTTCAGAATTTCTCAGGATAAAAATAGTAAATAATAAATATAAGTTATTTCTTATATATACCGGTAAGTTATATATATAAAACGTGTGTGTGTGTGTATGATATAAATCAAGACATTCTCTTGAGTAGAACTATGAGCAAAGAAATTCTTATTTGTATGCATAAAGGAAGGTTCCCCAAGAGTTGCAGTTATGCCCCTGAATATCTCAAATGATGGATAATTTTTTCTAAGAGGTTTGAACAGATTAAGGATTTGAAACGAAATTGTTTTTATCCTAACATTAGGATCAGAATGTAAGGTAATCAATCAATCAATGTGATTTATCTTTTTGCTAGCTGTTAGTATATTATCATATTTCTTTACTTCAGTTTGTTTTTGTTCTTTTAAATTTTGTTGGTCTTTGACCAAATAAATATGATTGATTGATTGAATGTAAGATGGCCTCTTGTTTTACCCAATTTCTGCCACATTAGTGATGAAAATTACGATAAATTGTTCAAATGAATTTAAAATGTGAAGAGGCATAGGTTTGCATCTCTTTATCTTTCAATATTTTAAAGTTGCATTTTTTGTTTGTGTGCAATTACTTTTTTATATGTTGATTTTGAGCCCAGTGTTTTCAAGTGAAACTTAAGTAGGGGGTCAGATGGAAATATAAAAAGATAGGACCACTTCAGATGAACTTGGACTTGTATCCTAAAATTAACTTTTCTTTCTAGAATACATGGTTATCTTCTGCACCAGACAACCAGTGCAACTGCTTGACAAATATTTAATTATAGGACAATATAAAATGGGTCGATAATTACAATAAAAATTAAATGCTGGCCTGGTGAAGATTATGGCAAAGGGTATCTAAATGGGCTGACTATACATCTTTAAAACCTGCAGAATTAATTATTAGGCCTGTATTATAAAATATATGGAGCATTATACAGCTTCTGCAGTTAGATGTCGCATCATCCACCACTATGAAGATCATAAGTAGGTGTTGTAAATTGGTAATAAACTTGCTAGTAATGACCACCACCTTAAACATAATTGTTTGAATTGCTTTTCCCTTGTATAATGTGACTGTTTTGTGTGCATGCATGCTTGAGAGAGAAAGTTTCCCCAGATTCAAAGAATTCTTCAGACTTATATAAAATAGCTAATGAAATGCAGAAATCAAATGATAGTACTACATAGGGAAGACTTGTTCTTGCAAGTATGTATTCTTTGGAAAAAATGATGAATTAGTGTTGCCCTCCATCTTTCTATTGCTGTTGTTATTTTTAAAAAAATTGGTTGTAGAGCTTAACTGTAGCAATAAAGAAGACCATGAAGGAAAATATAATTTATAACGTTCATAGTATAGTGTTAAATTGATCTTGCAGCTTACGGAGCAGTATGGTCAGAAAAAGAAAATAGGGAAAAAATGTCAGACAAAAAGCAAGATAAAGATACAGAAAAAAAGTAATGAAAGAAAGCATGGCTTTCAGCATTCTTTGGCACAGGTACAGATAAAAAAATACTTACTCTAAAATTGAACAATGGTCTGTTATTTTTACAATCCTGTGTATTTCTAATCATCAAATTTCCAAATCAAGAGTTTCATTTCTCTCCATTTCTCACAAAAATCAAAGAATGGTTTCCAAGTAGAATTAAAATTAGTCAAGTTTTTATTTATTTTTATTAAGCTGTCAATTTTGCCATCTCCATCATTCCCATCAGTTTAATCATCCATTCTCCCATTTAGGTATAGGTACTCCTCAACTTACGACCACAATTGAACCCCAAATTTCTGATGCTAAGTGAGACATTTGTTAAGTGGGTTTTGCCTCATTTTACAACCTTTGTGGCCACAGGTTGTTAAGTGAATCACAACAGTTGTTAAAGTTAGTAACATGGTTGTTAAGTGAATCTGGCTTCCCCATTGACTGTGCTTCTGAGAAGGTCACAAAAGGTGATTACGTGACCCCAAGGCCTTGCAGCCGTCATAAATATGAGTCATTTGCCATGCATCTGAATTTTAATCATATGACCATAGGGATGGTGAAAAACAGACATAAGTCACTTTTTTAGAGCCGTTCTGATTTCAGATGGTTACTAAACAAACTGTTGTAAGTCGAGAATTACCCGTATTTGTAAATCCTACCACCTTTACACATATAAAAGTCTTGCTGCTTTTATTATATATAAAGTTCCATAAGATCTCTCAATTTGCTTGTACATTAATGTCAAAAGAAAAACCTCTGATTTCAATTGCAGATTGATCTTTAAAAAATTCCTGAATCAAAATACATATTTGGTTCCAACATTTTCTAGTTTTATTACATGTCCACCAAAAATGGGAAAAAGGTACCTTCAGATTAGTTACATTTCCAACAAACATTTGAAATTCTGTTATACATTTTTGACAGTACCTGGTGTAAGATGCCAGTGATACATCGTTTTATAAAAAATTATGTTTTTTCAATCCTTCAATTTATTTTTCCACTGATCCAACAAGCTATTGTATCCAAAATAAAATGCTTATCTTATTATACACTTGCATCATTTGTACACAATTCCACATAAAATTCTTACCAATTTCAAAATCATAATTCTTGTCAAGTTTTAAGTGTTCTATTAGCTGGGCGCAGGAGAACCGGTGGCATATATAACCTTCCGATTCCAGATGTTCTCTTGTTTTTAACTTAAATTCTCCAGAGAAAGACAGTACATCCACGTAAGTTAACCACTTCTGTTTAACTATCATTTCTCTTCTAAAAATGCTTTCTGGGGTGGTAACAAAAATATTTTAGGAAAGAAACTTGTCTTATAATTATTCCAAACTCTCAGTATGTCACATGTAATAACATGATTTTTAAAATCTACATTATTCTTAACTTTGTCATACCACAAATAACATTGCCATCCAAATCTTAAGTATGTCCTTCCAATTCTAATAACCTCCTATTCTTCAAAGTCACCCATTCTTTCATCAACACTAAACAACAATCTGTAATATACAATTTCAAATATGGTAATCCTTGCCTTCCTCTTTATTTAGCATCTTGCAATAATTTATATTTAATTCTCCGTTTCTTTCCTTGCCAAACAAATTTGGGGGAAAAATCCTGCATGCCCTATTTTAAGCTGTATAAATACAAGCAATATACAAGCAGAAGCCAGAACTGTTTTAAGTAAATGCTGGGATATTCTGATATTCTGTTTTTCTTTTTGTATTAATGGTATTTTAAAGTATGGGATATGCATTTGTAAACAGAAAGAGAAGAATCAAATAATATGCTATTTGTATTCAGGTCATACTATTTGTGAAATTTAACTCATTGGAAAGACTGGCAAGGGTAAAAATAAAATAAAGATAAGATTTTGTTTTCTTCTTTGCATTTTCCAGCAAGTGCAGAATCCACTTTTTTAAGATCAGCTGAGTATTGTTGCATTGATTGTAACAACCAGCTTGTTGCCTGATACCATCGGTTGAAAGAGAGTGACTGGCCCAAAGACACCCAGCTGGCTGTCATGCCAGTCTCCTGGTTTCTAGCCTGGTGCCTTAACCACTAGAGCAGGGGTCTTCAAACTTGGCAACTTTAAGACTTGTGGACTTCAACTCCCAGAATTCCTCAGCCAGCCCTGAGGAATTCAATTCTGGGAGTTGAAGTCCACAAGTCTTAAAAGTTGTCAAATTTGAAGACCCCTGCACTAGGCCAAACTGACACTCAAGGGTGAAAATAAGAATGCTTTCTTTAAACAAGTATGTGCTAAAATTTACTTTCAGTAGAATATGGGAACAAGGTAATTGTGGCAGAAGACTCACATAAGAGGGTTTTTTTTGTTTTGTTTTTTTAAAAAAGTTTTGTAAGAAATAAGGAGGTACCGTATTTTCCGGCATATAAGACGACTGGGCGTATAAGACGACCCCCCAACTTTTGAGATGATTTTCAGTCTTATACGCCGGAAAATCGCAGGGCAGGCTGGCGGGAGCCGGCAGGGCAGTCCTGCGCACGCGCGCACTCCCCGGCTGCTCCTTAGCAGCTGGGGAGTGCGCGTGTGTGCAGGACTGCCCTGCCGGCTCCCGCCAGACGCTCTTCCCTCTTGAGGCAGCATCACTCCCTGGCTCCTAAGGAGTCCTCGGGGATGCTGCCTCAAGAGGGAAGAGCGTCGGACGGGAGCCGGCAGGGAAGTCCTGCGAGGGTTTGCGAGACAACCAGCAGCTGCCGACCCGAATTATTTCCTGATGAAGACAGAACAAACCCCCGAAGCGGCAACAATGGGCGCTTCTCTTGAAACGACCATAATACAACGGCCAATACCAAGTATGCGCGGGGGGAGGAGAGGAGAGGAGAGATAAAGAACGGAAGCCGAGCGTGGACAGCGAAAACGTGCAAGTCTTCTAAGGGCAGAGAAAAGAAGGCGGTTGCGGTGGAAGCAGAGAAGGACGCAACAACTGTAAACAGAGGCGTTTCCTTGACAAAAAGCCCCGCAGCCTACTTGGCTCCGGCCTTCGGGCGCCTGCGCGAGAAGTCACCAATCAGAGCCTGCACGCGCGTTTGCCTTCGACGCCCCTCTGACTCTTCCCTTTCCAACTGCCGGCGGGCTTACTTGAGCAGGAGCGCTTTCTTTGCTAGCGGGGGAAGAGTAGTCGCGCGTCCGAGGGGAGAGGGAGGGAGGGGTTAATGTTGCTCTCTTCCCTCTTGGAGAGATCTCTATAATCGTTGTTGAATTCCTCCTTTGGGTGCTTGTAACTGCTGTAGGATAAGGTGGGTTTATGTTTATACGCAGATTCGTGTCCAAATAAACCATTGGTGAATGGGATGATCTTTCGATACTTACCCCTCCCCCCAAACAGATTGTTGAAATAAAATGAGGCAGAGACGAGCATCACTCCGGGTGCCTTAATGTGTAATTAATACCGCTTCCCTTCCACGTTGCTTAGCCTTAATTCATGAAGCAAAGGAGGATTTGGAGAATTGGAAAGGAGGACGAATGGGGGCAATGCAGGACAGTTGAGGCAGCATCCCCGAGGACTCCTTAGGAGCCAGGGAGCGATGCTGCCTCAAGAGGGAAGAGCCTCGGGCGGGAGCTGGCAGGGCAGTCCTGCACACGCGCGCACTCCCCAGCTGCTAAGGAGCAGCCGGGGAGTGCGCTCATGCGCAGGACTGCCCTGCCGACTCCCGCCAGACGCCAGACACTGATTTTCCGGCGTATAAGACGACTGGGCGTATAAGACGACCCCCCAACTTTTGAGGTGATTTTCATGGGTTAAAAAGTCGTCTTATACGCCGGAAAATACGGTAGATTTTTTCCAGATATTCTGGGAGAGATTTCCAAACATATAGAACAGTAAAGAGAGGAAAAGGCCGATCAGGGCAAGGACCTGGTGCTGGAGGACAAAAGAACACTGACGGCAAGATAAAGACACAAACATAAACATTCTCCAAGACCATCAGGAGGGTTGATGGTAAGAACAAGGGTGGGTATTGAATCCAGGAGTGGACAGAAAGCTAACTTAGCATTTTTAAAGGGTGTTTGATAAGAAGGGGACCAAGATGACGATAAAGAGAGAAGTTTACAAGTTGTTGTTGTTGTTAGTTGCGAAGTTGTGTCCGACCCATCGCGACCCTATGGACAATGTTCCTCCAGGCCTTCCTGTCCTCTACCATCTTCTGGAGTCCATCTAAGCTCACGCCTACTGCTTCAATGACTCCATCCAGCCACCTCATTCTCTGTCGTCCCCTTCTTCTATTGCCCTCAATCTTTCCCAGCATTAGGCTCTTCTCCAGTGAGTCCTTCCTTCTCATTAGGTGGCCAAAGTATTTGAGTTTTAGCTTCAGGATCTGGCCTTCTAAAGAGCAGTCAGGGTTGATCTCCTCTAGGACTGACCGGTTTGATCGCCTTGCAGTCCAAGGAACTCGCAGGAGTCTTCTCCAGCACCATAGTTCAAAGGCTTCAATTCTTTGGCGCTCAGCCTTTCTTATGATCCAGCTTTCACTGCCATACATTGCAACTGGGAAGACCATAGCCTTGACTATACGCACTTTTGTTGACAGGGTGATGTCTCTGCTTTTTAGTGTGCTGTCTAGATTTGCCATGGCTTTCCTCCCCAGGAGCAAGCGTCTTTTAATTTCTTGGCTACAGTCCCCATCTGCAGTGATCTTGGAGCCCAGGAAAATAAAATCTGTCACTACCTCCATTTCTTCCCCATCTATTTGCCAGGAATTGAGAGGGCCAGATGCCATGATCTTGGTTTTCTTAATGTTTAGTTTCAACCCAAGTTTTGCACACTCCTTCTTCACCCGCAACACGAGGCTCTTTAGTTCTCTTTAGTTTAGCTGGCTCAGGAATTCTGGGAGTTGAAGTCCATGAGTCATAAAAGAGCCGAGGTTGCCTACCTCTGCACTAGACCATAGACTGGAAAGGGTACTTTGATGGGGTCAAATGCGTAGTCTTATATGAGAGAACTGGTATGGTTTCAATGATTATGTACCTGAGTTGCATTAGGAATTTGAGCTGATGAATATAGGGCCATTTTGCACAGTAGTTTTGACACTTGACTCTCCTGTTACATACACATGTTGTGCATGTTGGTCTTCTTGTTGCTTTTGTTCATAGAGTTGGCAGGCTGAGATCCAAATTAGCCTCAGAACTTTCAGTTACCTTTATTTTGATGGCGCTCTTAAACCCGAAGTGCTTGCAAAATAACTTACCCTAACAATCTGCAGAAGTTATATACTCACAACACCCTCTCTTTTTTTTTAACAGCCCATGATAAGAAACAAACCTTGATTTGCTCTGAGACAGTTTCTATGAATTAAATTTTAATATATGGAGACTTTGTTCTTTTTTTTTTCTCTCTCCTTGGAAAAAACCCATCCTTGGAGTTGGCAAGCTGCGCTTCCCTTCCCCTGTGGTGGTTTTGAGGGCACATAAAATGGAAAACCAAAAGGAAAATTCTGTAAACCAATATTTTAATGTTGCCAGGTCATCACCAGTTTATGAAATGGCATTCTTTCCAAGGTTAACAGTCATGTTTGCGTTACTTATAGTTGCAGCTTAACATTGTGGGAATAATATATCCAGTTCTTTCTGACAAATAGCTCATTTGGGGCAGCTGTAATTCTATAATTTTGTTATGTATTCAGGGCAAATGCCTCAATTGTTTGGCTTTGAATTTTTTAAGCTAGAGGAAATGCATAACTTCAATTCCTGTTTATGGATGTCTTCTCATTTTGTAGCCTGGTGTAATATTACAACTAGTTTTTTTCTGTGGCCATCTTACTTAGAAAGAAGCATGATAATTTACAGTGTGCCAAATTTTACTTTGTCCTTGTTTGAAGCCTTAGTTTCAGGGTTTTTCTTTCCATAACAGGCAAAAGTAGCACACAAAAGTAAAAACCCGAAAGCTTCAAACTGCCGGTTGCTGATTCAATGGTTCAATTCAAAAGATTTATTCTTGCTTCTGAAAACATTCCTACAATGTTTTCCGCTTATATAAAGTACTAGTAGTCCATCTCTCTTCTGTGGTGTCTGAGACTGACTTAGTGTCTCTGAATTGTTGTTTTCCTCAGATTGTGGACTACCAGGCTAACCTAAAGATACACATTTAGCTAAGCATTTTCATGAGAAAAGAAAGTAAGGCTAGATGTATATTCGTTCATTCATGCATTCATTCATTCACATCTTACCTTTAACTTTTTTTTAAATAAATAACTCAAAGTGATTAGAATTCACATCTCCAAATTTCTAGCCTAGTGCCTTAACTACTAGACCAGGGGTAGGCAACCTCGGCTCTTTTATGACTCATGGACTTCAACTTCGACCTTCGCTCTTTCCGCCGGGATCTGAAAACCTATTTATTTGAACAGGCCGGCCTGGTTTAAGGGTTTGGGGTATTTTTAATTATTCATTGTTAGGGCTTAATTAATTTAATTTCATTTTAACTTTTGTATGTAAAGCTTTTACTGCCCTGTACACTGCCCTGAGTCCTTCGGGAGAAGGGCGGTATAGAAATTCAATTATAAATAAATAATAAATAAATAAATAAATAAATAAATAAATAAATAAATAAATAAATAACTAAAAACTCCCAGAATTCCTGAGCCAGCTGGAGAGCCAAGGTTGCCTACCCCTGTACTAGACCAAACATCTCTTTCATTTGAAATTGTCGTTATTGTATTGTCTCTTTTTAAATACAAAACAAATCTTTGGTAGTCAATATTGTGGTTGCTTTTTTATGGCCTATTGCTTTTAGTATAAATTACTTATGAGTAAACAGTTTGCACCTTGTTCCGGAATCTGATCTTGGGTGGCACTTGTTTTGAAATACATCTAGTTAGGTAGTAGCATTTGTAAACTTTCATATATGGTGTTGCCACTTTTTCCGCACTGCATTGTTCATGAGAACCACTAGCGTTTATGAAATCCTGCGGTGAACAGCATTTGCTAAAATGTATTTGTACTGTTTTGCAGGGAGATCTAAAAAGCAAACTAGTAAATGGCTGCAGAGCAGAGCTTGTGGAACATATTGCGCATGGCCAGGGTGAAAAATACAAGTTGAAAGCAAACCACTCACTGCCCTGGGAAGATGTGCAGACAAATGAAAAAGGAAGTATGGCCGGCTTAGAAACAGAGAAGTGGGTGCCGAATGAAAATCCGTCACTGAACATCCACCTGAATGGAGATCTCTGTAAAGCTGGAACCAGGAATGAGAACTTGACGCATTTTGAAAAGGATGCAAAACTGCTCTATTCTTCCAGCATTATAGATGAGGCGCCCAGATTATTTGCACATACAGCTAGAAATGGCATTAAAAATATACCACATTCACCAGCGGAATGTGACACATCACTGAAATCAGATGTGAGCACGCTGAAAAAAGCAGATGTGAACACTACTGCAGAGCTGGCCAACAGTTGCGATGACAGTAACTCCAGCGCCTCCTGGAGTGAAGCGGCTCAGCTGAACAACCTCTACCCTTTAGCAACTGGAACCTATGGTGCTATTCCAGAAAAGAAGGACTATGTTGTAGGCCACCAGACAGGAAACCCAAACGCCATTCAGGAAGCCGAAAACTCACTTTTGCAAACCATTTCACTTTTACATTTGCAGGACAAGCCGCCCTGTACTCCTGTGCTTGAAAGGGGTGCTTGTCTTGATGATGGTGCTTCAGATATTCCTAGTAAGGATTCCCAACCTGAAGACTTGCAACTTCAGTCAACTTTTTTATCTCTGATTAAAAATAGAAATTTAACCGTGGAACAGGTGGTAGCTATTGAGGCATTGACACGTTTGTCCGAGGTCCCTTCAGGCCCTCCTTCACCAGCTAAACCAGAGGGTTTAGAGCAGCAAACGTCGCATTTGCTGAACAGTTACAAAAAGGATAACCCATGTCCCTTAAAATCATCTGCACTGAAAGTAATAAAAGGGACTTGCCCGCCAAAAGATCAGCAGCTTTTTTCTCATCCTTCCTCTCAGAGGAGAATCCACCCTAAGGGTCTATTCTACAAAGCTCAAGGTGCTATTTCTGAGTTCCCCAGTAAATCTCCAGGCCCATCTAACTTACTGCGTAGGTTGCATTGCGCCTCAAAAGACACCAGACCTTTCTCTGCTTTAGTGTCTGGTGGAAATTCAGGTATTGCTACCAAGAAATATCCTCTTCATCATAAAACTGCTCTCGGTCCATGTTCCAAGAACTCAAGTGCCGTCAGACAATGGTGGAACAGAGGAGAGACGCTTGGCAAATGGGAAGGAAAGGCTGTTCACAACCTGAATTTAAAAAGTAATTCTGTATTTAAGGGTGGCGTTCACAGCCAAGATGAAGAAGAGGTAGCCACCCAGCTAACTCAACTCGCAGCAATAATTGAATCGAGCAGAACAAGTCCCAGTCCGAAGACGACAACCCTTCTCAGTCTATTACCATCTGATATGCAATCAAAAAATAAGCAGGATCAGTGCCTATTGCAGAAGAAACAATCTGTATTTGGGAGGAACAATTACAGCTCCTTGTTGGTCAAGCAAAGGCAGCCACCCCGGAAGAATGAGAAATCGGTACCAAGGGCCAAAAGATTGAAGAAAAAGCCTCAAGTCGTACCAGACCAACCAAGTCAGCTACAGCAAGAGTGCCAGTACACACCTGAATTGCAGGACGTACAGAAAAAAACTTCTAAACTGCGCAGACTTGGGCGCATTGCATCACAAGATGCAAAGCTGTCAGCCTTGGGGAAAAAATCTTCCAAAACCAAAGGACAGAAGACGCGGAATCGTAATGCTTTGTCATCCCAGCAAAAACCAGCTGTTCTATTTCTTCCCAAAACTCAAATAATATTCCCTCGGCCTTTACCGGCTTCAATACAAGACAAAATAAGAAACAAGCCATTGGGCTGTGAAATGGTGCCGGAGCCCCTCAAAATAACCGGCTTTAGCGATGCACAAGGCGCCAGCAGCCAGAGTGGGATCCCCGGGGCTCTTCAACGTGGAGCCCCGCTTTCTAGTAATCTGTTGGCCGTTCCTCAGTCAAAAACAGACTTTTGCATAAAACAAGGAAGTGAAAACGGGCAGATGTTTACAGAAAAAGACAAGAATTCTCAGGTACAACAAACCACGAATATCCCTCAGCTGCATCCTTTTCCTCGGATCTTCAGTCAGAAAGCTGGTGACATCTGCGAGGAAAACCAAGCTAGACCACAGGACACTGTGGAACAAGAGGATCAAAATCTGATCCCCCGTAACAGTGATGATGCCTTGCCAGGGGATACCATGCATACTGTTAGAAATGTGGAGCATGTAAGTGAAGCTACATTTCCAACATTAAGAACTTTAGAGACTGAAAATCAACAGGGTACTGGGAACTTAAGGTGTTCTCCAACAAAGAATACACTCACTAGTTTCCTTGAATCTCCCATGACATTCTTAGATACCCCTACAAAGAATTTAATTGATACACCTACCAAGAAAGGACAGAGTAATTTTCCAACCTGTGACTGCGTGGGTAAGTGTCTTGTGGTTTATTTTTGCATGGTTGAATTTTGAAAATCTTTCTGTCTTTCTGCACGGATCATGTTGCCTAGTCAGGTAATGAAACGTCTGCAAGCAAAAAAAAAAAAAAGCTGAGAGAGCACCAAGGACTCCACAGTTCAACCCTGAGTTACAGAAATTCCCTTTTGTTAAACTCAGGTCAGAATTCCCCAGAAACTTGCAAATATTTATACGGGCCGAAATTCATGATTTTTACTCCATAACAAGAAGGTCCTCAATGTTTATCCGGATTCTGTGTGGATACCTTCTTTACAATTTGGATTTCTTGAATTTTCTTCAAATTTAAAACTTGTTAATGTTGAACTTGTATCAATTTTGAAATTAGAGCTGATACAATTCCCACCTATCTGTCTGTCTTCTCCACAGCTTACAAGGAAAGGAATTGGTTGTTTTTTTTTGTTCAGGATTATGCAGAAATTGTGACAAACAGCATTTATTAATGCTGAAGTTAAGTCTTAATCCATAGGTTTCTTGCTATATGTTATTGGTCAATACGATGAATTCCAGTGGCAACATAATACTCTGTAATGTCTAATTTTATTTTAATAAAATGTGAAAGGAAGAATCAAAACTAGTTTTCATAAATTAACAAATTCAGCCACCTGCAGAATTTACTCATGTGGCAGTATGACCAGTTTTAAATTAATAACCAATGTTGATAGTACAATCTCTCTTTGTTCATGTTGAAGCGTGACACAGTTGCTAATCCCATTCCGGCATTTGAATGCCGAAATCATATAATAATGAGTTTGATCTAATAGAAGTGTTTTACAGATAGTCCTTGACTTACGACCACAGTTAGGCTGGAACTTCTGTCGCTAAGTGATGCTGTCATTAAGTGAGTCACATCCAGTTTCATGACCTTTTGCCTCCATTGTTAAGCAAATTGCCACTGTTGTTAAGTGAATCGCATAGACAGCAAGTGAATTTGGTTTCCCCCATTGACTTTGCGTGTCAGAAGCCCTCTCGGGAGGTCACAAATGATAATCAGATAAGCACAGGATTCTGCAAGTGCCAAAAATACATGCATGTTGGTTCCGCCCTAGGCGCTTAATGGACCCTGAGCGGTTCCAGGCGGCGCTTGGGTCCCCACCTGCCTCCTTTGCTCACAGCTCGGCCGATGCCCTAGTGGAAGCCTGGGTAAAGGGCAGCCACAGAGGCACTCGACCGAGTTGTACCCATGCGGCCCTTGACCCAGTGCAGATCCCAATGGGCTCCATGGTTCTCCATGGAGCTCCGGGAGGTGAAGCGTTGGAGATGGGGCCTAGAGAGCTGTTGGAGGTCCAGCCGATCTGAATCCGACCAGTTGCGACTAAGGTCGTTCACGAGATCTTATCTCACGGCGATGAGGGTGGCAAGGTCTAACCACTTTGCCACCCTCATCGCGTCCGCAGATAATCGCCCGGCCACCCTGTTCAGGGTAACCCACACCCTCCTTAATCAGGAGGCGAGGGAGGAGCCCTTGAAGGGTCGTGCCGAGGAGTTTAGCCAATATCTGTCGGACAAAATCGCTCGGATTCGGACCAGTTTGGACTCCGACTGGGCAGAGTCTGACGATGAGGACACGGGCAGTCTTGTCGATGTTATCTGGGAGGAGTTTGACCCTGTGACTCCTGAAGACGTGGACAGGATCATGGGGAAGCTGAGCTCCACCACGTGTTTATTGGACCCGTGTCCCTCCTGGCTGGTTTATGCGGCCCGGGATGGGATACAAGGCTGGCTCCAGGCAGTGATAACTGCTTCTTTGAGTGAGGGTAGTTTTCCCGCCGCCTTGAAGGAGGCGGTGGTGAGACCCCTCCTCAAGAAGCCTGCCTTGGACCCAGCAATATTAAACAACTTTCGTCCGGTCTCCAACCTTCGCTTTCTTGCGAAGGTTGTTGAGAGCGTGGTGGCGCATCAGCTCCCTTTGTTCTTGGAGGAAGCTGATTATCTGGACCCATACCAATCGGGTTTCAGGCCCGGGTACAGCACGGAGACGGCATTGGTCGCGCTGGTGAATGATCTCTGGCGGGCTCGGGACAGGGGTTGTTCCTCTGTCCTAGTCCTATTAGACCTCTCAGCGGCTTTCGATACCATCGACCATGGTATCCTGCTGCGGCGTCTCAGGGGGTTGGGAGTGGGAGGCACAGTTTTTCAGTGGTTCTCCTACCTTCTGGGACGTTCACAGTCGGTGTTGGCAGGGGGGCAGAGGTCGACCTTGAGGCCTCTCATTTGTGGAGTTCCCCGGGGGTCGGTCCTCTCGCCTCTCCTGTTCAACATCTATATGAAGCCTCTGGGTGAGATCATTCGTGGTTTTGGAGTTTTTCATTTCAACCCCAAACCACCCCAGTGATGCCCTCGATGTGATGTCCCGTTGCCTGGAGGCGGTCCGGGTCTGGATGGGGAGGAACAGGCTTCGGCTCAACCCTGACAAGACTGAGTGGCTGTTCGTGCCGGCATCCCGGGAAATTCAGATTGCTCCATCTCTTGCTATGGGGGGGTGAGCTATTGCCCCCCGTAGATAGGGCGCGCAACTTGGGGGTCCTCCTAGACTCACAGCTCTCTTTAGAAGATCATATAGGAGCTGTGACTAGGGGGGCCTTTGCCCAGGTTTGCCTGGTGCACCAGTTGCGGCCCTATCTGAACCGGGATGCCTTGCATACAGTCACTCATGTGCTCGTGACCTCTCGTTTGGACTACTGTAATGCTCTCTACATGGGGCTGCCCTTGAAGACCACTCAGAGGCTCCAACTGGTGCAGAATGCAGCCGCGCGAGTTGTGTTGGGAGTCTCCCGATACTCCCATGTTACACCTTTGCTCCGCGAGCTGCATTGGCTGCCGGTTGACCTCCGGGTGATATTCAAGGTGCTGGTAATGACTTACAAAGCCCTTCATGGCATGGGTCCGGATTACCTACGGCAGCACCTGTGGCCGGCGTCAACTTCCCTCCGCCCTGTGCGCTCCCACAGAAAGGGCCTCCTCAGGGTGCCTCCGATCAGAGAATGTCGACTGGTGGCCCCCAGGGGGAGGGCATTCTCTGTGGGCGCGCCAGACCTGTGGAACCGCTTGCCGGTTGAGCTCCGGATGGCCCCCGACCTTCGCTCCTTCCGGCGGGATCTAAAAACCTATTTATTTGAGCAATCTGGCCTGGTCTGATGGGTTTGGGTTTGGGTTTTTAATATGGTTTTAACTATTGTATATATCGGGCATAAATTATTTAATTGTTTTTTAACTTTTGTACTTTGTTTTTTAATATTTATTGCCCTGTACACTGCCCTGAGTCCTTCGGGAGAAGGGTGGTATAAAAATTTAATAAATATAAATATAAATATAAGTGCCTAAATTTGACTACATGACCGCAGGGACGTTGCAGCGGTCATAAGTGTGAGGACTAGTCATAAGTCACTTTTTTCCAGCAGCCTCATAACTCCAAAAGAATGCTCATAAGTCAAGGACTACTTGTTTATTGCTAATAGACTAGTTATGCTGAGTCAAATGAGTCTCGGCTGTATATAGGTAACACAGACTATAATTGGGTAGGAATGTAAGTAGTGTTTCTGAATCTCCATGCAATGTTTTTAACAGCTATTTAAAACTTTTTTTGTAGAACAAATTATAGAGAAGGATGAGGGTCCATATTATACACACCTTGGAACGGGCCCAAATATTGCTGCAGTCAGAGAAATAATGGAGGACAGGTGAGGAAATAAATCTTAATGCTAATGAATGAAAATCAATTTGACACACGTGGGTGGTGATAGTAGCTGTAGTATACCTGGTGTGTTCTTGTTATGCTTTGGTGGGCTTGCTTTGTTATGTTGGATCTTAACAACAGCCCTTGCATATGAACTATACTATCTAGTACAGGGGTGTCATGTGGAAGCCACGCCCACCCCATTGCCGGCAGTGGCAAAACCGTCCCGATACGTAGCGCGACATCACGTGACGTCACAAGTTTGACATGTCTCATCTAGTAGAACACTTCCTCACAGCAAGTATGAATCTGTTTTAGAAAATGAGTTTGAATATTCTCATTTGCCTTTAAGTGATTGTTCACATTGGGTATTGGGTAGGAAGTCATGACGTGCTTTATGGAGATGTGGAGAATTCATCTGTCTTATGTTAATTTCTAAGTGATGTAATCAAGTCGCTAAGGGTAGTTGAAGACTTAACTATAGGAACAACAAGCTGTTCAAATTATAATTTATGTACTCGGCCTTTGCTTTGCACATAGTGCTATAATTGTACTAGAGCATCTAGGCCTGGTGCGTATCTACAGGCTTACATTCCTACACGATGTTGGCTACCCAAATCTCTACCCCATTTTGCTATTATAAGTCTTGGATTTTTTTGTCTGCTCAGTGCTCTGCTTTTGCACTAGTGAGAGAGGAGGCATGGGATGCTTGGAGGTCCCACTCAGCCCCCTTCCCCAAGTTCCCATTGCCCTCCTTTAATATATTGAAATATATTCAAGCCGTGGTGGCAGAGTGGTTAGAATGCAGTATTGCAGGCTGACTCTTCCCATAGCCAGGAGTTCGATCCTGACCGGCTCAAGGTTGACTCAGCCTTCCATCCTTCTGAGATCAGTAAAATGAGGACCCAGATTGTTGGGGGCAAATACGCTGACTCTGCAAACTGCTGAGAGGGCTGTTAAGCACTGCAAAGTGGTATATAAGGCTAAGTGCTATTGCTATTGCTATCTCTATCTCTCATTCAACTAGATTGCTTCAAGTGCCATAGGATAGATTTGGAGGTGGCTGTTCTTTATTCCTTTGTGGTCTTCCTAGAATAAATACCAAATAATCAAAATCAGTTTTTAAATGCCTGTACCCATTATTGCTCAGTAACATCAACCCTCTGTTTGATAAACTGTTGAAATGCGTATCCATACAACTATATACTATCCAGAATTGTTCTGGAGTTAAGTGACTTTAAATCAAATAAGTAGTGAACAAGGACGAATTCCTGATTTTGGGGAATGTGTGTTGGGTGGAAGATATTCAGCAATCCCATATTTCTTTTGTGTGTTAGATATATTTTGAAAGATAGACCTCACAACCTTGATTTAAATTCCAAAAACCTTCAGCTTGTCTTCTGCAATTTGGTTCCTTCCAGAGGAGTTCATTGCTATAATACCAATACCTTCAGAGAGCACCAATTGAGGGAGATTGATTTAACCTTTAAAGTTGATTAGACAACCTGTGATCCATTGGGTCACCATTTCAAGGTGCTGGTGATGACCTATAAAGCCCTAAATGGCATGGGTCTGGACTACCTACGGGAGCACCTCCTGCCGGCGTCAACTTCCCTCCGTCCTGTGCGCTCCCACAGAGAAGGCCTCCTCAGGGTGCCGTCGGTCAGGGATTGCCGGCTGGCGGCCCCCAGGGGGAGAGCATTCTCTGTGGGTGCGCCAGCCCTTTGGAATCAACCGCCTGTTGAGCTCCAGACGGCTCCCGACCTTCGCTCTTTCCGCCGTGACCTGAAGACTTGGTTGTTTGAACAGGCCGGCCTGGACTAAGGGTTTGGGTTTATTTTAATTATTAATTGTTAGGGCTAATTAATTTAATTTTCTTTTTAACTTTTGTATGTTGCATTTTATTGCCCTGTACACCGCCCTGAGTCCTTCGGGAGAAGGGCGGTATAGAAATTTAATAAAATAAAATAAAAAAAATCAGAGATATTTGAACACCTAATGCTTAAGCCAGGGGTAGGCAACCTTGGTTCTTTTATGACTCGTGGACTTCAACTCCCAGAATTCCTGAGCCAGCTCAACCTTGGCTCTTTTATGACTCGTGGACTTCAACTCCCAGAATTCCTGAGCCAGCTCAACCTTGGCTCTTTTATGACTCGTGGACTTCAACTCCCAGAATTCCTGAGCCAGCTCAACCTTGGCTCTTTTATGACTCGTGGACTTCAACTCCCAGAATTCCTGAGCCAGCTCAACCTTGGCTCTTTTATGACTCGTGGACTTCAACTCCCAGAATTCCTGAGCCAGCTCAACCTTGGCTCTTTTATGACTCGTGGACTTCAACTCCCAGAATTCCTGAGCCAGCATAGCTAGCTCAGGAATTCTGGGAGTTGAAGTCCACGAGTCATAAAAGAGACAAGGTTTCCTACCCCTGGCTTAAGCAAAAAAAACACCAGAATGACCAGGTACAGGAGAAAAGCAAGGAGCAATCTCCAACTTCCTGCTAACTTTCCCACAGACTTCCCTTGTAGAAAGCTGGCTGGAAGCCTTGGAAATGATGATCACTTGACTATGGCTGGCTGTGGCAACACTGAAGTGGCCACAGCTTTGCCAGATTTCAGTCCCTCAGGAGTCGCAGTTCCAAATGTACACATTCTGTAAGTCAAGAGTTCCCCAACCTTTTTAGCTTTGCAGACTGGTGTGGGGTAAGGGATGGTTCCATGCTAGCGGCAGGCAAGCCTGCATGCTCGCATGCTGCTCCCACAAATGAGGATGCATATGGGCTTGGTCATCACTTCCATGGCCCGGTTCCAAAAGGCTCAAAGCCCAGTAGTGGGGCGCGGCCTGGGGATTGAGGACCTTTGCTGTGAGCGAGCCCTTTTGAGGTAGGTTTATTCAAATATTGTTACTCTAGGACAGTGATGGCGAACCTTTTAAGAGACCGAGTGCCCAAAGTGCAACTCAAAGCCCACTTATTTATTGCCGGGTGCCGGGTGGGCGTGGCTGTGGTGGTCATGGCAGATTGGGTGGGTGTGGTCACCTCAATGTTGCTCGTGGGGAGGAACGCCTGTGGGGGGGCAGGGTTGGGGGAGATCCAGGGGTTCTCTGGCAGGTGGGGCGGTAGGCTGGAGGCTCCTCCTGTGGGGTGAGGTGAGGCAGGGCAGGGGTGCCATTGCCATGGGGCAAGGCAAGGGCTGGGGCGGCTGCTGCCTGACACCATCAGCCCCCCGCACACAGAGGCCAGCGAGCACATGGGGGCCTACGGTGTCTGTCAGCAGCCACAGCCTGCTGGCCCCTTGAACGGAGCACTCTGGGGCTCCGCAGCCCGCCGCCAGCAGTTCAAAGAAGCCGCCTCTGAGCTGGGTGGCCGGCTGACAGCTGAGGAGGCGATGCAGTGGGTCGTGCCTGGGAAAAGGAGAGCATGCAAGGTCAGGAGGGGGGGAAATCAGCCATGCCAGGATGCATCCGGCCACATGGGGCCTCGGTGAGTTAACAGGCGGCTGGTTGAAGAGGGGCAATTGCCATCTCCGGGGCATGGTGCACGTGCCCACAGAAAGGGCTCTGAGTGCCGCCTCTGGCACGCGTGCCATAGGTTCGCCACCACTGGTCTAGGATGCACCGTTTCATGCAATTGAAGTTTACAAACAATGAGACAACAAGAGTTTTAGTACAGATAATCCTCGAGTTACGACAGTTCAGTTAGCGACCGTTTGAAGCTACGACATCACTTCCCCAAGTACTTATGACACAGTCCCAAGGTTACAAATGTCGCAACACCACGGTAGTCATTCACCCTTACGAATGACCACAGAGGCACTGCAGCATTTGCCCTGCCTATTCTCCACAGGCGCTGGGCCTGTGGAGTCTCACTTGCCTTGCAAAGGTCTAGCAAGGTGCTTCCTCTCTGCCGCGGTTTCTTTGCCCGCTTCAGGCCTTCAGGCGTTCCGTACATTCGCAGAGAATTCGCTACTGATCTCGCGTGATCTCACACTACTTGAGACCTCCCTTCTCGGCAAATGGAGGCCTGAACGAGATCCGCATCAAAAGCCTTTGCAAATGGACAGGAGGCTTCGGTGTTTCAGGCCTTCCGTCAGCTTGCCATTTCCTTGCAGGCGCAAGAGATTGCGTCCCTGCAGCCTCCAGTCGTGTTTGCAAAAAGCTTTTGCCACCAAAAGTAGAGGCAAAGAAACCGTGGCAGGGAAGCTTGGAAGGACACAGGGCCTGTGGAGACCTGGTGGGGCAGGATGGGAGGGGGCAGCATGAAATATCTCAGTGGGTCAGGAGAGGCCTTAGGTCAGGGTGCCCAACTCCTGGTCCATGGACCAATACCGGACTGCAGCATGCCAGCAACCGGTCCGCACAAACAAGCAAAGTCCCATCTGCGAGATGTAGGCAGCACAGAAAACCAGTCCCCCTCCGGTCCACGGAAAAACCTCTCTCCACAGAACCAGTCCCTGGTGCCCAAAAGGTTGGGGACCTCTGCCTTAGGTGGTCAGAAGCACTAGGCCCCCCCCAGGGTCTTCCCCACCCCGAGATACCTCATGGGCACTTAATGACCTGAGCATTCGATTAACGAATGCATTGAGTAAATCAGGGAAGGATCACATTCATTTAACACGATCCCATTAACAAATTCCTTGGGTTACAAGTGTAATTGGCAGCCTCTATTACATCCGTAAGTCGAGGACCACCTGTAGTATGCAGCAAGTGCTCTGCGTACAAATAGGTTATGTGCAGAGCACCTGTTTGTAAGTCGATTTTGTTTGCAAGTATGCATATTTGCAATCAAGGATACATATTTTGTGCATATAAAGTAACCTTTTCCGGGATTCTGGGACCTTCTAAGTTGGAGTTATGGGCAGGTTTGTGTGTATTGGTCAAAGTTTATAACTCAGAAGTTTGTTATACTCTGTACTCTATTTGAGTACAGGTAAAGTTATCCTGGATTCATTCAGCATCTTGTTACCGTATTAACTAATCTGAGACCTTTGGAAGCTGGTGAAATCCCAAATCAGGATGAAATTTTAGATAATTTGACTGATATTGCACCATTACAAGACATTTTCTTGTGGGACGTGCTCAAATTAACATACTTAATATGAACAGAGCAAGTGATATGAAAACTGTAACTTAAGTTGTCAACATCATAAACTATTTTTAGCAATACTTAACATCAGATACATTTGACTTACATAAAGATCTGTTTCACATAAGGCAATCTGCACTGCAATTTCCTCATTCATTTTCTTGCTGATTTGTTTTTCTTGCAATTTGTTTTTCTTCCCTCCAGTTCCTTAGCTTCTGTAATTCTTACTTTGACTGTGATGACAAAATAACTTCTGTTTGCTTCTCTGCAACTTGTGTTAAAAGATTCCAGTGTTTGTTTGTTTGTTTCAGTATAGTAGAACAAATGCCATTCTTTTCTGCCATCCTGCCTGGGTCCAGCCCACCTGCTTTGGCACGCTCCCCAACATTTAGGATTGCTTTAGTACCATGTTGCATATTTCTTACCTGGAACTGGGAAATGATGGAGAAATTGGACACAGCAAGGCATGAAAGGAGAGCCTCACCGTTTTGATTCTCTCCCGGGCCTTACGGTCAGCCAAAGGATCCTCAAACCGTCGCCTCAAAGATGACATGAATCGGTTGAAGTCGTTGAGTTCTGGGGCGTTGGAGTCATGCAAGTTCACCACCCAGTCTGCAGCCGTCCCGTCCAGGGCAGATTGCACAATTCGGATGCGTGTTTTGTCACTGGGGATGTCCCGTCCGTACTCTTCCATGTAGCTGAGGACTTGGGTTAGGAAAAATCCCAGTCGTGATGGCTCCCCCTTGAATTTGACTTCCAGGGGCGGGAGTCTTTGGCTGGAGCGTTGTCTGCGCCGTGGCCGGTATCGCTCCTCATCCTGGTCCCCATCTGTGGTTCTGGGGGGGGGGTACTGCTGAGGCAGCAATTCCTGTTCCATTGGACGGCCCCGGGGTTTCAGGTGTTGGATCCCCTCCGTTACCTTTCCAGTTGCGTCCCCAGGTGCTGCCTCGGTTGCGATTTTCAGCTCTCTCCTCCCTCAGTGAACTCAGGGTTGCTTTCATCAGATCAATGGCCTTTTCCAGGATCCGCTCCTCCTCGCTGGCGTGCAGGGAACTCTCCATCTCTTGCCTCCATTCCGGTTGGTGGTTACTACGCCTCAGGGTCGTTTCTCCCGAAGCCTTTTCCCACTCACTTTTCCTTCCTTTTTTTTTTTTTATTGAAAAGTTTTAACATACAATTTTTCTTTAAAACCCCCCCTTCCCCTCCCATCACCCTCCCCCCCTACCCACTCTCCCCCACCCTTCTCCCTCCCCCCCTTCCTCCCCCCCTCCCCCCCTCCCCCCCCCGACTTCCCAGAGCTAAATACAAGGTATATATAAAAAAAAACAATCATAAACAACCATATATTAACAACCATAAACTCTAAAATCTATCACTCTCTAGCTTATATAGGATAAAACAAACCTTAATGATATCAAATATATACATATAAAAAAAACTAATATAGAAAAAAGAGACAAAAAAAAGCCTTATTCAAATATAAAACTTCTTAACCCTATCCTTATTCTGGATAAACTCAAACCATTCTCTTCCTTCCATAATATAGCGTTCCTGCAAGTAATCTTACAAATAGGCCAAAATCTTCAGCATTTCAACCAAATCAAAAACCTCTAAAGCCCACTCTTCTATAGTCACTTTTCCTTCCAACGCCCATCGACCACCGGGGTTTTCGGTCGTACTGCTCCACCGCTTCTTCCCCGGGGGAATATGCTGCTTCAGCTTCCCATTGTCTCTGGGATTCCATTTGGGGGGAAGACTCCCCCTCCATGGGGCTTCCCTCCTCTCTTGCTTCGTCGCCAGACATTTTATTTGTTGCAAAGTCCCCCGGTAAGGTTTTCCCTTCCAGGTTGACTCTTAAAGCAGATTCCGTCTACTGTCAGGACCCACCTCAATCCACATCTTAGGAAATAAGAACTCTTGGATGCAAGTTTAGTCCAAAAGGAAAATGTTTACTAGGATGGAATCGATTGTGGGAATACAAGACGGAATCTGAGAAAAGTTACATTTCAATCCTATATAAACCATTCCCATTCCAGCCCCTCCCCTCATCCATTTGGTCAGGCTGTCGTCAGTTGCTAGGTGTCAGGTCCTTCCATGGGAAAGGGAACTCTCCTTGGTTTTATGGTTATTGCTTTCCTTTTCAGTTGTAAATGAAGATACAATCCAGACCTGTCTGTCCCCCCTCCCTTCCCCAGTAAAACATCCCCTGTTGTTTGAAAATCGCTTTAGTAACCATCCTCTCCCCCCCCCTCGGAGAGATGGCAGAATCCCCAGAAATAGCACGTTGTTCTACCTATACAATTATGAAATGTGATATAAATGGATTCTGACAGATATTAGAATAGAATAGAGCTGGAAGGGACCTTGGAGGTCTTCTAGTCCAGCCCCCTAATCTATACCGTCTCAAGACAGGTGAATGTCCAGTCTCTTCTTAAAAATCTCCAGTGATGGAGTGCCCACGATTTCTGGGGGCAAGCTGTTCCACTGGTTAATTGTCCTCACTGTTAGGAAGTTTCTCCTTAATTCCAGGATGTTTCTCTCTTTGGTCAGTTTCCAACCATTGTTTCTTGTCCTGCCCTCAGGAGCTTTGGTGAGTAGCGTGACCCCCTCTTCTTTGTGGCAGCTCCTCAAATCATGTCTCCCCTATTTCTTCTTTTCTTTAGACTAGCCCAGGGGTAGGCAACCTCGGCTCTTTTATGACTCGTGGACTTCAATTCCCAGAATTCCTGAGTCAGCATGTCTGACTCAGGAATTCTGGGAGTTGAAGTCCAAGAGTCATCAAAGAGCCGAGGTTGCCTACCCGTGGACTAGCCAAACCCAAGTCCTGCAGCCGTTCTGAAGAAGCATGGCATTTAAATGCACCCAGTGGCTAGATGGTAATTCTGTGTGAACTTAAAAAAGGGGGGAAAAACTGAATTGCACTCCTTGCAATTATATGCCTGCATTTACAAATCCATGTTGCCTATTTGCTCTTAGCTGGCATTGCCTGTTCCTGTCTAGCAGGATTTCTACTGCTTTCTCATCTCTTCAGCTTTACTAACTACTTGCAAAGATGGTAGAGAGGGAGGAGAAAACGTTGTTTTTCTTTGGGTTGCAAGGTTAAAGGGGAGGAAGCGATTCTTCGCATTGTTTCTTGTACAAAAAGATTTTGCCTAAAAGCAACATTTGGTCAGGAGCCTGTTTTGAAAATACATGCCCATAATTTGAAGTGGTACCATCAGGAATTCTTGGTAGTAGCATCAAACTAAAGATACAGAGAAACGAAGCAAGAGGATTCAGCGTAATTTATGGTATGTAGATCTGAAAGAACAGCTTCTCCCCAAAATAGACCAGTGAGGAATGAAAGGAGCCACTAAAAACACTGCAGGTAGCCCTCGACACACGGCCACAACTGGGACAAAGAATTTCTGTTCTTAAGTGAGTCATGTCTAATTTGACAACTTTTTTTTGCCATGCTTGTTTAGTGAATCACTCCGGTCATTAAGTGACTCACAGGATGGTTAGTGTACCCAGCCTTCCCCCGTTGGAAGTCACCTCGGAAGATCACAAATGGTGATCCTATGACACACACACCCCGAACGTTACAATTGTTTTAAGTGTGATGACTGCTCACAAGTCACTTTTCCCGGTGCCATTGTAACTGTGAATGCTTGCTAAACGAGTGGTTGAAAGTTGAGAACTACCAGTATTTGAAATTGGGATCAGGGGTATCCCACAAGTCCTAACTGTAAGCATTTAGTTATGATGAGATGATCAAAGAGCAGGAGCTAACACCAAGGCTGTTTCTGGAACCATTCAGTTGAGACATTTTCTCTTTACTAAAATGGTTATCATCAAAGACAGGTGGTAATCTTGCCCATCTTTATTTTATTTATTTATTTTAATTCCATTTATATCCCACCCTTCTCCGAAGACTCAGGGCGGCTTACAAGCTTAGCAGTAGCTTTCATTCTATGTATATGCCTGCTTATTAGGGCTTTCACACACACACCCCAAGCGGCATTATTACAAAGTCAGCTTAATTGCCCCCAACAATCTGGGTCCTCATTTTACCTACCTCGGAAGGATGGAAGGCTGAGTCAACCTTGAGCCTGGTGGGATGCGAACCTGCAATAATTGCAGTCAGCTGGTGTTACTTAAGGAGGCATTAGCCCACTGCTCCACCAAGCTCTTCCGTGCTCTGTGTTTATCTTTGGGGATGCTTGCGATTTTCTTTGTGTTTTGTATTTTTCCTGGATTTGTTTTCCCATTGTCCCCCTTTTTTATTGTCAGCCCCCTAGAAATTAATTAAGGACCTGAATTAATAAAATTCATCTATCTATACCAGAGGTCCCCAACCTTTTGGGCTCCAGGGACCGGTTCTGTGGAGAGAGGTTTTTCCGTGGACCGGAGGGGGTGTGGTTTCGTGTGCTGCCTGCATCCAGTGGATGGGCCTTCACTTGTTTGCATGGCCCGATTGCTGACATGCCGCGGCCTGGTACTGGTCCACAGACCGGGGGTTGGGAGACCTCTGATCTATACTGCCCATTAGAGAGTCGAGTACCGTAGCTTAGATATTGTACAAAGATTTTTTTTAAGGGGGTGATTAAAGGAAGGAAGTTTCTCTTAATTTTTAGCTAAAGTCTAGTTCCCTCCATGTTGGACTGGGCTTGTACTCCTAATTACAGAGAATAAATCTGAAAACTGAAGATTGCCTGGGTTCATGAAACATTTTGACTGGAACCCCACTGTTTTGATAAACTACGGTAATTGCTTTAACTAATAGTTTTATTAACTGACTTAAAAGTGGGCATTGTTCGTTGGATAGCAGCTCTTGCACACACATTGTACAGGTGTTTGCACAAATTGTAAATGGCAAACTCGTAGAAAAAGTTGTCTTTTCTTAAAGAAGGAATGCCTCCTCTTGCTGACCACTACTTGACCATTATTTGAAAAATTATTGCATTTGCATGGTGCAGTGTACTTTTGGGGGCAGAGTGCCTTTGAGTCAGACTCCTAGTGTCGGTCTGGAAAAGTTCCTGCAGCTTTCTTGTCAGGATTGCAGAGGTGGTTTGCCATTCTCTGCTTCTTAGAGGTAAGAAAGAGTGAGCGATGTCCAAGGGGAAACGGATTTAGTCCCACCCCCACACACCTCTTAAATCAGGGGCAGGCAACCTTGGCTCTTTTATGACTCGTGGACTTCAACTCCCAGAATTCCTGAGCCAGCCCTGTCTTAAACCAACAATAAAAGGAAACCTCTTGAGCATTATTGCAAACCTCAGATACCACAGTAGCACTCTGAGTACTGCAGGATACTTACTTATTTGATTAACTTGTATCCCCACTCTTATTATTTTTTTACAAATAACTCTAAGCAGCAAACATAATCCAATGCACCTTCTTCCTCCTGTTTTCCCCACAACAACAACCCTGTGAGGTGAGTTGGGCTGGGAGTGAATGACTGGCCTAAAGTCAGCCAGCTGGCTTTCATGGCTAAGGCGGGACTTGAACTGTTGATCTCCTGCTTTCTAGCCTGGTGCCTTAACCACTAGACCAAACTGTCCCTTTTACCTGCAGTAAAATGAGGATTTGTAACATGACCGGCCATTTTTGCATGTTGGGATGGATCTTGGAAATCATCTAGTTTGGCCTTGCTCAATTTAGGCATCCTTCCAGATGGCGTGGACGTCATCCTAATTTTCCAGCCAAGTTGGGGAAAGCTGATCTAGTCCATAACCCTGTTCGTACTATTAAGCATGTAATGACAATGTCTTGGATAGTACTTTCCAGGCTGGAGAGCTACACCTAAGGACTAAGTAAGGTGATCTTGACAGAGATATGCAGGATCTGTTGCCTAGGCAAAAGGGGTTGAAGCATTACTAAGTCACAAGGAGACAGCATTTGGAAGTGGCTCAGGCCTCCTTAATTCATTGCAATATAAAAAGGAGGAAAGAATAATCAGAGTTGCAAGATTTTGTTATTCTAGCTAATCCCTATAAAAGACTTACTGTGGAGTTGCTTTCCCCGTTTAGTTTACCTAGTGGAGCTGATATCATTAGGTAAGAAGTATTCATGTTTCCTGTTGATGAACAGCTCTTACTGTTAAGAAATTTCTTCAGATGTACAGATGAAATTTAATTCCTTGCAATTTCTACCCTTTCATTTTAGCCCTCTGTTTGAAAGTGTACTTAGCATGCTCTCTTACAGCACTGTGCGTCCCTGGGAAGGTATGTTGGTGACTGCCCTTAAATCTTGAGGTTTTTTGAGGATCTTCAAAAACAGAGAATCTTATCATTTTTAGAAGCAACATCAGGCCTTTCTCTTTATGCTAACATGTGTTGCCTCAAATTTAAAGCTTTGTTATTTAAAAAAATTAATCTGTATTTATATTATGTTATGCTCCTTTGGTAGGGATTAGATGAGTCTGTTTCAGAGAACGTTGACTTCAAAAATGTCGTAGATTCAGTTCAGAATGGATCTCACAGTAACTGTTGCTGTCTTTTGATCATCTGTTAATTGGTGATTTTTCTGTTTTCCTTTGTGCAGGTATGGAGCAAAAGGAAGCGCTATAAGAATAGAGGTAGTGGTGTATACAGGCAGAGAAGGAAAAAGTTCCCAGGGGTGTCCAATTGCCAAGTGGGTGAGTTTTTATTTTTTTAGTAATGTAAGACACATTTGTGTTTACTTTACTTCCACTATATTTTCCTATAATATTGATGATGCTTCATGTTCATAAAACATTTTTCCTTGGTGCTCAGAGACATTTATCTTACTAATATATCCCACTCTAAATTAAAAAGCACTTTTCTATTGAACAGGAAGATCAACATGTATTAAAAAGAATACAATTACTGTCCAGGTAGTCAACAATTACTGTCCAGGTAGTCCTCACTTACCAACTGCATCATTGAGCGACTTTTCAAAGTTACAACAGTGTTGAAAAATAACTTTGTAAGCAATACCTGCCTTTATGACCTTAGCAGTGTCTTTGTCTTGTGATTGCCAGACAGTCAATATCTGTTGTACTATGCTGACCTGTTCTTTGTCTTTGTTCCCCCCTTTGCAAACCAGGGAGATTAGAGAGGAAGGATTACAAGAGAGTAAGCAGGCAGACAGTGGGGAATATACTGTACATCAAAAGCAATGCACCAACAGCTGCAAGCGCACTATGCAGACGTTCCTCATTGTGTGCCTTCTTACTTTCTTGTAATCCCCTCCTCTCCAACAAATGTAAATAGAAACATTTTTTCTTAATTTTCCCAACTGAGCATTCCAAGGGGTGGGGGGATGATTACGAGGCAAACAAAAGTTGAAGATGTGAAACTGCAAACTCTTGTCAATGTTGAACAAGGAAGCACAGCCTGGGTCACATGATTTTGCACTTTGTGGTCCCTTCCTTTAGTGTTGGGATTGCCAGTTCCAATTGTAATTGCTAAATGAGGACTAACTTACATAGTCAGTAATGAAAGGAATTGAATTGGCAATAAAATGAAAACCAGGAAGAGAATTCCAGCGTCTGTTGATGAAACGCCAAGAGGCAGAAATCCATTACAGCCTAACAAATGCCCAAAAGAAAGAGAAGAACATGGCATCAATGTCAGGAGAGGGATCAGAATGAACTCCACAACCTTTTATCTCAATGAGCAAAGGTTATTTCTCAAACCAGTAGGGAGAGCTGTCAATAATCAGAGCAGGGAACAGATGAGGACTGTCTTGCTTCTAGCCCTGGACGAAAAAGTGCAAGGAAATGGACACGGCTTTTCTTGCTCTAAATTGGCTACATAGGGATCTCATTGGAAAGAAGATATCGCTGGGATTCTTGATTGGAACCTTAACTTTTTTTTCTAATCAGTGCCATTGATCTAAGCCCGTGGTGGCGAACCTATGGCACGTGTGGGGCATGTGTGCCGTCGCCCCAGTACTGTGTCTTCAGCTGGGTTTTAGAAAGCATTTTTGCTTTAGGCCTTTACCGCTGTGTGCAAAAAAAAAGGTTCAATCAATCAATTTCAACTTCTTGTGGGGAAAAAAAAGATCTCGCAAAGTTGGAATTGATTGATCGAACTTTTTAGTCCCACCCAGTCTGCCATTACCACTGCATCCACGCCCACCCAATGGGCCATGCCCACCCAATGGGTCACGGCCACCCGGCACCCGATGATACATAAGTGGGTTTTGGGTTGCAGTTTAGGCACTCGGTCTCTAAAAGGTTCGCCATCACTGATCTAAGCAGTTGCATAAATCTTTTTAACAATTTCCAGTCTAGACTGTAAGGAGTCTGGCACTTTATTTTGAAAACCTCCCTGTCCAGAGAGGGCCCTCAGATGTCAAGGGAGCTTAACAGCATGGACTCCAAGGGGGCTCTTGTAAGTACAGCTAGACTCATAGCGGGAGAAGAGGGTGCAGGCCACAGGAAGCCTTTCTGTAACTTTGATGCAACTATCATCACTCATTCAGTAACTGTTCAAGGTTCTGTGGTGATGAATGAGAGGGACTTAAAAGGGGTCCTTGGAGTTTCAGCCATCGTAGCATCCCCACAAAGTCATTGGGGAAGCTGGCAGGAAGTTAGGTCAGGTGAAGTTTTCGCTTAATGACCCACATCGTCCTCACTTAACAGTGGCAATCGAGACTGCCAGAACTGCTGTCAATGAAGCTACATTGCGCTTTATGACTGCAATCCTTGACGATAGCAATTCCAGGCCCAAATATCGTTATAACCTCATGACCTATATTGGAACCTCTCATATTATGGATCACAAAATATGGACGCAAGTTGTGATTGAATTTTGGCAGTAAACCACATTTCTAAATTTCCTTGGCAACTGCTCAGTCTCTCAAATGCTTAACTCTAAACATCTACACAAAGGATTTGGTGAAATGAACCCTGACAAATTAAAAATATTTAGAAGGGTATGATAAGTCTTAGGTTATATACAATTATTTCTGAAATATTTTGGAACTGACCTGCTTGATTTGTAGATTGCACTTTCAAATCTTGACAGTGCTCTACCTGCAAAATACGCTTTGTGTCTGTATGTAGTTTAAGACCTGGTTCAGACAGTTTAAGTTTATTTTTAACAATAATGTAATTGGGCAATGATGGCAAACATATGTATATGAGTAAGCTATTATGTTGTGGTTTTCATGCTTTTCCTTTGGCCCTTTAAAAGCATTTAACTGGCTACTGAGTGCAGTAGAATATTCATTTTACTCATATATAGTTAGCCCTCGTATATAGTTAACAACCAGGTTGGGGCTGGCAACTTGGCCATTAAGTGGAGTAGTCACTAAGTGGAACCATATGCGCTTATAGTCTTCAGAGTGTACGATCTGTGAAGGGAACAAAGTTACTTTTTTGTCACTGTTGTAACTGCGATTAGTCACTCTATGAGATGCCTGCTAAATAAGAAGTACCTGCATTGAATTGATTATAGATTAATGCCAAATTGGGTAAGGCTAAATTAATATAATTAATTAATTAATTTTTCCTCCCCTGTTCTTTTTTTTGGAGCCAATTAAGCTTGTTTCATAAATATATTGGTCAGTGAGGCTAGCTGATTGTAACTGTTGTTATGAACTGTCAGTGGGAATAGGAATAGAAGTAGCAATTCTCTCATAGCTGTTCCCTCTTTTTATACAGCTGATGGGGAGAATTATATTAGGACAACAAAAGGATGGATTGCAATTCAGATGTCTCTACAGGCTGGTGGATTCTCAATACTGTTTCAATTCTTAGAAAACATTGCCTGCAGTCCATGACATTGTTACAGTTTCCTGATTTATGCTAGAATTGTGTGTCAGGCCTACTCCAGCTTGGTCTTCTAGGAAAGAAATGCTCTCAATTCCATGTCTAGCAAAAAGAATTTTTACTAAAAAAAAAAAAAGCCAAGCGGTTACAATAAAGCAAAGCCAGAACTGAGGTTTTGCACAGGGAAGTCTCCCGGTTAACTTTCCCCTTTTCGTTCCTCTCTCCCCCACCCCACCCCTTATCTCCCAATTGTCCAGTTACATTTGAAGGAGGTGTTTTGGTGGCTGTCTCTGCAAAGGCAGGCTGGATCACGAACCATTCCACTCCATTTTCCAGCCTGTGGCCTCGGAGTGGTGAGCCGACGTCTTGGCACGACGTCTTGGGACGGCATGGTGCTTCGTTTCACTTCCCCCCTTTTCCCCCAGCTCTCTCTCTCTCCTCCCCCCCCCTAGTTTGTGGCAGACTGGCATCTGAAAAGATAGCAGTCCTGACCTTGTGCTGGGAATTTAACACTGGAAAAAAATAGTGGCGCCCTATTTGTCCTTGAAATAAACAATGCTCTTTGTTCTCAGTAAGAGTGTAAGGCAATTCTTTAAGAAAAGTTGACTTTTAAATAGGTTTGATTTGTTGTTTTTTTTAAAAAAAGTGTACATTTCAATAAAACACAGGCACAGCATCTGCGTTGCTTTTAGAGTTACCCGTGTGTTTCTTATTGCCAGCTCTGCAGAGAGAGAGAGAGAGAGTGTGTGCTTTATTTAGTCTGTGTTAATGTTGGCTTGTTCCGTGAATTGTACAGCTCTCTGTTCTGCCTAGATAACTGGTGCTAGCTGTGCCAGCATAGAACCGTTTACTCTTAAATCGTCATCACAGTTGTGAAGAAACTTTTCTTGGTTGGATCGGGAATCGTTGGACTTAGCTTTAAATCTTAAATGAGTCTTAAATGAAACAGAGATGTGTTAAGAAAGAACTTAATCCTGAGGCAGGAAGGCAGCCAGTTTTTATTGTACTGAGAAGTTGGCCCTTCAGCTACGCTCCCTCCTCATTTCTCAGATTAAGAGCTCCATGGTTAGTCTTGAACGAATACCAACATGTGGCTTCATTGCTCCTGAAATCATGGCCATCTGTAATGGAGTAGGCCCAAAGATTTTAATATGTATGTTTGTGCAACAGAACATACCCTGAGAAACTTGGTTCTGTTTAGTGTTCCAATATGTTCGTTAACATATATGGGGAATTTTATACAACATTGCTTTCTGTCCCAGATTGGGGTAATGTTAATGGAGAAATTCTGCTTAGTACAACTATTAAGGAAATGAAGGAGGGAATGTTAAGTCATCCTGAGTTTCCTTTATGAGCCTGACTATGACTTTTATGATCATGCACTCATTCATTCAATCAATCAATCAATCAATCTATTTGTATGGTAGTCCAGCTTGCATTTGTGATTCTGAATACCTCACAATAATTTTAATTAATTAAAAACAACAGCAAGGAGAGTAAAAATATGGGAATAAAATCAGTAAATACATAACTGTGTTAAAACCACTAATTAAAATACAAAACACAATCAGCAGCTGTACAGCAACCATATATCCTATTCCGTATAACCACTGAAAAAGCTCACCACTACCACTAGACCTCCCCAATCATGCTGGCATAACCGTGTCTTCAGGCACTTCCTAAAGACCAAAAAGGGAGGGGCCAGTCTGAATTTGGGGGGTACTAATGTTCCAAATGGCAGGTGCCACAGCAGAAAAGGCGGTCTTTCTAGGTCCTGGCAAGGTGACATTCCTTAGTAGATGGGACTCTAAGCATGGCTGTCTTGCCAGATCTGATAGGATGGGTAGAATAACCATGGAGAAAGTGCTCCTTCAATATTCCAGTCCTTGTCTTAGTACTTTATAGGTTATTAACACCACCTTGAATTGCGCCTGGAAGCCAGTGCAGCTCAAAGAGTAGAAGTGTAACGTGTTGTTCTAGGGGTGCAAATAACTACACTCCACTCGCACTATACAGCAATAGCACTTAGACTTATATAACACTCCATAGTGCTTTGCAGCACTCTCTGTTTACAAATGTCACCATATTGCCCCCCCCCCCCAAAAAAAATCTGGGTCCTCCTTTTACTGACTTTGGAAGGATGAGTCAACCTTGAGCTGGTGAGGACTGTACTCCTGGTTGTGGGCAGAGTTAGCCTGCAATACTACATTGTAACCATACTATATGTTACGTCATTATGCTTTGCACCGGCTGCAACTTCTGAATGCTCTTCAAAGGCAGCCCTGTGCAGAGTAATCCATTCAACGGAAAACCTGGGCATGAGTAATTAAGAACATGGTGACCCGATCCAGGAAAGGGCGCAATTGATGCACAAGAAGAAGCTGTGCAAAGGCTTCCCTAGCCACAACCAACAGCTGCTCTTTGAGGACCCCTGCGTGGAGGGTCCCTTTGAGGTAACGACACCAACAATGGTAAATCCCTGGAACCAGATGCCTAGAAGCCATTCAGTCCTGCTAGGGTTGGGCTGAATCCGCTGGTTCCCCCTTCAAAGCCCCACAGTCTCCAGACGCCAAGACAGAACATTGACAGCATTACTTAGTTCAGTGGCCCCCAACTGTGGAGAGAAGTTTTTCTGCGGACTGGAGGGGCTGTGGTTTTGTGTGCTGCCTGCCTCCTGTGGATGGGGTTGTCGGTTGTTTGCATGGCCTGGTTCCTGGCATGCTGTGGCCCGGTGCCGGTCCATGGACCGGGGGTTGGGGTCCCCTGACTTAGTTCACTAGGGGCAGAGATGGAAAACTAGGTATCCATCAGAAGACTGCTAATACCTCACCCATGCAATGGATTATCTCACCAGCAGCTTCATTGTAGGTGTTACATGAGGAGTGGAGAAAATAGTAAATCTTGAGGAACCCCGTAAGACAGGGCCCAAGAATAAATGGTGACGAGAAATTTGTAACATATAGTTTGTGTTGGTGAATCTGAAAAAAGATTGGTTGAAAACAGGTGCCTGGAGTGTCAGTAGTTATGCTGTTGCTCTGAAAATATAGATATTAATTATGCACAGCTTATTAATTGCATCGGAATCTAGCAGCTGTCTGGTTAAAGAAGAAAGTTAAACTGCAGAATGCTGTATTTGACATTGTAAAATCTCATTTTCCTTGTCTTGTGAAAGTGAACGTGAGATATATCACACAACACTTATATATCACAGAGTTAGATAATATAATTTAATATAATTTATTAATCCTTAATAAAGCTTACCTACCTTTATTTAATAAACCTTTAAAAATGCAGGGGTTTGTTGCTCATGTAATTCCAACCTTTTCCTTTCTGCAATCTAGAGCTGATCTTAAAGATATTTTGGTTGCAAGAATGAAAATGCACTGAATTGCTACAAGATACAGTTAAGGCCAGGGACGCGGTGGCTCAGTGGGTTAGGACGCTGAGCTTGTCGATCAGAAGGTCGGCAGTTTGGCGGGTCAAATCCCGAGTGCTGCATAGCAGAGTGAGCGCCTGTTACTCGTCCCAGCTTCTGCCAACCTAGCAGTTCGAAAGCACGTAAAAAATGCAAGTAGAAAAACAGGGACCACTACGGTGGGGAGGAAACAGCGTTCCGTGCGCCTTTGGCGTCTAGTCATGCTGGCCACATGACCACGGAGACGTCCTCGGACAAGCGCTGGCTCTTCGGCTTTGAAATGGAGATGAGCACCGGCCCCTAGAGTTGGAAACGACTAGCACGCAAAACCTTTACCTTTACCTTACAGTTAAGGCCAGTGTTACTTAATCTTGGCAATTTTAAGATTTCAGCTCAAAACTCCCCAGCCAGCAGTTCCACGAAAATTTAGCATAGAAGATTTCAGAGTTCCATGTTTTGGGGATTTCAAGACAAGGATGTCTGCTATAAACGTGTGCGTGGGCATGGAAATAAAGAGCTAATTTACCTGATTTAGATATTGAAATCAGTAGGATCCGTGAGCAATGACAAAGCTGCAATTCTTAAATCTACTGAGGGGCATTATTTGGGACTGCTTCCTTTGGGTTATATGTTTCATTAGAAACCTGCGGGGGGAAAGACAACATTGCAAAAAAAATCATCTGAAATTGAAGGATGAGGCTTAGTATATTAGAAATTACTATAGATATCAGATTATTCTCCAGAAGGTAGATATTTGAGATCCCCAGGAAACCAGACTGAGGCCAGACATATGTTTTAGCATGTAAAGCAAAGACGTTACCCAACACTTTGAAGACAACAGTAGAAATAAGGAATTTGAGAGCAGATTCCTTTTAATGCCTAAACGCTAACGAAATTCCTTTTTGACAAGTGCTTCTCAGTCTGTGATAATATAATATAAGGGCTGAAGCAAAAGTGATAGGATTTGGATCTTGATATTGCTGTATAAAGGGTTTAGAAACTCTTTAGATTTTATCATAGCTGGATTCTTCGTTATCAAGAGTTTTTCTAGAATTAAGAGTATCCTATCAGAGCTGTGTCCTTCAGTGTCTGACTGTAAGACTTGGACTGGATGATGCTAACCACTCTCTCCCTTGACTACTCTGCATATACCCTCTGCTTGGGCTATTTTAGCCTTATGACTAAATGCATTCATCAGGGGAAATCATGGGTTTCCAAGTGCACTTCTAAAAGAACAACCAGGATGGCTTGTATGTTGTTGTTGTTGTTAGCTGCGAAGTCGTGTCCGACTCATCGCGACCCTATGGACAACATTCCTCCAGGCCTTCCTGTCTTCTACCATCTTCTGGAGTCCATTTAAGCTCACGCCTACTGCTTCAGTGACTCCATCCAGCCACCTCATTCTCTGTCGTCCCCTTCTTCTATTGCCCTCAATCTTTCCCAGCATTAGGCTCTTCTCCAGTGAGTCCTTCCTTCTCATTAGGTGGCCAAAGTATCTGAGTTTCAACTTCAGGATCTGGCCTTCTAAAGAGCAGTCAGGATTGATCTCCTCTAGGACTGACCGGTTTGATCGCCTTGCAGTCCAAGGGACTCGCAGGAGTCTTCTCCAGCACCAGAGTTCAAAGGCCTCAATTCTTTGGCGCTCAGCCTTTCTTATGGTCCAACTTTCACTGCCATACATTGCAACTGGGAAGACCATAGCCTTGACTATAGGCACTTTTGTTGACAGGGTGATGTCTCTGCTTTTTAGTGTGCTGTCTAGATTTGCCATGGCTTTCCTCCCCAGGAGCAAGCGTCTTTTAATTTCTTGGCTACAGTCCCCATCTGCAGTGATCTTGGATCCCAGGAAAACAAAATCTGTCACTACCTCCATTGGCTTGTATAGATGGCTTGTATAGACGAGGGCTTTTCAACCTTTTCACCCATTGTACCACTTTTAGGATATGGCAACATCCGAGTACCACCAGTCACCTAGCAAGGTGTCAAAAACTTGATGACCCCCCCTCCCCCCAAAAAAGGAAAAAAAGTGATGAAGTACAGATAGTCCTCGACTTACAACAGTTCTCTTAGTGACTGTTCGAAGTTACAATGGCACTGAAAAAAGTGCCCCCCAAGCCACAGCCGAGCAAGACGCCTGCCTGCCCGCCCGCCCGGCGGCGCTCTTACTCCTGTCCGAGGTTTTCATTGTTGTGAGCATTTCTGTTGAGGATTGGCAGCGGGGGTGGGGTGGGGGGTATTTGGTTTCCCCCCCCCTCTGCTGGGTAGTTGCAGCAGGTTTTGGTCACTTCACATGACCCTGGGACACTGTGACGGTCATAACTATGAATCAGTTGCTAAGCATCTGAATGTAAATCTCAAGACCCTGGAGATGCTGCAACATTCCAGCTGATTGGCGCTTCTTCTGGGCTCAGCAGAAGCGCCAGGATCAGCACTGAGTTCCAGCTGGAGCCTGGCGCTGATCCTGGCGCTTCCGCTGAGCCCTGACAGCCCTGCAGCTCCAGCCGTCTCTCGCTCAGGCTTGTGCGGTGCTGTCACCGGTTCAGCTCATTCCCCTCCCCCGCTACCACTTTTCTAGGATGGTCGTGTACCACCTGCCAGGTGCCAATGTACCACAGGTGATACCTGTACCACTGATTGAAAAGCCCTGGTATAGACTACCTTCCTTTAAGCTCTCAGAGCAGGGAGATCACGGTACAGATTTAGATTGTGCTCTCATATTTGGGTTTGACTCATATTTGGGTTTGACATGATCCTCTCCTCTTAAAGAGGGGCAAATTATTTTTATACTATGTATATATCCTCTATGGTGCTTTGAGTTACAGTGACTAGCGGGAGGCACCTCTACATTCACACACATCTCAGTATAACAAGCAAAGGGAAGGAGAGAAAAAAATGGATCTTACACATTTAAGACTTATTGCTTGGCAATTTCTGATCATCATCTGAACTGATGTTATTACCTAGCATGACCATGAAAGGTATGCAAGAAAACCACCAAGCTCAGGAGCACCAAGGACCCCTCATTTCAACCCTGAGCTACAAATATTCTATCAATTGCTGGTCATTTGAATTGAATGGGGTGATCCAGAGAGCATGTCCTGTTGTTTAGTAGAGGAAGGTTAGGATAGTCCACGGGTAGACAACCTTGGCTCTTTTATGACTGGTGGACTTCAACTCCCAGAATTCCTGAGCCAGGCATGCTGAGGGGAAAGGGAGAGGTTTCCAAGCTGAGCCATGCTGGCTCAGGAATTCTGGGAGTTGAAGTCCACGAGTCATAGAAGAGCCAAGGTTGCCTACCCCTGGGATAGGCCAGGACACCTATGCACAGAAAGATACAGATTTGCACACAGAACCATGCCGAAGAGAATTCCCTTCGCGTTATTTGTATCAGCATCTGGTGTTGAATGCAGTGGTGGCTGAGCCAGAAATACAGAAAAGTTACATTTGTTATTGTAGTTTTCTTTGTTAATTCAAGAAAAGCAGGTTAGATATAATCTAACCTATAATCTTTGGTTTATTCTTGATGTTTTGCAGAGCAGGCTTTCTTTACTGGTTTCATTTGTGGTTCCTTCCACATTGCGTTTGTGCTGCAAATTTCTGCAATTTTAGCTCAAGTTGGCCTTGTACCTGGGCTGACAATTGTGGTCACCTAAAGTCTTCGTTCTTTTGTTTTCTCTAATTTAAACAAATTTAAAGAGAAATTCATTTTTCATTTAATTCCTGAGCTTATTTACTTACTATAGTGCAAGGTCATTTCTGCATTTTTAAGTGTATTAATCCAAAAACATGCATACTAGTTAGTTTGGCTAATTTTGAAGGGACACTCTACCTCAAGTAATCTTTATTCACGGAGAACTTGTTCCTTATTCCAGAGATCCTGCCAAGGGTTGAGACAGTTGCTTCACCAATCTAAGAGAAATATTTCAAGTAAGTAGAATCCAAGCAATTAAGTTGCTCTAGGAAATATGGTCGCCCATGACACTAACTCTCAAAAAACATTTTAGAGATTAGATTACCTTCTTTTGCGTAATTGGAAACATTTATTTTCAGTAGAATTTTACCTATATATTAACGAAGGTATTAAATATGTACATCCTACATGATTATACAACATAAAAATATTCTGGAATAATCACTGTTGATCAAATCAGCAGCACAGTGCAAAAGTATCTGAACTTGGGAAGATTTTTTTAAATACAATCTTCTCTCTGCTCATTTCAAATTGAAGAAATTTAGGGTAGAGGAGTGATGCAAATGTGCCATTATCCTCAAGATAAATTTGGGCCAAAGGCTGATCCTATATAATATATCAGAGCATGCAGCTGAGCAGGAATGTGGTAACCAAAGAAGGTCAAGTGAGGTACACACAAACAGCACATGGTCTGTGTCAGTTTAGGCTCCAGATGTACCTGTGGGATCCCATTAGAAACAAAGTAGGTCTGTGTCTGTGAAACATTTTGTAGGCCAGCAAATGCTTCAGTAGGCCTTTTCTCATGAATTTCTGACACATACAAATATGTAATTTCTTTTTCCTCCTTGTCCCTACTCACCCTCAGATGGATTGTAGTAAAGACTATGCCACCCACACATCTGAATCGGCCCGTGACTTTCCTCTCTAATGCTCTTCACAGTGGTAAAAGGGGTTGTGTGTTGACTACGGCGTACAATATTATTGAATGAGTATGATGATGCAATATTAACATAGCTGAACAGAAAAAAGAGGTACAAACAGACCATAATGCTGGAAGATAAAAATATGTGATAGAGGTTAGTTTAGTCTTTTATTTCTGTTTGTATATTAAAAACAATTTTTATAACAAGGACAGTAATTGAGTGTGTACTGATAGTGATAGCATGTATTCAAACCTCGTGGTTATCTAAGCTTGTGGTAAGGCATTAAATGTATTCCGTTGATGCCTTGTAGCTCCTTGTGTGACATAGGAGTGAAATGTCTAGGGGAAAGCGAAGAAAAGCAGATCAGGATTGGTGTTGATTACAAGGGAGGCTCTCTGTGAATTTCACGTAGCCTCTTGAGTACTATGAATGAAAAGCTGGACTAAGAATGAATTTTTTTTAAGTAACCTGACCCGAAGTTTAACTATTTGATGCTACTCTCTAGTCATATTGGACTTTAATTTCCATCAGCTACAGGGGGCAAGAGTATGTGAGAATTACAGTTAGGAAAAAAAAATCCTGCAGTACACTAGTCTACCATAATCTAATCTGTATTTCTACTTTTTAAATGATAATGTTAAATAATTAGCCTTCCTCCCCAAAGAGTGAGTTAGGAATAAACATCCTACTGCTGCCCTGTCTACATAATTATTTTCCAAACAAGAAGTTTTGAAAATATAATGATGATAAGGCAGCAATTGCTTTTTGTTCCAAAAGGAGTATGTTGTATTCAGCTTTGGGATAGAAGTGTGCCGGTGAGTGCTGTACTCTTAGATCTAAGGCATGATTAGTGGTGCTCTATAGCAAGGGTCTTCAAACTTGGCAACTTTAAGACTTGTGGACTTCAACTCCCAGAATTCCCCAGCCAGCCAGGGCTGGCTGAGGAATTCTGGGAGTTGAAGTCCACAAGTCTTAAAGTTGCCAAGTTTGAAGACCCCTGCTCTATAGGGATCCACTGAGACCTATTATTTCATATGCCTTCCTTGTAAAGTTCTTTGCTCTGCATAATTGTTATCTGAATATGAATAGGTTTTTTCAGTCACATCTATTGGAAAATTAAGAGGTATTAGATTACTGGGAAAACTGCACTATATTGTTAGAAATATAACATTAGAGATGAGAAGAGCAGCCAAAAATTGATTCCGCAATTTGAATCAGAATCAGAATCAGAATAGAGCTGGAAGGGACCTTGGAGGTCTTGTAGTCCAGCCCCTGCTCAAGCAAGCGATCCCGTACCATTTCGGAAAAGTGTCCAGTCTCTTCTTAAAAACCTCCAGTGATGGAGTGCCCACAAGGTCTGTAATGTCTTCCTATATTAAGGTCTTAGGAATGCCGATGGTTCATAAAAAAGTTCATTCGCAATGTTGAGAAAAACGATAGCTTAACATTTTCCATCGTTTAGTAAGATGGGTAGTCCTTGACTTACAACAGTTCACTTCGTGACTGTTCAAAGTTACAATGGCACTGGAAAAAGTGACTTATGCCCGTTTTTCACTGTTACAACCTTGGCAGCATCCCCAGGGTCACGTCATCAGAATCCAGACGCCTGGCAGCTGACTCGCATTTGTGACAGTTGCCGTGTCCATTGGTCATCCGATTTCCCTTTTGCGACCTTCTGACCGGCAAAGTCAATGGGGAAGCTAGATTCCTTATCAACTGCAGTGATTCGCTTAATAACTGTGATGAGAAAGGTCATAACATGGGGCAAAACTCAATGTCTCACTTAACAAGATGAAAAACAGGCTCAGTTTGTGGTCATAAGTCGAAGATACCTGTAATAATATCCATAATAATATCCATTCTAGACAGCTATGGAAAATGTAGTTAGACACTTCTGAAACAACATTATGGGGAAATATAGGTAGTCCTCAACTTAGTGACCACAGTTGAGCCTAAAATTTCAGTTGTCTAGCGAGTTTTGTCCTATTTTTATTACCTTTCCTACCACAATTTTTATAGGTGAATCACGGCAGCTGTTTATTTTTATTTTTTATTTATTTTAATTCCATTTATATCCCGCCCTTCTCCGAAGACTCAGGGCGGCTTACAAGCTTAGCAGTAGCCTTCATTCTATGTATATGCCTGCTTATTAGGGCTTTCACACCCCCCCCCAAGCGGCATTATTACAAAGTCAGCTTAATTGCCCCCAACAATCTGGGTCCTCATTTTACCTACCTCGGAAGGATGGAAGGCTGAGTCAACCTTGAGCCTGGTGGGATGCGAACCTGCACTAATTGCAGGCAGCTGGTGTTACTTAAGGAGGCATTAGCCCACTGCTCCACCAAGGCTCTAACACCAAGGCTGTTAAGTCAGCCATACAGTTGTTAAATGAATCTGGCTTCCCCACTGACTTTGCTTGTCACGTAAATATGCCCTTTATTGAGGCATCCATGGCTATTGTAACGTGCAAAAGTATCAGGCTGTCGAAGAGATGCCAAATGGAAAAAAAGCTGCCCCAATTCTGCACATGCTCGCTAAAGACTGTCAGTGTGAAAAACTGAAGAAATTGCCATCCCTTTAGGCAAGTCTCATTTTGATTCATTGCAATTCGGATGATTCCAGCATTGTAATCCAGCAGCACTGAATACTTCCGTGACCTTTGTCTTAAAATGTGATTTATCCTCCCAGGCCTGTCTGGTTTAATTGCAAACCTTTTGTTACTGACTTGGTTTAATGGGCAGCATTTTGCAAATGGTTGAATGGTAATATGATTTTCTCGAAGGCAAATGAAATATGCGTAGGTGAAGTGGCCTTTCTCCAGGGTCACATCTTTTTAAAAATATGTCTTGTTTCTAAGTTTTAATGTTTATTTTCTAATAAGCAATTAGATAACTGCAATATACAAATGGGGTTGAATAAATACTTGGATACATTTACTAAACCAAAATTTTGTCTACAGAGAAAAGAGGTTTGTTAAGTCCGTAGGTTACGTTGCGGTTTTCTGTTTCTTGGTGTGTTTTGACCTTATTTTAGGAAAAAGCATATAAATTGGAATTTCAGAAATAAGAACTGTCTTTAAGGGCTTTCAAGCTATGATGTCTTCGGATTCATTAACCAGGGTGAAATCCATAAGAGGAAGGGAAAAAAACCTTGTGATACAGAAAATTACAGCAATAATATTATCTGCAAAATAAATCTAGTGACTCAACAAGGACCTTCCTTGGGGGTGGAGGAGGTGGGTGTCAAAAATATAAAAGTAGCAAGTGTGACAATGTGATAAAAGTCCTGCTTTTGAATGGGCACTGTGGGACTTGGTGCTCACATCTTCTATTTTGAACTTGCTGATCCTTGTATCACAGCTCTTTCTAGAGAGCCAATAGCTCTAGAACAGGGGTAGGCAACCTCGGCTCTTTTATGACTCATGGACTTCAACTCCCAGAATTCCTGAGCCAGCCAAGCTGGCTCAGGAATTCTGGGAGTTGAGGTCCATGAGTCATAAAAGAGCCGAGGTTGCCTACCCCTGCTCTAGAAGATAATAGCCAGCTCTCCAGTCTGGGATGTTCCATGATTAAGTGGCAAACTATTCCTTTGCCTTCCAGGTGATACGGAGAAGTAGTGATGAAGAAAAACTGCTGTGCTTAGTCCGTCAGCGTGCAGGACATCACTGCCAAACTGCTGTGATTGTGATACTTATTTTGGCTTGGGAAGGGATTCCTCACCTTCTTGCTGACACGTTGTACAAGGAACTGACTCAGAGTCTCAGAAAATATGGCTGCCCAACTAGCCGTAGGTGTGCGTTAAATGAAGAGTAAGTATGCTTTAAAATATTTTCAAGTATGAAGAGTATTTTAAAATATAAAGGATGTATGAGAGATTAGTAATCTTACTTGATCGACAGTCTTCTGCACTATGGATGTTACACTTGAAAAAGATACATGAATTTTTTAGTAGAGTGCAGATAGCATTCTGAGTATGATGTGTTTAGAGGACCAGAATGAACTTTCTCATTTTTCATTTTTTTATCCTGGCAAAAGCAGATTATATGAAAATTGAATTTTTCTTCCATTTTTTAAGAATGTGCTCTGTTGTTACCCAAAACTTTCTATCTTGCTTTTGATATCTTCTAGAGCAGGGGTCTTCAAACTTGGTCCTTTCATGACTTGTGGACTTCAACTCCCAGAATTCCTTAGCCAGCTTGCCTGGCTGAGAAATTCTGGGAGTTGAAGTCCACAAGTCACGAAAGGGCCAAGTTTGAAGACCCCTGTTGTAGAGGTAATAGAATAAAGCACATTTTTCCTACATTTTCTTGTAGATGACAAAATACAGACTCATTATAGTTGAAATTCTTTCTTAATGTGAAAAAACAGTGTGCTGGTGTACCACTGCTTCATCATTCTGAATTGCCTTTTACTGACAGCTGCTGCAGTTAAATCTTACAAATTCCCTTTCAGACTTATTTAATATGATGCCTGAAATCAGGCTTGTACCTTATTCCTAACAAAACTTCAGTAGTTTCTTCTTGGCACGCAAATCTGATTTGAGCTGGAAACCAAGCTTTTAAGAAACCTAATTATCTGACTGGAATGCAACATTTATGTGAATTTATGTTATTCACATAACATAATGTTATTCTAAATAACTCTCATAAATGTATGTTATTTTGGCAGTTGTTTGCTCTCCAAGCTTGTTTCAATTTAGTTTCTGAACGTTTAATTACCAGACTGGGTAACATCACCAGCAGGATTTTCTTGTCCTATTTTCCTTAGCTTGTTATTATGTTATTTATGTAGTAACTTCTACTGACTGGAGCAGCCAAATTAAAGTATATAGTGTGCCGACTTTAATCCTGGAAAGATTGGTGCAAAATTTTGCATTTTGCATATGATCTAAAATGAAAAAAAAATGTTGTTGTTAGTTGCGAAGTCATGTCCGACCTATCGCGACCCCATGGACAACGTTCCTCCAGGCCTTCCTGTCCTCTACCATCTTCTGGAGTCCATTTAGGCTCACGCCTACTGCTTCAGTGACTCCATCCAGCCACCTCATTCTCTGTCGTCCCCTTCTTCTCTTGCCCTCAACCTTTCCCAGCATTAGGCTCTTCTCCAGTGAGTCCTTCCTTCTCATTAGGTGACCAAAGTATTTGAGCTTCAGCTTCAGGATCTGACCTTCTAAAGAGCAGTCAGGGTTGATCTCCTCTAGGACTGACCAGTTTGATCACCCTGCAGTCCATGGGACTCACAGGAGTTTTCTCCAGCACTATAGTTCAAAGGCTTCAATACTTTGGCGCTCAGCCTTTCTTATGGTCCCGCTTTCACTGCCATACATTGCAACTGGGAAGACCATAGCCTTGACTATATGCACTTTGGTTGACAGGGTGATGTCTCTGCTTTTTAGTGTGCTGTCTAGATTTGCCTTGGCTTTCCTCCCCAGGAGCAAGCATCTTAATTTCTTGGCTGCAGTCCCCATCTGCGGTGATCTTGGGGCCCAGGAAAATAAAATCTGTCACTACCTCCATTTCTTTCCCATCTATTTGCCAGGAATTGAGAGGGCTGGATGCCATGATCTTGGTTTTCTTAATCTTTAGTTTCAACCCAACCTTTGCACTCTCCTTCACTCGCAACAAGAGGCTCTTTAGTTCCTCTTCACTTTCTGCCATTAGAGTGGTATCATCTGCATATCTTAGGTTGTTGATATTTCTCCCAGCAATTTTAATTCCAACTTTTGATTCATCTAGCCCTGCCTTTCTCATGATGTGCTCTGTATATAAGTTAAACAGGCAGGGTGACAGTATACAGCCTTGCCAGACTCCTTTCCCAATTTTGAACCAATCAGTGGTTCCGTGTCCAGTTCTCACTGTTGCTTCTGGACCCGCATATAGGTTTCTCAAGAGACAAATAAGAAGGTCTGGTACTCCCATCTCTTTAAGAACTTGCCACAGTTTGTTGTGATCCACACAATCAAAGGCTTTAGCGTAGTCAATGAAGCAGAAGTAGATGTTTTTCTGGAACTCCCTAGCTTTCTCCATGATCCAGCGTATGTTGGCAATTTGATCTCTAGTTCCTTTGCCTCTTCGAAATCCTGCCTGTACTTCTGGTAGTTCTCGATCCACATACTGCTGGAGTCTAGCTTGTAGGATTTTAAGCATAACTTTACTAGCATGTGAAATGAGTGCAATGGTGCAATAGTTTGAACATTCTGTGGCGCTGCCTTTCTTTGGAATTGGAATGTAAACTGATCTTTTCCAATCCTGTGGCCACTGTTGAGTTTTCCAAATTTGCTGGCAAATTGAGTGTAGCACTTCTACTGCATCGTCTTTTAAGATTTTGAATAGCTCAGCTGGAATACTGTCACCTCCACTAGCTTTGTTGTTGCTCAGCTTTCCTAAGGCCCATTTCACTTCACATTCTAGGATGTCTGGCTCGAAGTCAGTGACCACCTCATCGTGGTTATCAGGGACATTAAGCTCGTTCTTGTATAGTTTTTCTGTGTAATTTTTCCACCTCTTCTTAATCTCTTCTGCCTCTGTTAGGTCCCTGCCATTTTGGTCCTTTATCATGCCCATTTTTGCATGAAACGTTCCCTTCATCTCTCCAATTTTTTTTGAAGAGATCTCTGGTCCTCCCCATTATATTGTTTTCTTCTATTTCTTTGCACTGTTCATTTAAGAAGGCATTCTTATCTCTTCTAGCTATTCTCTGGAATTCTGCATTCAATTGGGTGTATCTTTCTTTTTCTCCCACAGCCACAAAGAAGTGCACTATTTATTTCTAATAAACACAGATAATAGTATCTAATAAATCTGATACTGTAGCTCTACCTTCATGCCTCTTTGTCTGAAGATAGTCCTTGACTTACGATAGTTTATATAGTGACCTTTCAAAGTTCCATCGACACTGAAAAAGTGACCTATGACCATTTTTCATTCACACTTTCGACCGTTGTAGCATCCCCATGGTCACGTGATCAGAATCCAGACACTTGGCAACTGACTCGTATTGATGACAATTGCAGTGTTCCAGGGCCATGTGATCCTTTTTGTGACCTGCCAAGCAAAGACAACGGGGAAACCATATTCACTTAACAACTGTGTTACTAACTTAACAACTGCAGTTTTTCACTAAACAACCACGGCAAGAAATGTCGTAAAATAGGGCAAAACTCTCATAACAACTGTCTCAGCAACAGAAATTTGAGGCTCAATTGCGGTTGTAAGTCAAGGACTACCTCTATTTGTGTAATGATAGCAACATTCAAGCTACAGAAAGATGTGTTAAAGTTGCTTATAGACATTTTTATTGTTGTTGCTTGCACTAATGATTGGGGAGCTATTCTTGTATGGCTGAGGAATCTGATGTGACAGCAACAAGGTATCTGGCAAAGCCCTAGAGCAGGGATGTCAAAGTCAATTTCCCTTGAGGGCCACATCAGCATTGTGGTTGCCCTCAGTGGGGTGTGTGTGGCTAAGATGGGTGTGGCCTACTGGGTGGGCGTGGCCAGCTCGACATCACTTGCTTCAGGGGTTCCTGGGTAGGACTGGGGCAGATCTGAGAGTCTCCGGCAGAGGAGGATGGGACCGGGGCGAGTGCCGGGACATGGTCCCTCCCACCCTTCCATCCTCTGTTCTTTCGTTCCTCCCTTCCACCCTCCATTCCTTCCTTTGCCTTCTCATCTCTTTCCTTCCCCCGCACTCAGGAAGGGGTGATGGGAGGGGGAGGGATTGCCAGCACTAATATGCTGCTGCTGGCCATTCCTATACTATGTGGGTGGGTGGGGGTGGTCCCATTGAAAGGGATGCCTCTTGGCTGCAAGGCTGGAGGTGCTGGTGGGGGGGTTGCTGATCTACAACCTGGTTGCGTCCATCAAAGCCAGAACACACTCAGCCTAAGATCCACTGGAACCAGCAAGGAGCTGCCCCGCCACTTCTGTCCTGCCCCCCCCCCTCCCGGATGTGCACACAGGAGACAGCCAGTGCCGCCATCCTGGCTGAAGTCAGCCTGCAGGGCAAGACAGCCAGCAGGGATGCCGGACTCTACTTGTGTGCACACCCAGGGGGTGGGGTGGGGCTGCCCCGTGGATTTAAGGCTGAGTGTGTTCTGGTTTTGATGGATGCAATCAAGTTGTAGATCAGTGCCAACCCCCCCCAGCACCTCCACCCTCGCAGCCACAAGGCATCACTTTCATTGGCACAGACCCCCCTCCCCACACAGGATAGCAAGACCGGCAGCAACCTTGCCAGAGCGAGGTAGGAAGTTTATTCTCTGGAGAGAGAATAAAAAACCTTTTTGCCTTCCTACCTCGTTCTCCCTCCTTCTGGCTTGTCTGTTCGGAAAAGAGAAACTAAAATCTTCTTCCCCCAGTCAATCTTCTCTTCCCCTTTAAAAATCCCTCCCCAAGAGCCCCGCCCCACCCCCAGCCTCCCCAGAGGCCTCTGGAGCTCCCAACCTCTCTGCCGAAACATCAGAGCTCTGGCAAAGCCTCCCAGCCAGCGCTGATCCCCCCCAATTCCCCTCTCCGTTACACTTCCTTCCTTCTCATCTCTTTCCTTCCTCCACGCTCAGGAAGGGGTGATGGGAGGGGGAGGGATTGCCAGCGCTGCCATGTTGCTGCCAGTCTTGCTATCCCGCATGGGGGGTGGGTCTGTCCCAGTGAAAGGAAAGCTTCATGGCTGCAAGGCTGGAAGTGCTGGAGGGGGTGGGGGTTGGCGCTGATCTACAACCTGGTTGCGTCCATCAAAGCCAGAACGCGCTCAACCTAAGATCCACTGGAATCAGCAAGGAGCTGCCTTGCCACCTCTGCCCCACCCCCCGAGTGAGCGCATAGGAGAGGGCCAGCGCCGGCGTCCTGGGTGAAGCCAGCTTGCGTGACAAGACAGCCAGCAGGGACACCGGACTCTGCTTGCGCGTGCACGCAGGGGGCGGGGCAGGACTGCCCCGTGGATTTAATGCTGAGCGCATTCTGGCTTTGATGGATGCAACCAGGTTGTAGATCAGCACCCGGTCGGCCTGGGCCGGGCCGAGGTGCAGCGGGCCAGTCCTTCGCTCTTTTCAGAGCAGGTCCCCGGGCCGGATGGAACCACATGTCGGGCCACATCCGGCCCGCAGGCCTTGTGTTTGACATGTCTGCCCTAGAGTCTTACATGTTTAATGACTGCCTTCTCTGTGGTGCAGAGAAAAAAATTAAAACACTTTTGGTCCTGCAGCATGAGATTCATCAGATCTGATTGATTCTTACAATGGTCATAATCAGAAGCAGCCAGTGACTAGTCCAGGGGTGTCAAACTGCTGGCTTGTGGGCCGGTTGCATCATGTGGAGGCCGCACCCACCCCAACTCTGGTAATGTGAAAAAAGTCAACAATATGTCGCGACACGTCGCATGATGTAGCAAGTTTGACACCCGTGCTCTAGTCTATTCCATTTGGAATAACGTAGGTTCTATGTTGGCTTTCAATGTGTGTGTTAGGCTGACAGAGATTTGGGGCATCAAAGTGCCCCAATAAGGTGAGGATCTTGCCCAACTAGCTAATTACCTACCTTTTGGTTTATTTTTCTAGTCGTACTTGTGCCTGTCAAGGTCTCGATCCAGAGACATGTGGGGCATCCTTCTCATTTGGCTGTTCTTGGAGCATGTATTACAATGGCTGTAAGTTTGCCAGAAGCAAAATCCCCAGAAAGTTTAGACTTCTTACAGATGATCACACCCAAGTAAGTATTGTCCTTTTCTTCTTCCATAATACAATTTTTAAGGCTACGGTTTAAGTGCACAGGTGTCATAAATGTTTAAGGCTGTTCAGAATGAGTGGAATCACATGAGATTACATCCTTTCTGTGTGGCTTAGATGTGCAAGCTAAGCGTTACTATGAGCAAATTCTGTTCATACACAGTAAATCGCTTGTACTGACTTGTCTTATAGCACATAAAGTCTCACTTCCTGTTACCTCCAAAATGCTATGCTTTCATGCCTCTGATAACTCATAGCCATCCCCCATAATTTACCAATTTGTATGCATTGAATTGAATGCTTTATTTGGCCAAGTGTGATTAGACACAAAAGGAATTTGCCTCCAGTGCAAGAAGCTCTCAGTGTACATGCAAAGCAACAGAATAATCATAATCATAATAAAAATACCAGTAAGAATATCAGTACGGGGGGAGTATGAAGGATAAGAAGTCTAAATAATAATGCTACAGCCATACTACGTGGATAAATACATACTGACATTAGACAGTAGCGTGAGAATTACCGTATTTTTCGGACCATAAGACGCACCGGACCATAAGACGCACCCAGTTTTTAGAGCAGGAAAACAAGAAAAAAAATTCTTTCTCCTTCTCTCTCTCTCCCTCTCTCTTTCTCTCCCTCCCTTTCCCATTGTCCCTTCCTTCCTTCCTTCCTTCCTTCTTTCCTTCCTTCCTTCCTTCCTTCCTTCCTTCCTTCCTTCCTCCCTCCCTCCCTCCCTCTTTTTCCTTCCCTCTCTGCATTAGAGCAGTACCCGCGGAGGCGGCCCTGTAGCCCGGCTTTCTCTTGCAGAAAGCAAGCTGAAACGGAGCGAGGGAGATTGCCAGAAATGCGAATCGGCCGATCTCGCGCTCCTGCAAACTCCCTCGCTCGGTTTCAGCTTCCCTTGCTACAAGAGAAAGCAAGCTGAAACGAGGGAGATTGCAGCAGCGCGAGATCAGCCGATTCGCATTCCTGGCAATCTCCTCACTCCGTTTCAGCCTGCTTTCTCTTGTAGCAAGGGAAGCTGAAACTGAGCGAGGGAGAGTGCAGGAGCGTGAGATCGGCGTTTCTCAGCACGTGCCGATTCGTGCTCCACTTGCAGAGGTTGGGGCTGGCCATACGGATCACCTTCGGACCATAAGACGCACCCTCGTTTTCCCCCCCACACACTTTTGGGGAAAAAAGTGCGTCTTATGGTCCGAAAAATACGGTAGTTGTTCAGGAGAGTGATGGGCCGAGGGGAGAAACTGTCCCTGTTTCTAGTTGTTTTGCCCTGCAATGCCCAAGGAAAGAAGGTGAAACAGTTTGTGTTCAGGATGTGAAGAGTCTGCAGATATTTTCTCAACCCTCCTTCTGACCTGCAGAGTATAAAGGTCTTTTATGGAAAGCAGGCTGGTTGCAATTGTTCTTTCTGCAATCTTAACTATCAGTTGGTGTCTGTACCTGTCTGTTTGGTTGCTGTACCAAACCAGACAGTTATAGAAGTACATACAGTATGATAGACTCAGTAATTCCTCTGTAAAAGTGTGCTCATTGCCTGGGTACTACATGCGTACAGTCAAGGCTATGGTCTTCCCAATTGCAATGTATGGCAGTGAAAGCGGGACCATAAAAAAGGCTGAGCGCCAAAGAATTGAGGCCTTTGAGCTCTGGTGCTGGAGAAGACTCCTGCGAGTCCCTTGGACTGCAAGGCGATCAAACCGGTCAGTCCTAGAGGAGATCAACCCTGACTGCTCTTTAGAAGGCCAGATCCTGAAGCTAAAACTCAAATACTTTGGCCACCTAATGAGAAGGAAGGACTCACTGGAGAAGAGCCTAATGCTGGGAAAGGTTGAGGGCAATAGAAGAAGGGGACGACAGAGAATGAGGTGGCTGGATGGAGTCACTGAAGCAGTAGGCCTGAGCTTAAATGGACTCCAGAAGATGGTAGAGGACAGGAAGGAAGGCCTGGAGGAATGTTGTCCATAGGGTCGCGATGGGTCGGACACGGCTTCGCAGCTAACAACAACAAAAACATGTAATTTCCCCTAACCTCACCTGTTGCTTATCTGTCAAAAAAATGAACATGTCTGAGTAGGTAAAGTAAGCTGAATCAATTTAGAGTTTGTTTTTATTTTCCTAAAGACTAAATGTGCATGTTCACAGTGACTAACGTATACACGCAATCCCTTTTATAAAATGTTCCCTTATTTTAAAAATAGGAAATATTTCACAAGTGTGCATGTACACAGGTTTGCTGAACTCTAGCATAGTACATGCTCCTGAAGCAGGCACTTGGTTGTACAGTTATTTGGGGTGGCCGAAAAGTTCATAGAACAAACAAATGAAAGTGCTTTTTGTCATTGTTTTTATTAGAACCTTCTATTTTAGCTAAATATTAAATATTGATCATTTTGCAGATGACATAAAGCTAGGAGGTATAGCAATGCAAATGCAGAAGAAGATAGATTGAAAGTAAAGACAGATATGGATCATTTGAACCACTGGACGGAGTGAGATGAGGTTAAATGTAAAGAAGTATAAAATTATGCGCTTTAGGTAAGAATAGCTTGTAGTATAGAGTTAAAACTAGAAAAATCTGTTATCTAGAAAGTAGTCCAGAAGAATTTTTGGACAAGTAACAAACTTACATGTGTTTGTGCTATTGTGATTTACTTATTCTGCTCAATAGTGTTCAACAATGAGAGATACAAGGAGCAGTTGCCCCCTTGCTTTGCCCTCTTCCAGCTGCACCAAGAAGAATTTAAAGCTACCCTTTCATTTCTGTTCTGGTTAATTATGACCTGTTCTGCTTTTCTAGCACAACAAGTGAGTTAGCTTTGACCGTGACTTGCTTATAGCATGCCAGGCTCAGAGCTTCTTATAGGATTGTGGTGAGATATTTTATAGAATGAATGAAACAAATCATTCTGTAAACTGCAGATTATGGGTGGTTATGATTCAACAACCCATATTTATTCACAGCACAGGATGTGGATGAGAGACCCCAAGCTGTCAGGTATTTTCGTTCATTTGTTTTTTATAGTAAAAGCGTAACCTTCTCATGAAACATATGTATGTGTGAGTTGTTCAAGGGTTATAGCCAAAACTGATAGTAAGTTATATCAGCTTGGGAAATAGGACTACTTTGAGCACTGTGCATAAGTTAAGGAGAAAAACCCACCTGTGATTTTCTTTTCTGTCATTTTTTTATTGCCTCATGATTATTGTTTTTTTTATATGGTAGCTGTTTGGTGTCTGAATGGGTTTTAGAGGAATGTTATTTATTATAGTATTAATGGATATACTCTGTTTTTAAATAATGGATTGTTTTCCAAACCTAAATATTTATAATGTAAAAGTTTTGTTGAGTCATTCATTTCTGCGGTTGACTTTATGGATGCATTTCTAGAGTTCTCTTGGTAATAATAGAGGAACAGTTTATCCTTCTTTTAATATGTGTTTTTAATTTCCCAATCAATTTTACAGCTCAGGGACTTCCTGATATTCTCACATCCAAATACTAGCCAGGTCCAATTCTACTTAGGCTGTGAGATTAGCCATGTCAGCTACCCGGGCACCTGTGTGTATTGTCTGAATCTCATACTTTCTAAGTCTATTATATTGGTCTGCTAAACTGATATGTTGGCTTTAACAACTACAAAATGGGCCACCTTACATGCTGTTCTGTTGTTAAGCAGAACCTCAACTTAACATTACATTTAAAGCATTTATTGCAGGGGTGTCCAATCTTGGCAGCTTTGAGGCTTGTGTATTTCAATTCCTAGCTGGCTATGCTGACCGGGTAATTCTGGGAGTTGAAGCCCACAAGTCTTAAAGTTGCCATGGTTGGACACTCCTGAATTATTGTTTGTTTTGTGGGTTTTTTTTCTTTTTGCCTTTCTTGAAAACTTATGACGGTGCTGAACGAATGATGGTTATGACTGATCCTCAGAGCATTTCTGACCTGCTGCAGCACCCCATGATCACACACACATATCTGAGGCAAACCTCCCACACCTGCACACCCTCCTACAGCCTTTCTGCACTGCCACTCACATATCCTCCCTGACCTTTAACCCTTGTGCATCCTGTCCAAGCCTCACAGCCACCCTGGACTCACACCACAAACCCGAACAGCTGCTCTGACCCATGCCACACTCCCATGCACCCTCCCTCACCTGTTCCTCTCACACAACACTCAAGCTACCACACACTCATCTTAACCTTCACTACGCATCACCACGCCCTGGTCCCACATATACTCTTCCCCTGCCCATACACACAACTCACACTGCACCTACACACACTTCCCAAGCCATACTGTGCCTCTCACATACACCCTCACATCCTCCGTGAACTGCATCACGCCCCCCACTGCATGCTCTCCCAAATGCATGCCTCCCCCTTGAGCACCGTCCCTGACCTTCATGTACTTTTCCCGAGCCACACTGTGGCACTCAGGCACCCCCTTGCTCCTCCTCCCCCACCTGTCCTTCACACTTGCACTCTCTCCAAGCCACACCTGCGCCTCCAGCACACCCCCTCACAGCCTCATACATTCTCCCCAACCCATGCTGCACCTTCCCACACCACACGTCACACACATACCCTCGCACCCTTACGCCTTCTCCTGACCCATGCCACAGTCTCAAGCGCATTCCCAGATCCAAGCTACAATCCCTCCACGCGCTCTCTCTGATCTGCATGCCTTTCGTGCATCCTCTCGTACGTGGCACCCTCTCCCCAAACCTCGCCATGGCTGTTCCCCCCCCCCCCCGTCCTCTCTTCCCCACCCAGCAGAAGTCACTCAACTGCCTGCTGGTCTGAGACTTGCAACTTCCTGCCATCTTCTTCACTGACTGTGGTTGTGGGATCTCAGCAGGAAGGTGCCTCATCGAACAACCATGGGATTTAGTTAACCATGGTAATGGTAATTAGGACTTCAGGGATGGTTGTTGCTAAGCAATGTGGTCACACTTTATGACCACATCCCTTAGCGATGGAAAATCCAGTCCCAACTCTTGTCCTAAGTGAAGGATTACCTGTACTCAGTATATTGAAGGAAGAAAAGTCTCTTCTTTCATTGCCAGTCTGATAGGCTTTCTAACATTGTTAATAGCTGTTGGGCTAAGTAATGGTTTCCTTGCAAAGGAGAAAGAAATATTTCCCCCTTTGTCTGACCAACTGTTAAATATTTTGATAGTTTTACTATTATAGCCGGAAACCTAGGTCTCAAATATAAGCAGCAATCAATGTTGCTTTCACTAATTGTTTTGTTTATAAACAATACAATTAGGGCATAATTGCTTTCTCTGTTTCCAGGAAGAAAATCTGGAAAACAATCTGCAGACTTTAGCTACTGATGTGGCTCCGTTATATCAGAAACTTGCCCCCGATGCTTTCCAGAACCAGGTAGGTTGATGAATATTTCATGATGCCTCATCACATCCTTTTAATAATGTGATAGATCAGTGACATTTCCCCTAGGGACATTTACTTACTAGCTGAGTCCACAGATTGAACTAAGCCCCAGCATTGTTTCTTGGATTTTAAGCTAGTACAATGTGTGGATTCTTCTCTTATGGTTTATAAACAATGATTAATGGCTTTGTGCAGGAATGGGCAACGTATGGCCCCACATCTTTGTTTCTTTTTGCTGCTCTTATAAACCCTATCATATTTCTCTCTTTCCATGTTTGTTGAAAACCAACAGCACCTATTGAGGTGGAAAACAGATCATCCCAAAATGAAATATCTGAAAGTAATCATAGTTAAAGCACAAAAATCAATCCCAAACCTCCCTTGCAAGGCCAGCTTTGCCCACATGCCTGTAATGCCCCTCCCTTTGTGACCCTTTTCAAATGTTGTATCTCACCTCCGGCTTCAAGCTTAGTGTAGTATTATGTGTAAGTCCTTTGGTTTTGGTATATGCAATATCATAGTGAAATTGAATTACAATTAGTCCTCACTTACCAACCATTTGTTCAAAATTACAATGGTGTTACAAAAGATGACCTGTCTTTGAAGTTTCATCCATTCCAGCACCTTGCTGTCATGTGATCACGATCTGGTCACAACCAGCTCATGCTTAACAGTGGTTGCAACATCCTACAGTTATGTGATCGTGCTTTGCAGCCTTCACTGTTGTCTTCCCACAAGCAAAGTCAATGGGGAAGCAAGCAGGAAAATCACTCACACCAGCCCCAGCTTGGCAGCAGTCACCTAATCACACCATCCATGTACTGTCCCTTACCTGTCTGCCGGCCTGTTTGCAAGCCACAATTCTTTATTATTATTATTATTATTATTATTATTATTATTATTATTATTATTATTATTATTATTATTATTATTATTAATTTTATTTGTATACCGCCCTTCTCCCGGAGGACTCAGGGCGGTGAACAGGGCAATACATATTAAAAAACAAGATACAAAAATTAAAAACGATTAAACAAATGCCTGTTCCTAATTACATCATTAAGCAAGGATTACCTACATGGCTTAGTGCAGGGGTCTTCAAACTTGGCCCTTTTATGACTTGTGGACTTCAACTCCCAGAATTCCTCGGCCAGCGTGCCTGGCTGAGGAATTCTGGGAGTTGAAGTTCACAAGTCATAAAAGGGCCAGGTTTGAAGATCCCTGGCTTAGTGTATGTGAACCCATTTGCTTCCTGGTGAAAGCAAATATTAAATATGAGAAAGCGAACTGCTTTGAGGATCCTTTCTGGGTTTTTTAAAATATAATAAATCTGATCATGATCACATTTCACACTCATCAAGCTGGAGGGCAGCAAATGCTCCCTGGATTTGGCTATTGCACCATCCCTGCTATATGTAGCAATTAAAATGCATAAATAAAATAACAATCAGCACAAAAGCCATATGTTTTGTAAGCAACAATACATAGGTCAAGTGTAAGTCTGTGTTTCCTCCAATTTTTTATTGTAAATGAAATGTTGCTCTGAAGCTGGCAACACACTTCACTGTGTTCCTGAAATAAGACCCCATTGCCTTGTTTTCTAAGGTAGAGAATGAGCATCTCGGTCCTGACTGTCGTCTTGGGATCAAAAAAGGCCGGCCTTTCTCTGGTGTGACAGCTTGCATTGATTTCTGTGCCCATGCACACAAGGATACTCACAACATGCACAATGGAAGCACTGTGGTAAGTAAAATTTGGGATGATGTTTCCTCTTTGTCATTTAGCTGTGTCGTGGTTGCATGCTTTCTTTTTACCTCGTTTCCTTTTTTTCCCAGTTTGGGTCTCCAAACTTGGCAATTTTAAGACTTTTGGAATTCTTCAGCCAACATGATTTGGTGACCCCTGCCATAAATGACACAAAATGTAATGAATGTATAATTATAATTTTCTTGGTTAAAGGTAAAGTTTCCCCCGCACATGCGTGCTAGTCATTTTATTCAGTATAAGCTAAATATATCTATTTCATGCATTCATTATTCAATAGCATATAAAGATAAAGGTAAAGGTTCCCCCGCACATGTGTGCTAGTCGTTTCCAACTCTAGGGGCCGGTGCTCATCTCCATTTCAAAGCTGAAGACCCAGTGCTTGTCTGAGGACGTCTCCGTGGTCATGTGGCCGGCATGACTAGACGCCAAAGGCGCAAAGAACGCTGTTACCTTCCCACCGGAGTGGTCCCTATTTTTCTGCTTGCATTTTTACGTGCTCTCGAACTGCTAGGTTGGCAGAAGCTGGGATGAGTAACAGGCGCTCACTCTGTTACGCTGCACTCGGGATTCGACCCGCCAAACTGCCGACCTTCTGATCGACAAGCTCAGCTTCCTAGCCCACTGAGCCACCACGTCCCTTAATAATTTTCTTGGTTACTGAGGTTAAATATTGCTTGAGTATTAGTGTCTGCAGCCTCCTACAAAATGCACTTTTGAATCTTTAGTTTACAATGCCATATTTTTTTTTGTAATAATGTTCTTGTTGTTTTTATTTAAAACTTCTTTAATAAAATATATTTATAAAAAAATGCCATATGTTGTGAGAAATAATTTCCCAGGGCAGAGATGTCAGTCCCCTGAGCTTCAAGGCCAGAAAGTGCAGGACAGAAAGACCAATTTCTCACAACATATGGCATTGTAAACAAGGGGAAATGGATGGGTGGGAAAAAGAAGAAGCAGCTGGGTCAGAATGCAGTGGGAATAAAAAAGGAATTGCACTTTCATGTTGACAGAGGAAATCGATTATTTTGCGGCTTCTTCCTAGCAAGCAATAAGCCTTCTTACATAACTTATTGTATGAGTTCTGAGGTCCTTAGGTTGGCTACAGCTTAGAGCTTAGTCAAGCTGTGCCAAGTCAAGTATCCCGGAAATTCCTCAAGGCCTTCACAGTTGAGCCTTGACATTCAGCTCCCAGCCCAGAGCTGCAGGAATGTTGCCCACCTTATCTGATGGGATGGTTAGCAATTGCCGATCAATCTATTTCTTAGGGGTCTTTCCTGTCATTATGGTCAAGACCTGAAATGCAGGCCACAGTCGTGGAAGCAAGAGTCAAACAGCCTTCAGCCTTCAATGAAGAATTTAAATTGCAAGGATTAGGGGCAAAATACACAGTCTTGAGGACTGTAGTAGAAACCTCCAGCCCTCTTTTATAAATGAATGCATTAAAAAAAACAGCTCTTTGAATGTTTGAATCTCCTGTCCTTCCCTGAGCTTTTGTGCAGCCTGGACTGAGCTGCTCTTCATGAGATAAGCTACTTAGCAGTGCTGATCCGGTTGTCCTTGCAGGCTTGTGATCTGAAGAATGGAGGAATGTTGGGGAGGAAGAAATGACACATCCAGCCTTTCTTTTGTCTACCCTTATAATAAATAACAGATTTGGCCTAGGATCAAGTCCCAGATGTCTTGCCTACTTCTCCACCCCTCCCCGAAGCCCGCCTTTGCCTTTTCTCCTTAGCATGCCATCACTTCCTCTTTAAGGATTGGGCTACTCCAGGCAGCACCAATGCCTTCTTAATTGCCATTCATGGCACAGAATTCAGAACGTGTCAGCCCAAGAGGAGCTTGTGATGCACCAAATTCTTGTGTGTATATTCCATACAGGGACTACCAGGTTTGGTCAGCTAGGTTTCCATTGGGCCACCAAACCAACTTGAAGCATTATTCGTTAGTTTTAAGAAGGGGGACTCTAATCCTTTGCCTTTTCAGAATTGCCATGACAATTATTTGCTTTTGAGCCAAGAGTTCGGTGGCATAAGGGAGCCCAGTCAAGACAAGGCATGCTGGATAAGTTAGCTCTCACCATTGTTCTCACAATTGTGTGTTTTTAGTCACCATTCAGCAGGAAATCTTACATTAAATGACCTTCGTCAGGGGTCTTCAAACTTGGCCCTTTTACGACTTGTGGAGTTCAACTCCCAGAATTCCTCAGCCAGGCATGCTGGCTGAGGAATTCTGGGAGTTGAAATCCACAAGTTGTAAAAGGGCCAAGTTTGAAGACCCCTGGCCTTCGTTATCTGAGCTTCTGTAGATGAGGAACTTTTCTTTTATAGTATAGGCTGGTTCAAGACAATACAATCTTCCTCAGCTCTTCAAATGTGTTAGACAGTGTTCCAGAACTGTCACGCAGCACAGGATTTGGGGAATTGTAGTCCAATATTTGAAGAGTGCCAGGTAAAAGGATAACTGGCTTTTGGTGATCCAGTTGAGGCATGTTCCTTCTTTGTGATCAAACCGATCCCCCTTTATAGTGTTTCCTAAAAAAACAGAACTCTGTTCTGCAATTTAGGTTGAAGAAATGTTCTGCCGAAGTTAGCAAATATATTTTTCATGAGATCTATCATCATTGTCATGCTACATAAATTATAACCTATTGTTCATGTATAGGAAACAAATGATATATAAATAGCCCTCAACAACCACAGTTGAGCCCCAAATTTCTGTTGCTAAGCAAGACAGTTATTGTTTTGCCCCAATTTACGTCTTTTCATGCCACGCTTGCTAAGTCAATCACTGAAATTGTTAAGTTGGTAACATGGTTGCCAAGTGAATCTGGCTTTCCCCATTGACTATGCTTCTCAGAAGATCGCAAAAGACCCCAGGAGACTGCAATCATTAGTTGCCAAGCATCCAAATTTTGATCACTTGACCAATGGGATGCTGCAAGAGTCGTAGGTTTGAAAAATGATCACTAGTCACTTTTTTCAGTGCTGTGGTAACTTTGGTCACTAAATGAATGACTGTAAGTCGAGGACTATCTCTGTGTTAGTTTAGTTGTGTTTTATGTGTGACATATATAAAACCATCATAAGAAGGGTGAAATAGATTAGTCTTTCAGGTTAAAGTACATTCACATAATATACTTTACTTACTTTTACTTTTATTAAATTTGTATACCGCCCTTCTCCCGAAGGACTCAGGGCGGTGAACAGGGCATATATAAATAACAATACAAAAATTAAAAAGGAATTAAACAAGCGCCCGGTTAAAAAAAAATACAATAACAATAAAAGACCCATTAAAAACCCTAACGTTCCCCATCAGGCCAGACCAGCTAGTTCAAATAAATGGGTCTTCAGACCGCGCCGGAAGGAGTGAAGGTCCGATGCCATCCGGAGCTCAACCGGCAGTTGGTTCCATAGCGCCGGAGCGCCCACAGAGGAGGCCCTCCCCCTGGGGGTCACCAGTCGACATTCCCTGACCGGAGGCACCCTGAGGAGGCCCTCTCTGTGGGAACGCACAGGGCGGAGGGGAGTTGACGCCGGCAGCAGGTGGTCCTCGAGGTACCCCAGACCCATGCCATGTAAGGACTTGAAGATCATAACCAAAACCTTGAATCTCACCCGGAAGACAACTGGTAACCAATGTAGCTCGCGGAGCAAAGGTGTAACATGGGAGTACCGGGAAACTCCCAAGACAACTCTCGCGGCCGCATTCTGTACCAGTTGGAGCCTCCGTGTGGTCTTCAAGGGAAGCCCCATGTAAAGAGCATTGCAGTAGTCCAGGCGAGAGGTCACGAGCGCATGAGTGACCGTACACAGGGCATCCCGGTCCAGATAGGGCCGCAACTGGCGCACCAGGCGAACCTGGGCGAAAGCCCCCCTAGTCACAGCTACTATATGGTCTTCCAGAGTAAGCCGTGAGTCTAGGAGGACCCCCAAGTTGCGAGCCCTATCCACGGGGGGTAAGGACTCACCGCCCATAAGAAGAGATGGAATATTTTGAATGTCCCGGGATGCCGGAATGCACAGCCACTCAGTCTTGTCAGGGTTGAGCTGAAGTCTGTTCCTCCCCATCCCCACCCATACTTTTCACTGAAGTTGATTAAGTGTGTTTGCGTATTTCTATGTAAATGTAATTATAATTTTTCCCTTTTTGGCTAGGTTTGTACTTTAACAAAAGAAGACAACCGTACAGTAGGTGTGATACCAAATGATGAGCAGCTTCATGTGTTGCCTCTTTACAAAATATCACAAACAGATGAATTTGGCACAGAAGAGGGGCTGGAAGCCAAGATTAAAACTGGGGCAATCCAAGTGCTAACGGCTTTCCCCCGAGAAGTGAGGATGTTAGCTGAGCCACGTAGAGCAACCAAGAAAAAGCCAGACGCAAAAAAGCAAAGCATAGCTGAAAAAAAGCATTCTGCGCCCGTAAGGGGGAAAAACGGACTGCCAGAAAACAGCAAGAGAGCATCACAAAGTTTAGGTAGGTACAACAGAGCTTCAAATAATAGCTGATAGTGATAGATATGAGCACGTTACAGAAGTTTGCATTTGTGTGTCTAAAATGCAAAGTATCAAGATGGAACAAAGTGAAATATTGTGAGCAAAGGCATTTCAGCACTATATATACAGGTAGTCCTCAACTTACGACCACAATTGGTCTGTTGCTTCACAAGGCAGTTAAGTCAGTTTTGCCCCACTTTATGATCTTTTTTGCCACAGTTGTGAAGCAGATCACCACAGTTGTTAAGTGAATCGTGTCATTAAGAGCGTAGGAGTGCCGTTATAACTTTGAACAGTCACTAACTGAACTGTTGTAAGTCGAGGACTACCTGTATCTAGTTGAAGACTTATCTGTATTGTACCTAGTATAAAAGTACATTTGGCTTAAATATGTGGTGGCAAAGCCCTACAGCTGATACCTCTGTATAATGTGCAAGATATTGAAGTTTTGAGCATCTTCATTTTCCTGAAAAGGATTTGTAACTTGGATAAAAATATACTTGAAAATGTGATGGCAAAGGTGTCGCCAAACTGCAACATGTCTGTATTGAGGAGGAATTGGAATGGATGAAACGTGTTTGTATTTATCAAACATCTGTGGGCGAAAAATACAGAACTTTATATTTGAAATCAGCTTTTTCTTTTTTCTCTCCTTAGGGAGCAAACTAACTATAGTGCAACCTGAGAGAAAAATGGAGACAGCTGAATGCTTTTCTACCATGAAACCTAATTTAGGCATTACTACCGATTGCTCTCCATTGAAGCAACGTGCTCCATCCTCTCCTTTAAAACTGGATAGTTTATCCTCTTGCTCTCCATTAAGTGGTGGTCTAATGCCAGTAACAGATAGCCAAGAAGATGTTCCTACTCCGTACGGGTATTTACAATGCAGTAGTAATAAACCTCACGTGAAATCCAAAGGTAATAATAATGTTGAGATGTCCACTCGTGATTATACTGGAATTGTGATGGATGAGAAGAGAAATGGTGTGCCTCTGCTTCTTCAAGACCTGACTATGTCGAGGTCGGCAGTCAACAGAGAGAATCTGCCCCTGACCGCTGAACACGAACTAGTTAACAAGCAAAATTGTGAAGTTAACTTAAAGTCCGCTTCTGCCTCCCAGCTCGCTAGCTCTTGTGAGTCCATGTTGCAACTGGACGCCCCAGAGGTTGTCTCTAGCAATGTTTCTTCCCAAGAGCACCCAGTGCAAAAGAGTGGATTGCGACAAAGCCTAAGCTGTGATTCTACCACCGCAGAGAACAGGCCTGGCAGCCAGCTCTTAAAACACGCTGGCTCTGAAGAAAAAGCAGAAGAAATGTGGTCCGACAGCGAGCATAACTTTTTGGATAATGACATTGGGGGGGTAGCTGTAGCGCCATCCCATGGTTCCATCTTAATTGAATGTGCACGGCGCGAACTGCACGCCACCACACCTCTTAAAAAGCCCAACAGGAATCACCCCACGCGGATCTCTTTAGTCTTTTACCAACACAAAAACTTAAATGAGCCAAAACATGGGATAGCCCTGTGGGAGGCCAAAATGGCAGAGAGAGCAAAAGAGAAAGAGGCTGGAAAATCAGGAAGCGAAACTACTGGTCTGCCGGCCACCGACAAGAATGCAAATCAGACCAATGCAACCCAAGAGATTTTCTACAAAGAAAGCGAATTCAACCAAATTCCATCTCGCAGAGCGTTAACCGTAACTCATGATAATATTCTAACGGTGTCTACTTATGCCCTCACACGAGTTGCAGGGCCCTACAACCATTGGGCATAAGCTCTTATAGCAATGACACAACTTTTGCTTGGAGCAGTGTTATACAATAAGGTGCTGTTAAAGAACAAAGTCTCACATGGTTTACTCTTTGTTCATCTCAACCATTTTGAAGGCTGAGGTAAAAATTATTTTGTTTTTAAACTGTGACTTTATATATTTTAACATCTGGTGATTCTCAAGTGTGTGTGTATATGTGCATGTGTATTCACATGCATGCACTCGCGCGCACACCTTTTAAGAAAAATTGGCTAGGTGATTAACTGATTGAATTACTTGGTTTATTACCTTTTTGGAATTTATACTTTGGTGCTTTGAATTGTCTGTTTATTATAAATGGGCTTTTCATAAAGATTTTAACTGATTTCATCTTTTATTATGTAAAATCAAGTTAAACAGTATTAGCTATACACAGCTCTTGGTGCTTAATCACATTGAACAGTTAAAAATAAGCTGATTTTATTTCTTCATGGTGCCATTGCTCTTACAGCTTCCAATCACTTGCTGTGGATCCTAGATTAAGGAGAAAGAACCAATGATGATTTATTTGTATATAGATTTTTCTCATGTATGTATAGTTTGTGTGTGCATGTATGATCCACATGCAAACAAATATCACAAGTAATGGTTGGAGGTTATAAATGTAAATATATATAAATATATATATTTAAAAGCACTTTCTATTTTTAAAGTTAACTTGAAATAGTATAAGGATCACATCTGGTTTGCGCATTCTCTACCAAGGAATTTATTTTTTTCTTACTATATAAAGTTCCATATTGCTACACCAATTCATAGATGTTGAAAATACTTGCGTTTTAGATTCTTCCCTTCTCTTTTTTTCCATTGCTTTTTTCTAAATAAAAAGGCTGATAAAGTCCAGAAAATTCATTATTTGCAAATATAAATTAAGTCATTTAGCTATACTTGTATTTCTAGGGTCTTTTTTAAAAAAAGAGTTTATAATTTGAGCAATAAGGGCAAATGTTATCTCATAGGGGGCATTCCAAGTTTTATGGGACAATACAATCAGGCATCATCCAAGGTGTAGTTCCATACATCTTGAAGTCACCCTGTTAGGAAAGAAGTTTTCTAGGACCTCAATATGTAAATTGCAATGCCTTGTTAACATGTTGGATTTTAAGAGATATGCCCTATCAGTAGTGTAGTGATACATCTAAATTTATTATGCATCCAAAATGTTCTTCAGTGGTGGGTTGCCCATCAGCCTGATCTAGACAGGTTTACTAGAAGCTCAGTCCCATTGTGTTCAGTGGGCTTTCTGCCAGGTAAGTGAACATCTGATTATTATATGCAGTTTTCTCCTCTCTTCCACCTCCTAATAAGACACACTGATATTCAAGTGATTAATTCCACAAAACATGCATAGTTCCACATCCCACTTGGTATCTCCAGTCAGGAAATAAAGTTTGTGATGGGCATTGGTCTGTGTTGGAGACCCATCCAGAGTACAATGGCCGACTTCTTGGTGGCAAAATTACCACGTAACATGCCATTTCTTCTTTGTATCATACCCTTTTCTGAATGGTAACCCGTGCAGCATTACACGCTGAGAGCTTGAAGATATTTTCCAACCTGGGAACACTGTTCAGTGTTCCAGCATGCACTTCATGCGCCAGTTGAACTACCTAAGTGTAATGGCTGGATTGATCAACTCAAGTTTTTGTTTCAGTCAAGAACCAGGAAAGGCAACTGCCAAGATGCAGTCAGTCTAAATGGGGATTTGCTGAAGAGATTGAGTTGTGCAAGGTAGAGTTCCATTTTGTAGACAGAACTTAACTAGATTGAAGCTCCCAGCTCAAAACTAGAGGCAGAGTGATGTCTTCCAGCAGACCTGAAAGTTGCTAACTAGCTTAACAGATATAACATAGGCTCTTATGTGGATGACCCATGCCCAGGTTTTCCCAATATCTTGCTAACGCTTCTCATTTCTTAGCACCTGTTATTTGGAGTGGCCACATCCTTTGTTTAACAGGAACAGCATTAAATGATCGAATACTCACAGAGTTCTAATATTAAATAGTGAAAATCTCAAGTGTGATATAATGACATCTGTGTGATCAACACTGCTTTTGTCAGTTCTATTGAGAAACAGAACTATTAAAATAGAGGTCAGTACTCCGGGTAGCTAGAATCAAGAGAATTTGGTGTATTTGGAATGAAGAAAAGGGAAGAAGAAATTAAGTAACAAGATCATATTTTTAGACAACTGGATGCCAGGGATTTTATCAGTCTTAAAATTATTTCCATGCCATGGTCTAAATTATATACGTAATAATATTGAAGCTAAATCAGTGAGTTTGACCAGTCCCAATTTGATAGGGCTGTATGTGTGTGGGAACCAGACCTTGATTCCAAATAATAAATTAATTAAATCACCTAGCATCCATTTGTCCTAATGACAACATCTTAATTTTAAACATTGCAGGACTATCTCAGCCTTTTTTTTGTATGGTTTAGTAATTTGAATTAGCCAATTGTTATCAGATTATGAGCCTTTGTGATTAAATGCACCCTGTAGTTTATATAAAAGAATGAAGCTATTTACGAATAATACAACTTAAATCAGGGCAGTCATGAGATTAACTCTTGATTTTACATCTCTCCCTCTCCTTTTCCCGCTCCATGATGTACATAAGTGCCACCAGAATAACCAGAAATAAAATATTTGTGATAACATACCTGATAATATCTTGCAGTGGTGCTGTAACAAATAAACGTCTAGATCTGCTTTTTTAAAAACAAAATCTAGACATGGTGCTTTTATTATTAAATGTCTGCTCTTGTGTATTTAATCTGAAAAAAATAATTCAAAAAATAAAGAAATAGTTGATACATGTAGCTTGTCCCAGCCTTTTCCAAAGTATTCGCTGACTATTGGAATGGAAGTAAAAAACACATTAAAGGCAGTAGGTTTGGGAAAACTGGTTAACTCTTTGTCACCTATGATTCTGAAGGTCAGAAAGTGGAATTTATTTCCGTTACTCACATAGCCCAGTTGTGTAATATTAGACATTCACACTTGTGTAAGGCTTCAAGACCACCATCTTCCCCAGCACTCCCATGCTGGTCCTTCTCCACTTCCTCCATCCAAATGGGCAGTTTCCCATATTTTTATCTAGCAGTACAAATACATTTTAGGTAAAGTGAAGATTAAAACAGCATGTTTGAATGCTGCTTGAAGTCTGTCCCTTCCCTGTCTCTGATTTAATAGGTGATTGATGCCATTATTGGTAATGTTGTTCATGTTAAATGATATGTACGAATATCAGGCAAGACTGGTGCTAGATATCTTTTATGTTTGCCCATTGCATTTCCACTTTTGACAGCTGAATACACACAGACATAGGCAAATTTCAGCTTCTCAATACTGTAGATATTAGAGAAATTTTCCTAAGTTACTGAAAATATTCAGATTTAGAGATATTTTACTAAAATCAGGAGTGGGCAATCCAGCAAATTTCACTGATTTTGGTGAAGGCTGAGAAAGCTCAAACTGATCTATAATTTTACAAAGAGGTACCCTCTGAATACCATCAAACATGGCTTTCAAACTTAATTTTGGATCAGATCTCCATACTTCTTAGTCACAATACCATTAGCAATCTTTATGCAACAGCTTATCGAACAACCTGAGTCAGAACACTTTAGAAAAGTATATAAAGAGAAAAACAACCCAATCTTTCTATTTTTAAAACAAACTTTGTAAAAAAAACAACAACCCATATGCTGCATTTTTCTTAGTTCAAAAGATTATGATTAGTTCAAATACAGAATATGTAACAATTGTAAATAATAAAAGTCAATATTATATCATTTTCTACCAGCAGTTTTCTGCTTCTCGGATATATAAATATATTAATTGGTATGGTAATTTTGTGTGCCTTAGATTTACATTTTAAGAACTGTATATTTTTTGTGAACCTAAAATTTATTAAACATAATAGCTGTCATTACAATCAGTATGGTGAAATCATCCAGCAACTCATCTGTACAGTTTTTTTTATTTAATCATCCTTTCTAGTAATTCTGAGGGGAAACTCCTGGGATAATCCTTCACTGTGTATGTGGAAAACTTCTACTTCATCTTAGTTTTGCTCAACCCCTCTCCGTTATAATTTCTAGTTGTATGCTTTTTAGTTTGCCAATCTGTTTATGTTTATAAGCCCCATTGAACATAATGGGTTCATTTCTGAAAGAATGTATGCAGGACGGTATTATTACCACTTGATACACTACTAATAAATTGTTTAGGATTAAATTTCTTTTGATTCCTTTTCTATAGGTACTGCAGCAGAAAATTCAAATTGAGGCAATAGTAGAAAAATAAAAGTTGACTCAGACTATGAAGATTTGGCATTCCTAAGTAGAAGATCTCTAATTAGTATGCTTGAGTAGTTTAGTGTTTTCCCCTGTATACCTATAGAAAATGTACTGCTATACTTGCTAGCAGATACCAGCTCTTAAACGACAATGCTTAATAGGGGAACCACATGTCCACCTAACCCAGGGGTCGGCAACCTCGGCTCTTTTATGACTCGTGGACTTCAACTCCCAGAATTCCTGAGCCAGCTATGCTGGCTCAGGAATTCTGGGAGTTGAAGTCCACGAGTCATAAAAGAGCCGAGGTTGCCGACCCCTGACCTAACCAGACATCAAGGAATATGATCTATTACTTGGAAGTCCACAGAGCAGGGGTAGGCAACCTCAGCTCTTTTATGACTCATTCCTGGCTCAGGAATTCTGGCAGTTGAAGTCCATGAGTCATAAAAGAGCCGAGGTTGCCTACCCCTGCCATAGAGTGTATTTGCATAGAATGAATTAAAGATGGAAATGTATGATTTTTTTTAACAGCTAGTAAATGTTTCATCAGATACATCAGGTTACCCAAACATTGGAAACTTACTGCTGAAATTAAGAAATATTGTTAAAGTTTTCTCTGGGTTCAGCCATATATTTTAATTATCACAAATTTGTAAAAAAAACAAAACAAAACAATACTGTTCATAAAATGATGGCTGCATCTAAAAGGTAATGTTTCTCATTGTATTATCTCACTTAATTGCTGTTTTACAAGCCCAAAATCCATCAAGCATGTATGCAGAGTGAGAATATACTGTATATACAGTTGTAAGTTATTTATTGTAGCATTTCAAATATTTATCATAGATACTGATGTACTTTGTGAATTAGCTTGTAGCAGCGAAGATTTATGACAGGGGTCTTCAAACTTGGCCCTTTTATGACTTGTGGACTTCAACTCCCAGAATTCCTCAGCCACCTGGCTGAGGAATTCTGGGAGCTGAAGTCCACAAGTCATAAAAGGGCCAAGTTTGAAGACCCCTGATTTATGATAACTTTACCTACTTTGTAAGAGCAATTCTTTGGGCAGTTGCAAGCAGCAAAACTTCCAGGCACCTGCAGTAGCTTGAAGACCAGTATGGTCTAAGGTTCAATGTGGCTGTCTGGAGTTGCCAGAGACCCAGAAAGGAAATCAAATGCATAGTTTTCAAGATTTATTGAAACAAGACTCTATTGATGAAATTTTCTGTAAAGAATACACTTGAGGCATCTAATGATTTTGGTCCTGTGATGAATGCAGGAGTGTTACTTAAATTTGACAACAACCATTTCAAACATTCAATGTGTGAGCCCTTCAGAATGAGAAATATCAAAGCAGTTAATTGTCAGAACATACTAACATGTCTTTAAAAATGCTGTATGAATGAGAAATATCAAAGCAGTTAATTGTCAGAACATACTAACATGTCTTTAAAAATGCTGTATTTTTTTAAAAAAAAAAGTATTTTAAAAACCCAGGAGTTACAACGTCTCTAAAGCATGAATTTTCAAACTTTGAAGTGCCATATATTCATAATCTGCATTAAATAACACAAATTAACTGGACTGAAACCCTTGAAAAATGTAGTGATTGTAACTGACAGAGAAATATCTCCCACATAAAAAAGTCCTTTGAACAGAATGAATTTCTTGATAATAAGATGCTCCAAGTTGCTTTAATGAAGAGGCAAGTGGTTTGAGATCCTTGAGCAAGCATGATGGAAATACCAATGCTTAAAAGCATCTCCCTTTTTTAATTTCCTATATACTACATAGACAGTTGAAGCAACTAGCTTTGCTAGTTAACAGCCATCAACTGCAATCCTAAATTCACTAGCCACACTTAATGCAATATTATACATAGAAATATCAGTTACATGTACATAAATAGGAAACCGTAGAAGGTAAAATTTTCATTAGGAGCTTAAACATTCTTTGCAGTCAGATAGAACATTGTGTAGATGACTTGTTTGTTCCAAATATATTGGGGTGAGCCTCACAGTCATAGAGTCTATTGTATCCTTTACAGACTGGCACTAAGGTATTTTTAACCTTGGTTTGGTACACTCAGATGAATGTGACAGCTGATATTGTTAAGTCTCTCCATTGAAATAGTGTTTTGTTCTTACTGTTTTTTGACATTTCCACCTGCCCTACTGCATCTTTTCCATTCTGCTTAGAAGTATCCCTGCAACAGGCAGAACGTTCGCTAGGATAGCGTTTCCTGAAATCATCAGATATAGTCATATAGTTGCATCTCCTATGTATTAAACACCTGTCCTTCTTTAACTTCACTTTGGTACATTATTTCTAAAGAAACAAACTTAAAAAGATGCCATGTCGTGCAAAAGCATTATAAACTTACAGATTATTATCTAAATTCAGCCATGCATCAGGAGTTTTAGTTCTCTACAATTACTGTGCATTATCTATTTTTCACATTGATCTTGACCTTCATGATCTCAGTCTAATAAAAGTGACCACACTAGTTAAAAACTTAGAGGATCAATGGAATTTCAGCTAACCCTGGCATTGACTCCACTGAGAGGAAAACATAATTTGGATTTAGCTCTGGATCGGGTCTACAGTGATATGCTATTTGTTTTGAGCAGCCTCCATTGTTTGAAGACCTCAACTTTTCTCTCTTTATTAGGGAAATAGTAGTTTTTTGGCCCTTCAAATGTTAATTTCAGTTTTCATCACTAAGTCAAACTTAGAATGTAGTCAAGGAGGATAGAAAAGCTGCTTCTACCACATCAATACATTGTTTAAGAGCACACTGTGATATTATTAATTAACATTCAGATGCAGTCATTTCCTCTGAGTCTTGTCATTCAGTTATACAATGTGTTTCTTATGGCCCTGGTTAAAAAGCACAGTGACATTTATTGAGTTCACATTCATAACTGTAGTGACAAGTCCATTGTCATATGTACATTTACTCACAGAATGGGACTTTGCACTTCACTATTTTCCTGAATTTATGTTAGGTGGTCCTCTAACCCCCTGAGCAGATTTGAGGCTCGGGAAAGGTCAGAGTGAAGGGGAACAAATTGTTCTCTTCACTTTACTGACATTTGAAGAGATTAAATGGTTAGGACAGATGAAATACTGACTCTGTGAGTATACAAACTCTCTGCTTGTTTTGAAAGGAGAGCATTTGGAGTGCTTGGAAAGTATTATTTCATCCTCTTTCTTCAAATTAAAGGCTATGCACCTGGATTCTCTTATTTTTCAAATATGCCTTAACTGCATGAGCAGTAAAATATTTGTCTTATTAATGTTTTACATCCAAGGTTGAAGAAAAATCTATTCATGTTAAAACTGGATAAATGTGTACCAGGGAAGATAAAGTTCTATACATTTCTTATGGTATTCTACAAATAAAAGCATAATAGAATAGCAAAGCTCCATTACTTCTAACTGCATAGGGGTACGCACTGAAAGGATGAGAGTGAGCTAAACCAGGGTAGAAATTTGAAATTGAAAAGCTAACAGAAAGGCCATCCCATATTTCATGAAGAAAGATGGGTTGTTAAAAAGTTAGTGTATCTGCTTTTTCTCAGTAGCACTGGGGCAACTATCCAGAAATATTTCTCAGAAAAGTCCAGAATAAAAAGAAGCTGAATTTAAGGGTATACTGTATTTTACTCTTAGTGAAGTTGGCAGTTCAGGAACATTTTAAACAGCAAGGGAAACTTTTTTCCCATCCCAAAAATTGAATGAAAGTAGATTATTAGCTAATAAAAGTACTCTACATGCCAAAACAAATAAGGTTTTATCCTTTCGTTGGACGTAAGTTCATAGGGGGTGACTCTTCCAAATTACCTGTACAGTTAGAGATAATTGTAATTTTAAAACTGTTTTATCTATAGATAAACCTCCATTATGCTACTGACATACTTGTAAATCATCAAATATCAAAAAAAGTATAGCTGCAAATCAATTTAGAACAGCATGATCATAATTCCATATTACTGTAGCATGAAAAGCAATTTGCATATACAGTAATTTACAATTCATGTAAGCCTAAGAAAATGTGGAATTTTCATGAATGAGCATCAGTGCTCTTTACCAAATTTCCATGTCACTGTAATAGGTACCTATAACATTTTCATCTTACATCCAGTTTGAAGGCTTTTGGCATAAATGCAATGCTGAAATAATATAATAAAAAGAAGTCAAATGTGCAATCCATAAGAAATTACTTTCCTTGGTGGTTTTTGTTCCCATCTCTTATCGTATACTAGATAGATTTCTCTCTCCTTGTGAAAATTAAAGTGATTAAAAACAGCTCAAAATGTATGTTTATTGCTACAGACATATCATAGCCTGCTTTGCCGACAGAACGAATGTGACAATTGATTTGTATACAAGATTGTTAATGAAATCATACCAATAGAATGTGAAATTTTGCTGAAATTTTAATGTTTGGGCAATGTTGAAAAGATATGCTGCCAAAAATGTCTTCTTTGGCTTATATTTCCCTTTAAAAAATGATTTATATTACTTAATTCATGCCCTATTGGTTAAAAGATTAAAAAGAAAAGTAACTCATCTTCCATGCTATTCACCCACCAATTTCATATGAGGGTAATAACAATACACACACACACACACACACACACACACACACACACAAAATACATGTATATGTATATATATTCCTTCTATCCCTCCAGACAGCAAATCATGAAATGACTATGTTCTGTCCTAAAAAGCAAAATATTGCTGATGAAGGATTGCTCCAAAATTTTTGTATATTCAGGTATAAGCCTCTTGCATGAAGCTTGTTTATGTACTCCATGGCTCAATTCTGGGGAATTTCTATGTTACACGATTAATAATGGGCACAACTCTCACTTTGCCTTTTGCATAACTGGTTCTGCATGTAACCCATCATATGTAATGTTCCAAGTATACAAAATAAAGCAGAATCCTACTCTTGTTAACAGGAGTTTCATCCTAGTAAATATATTCTTGCTGAAAGTAGAATTAAAACTTGTGGAGTAGTGGCCTAGATTTGCAAGTACAAGCTCATTTAATTGAATGGTTTCTGGGACAACTGAAATCTTTCACTGGTCAAAGTTCATTTGAAAAAGGAATACAAGATTAGAGTGTTATTTAGTTATAAAAGTACATGCTTTATAATGAGGTAGTGCATATAATTAGGTTCCTGCTATAATTCCCATATGTCAAAAGCTTTACATGACAAAAATGCAAAATTAGAATAAAGTGTGAATGTCATTTAATTGTTTTAGCAAAAGATGGCAAATCTAAGGCTTTGTATTTTATGTCCCTTAATGCTGAATGTATTTGTTGCCTAAGACTCTAAAACAGGATATGTTGGTCATATTTTGTAATATATGCATTATCATTACAAGGAAATACTTTGTTATTAGATTTTTTTAAAAAAATCATTTACTTCAAGATATTGGAAAACATTTTTTTAAAAAACATCAAATGGTGGTGTATTTCAGAAGTAAGGCTATTATGTAGAGCAGTGTTTCCCAGCCTTGGCTTTTAAGATGTAAAAGCTGCTAAGGTTGAGAAACAGTGATCTAGAGAGGTAAGGGGAGCAAAGCTGCTCAAGTTTCAGAAGCTGTTGAGCATAAAAAGAGGTTCACTGGATTGTATTTCAAATAATCTGAACTAAATGTGCAGTCCGGAAACACAAGTAGTGACAAACAGCCAAATTACAAGCATGTTTAAGCAAAATGTGCTGCTGAATTCAGTGGGGCTTAGTAATACCCAAGGGAGCATGCTTAAGAATGCAGCTATGCAATTGGAGTTGCTACATCAGGGGTCCCCAATCCCCACACCACGGATTGGTACCAGGTCCATGGCCTGTTAGGAACTGGGTCGCACAGCTGGAGGTGAATAGAGGGCGAGCGAGCGAAACCGAAAGCATTCCCCCCCTCCCCCGGTCCGTGGAAAAATTGTCTTCCACGAAACCAGTTCCTGGTGCCAAAAAGGCTAGGGACTGCTGTGCTACGTTTACACGTAGCTAAATCCCCACAAATTCAGTGGGACTCACACTGGAGTAATTGTCCATAGGATTCCACTTTGTATCTGTAAATGAAGATGGGCTTACATATTTCTCCTTAAGAGGTATTCCGCACTAAGATATGTGAAGGGGAATCTTAAAAAGTGTTTGATGAAGGATATAGTTTGACTCACTTTCTAGTTGTGTTGGAGAAATGTTCTCTTAATAAAAGTGCATAGGATCAAGGTGTGTGTCCCCTTGATTTCAACTGAATTTAGCTGTGACTAATCTTTGCTAGACTGTCTCTGAAATGTAAATCGGTATCAACGGCACCAGCAGTAACTTCAGTTTTAATAATGTTTAGAAAATTAAATTGGAAAGTATTATGCTAAATAAGAAAAAAAAACTTGAGCTCTGTTGTTGAGTAATATTTCTTGTATTTGTGTGTGTGGTATATCTGTTTAATAAAACTGAGGTGCATATTTATTTTTTATCATTTAACTTAGACTTTGATTTTTTTCCCCTTTAAACAATCTACTATATTAAGAAAATCTAATGGTGGAAAAAAGAAAAGGCATACGCATTTTTACCATTTACCATTGTATTTAGTTAATAATGGAAGAAAAGCACTTCGCTATTTCATAATACCTACAGGGAAACAAACTATTTCATTACTTGGGGAGAGAAATACATTTTCAGACAAAGGAACATTTACCAGCAGTACTTGAAAAGTGTGAGTTATGACTGCATGTTACTTGAAAGATCATACTAAGCTACTCTTTGGTGCACAGCAGTTGTATATGATTTCTTGTTTATGTAGCAAGATGCATTGAAATTGTATTGAAACATACATGTAAGAATTGTTATTGTGGAGATGGTTTGTTCTGTTTTTTTATTCTTGTGTATGTCCTATCTGTTTAAACCTTAAAATGTTTCTTTATCCTGCCTTCTGAATGGCAGGATAAAGTTGCTGTCATTGCAAAATGTATTTTAATTTTTTGTCATGGCTTTTTCCAAAAACAAAATTACAAACTGTATCATTCCTGATAATACAGAACATTGTGGATGGTTTCAAATAAATTTTATACTTCTATTTTGCATGTGGTTTTTAATTTTTCCTTCATTTAAGCTCACTTCTTTCCACTACTAGAGGACTATTATCTAAAAGCATATCCATATCAGTGAAACAAATGAAACCTAGCAATAGCAATACATTCTCTTTGATTCATTATTACTGTTCTTTGAGCAGTGATCTAGAGGAATTAAATAGTACAAGTGGTTATCTCTGTATGTAACTCTTAATTATGATTTCTCTGGCTCAGCTCTCTGTTTAAAGAATGGGCCAGCTAGGTTTGGTCAGCTGGGAACACTGGTACTAAGGATCTTACTTGTATCTAGCCAAACTACCCACAAATTCTATATAGTAACATGAATCTCAGTTACTTTCAAATACCAATTATGCCAGAGCAAGAATATAATGGAGCTGTGTCCTAGGAAAGATATGAACATGTAGTTTTGCTGGCAACTATAGGAAACTCATGATTTTGAAGAAGGAAGTTGCTGCCTTCAAATAGATGTTTATATATGGCCAAATGGAGAGAAACGTGCACATATACACATGTGTGAGGGCAAACATCTATTTCCTTGGTGGGTCCCATCTAGATTTGCTTGCCCCCCAGAAATCGTGGGTGCTTCATCATTGGAGATTTTTAAAAAAGGCTAGACAGTCACTTGTCTGAGATGGTATAGGTCAGGGGTAGGCAACCTTGGCTCTTTTATGACTCGTGGACTTCAACTCCCAGAATTCCTGAGCCAGCAGGAGCCAGTTCTCCTGCATGAGCAGGGGGCTGGACTAGAAGACCTCCAAGGTCCCAATTCTATTCTAGACCCAACCTTGCTTAGCTTTTTGGGATCAGCACATACAGATAGTCCTTGGCTTACAATCACAACTGAGTCCAAAATTGCCATGAAATTGCTAATTGCAATAAGACAGTTACTAAATGAGTTTTGCCCCATTTTAATGACCTTGCTTGCTTGTCATAGTTGTTAAGAATCATAACACAGTTGTTAAGCGAATCTGACTTCCCCATTGATTTAGCTTGTCAGAAGTTTGCAAAAAGTGATCATGTGACCCCAGGGTACTGCAATCGTTATACATATGACTCAGTTGCCAAGTGTCTGAATTTTGATCACATGACTATGGAGATGCTGCAAATAAGTGTCTGAATTTTGATCACATGACTGGAGATGCTGCAATGATCGTTAAGTGTGAAAAACTCATGTCACTTTTTTCACTGCCGCTGTAACTTCGAACGGTCACTAAACAAACTTGTAAGTCGAGGACTACCTATACTAGTGTTTTGTACTGAAGACAACAGAGCTTTTACAGGACTATTAAAACAGTCTATCATCTTTATGCCTATAAGGATGGAAAATGAGAAGCAAATTTAAGTGCTGTAAAAGATGCAACCCGCTGGAAAGTGCAATAGCCCTACTTTTTCAGAAAACCATAGAGGACAAGTACAGTAAACAGCAAATGTGAGTGAAAATGTCAGCACTTCTTCCTCAACCAACTTTATAACAAAAATGCATTTGTTGCAGCCTTCAGAAAGTGATTTTTAATCAGGTATGAACCTTGGATTAACCCAATGGAAAGTAGCCTTTCTTCAGCCTATTGACTTGTCAGTGACAGCAGGGTCTCTTAATGTTTTGAGATCCATGGGTGTTTTGAAATTAAGAACTCTGCCATCGGTGAGCATCACAAAATGGTTGCAAGGGGAATGAAAAGTCAGCATCCTAAAATACTGCTGAAAAGACAAAACGGTAAAAGTTGGACATAAGTAAAAAAAAACCCATTAATGTGCACACTCTTCATCCCAGGAAACGCCATCTAGTTAAAGTTACATTGATGGTACTTCATGTGATGCACAACTTGAATAATGCACAGCAACATGAATGGATGTAAAGCAGTCCCTGCAATTTTTCTGAAATACAAGCAATGATGAACGTGAACTTTACACTGAAATGATTGATATGCATAATGAGGATGTCCTTGAAAAATGTATAAAAATTGCAGTTTCAGTACAAAAGCACTATGGAACTACATAGCATATCTTGTAAGAATTTAGTACAATACTAGTCAAATAGTTTGGGATGGAAGTATCTGAAAGAACATAAACTTAGAGAGGGCTTGGATAAACATAGAGAGGGCTTGGGAAGGATTCCATGGATGAGAATACTCAAGGGGAAAACAACTGAAGAAGCTTGGGAAATTTTGAAAAGTGAGATAATAAAAGCCCAGTCTAGCACAATACCAACAAAGAGGAAAAATAACAGCTCTCAAAAGAAACCAGCGTGGCTGCATAAAGAACTCTCTGACAAATTGAATGATAAAAAGGACAAGTACAGAAAGTGGAAAGAGGGGCACATAACTAAGTCAGAATATCAGCAAATAGCCCAAGCCTGCAAAGGTGAAGTGAGGAAAGCTAAGGCTCAAAATGAACTAAGGCTTGTGACCAAAGTCAACAATAACAAAAAAGCTTCTTTCAACATGTGAAAAACAAGAAAAAAGTTAAGAAAATGATTGGTCCATTAGTGGGTGAAAGTGGCAAGAAGGTGACAAACAACAGGGAGAAAGCAGAACTATTTAACTCATTTTTTGCATCTGTCTTTACACAAAGGGAAAAAACAGACCAACCTATCAAAAATAGTGCCATAAAAAACAGAATAGAAACACAAGTTAAGATAGGCAAGAAAATGATAAGTGAGCACCTGTCCAGTCTAGACGAGTTCTAATCAACAGGACCAGATGGATTACACCCCAAGGTTCTCAAGAAACTGGCAGATGTGATCTCAGAACCACTGAACTATATTTTTCAAAGATCCTGGAGCACTGGGGAACTACCAGAGGATTGGAAAAGAGCTGATGTAGTTCCCATCTTCAAAAAAGGGGAAAAAATGGATCCAGGAAATTACAGACCTATCAGCCTGACCTCAATACCTGGGAAGATTGTGGAAAAGATAATCAAACAACGAATCAGCGAGCACCTAGAGGCAAACAAAGTCATTACTAAAAGCCAACATGGGTTTGTCAAAAACAGATCATGCCAGACAAATCTTATTGCATTCTTTGACCAAGTGACAAAGTTAGTGGATCAGAGGAATGCTGTGGATATAATTTACTTGGACTTCAATAAGGCATTTGATAAAGTAGATCACAACCTTCTACTTGATAAGATAGAAAAATGTGGGTTAGACAGAATCACCACCAGATGGATTCGTAACTGGCTGACTGGCCGTACTCAGCATGTGGTCCTCAATGGAACCGCATCTACATGGAGCGAAGTATGTAGTGGGGTGCCCCAGGGCTCTGTTCTGAACCCAGTGCTCTTCAACATCTTCATCAACGATTCGGATGAAGGGATAAATGGGGAACTCATCAAATTTGCAGACGACACCAAGCTGGCAGAAATAGCCAACACTCCAGAAGACAGGCTTAAGATACAGGAAGATCTGGACAGACTTGAACCCTGGGCGCTATCTAACAAAATGAAATTCAATGGTGAAAAAAGTAAGGTTCTACATTTAGGCAAGAAAAACCAAATGTACAGGTATAGTATAGGGCACAGGTCGGCAACCTGCGGCTCCGGAGCCGCATGCGGCTCTTTGAGCCGTCTCTTGCAGCTCCCAGCCGCCCGGTGCGCGCGCACCTCTTCCAACGGGCAGTGGTGCGCGCGCACCTCTCCAAATGGAGAGTGGCACCGCCCGTTTGGAGAGGTGCACGCGCACCTCCCCGAATGGGCGGAGGTGCGCGCGCACCTCCCCAAACCTTTGGAGAGGTGCGCGCGTACCTCCGCGCGAATGGGCAGCGGTGCCGCTCTTTCAGGAAGCCCGCCGCGGCCCGTCTGTGAAGCTGCCGAAAGCGGCAGCTTAGCAGACGGGCCGCGGCAGCTTCCGCAAAGAGCGGCGCCCCTGCCCATTCCGAGAGGTGCGCGCGCACCTCTCCGAACGACCGGAGGTGCGCGCGTACCTCCGCGCGAATGGGCAGCGGTGCCGCTCTTTCAGGAAGCCCGCCGCGGCCCGTCTGTGAAGCTGCCGAAAGCGGCAGCTTAGCAGACGGGCCGCGGCAGCTTCCGCAAAGAGCGGCGCCCCTGCCCATTCCGAGGTGCGCGCGCACCTCTCCGAACGACCGGAGGTGCGCGCGCACCTCCCCAAACCTTTGGGGAGGTGCGCGCGTACCTCCGCGCGAACGGGCAGCGGTGCCGCTCTTTCAGGAAGCTGCCGCTTTCGGCAGCTTCCTGAAAGAGCGGCGCCGCTGCCCCTTCGCACGGAGGTACGCGCGCACCTCCCCAAAGGTTTGGGGAGGTGCGCGCGCACCTCCGGTCGTTCGGAGAGGTGCGCGCGCACCTCTCGGAATGGGCAGGGGCGCCGCTCTTTGCGGAAGCTGCCGCGGCCCGTCTGCTAAGCTGCCGCTTTCGGCAGCTTCACAGACGGGCCGCGGCGGGCTTCCTGAAAGAGCGGCACCGCTGCCCATTCGCGCGGAGGTACGCGCGCACCTCCGGTCGTTCGGAGAGGTGCGTGCGCACCTCTCGGAATGGGCAGGGGCGCCACTCTTTGAGGAAGCTGCCACGGCCCGTCTGCAAAGCTGCCGAAAGCGGCAGCTTTGCAGACGGGCCGTCGCCATCGGGCAACCGGGAACCGGTTCCATCTCATTTTTAAAAAAATGGCAGCCGTGTGCGTCCGCGCATGCGCAAAAAACCTTTTTGCGCATGCGCGTGCATGGACACACGCACGCGGCTCCCTCTTTTTTTAATTTGTGATGGAACCGGTTCCCAGTGGCTCTTTTTCTTTTTTAGGTTGCCGACCCCTGGTATAGGGGGTACCTCGCTCAATAGTAGTAACTGTGAGAGGGATCTCGGAGTCCTAGTGGACAATCACTAGTGGTCAAAGAATGCAATAAGATTTGTCTGGCATGATCTGTTTTTGACAAACCCATGTTGTGCTGCAGCTGCCAAAAAAGCCAACACAGTGCTAGGCTGCATTAACAGAGGAATAGAATCAAGATCATGTGAAGTATTAATACCACTTTACAATGCCTTGGTAAGGCCATACCTCGAATACTGCATCCAGTTTTGGTCACCATGATGTAAAAAAGATGTTGAGACTCTAGAAAGAGTACAGAGAAGAGCTATAAAGATGATTAGGGGACTGGAGACTAAAACATATAAGGAACGGCTGCTGGAATTGGGTATGTCTAGTTTAATGAAGAGAAGGACGAGGGGGGACATGATAGCAGTGTTCCAATATCTCAGGGGCTGCCACAAAGAGGAGGGACTCAAGCTATTCTGCAAAGCGCCCCAAGGCAGGACAAGAAGCAATAGATGGAAACTAATCAAGGAGAGAAGCAACCTAGAACTAAGGAGAAACTTCCTGACAGTTAGAACAATTAACCAGTGGAACAACCTGCCTCCAGAAGCTGTGAATGCTCCAACACTGGAAATTTTTAAGAAGAGACTGGACAACCATTTGTCCGAAATGGTATAGGGTTTCCTGCCTGAGCAGGGGGTTGGACTAGATGACCTCTATGGTCCCTTCCAAATTATTATTATTATTATTATTATTATTATTATTATTATTATTATTATTATTATTATTATTATTATTATTATTATTACATTTTCCCAGGTGCACTTCTGAAATAGGAGATAGCAGGAGAGATACTGCAGTCACTATTCCTCAGGATGTTTTTATTTCCCAATTTTTGGGTTTTCTGTTATTTAAATGTTTCTTAATTATTTTAATTATCTTTAATGAAATGTTAAGGGTTTTTTGGTTGCTTTTTTCCTGTAAACCTGCTACTTGGAATTATTAATACAGTTTTAGAAATTTTATGAACATGACAGATTAATAATCTCTGATAACTGATTACTCAACAGAACATTGTTTGTTTACTCAAAGACTTACAGCAACATTTTAATATTGGTTCTAATCAAGGCTTTTTTTTGTCATAGAACGCTCAGAACGGAGTTCCGGCACCTTTTTTGGATGGAACCTTGTAGGGTAGGCAAGGCAGGTTGTATGACATGTGTGAGTTCCGGCACCTTTTTCTTTTACAAAAAAGCACTGGTTCTAATAATGAATGCATCTGTGTTTAGAATAGTAGTTAATATTCATTTAATGAGCATAACCACTATGTCACCTAGCCAAATAATCATATGTATTCAACATTTCACTTTCTTGGGTTTTGTTTATTTGGTCCATCTTGCATCACAGTTGCACTTCAGATTTAAAATTATATACGTTAAAACCATGCAATATCTTAAAAGGAAACACAAAAAAGCAACAGCAACATAAAATAAATATTAGCATAAAAATACTGTGGAAGGGATTAAAAAGCCAGAGGAGCGTGGATTTTCACTGGAGGATTCTTAGAGCAGTTTTCAACTTGAGCAACTTTAAAAATGTGTGGATTTCAATTCAATAAGCTGACTTTGTAATAATGCCGCTTGGGGGGGGGGGGCGAAAGCCCTAATAAGCAGGCATATACATAGAATGAAGGCTATTGCTAAGCACATTGGTTTGTGCTTTAGACTGTAAGCCGCCCTGAGTCTTCCGAAAAGGGCGGGATATAAATGGGATAAAAAAAAATCCCAGAATTCCCCAGCTAGCATGAATTCTGGGAGTTGGAGTCCACAAGTTTCCCAGGCTGAAGAACACTGCCTTAAAACGGAGCTGAAACAACTAAGTCAGGGGTTTTCAAACTTGGCCCTTTTATGACTTGTGGACTTCAACTCCCAGAATTCCTAAGCCAGGCAAGCTGGCTGAGGAATTCTGGGAGTTGAAGTCCACAAGTTATAAAAGGGCCAAGTTTGAAGAGCCCTGAACTAAGTTCTTGGAAGTGTTAAACGCCCGATGACCAGTTGCGCAAAAAGTAGCACCTCTTCCTCTGCCCGGAAGTAAAATACACACTTATCACTTGCCTCGTAACAAGATGGTGGCAAAACATACGCCACGCAACCTCATCAACAGCTTTTTCCTTTCGCGAAATTAACAACAAAAAAAAATTGCTTCCTTCGACGCATGCGCCACGCCACCCCGTTCTTTGTTTTGGAGACCATAACCCGGCCTTTGCGGAGCACGTGCAGGAGGGAGAAAGGCGGCCTTGGCTTTGCCAACGTCACTCTCGTGCGCGACGGCGAAGCTCACCCGACTCCCCTCGCAGCTCGCGCGTTCTTTCTGCGCCTGCGCCGTGGCTCTTCGCCTGAGGGGTGCTTGGAGGAGTTTGAAATGGCTTCTCCGAGTACGTCTTCGGCCCTTTTCAGGTAAAGAGCCGGGAGGAAAGCGGGGAGAGCGATTTTATTGGCGCGGGAGCGGGGAGCCGGGCAGGTGTTTTCGGGAAGAAGGGAGCCTTCGTATGCCTCAGAGCAGACTTGGGCGAAGAGTGCGGGAGAAGCTCTTCCCGGGGCGGCAGGCCTCAGTCCCGCCTTGTGGACGGGCCGGGCTTCTTCCCCTCACCAACTCTCGGCTAAGGACGCTTCCCTGAGCAAGGCAGGGGCAGATCTGACCCAGGACCTTAAGAGGCCTGCCTTTGCCCTTCGTAGTCCTTTCGCGGAATCTTTGCGGGCCGGGCCGACGAACCAGCGGGAGAGTTTCTTCTTTGTTACTCTCTCACAGTCGTTCCCATCCCACAAGTTCACCCTCCAGGGCCTTTTTCTTTGGTGTGGGTTGATTCCACGCGTGTTTTACTCACAAAGGGGAATTGGGACCGAGTGAATCAGGCGTGCTCTGCTGCGCAGGCCGGTACAGCCTCGCTTAGTTTTCAACGAGCGTGAGAGCTTCCAGTTCTGATTCTGAATTTTGGAACCCCGGTTTGTTTTTTTTAATTTCTCTCCTATTTTGTTAGGACTGTCTGGCAGCGGATATTGTGTTTCGTGTATAAGGTGCTTTCCTAATTTTAACAGGCTGAGAATTTTAACGGGGGTTTTTATTTTCAGGGATAATTTAATCTTTTAATTCTCTTTTAACTTGGTATTTTATATTGATGTGGTTTTAAAATGCCCTGTAAACCGCCCTGAGTCCTTCGGGAAAGGGCGGTATATACATCTTATAAAATCTAAATCTAAACCTTAAAAGTCAACTGCTTTCTTGGTTTATTTTTCTCTAAGCTCAACTGTCTTTTGTTTAGAACAGGGGTGGCCAGCCAGGGGTGCGAGACGATATTCCAGGGGGTGCGAAAACTTGGCTTTTCAAAATTATAGTGTGCATGCATAATTTGTTGCCGTTATTTTGAACTTTTGTAATGGCTGCGAGAATATATATTGTAAGCGTTGTAAGGTTATGGGGTATAGAAAAGGTTGGGAACCACTGGTTTAGAAACTTCTTTAAGTCATTTGTCTACGCTAGCATCTCTAAGTGCATCTGGATGACATGCTTGTTATTATCAACGGCGATCCTGGGGGGGGATTTATATGGCATACTTATTTGCTTAATGACTGAGTTAATTTCCTAGTTGACATATCAAATCACCAAGTGACCACTGGGGCTTCATATACTTGGTTACATGTGTTTGGCTACTTTGTTGTTGCTGGATCATACCGGAGATGCATTTTCTTACTAGAAGAACAACTTGCAAGTGTTCTTGATGGTTTACTGATGGTTGAAAGTTCACTTGATGGTTATACTCTACCTGTTACTGATAAGATTTTGTGCATTTGTGTTATAATAAGTAGAACTAAAGGTGAGAAAGTTTATTTGTATTTTTCACTGGAAATATTTATTATCAGCTTCCTTTCTTAAGACATCTGGTTTGTCATACTTGTCGTGGTTTCTCTTATTAGAGCAAACACAGTTGTCTCAAAGTTGCTTTGCCCCCCCAAAAAGCAACTGGACTGTTTTTATCCTTGAAGAAGAAGAAAATGGGTTTTGATGGGGGGGAAGGAATGGAAGGATAGATATGCAGTACCTATCCTTCCATTTCCCCCACCACCATCTGAACTGATGAAGCTTCTTAGATGAGAAGTGAAATGTTTTCTTCTTTCTCAAGGAAAAAGCAGTCCAGCTGCCTTTTGAAGAAAAAAGCACTTTTGAGACAACTACGGATGGCTGAGAATCTCCACAGACATAGGACAAACCTAGTTTTAATCCGTAAGGCTCTTCATATACTGACTGGCCAGATTATTTGTAAGACCACCTGTCTCCAATTGTCTCAGCTTGTTCCAAGAGAATTCAGCAAGAGGGCATGCAAGTCCCTTCTTCTCCCCTGGCAGAACCCAGGGAACAGACCTTCTCTATTACAGCAGCTGCCCATGGAATGTCATCCCTCCCCTCAAAGGTTCACATGGCCCCTATCCTGTCAGCACTCTGTACAATAAAATCCAGAATGCTTGGTGCTTCCCCTGACATTAGCCACCACGCAAGATGAAACTGTCTAGAATAAAATATTTTTAAATAGACTGTACGATGGCTGGCCTTGACGATTACATTTCCTTTTATTTTGTTGTTCTGTTTCTCTTTTGCTTTCCTGCTTCTGTACAGTTGGAAGATGTCCAGAGTCGCTTTACAACTTGGGCAGCCATATAAATCAAATAAATGTAAATGCATATGTACGTCACATATAGATAGCTAATTTGTCCATTAGTCAGGAATTAGCTGCATGTTAAAGTACTAATGGTCAGTGCTTTTTTTTTTTAAGAAACTAAACTGGCAGAAGAATTGTACCTCTCATAATGGCACAGTTTGGAGGACAGAAGAATCCCCCGTGGGCTACTCAGTTTACAGCTACAGCAGTTTCTCAACCAGGTTAGTTTGCACTTTCTTAAACAATAACTACTGCTTTTGATTCCTTTCTGATTGAGTAAATGAAAATAAAAGAAATGAAAAATATTTTAAGTGAATTGAAAATAATCCAGATGTTAATTTTGAATAGGAAATAAGTTGCACTGATGAATGGCTGACATTTGTGAAGAAGCAGTTGTAAGCTTTTATATCAATATTTACTTATGATTGTTTTTCTTGATTTTCTCTGATCAGGAAATCTCTGACATATACATGCTATTTCTTAATTATTTTTCCCCATTTTATTTTCACAATTCCCCTCTTCTGTTCTATTTATTATGTAAAAAAAATACTTAAATATCCCTTAAAATATCTCTATTTTCTTCTTCCTATCTATTTTAGATAGTGATATTCAGTTACACAATTGAATCTTGGCAAATATATAACAGCACAAACGTAACATTCAATTTTATCTTATAGATGAACTGCTTAAAGCCTGAAGGCTGTATTCACAAGTTAAACTCATTGAATTGTGGTTTATTTTAACAGTGATTTATTTAAGCAAGCCATAATAGCTTAGTTCCAGCCAATAGTGTTTCAGAAGAAGAGAGTGAACAGAGGATTTTTATCTCGTGCTGCACAATTTGTAAAGCTGTTCAGATGCATTTAAGGACAGCTGCTTGACTTTATGGCTGACTGTTTTTTTTCTGCCTGAGTGTGATATATCTTAACTTGTAAGTAAGTATATGTTCTATGTCAGGGGTCTTCAGATTTGGCCCTTTTATGACTTGTGGACTTCAACTCCCAGAATTCCTCAGCCAGGCACGCTGGCTGAGGAATTCTGGGAGTTGAAGTCCACAAGTCATAAAAGGGCCAAGTTTGAAGACCCCTGTTCTATGTGGTGTGGTTTATAACTGCAGTTGATCAGCTGATCAAACACCCACTTTCCTCAGGCAAAACCTTAGCTCTGACCAGCAGTCTTGAGGGTGAGGAAAAGCAGTTGTTTACATGCCCAAAGCTGGTAGTCTTATCTGAAGAGAGGGCCATTTAAAGTTTTTGTATAGAGTGTCAAGGGTGCTTAGTAGATATAAATTGTGGATTTATATATATGCAAAAGCTCGACTCTCAGACAGCATACATATTTCCTTGAAAACAAGGTGGCCAAGTTGGAGATATTTAGCAAGCTGGAGAAATGTACAGATAAGACAAAGTCAGACATTGATTGACTTTCAGAATGATATCACCTTTGTTATTAGGGAGAGTGAAGAATTCAGGGAAGAACATAATTTTGAAGAGAGCAGATGTTTCTGTAGGACACAGTTTTTGTATCATGAACCTATATCTAGTGCTTGCAGAGGTCGTGGGTAATTTGATAATTAGAGAGTTGTGTTTGCTTTAGGCATGTAGACTACATGGTTATGTGCCTGTGTGGTGCAAGGCTTATTAACATCATTACACAATCTAGGTGGGGGGAGTGGGACAGGTAATGAGTTTTGTATTGGGGGTCTTTGTATGCTGCCCAGAGTCACTGTGAATTGGGCAGCCCTATAAAATTCCTTAATAAATGGAAAAATAAATAATCAGGATAATTCTCAGGAGAGGGTAATAGTTGTACTTCACATTGGTAGTAATGACATTGAAAAATGTGGCTGACAGTCCTAGAAATTAAATTTGGGGGGCTAGATAGCAGATTGATACCCTGAGTTTTATTTATTTATTTTTATTTTAATTCCATTTATATCCCGCCCTTCTCCGAAGACTCAGGGCGGCTTACAAGCTTAGCAGTAGCCTTCATTCTATGTATATGCCTGCTTATTAGGGTTTTCACACACCCCCAAGTGGCATTATTACAAAGTCAGCTTAATTGCCCACAACAATCTGGGTCCTCATTTTACCTACCTCGGAAGGATGGAAGGCTGAGTCAACCTTGAGCCTGGTGGGACGCGAACCTGCACTAATTGCAGGCAGCTGGTGTTACTTAAGGAGGCATTAGCCCACTGCTCCACCAAGGCTTATGATGTGAACGTGGTTCCAGAAATGTAACCTATTCCACATGGAAGGTTGTGCAAGCCAGTAAAAGATACTTTATGTCTATCACCAAACACTTTGGGTCCTTATTTCAATAGACATTTTCCCACAATCAGTCTAAAGTCAAAGCATCTATTTTTTCTGCAAAAGATATAAGACATTAATTTTCTTAGAGAATTGGAGTAGTTAAATATAATTGAAATAAAAAGAGGATAGTTTGAAGATTATACAGTAATTAATCAAGAAGCCCCAATGGCTCCTACACATTATTATTGAAGAACTTAAATTTGACACTGATAGTCCAGCAAAATATGTAACTCGCCTATCAGATCAGTGACAGAGAATTTGTCCTCCTGAGGAAACCTAGCAATTATCAGATAACAGGACTTTTATGCTCTTTTATGAATTGCTGATCAGTTAAAAACCAAATGCAAATGTAGGTTCAGATGTGCAGTTGTCTTAGCAGAGGGGGATAAGAAATGGAATCTCTTGAAACAATTCTGCTGGCTCTTTAATTTATTCCTAAAGAGTCTTAATTTAGATTAAGCATTAGATGGCTGAGTTTGCAGGAGTAAATTAAATTATTTGGGCTGATGAAGGCCAAGTGTTTGTGCAGAGCGCTAAAAGGAGTAGGTAGGTGAATAGTTAACCAGATGGTAGATTGTTCAACTTAAGCAAATGTTAATTAAGTTACCTTGGGGGGGGGGAACCCTCTAACTTCTGATAGGGTCTGAGCTATTTAAAACTACCATGTTTTCCCCAAAATAAGACCCAATCAGAAAATAAGCCCTACCATGATTTTTCAGGATGCTAGTAATATAAGCCCTACTCCCAAAATAAGCCCCAGTTAAGATTTTCAGCCAGACGGACACATTTAGTTACTGTATTTCCACGAAAATAAGCCCTAACCGGAAAATAAGCCCTAAGTCTTTTGGAGCAAAAATTAATATAAGACCCAGTCTTATTTTCGGGGAAACACAGTAAGATGGAAAAAGATCTAGATGACATAGATACCTCAGAGAAAATGTTGTCTTTGTCTGACACCTGTGAAAAAAGGTAAATTTTGGGGATTACTTGGAAACGGATTTAAAATAGTAAATTACCAGTGTTGAAATATTCTTGTAAAGATGTAAGATCTAGCCAAATATGAAATTCTGTATGCAGTTCAGTTTGTCACATTTTAAAATGAATGTAATGAAGCTGGAAGAAGTGCAGAAGAAGGCAAACAACACCATCAGTGACACAAATGGCATTCCTAGCAGAAGAGGGCTGAGCCTTCAGCTCAGAAAAACGGTGATTGAAGTAGAACATGATCAGAGGCATGAAATCAAGCATGGCATAAATAAAACAGAGTTTTCCCCCCTCTTTAGAAAAACTAAAACGGGTCATCCAGTGAAACTGATTAGAAAGAGAGTTAGATTAAATAAGCTTTACTTAGAGCACAGGTGTCAAACTCGATTGCGTCACGTGACATATCATGATGTATCACAGTGTTTTTTGCCTTTGCAGAGCCGGTGTGGACATGGCCTGCATGTGACACATCTGGCCCACGGGCCACCAGTTTGGCACCCCTGACGTAGTGTTTTAAATAATCAGAGGAATTCGTTAATGTAACATGTGATTTGCACAAGCATGAATAACTTTAAACAGGTTTGATAAAAGCAGGGAGACCTAATCTATCAAGAGTTATTCATTTATTTCCTTATCTTTATCTGTGTGTGTGTGTGTGTGTGTGTATACCATTTCACACACAATGGTTTACACTTCCATGTTTTATTTAGCTAATACCATTTCACACACAATGGTTTACACTTCCATGTTTTATTTAGCTAATACCATTTCACACACAATGGTTTACACTTCCATGTTTTATTTAGCTAATACAAAAAAATACCAAAAATTTCAGTAAATTTTAGATTATATATTTTTCAACAAGAAATATAGAGGAGGGTGGTGGAGAGGAGCATGGTGGGTCACGAGATTAGGACCCTGGGCTGACAATTAGCAGGCTTGTCTTTGAGACCCAGTTGCTGCCGCAGGATTGGTTGAGCTCCCATCACATGCTCCAGCTTCTGCCAACCCAGCATTTCTAAAGTGGGTGACCACGAGTAGATAGATGGGTACCACTTTGGTGACCAACTTAATGGAGACATGAAAGGAGCCCCAACAGCGTGCCCTCTGGGCAACGGTGATGTCACCTTTCAATCTAGAAGTACTTTGTTGCTCCCGACACAAATTTAGTAGTAGTAACAGGAAATAATATTTCAGAAATGACTATTGAATTTATATAGAAAAAGTCTGAATAAATTGTTATTACAGGTGCAGTGAAATTAAAGCTTTATTTAACTATGTTTCAACAGTATTCCATTTGGGAAGGAAGTTATTACATGCATTATTTTCAGTGACATTATAAGTTCAATATCTTCAGCTATTTGTTTTCTTTTGAAGTTTATCTTACTTATAGCTAATTACTTATTGTTCATTATTGGAAAAATAAACATATAGCTTCAAATAATCAGCAGTTTGCGGAATTCATCAAGATAGATTAGCTATGGACAATTGTGATAAGTTATGGCTTCCATCCATTAAAATATTTACTGTACAACTTTGTGTATGTATGTCTTTGTGTGTGGGTGTGTGTATGCAAACCAAAAGACCCAGCAACTCCAGAAGAAAAAACAGGAGTCATCTACAACATATAATGTAAGAACTGCAACAACGACTATGTGGGACAAACAGGCAGAAGACTGGCAGAACGCACCCATGAACACCAACTGGCAATCACAAGGCATGACGAAAATTCTTTAATTTCACAACATACAGACTATGCAAAAGAGAAAAAGACTCCAGCACCTTACATATATATATATAAATAAAATTAATTTTGGGGATTTTTGAATTTAGTTAACTTTTTTGCATTTTATAAATTACTACTCTAGAAGATTGTTACTTCTCTGTTTCAATCAGCACGCCTCCAAATACTGCAAGCAGTTCTCATTTAGCAGCTGTCTTACTTTGTGACCGTTCACCATTACAACAGTAATGAAGAAGTAAGTTTGTGATCAGTCCTGTCATTTACAAGCTTTGTAGGTTTGAAAAGCAAGGGAAAGCTGAATTCAGAGTGTAAGTGCAGTTGTGGTTTTTCTTTGCGACTGTTTCACTTAATGACCAAATTGTGGTTGCTAAATGAGTACCTATAGTTGTAGGAAAATATCAGCAGGAGAAGCATATGTCATGAGAGGGACCTTGGAATCCTAGTGGACGATCACTTGACTACGAGCCAGCAGTGCACAGCAGCAACCAAAAAAGCTCATACAGTCCTGGGTTATATACCAGAGGCATAGCATCAAGATCACACGTACTAATACCACATTATAAAACCCTAGTAAGACCACCCCTGGAGTACTGCAGCCAATTTTGGTCACCATATCACAAAAAAGATGCTGAGAGTTTGGAAAAAAATCAGAGAAGAGCAACTAAGATGATCAAAGGCCTGGAGGCTAAAACATGCAAAGAATGGCTGCGGGACTTGAGTTTGGCTAATCTAATGAAAAGAAGAAATAGGGGTAACATGATAGCAGTATTCCAGTATCTGAGGGGCTGCCACAAGGAAGAGGGGGGAAGGTTGTTCACCAAAGCACCAGAGGGAAGGATGAGAAACAATGGTTGGAAACTGAACAAAGAGAGATTCAATCTGGAATTAAGGAGAAACTTTCTGACAGTGAGGACAATTAACCAGTGGAACAGCTTATCCCCAGAAATCATGGGTGCTCCATCACTGGAGATTTTTAAGAAGAGACTAGACAATCACCAGTCTGAGATGGTACAGATTCTCCTGCTTGAGCAAGGGACTGGACTAGAAGACCTCCAAGGTCCCTTCCAGCTCCTATTCTATTCTATTCTATTCTATTCTATTCTATTCCATTCCATTCCATTCCATTCCATTCCATTCCATTCTATTCTATTCTATTCTATTCTATTCTATTCTATTCTATTCTATTCTATTCTATTCTATTCATTTCCTGCTTACAAACACCTGTTGTAAAGTATAGTTTTGGCCACTGTTAGATACAGAATTTTGGAATGAAGTAAGCCTTGGTCTGATTCAGCAAGTTTAATTATGTTCTTATGGTTCACATCATGGTGAATATAAACCATTGTTTACAGACCATAACATTTGTGCGCCAATGATGTTGATTGACCATTCTTGTATTTTATTTCTTAAGGCCTATAGTTATTTCATTTTAATCAATTAATGTTTCAAGGCTAAATATTCAGCAAAGAGATAAATAGCTTGAAGGGCAAATACAATGCTTGAGTGTGTCGGATCATTTTAGACATATGTGAACACATGTACAGTATTGCACTGTTTTTTTAAAAGAGTACTTTGGAATACTGTGTATTAGAAAAAGATCTATCATTTTATGCAGATGAACAACAAGGAGAGAGGAAGCCACACATTAACATGAAGTTGTAGATGAATAAAAAAGATAAAAAGATGGAACTCATTTCAGAAAGCCTATTCAATTAGTTTGGAGCAATTTTCTCTGCTGTGATGCTCACTTAAAATGTCAAACCCTTTCCTAAACTAAGTTGACAAGGCTATTTGGCCTTCTACAATAGCATTTCCATCAGAAAGCAAGTGATGTGTTGAAATAAGATATTTTTTCTAAATCAAGGTACTGTATCACTGGACACATTGTAAGAAGAATTGAATTCAATGCAATCAGCTGAGTTTATATACAGCGGTCATTAACTCTACTGTAAGAACAGGCCTAATATATCAAATTTGCATTCCATGTTTAAGTAAATACATATTTTGCCAGCATTGTACATTCAGCACTGCCTATTAGACAAGGAAATATTTTTGTTTCAATTTTAAAAGTTTCACCTTTCAAAATGCAAAGAAGAGTCAGTTCTGCAAAATTTTGCTGCTCTTAAAATCTAGAGTGCTGGATTTGACTTGAAATCCCACTAATCAGAATTAGGATTTCCTAATGCTCAGCTCTCTCCTTTCAGCTGCTCTGGGTGTACAACAACCTTCACTACTTGGAGCATCTCCTACAATATATACACAGCAAACTGCATTGGCAGCAGGACTCAATACTCAAACGCCAACAAACTATCAGCTCACTCAGACAGCTGCTTTGCAACAGCAAGCTGCAGCTGCAGCTGCTGCATTACAGCAGGTAAAAGGAACAACTTTTCACCCAATGTAACCACTGATAATGTCAAAGAATAAGCTGCAAAATTGGATAATTGTTATTTGGGGCAAGTACTGCATTTTAAGTCTGTGCAAGTACAATAGGGATCCTCTGTACCTTTTGGAGAACATATTACACATTGCTACTTAATAGGATTCTGCAAGTTTTATCTACCATGGCAATTCGGAAATAAACCTCCATTTGGTTAGCAATGACAGTCACTCGCAGATACAGAACCTTTATTATACACAATAGAAAACTACAACATTATATTACTTTTTGACATAATCATTCAAACTGAGGAACTTGTCCTAATGTCTTACATGTTAGTAGTAGTCACTCGGCGCCAAATCTGGGCTATGGGGGGGGGTGATCAAAAACATCCTAACAGAACTGCTTCAGAAGTTTTTGGTGCATCTAGCGGTGTGCGGGCGAGTATTATCGTGAACCAACACCACACTGGAAGTGGTGCCATAGAAAATTTTACCAAATGTGGAGACGCCAAAGGAGTTCTGCTAGTGAGGTTCATGGAGCGTGGTTTGACCATCAGTTCAGAAGTCTACTGTGAAATGTTACGAAAACTCAGATGAGCCATCCATAACAATTGTTGGGGCATGCTGACTTCCAGTGTCGTGTTGGTTCACGATAATGCCCATAATGCTCGCCCGTACAACACTAGAACTTTTGAAGCAATTGGAATGTTTTTGATCACCCCCCTTTACAGCCCAGATTTGGCGCCGAGCAACTACTACTAAGTAGTAGTACAAGTCAAACCTTGTAAGACGTTATAACAAGTGCCTCAATTTGAATGGCGATTATGTCAAAAACTAATGTAATGTAGTTTTCTAATGTGTATAATAAAAGTTCTGTATCTGCTCGTGTCTGTCATTGCTAACCAAACAGAGGTTTATTTCCAAATTGCCCTCGTAATTGCTTTGAGACCCTATTTTCAGCCAGAAGTAGTTTGAGCCTAAAACTTGAGTTAGTTAATTTAGAAGTGTGATTTTGGAAACCAAGAGCCATACACAAGCTTTAAACAAAAACATTCAAGGATACGGCTTCCTTCTTCCCAAATAACTGATGTAAATTAAACAGAATAAGAGGGACTGTTAAATTAACATTCATGCTTTTGGACAACTGCTGTTAATTTTATTAAACTGTGTTCCGTGCATGACACATCCATACATGTTGTAGAATCTAGAGTGATAATTGAGGAAAAATATTTTCTGTATTTCAATTCAGTTTTATGTACCTAGTAAAATATTACCAATGTTTGTTGATCTAGAACAGGGGTAGGCAACCTTGGCTCTTTTATGACTCGTGGACTTGGCTGGCTCAGGAATTCTGGGAGTTGAAGTCCACAAGTCATAAAAGAGCCAAGGTTGCCTAACCCTGATCTAGAACAATAGCTTAATGTTATTTTAGATGTAATTATATGAGATTTTTGTATGGCAGTATATTTGTGTGTGCATGCGTGTATAGTTATATACATATATGTAGGTGTGTGTGTGTTATATATATAGTTATATAGTTGATTGTGTCTGTGTGTATGTATGTGTATACACACACACACACATATTTATACTTATATAGTTATATATGTAGTTATTCACAATTTGTATGTTTTTCAGCAATATTCCCAACCTCAGCAGACCCTCTATAGTGTACAACAGCAGGTTTGTATAATTCTTTATGGTTGTTTTGTTGAGTCTGAATTGGGCTGGGCAGGCAACCACAAAGTATATTTTAAACAAAGCACATTTGTATTGTTGCCAAAAATCCCTATACTGACAAGTCATAGGAGTCCAATGTTACCCAAAGTAGACTTTTTAAGTTAAATACAGGTAATCCTCGACTTATAACAATTCATTTTGTGATCATTCAGAGTTACAATGGCAATGAAAAAAGTGACTTATGACCTTTTTTTACACTTACGGCCGTTGCAGCATCCCCGTGATCACATGATCAAAATTCAGCTGCTTGCAACTGATTCCTATTTATGATGGTTGCAGTGTCCAGGGGGTCATGTGATCACCTTTTGCGACCTTCTGAGAAAAGTCAGTGGGAAAGCCAGATTCACTTAACGACCATGCTACTAATTTAACACCTGCAGGGATTCACTTAACAACTGGGGCAAGAAAGGTCATAAAATGGAGCAAAATTTCTTTTAACAAATGTTTCAGTTAGCAACAAAAACCTGGTCAATTGTGGTCATAAGTTGAGGGCTGCCTGTATGTGTTTAAACCAGGTGTCTTCAAACTTGGCCCTTTTATGACTTGTGGACTTCCAGAATTCCTCAGCCATAAAAGGGCCAAGTTTGAAGACACCTGGTTTAAACCCATGAAAGGCTTATTAATATATAGTACCTCTGCTTGCTGTATCAATAAGCATTATTTGTCATTGGTTTAGTCCCTTTTTATATGCTATTGAATAGGGACGCGGTGGCTCAGTGGTTTAGGACGCTGAGCTTGTCGACCCGAGTGCCGCATAACAGAGTGAGCGCCTGTTACTTGTCCCAGCTTCTGCCAACCTAGCAGTTCGAAAGCACATAAAAATGCAAGTAGAAAAATAGGGACCACTACGGTGGGAAGGTAACAGCGTTCCGTGAGCCTTTGGCGTCTAGTCATGCTGGCCACATGACTACGGAGCACTGGCTCTTCAGCTTTGAAACGGAGATGAGCACCGGCCCCTAGAGTTGGAAACGACTAGCACACGTGTGCAGGGGAACCTTTACCTTTATCTTTATATGCTATTGAATAATGAATGCATGAAATAGATATATTTAGCTTATACTGAATAAAAATTATAGTGAAGATTTGGAAAATATTGCTATTTTGATAGTTGGAACATTTTTTAAAAAAAAATTGGTTAGCTTTATTTATGTGAATGTTGCAGTCTGTGTGCATATACAATTAGTTTTATAGGCAAACTAGCTGTCATCAGCATTATTGAATTTCTTCCACATAGAATAGTAAAGGGAAGAATATGGTCTTAATGCAACAAAGGAAACATTTCCCTATCCTTTAATGAAGGCTATTCTTATTCCTTTGTATCTAGTTTTCCCTTTGAAGAGGAAGAACAATTCAACCTAAAATGGGAAATGTTAATAGTTACATATTGATTTAGTATTTAAAATACAATGTTATATGTTTTCATGGAATTTGTAACCTGTTTGCTGTGCAATAGTAGAAAGCAGACTTAAGCAATGTAATATTTTGCAGTATATTATATATGTAAATACAGGTGAAATCAAAAAGTATGCAGTATAAAAACTAATTATCTTGTTTATTTTTTAAGTTGCAGCAGCCTCAGCAAACACTTTTAACTCAGGTTAGTTAGCTTTTTAAAAATTCTCTTGTCATAAAACCTAATGTGAATATGTGTGTAAGTATGACAGATTTTGCAGTGTAGTTTATATATAATATTTTGATTAAACCCTTGGTTATATTTTTTTTCTAGGGCAAATATTATCCCATCTTTATTTTGTATATAATGCGTTCTCCTACTTTTTCCCAATACGGTGTTCCTTGGAAGAATTCGTTCTTTTACGTTGAATAGTTCATATTTTAAAATAAAGTATCAGATATATTTGGCAGTTTTAAATTTTTAATCCAACGGAATTAACTTCCAAATATTATTGTTTGAATTTCAAACAATAATATCATTTGAAAATATTTTTAAGTTGTTTAAAACATGAAATTAGTATGTTTTTCAGAGCAAATTGCTTTTACTTTGTAAACACCAGAATGCTAAATGGTTAAGCTAGTTTCTTCAAAATCCTCCCCTCTGCCTCTGGCGTTGGTTTGGAGGAAAAGCCTGCCTTATGTGCAGGTTGGATTTCTGATGCATTTGTTGACTTACCTGAGATTCTTGTGGTTTACAGATAGGGAAAAAATATATACTTTTTCCACACGGTCATCCTGCCCCCTTTGCGCTTCTGATAGATGCCTTTCCATCACTTGGTACCACTCATTACCAGAATATTGGTTAGTTCCTAACATTTAGGAAGCTCTGAGGGCTTATATGGCTTCCCGCTTCATTTTTTTATTCAGCCAGCTGTGGCATTGCCAACAAGCCTTAGCCTCTCTACACCTCAGCCAGCAGCACAAATAACTGTTTCGTATCCAGCGCCACGGTCAAGTCAGCAGCAGACCCAGCCCCAGAAACAGCGGGTCTTCACTGGGGTGGTTACCAAGCTCCACGACACTTTTGGTTTTGTTGATGAAGATGTGTTCTTCCAACTCAGGTAGGCTAATCTCTGGTTGGTATTCTCTGGTTTGTACATAATTGATGGCAACGTGAATTACGAATTGGATTTTAGTAGTGAACAACGCCCCAGATGCTTCCAAGATATATAGAAGGGTGCAGACACGTGGGTGGGTTTTTTTGTTTTTCTTTACTTAATTTGTGTTTTTTTAAAATCCTTAACTAATTTCATGTCTGTTTTTCTGAAACCTGTTCCACCTAGCAAATATACTTAGACTTTTTGGTTTAAGAATTAATTTCATCCGGAGAGAGTGCTGGCATAAAACTAACGTTGTGGCCTTCTTTAATTCTGCAGCGCTGTTAAAGGGAAGACTCCTCAAGTTGGAGACCGGGTTTTGGTAGAAGCCACGTATAACCCTAATATGCCTTTCAAATGGAACGCACAGCGAATTCAAACATTACCAAACCAGGTATAATAAGCTCTTGCTGGTTTGTTTGTTTTTCTTTTTCTTTTTCAAATTTACATAGTCGCCCATTTGACAAAACTGATGTTCCAGTCTACTGTTACTGGCACATCAGAGGTGAAGCCAAACCAAATGACGTCCTTTTTTTCTCCCCTTACTAGAACCAAACTCAGACCCAGCCTTTACTCAAGACTCCTCCACCAGGGCTCCAACCCATCGCACAGCAGCCTGCGTTCAGTGTCCAGCCGCAGCCCCAGCCTCTCCTGCAGGCACAAATATCGGCTGCTTCTATAACACCTTTGCTTCAGGCGCAGCCACAGCCGTTATTACAGCAGCCACAACAGAAAGGTATTCCCGGAAGCATGACTTGGGGCTTTTGGTTAATGTGAGGTGTAACGTTTTCACGCGCTCAGGAGCACAAATGGGCCAGACACTTTTATCATCTACAGTTTTGTGTTTTGTTATCAGAGGCTTGGACAGGCAAATTTCTCTACTGCCACCTGACTGGGAAGGGATCTGAAGTTTATTCTAAAGTTCTCACTCATCTGTTAGCAACGTCCCCGCACGAAAAAGAAAAACAAATTGATTCCCTTCATATGCATTTTTTCAATGTAACACTTACGGGTGATGTACAAAATTCCGAACAATTCTTGTAGGAGGACCCAGATTGTCAAGGCAATATACTGAAACTGTGAACCACTTAAGAGACTTCTGTAAAGCACTATGAAGCAGTATAGAAGTCTTAAGTGCCATTGCTACATTAACTATTGCTGGATCCTGATGTTGGCATTCACAGCAAATCACAAAGCCACAGAATAAGTGTGTTGTTCAGTGTATCCAGTGGTGGGATTCAAATATGTGAACAACTGGTTCTTTGTATGGATGCTGTTTTTGGAAGTCCGTTCTGGGCCTGGGCAACAAAAAAAAAATTAGCTACCGATTCTGCCGAAGTGCGAAGTGGCTGAATCCCACCACTGAATGTATCCATAATAAACCAGCTTCATCCCTGGTTTATTAAATCTGACTTAATGAAGGCTTTGGTTTATTAGAAGGTATTTCTGGACCTTCCCTCCTTAAAAATACAAATAGTAATTCAACAGATTTATTAATACAGTATTATGAAAACGTTTTTTAAAACTTGTGGTTTCTCTCCCCACCCACCCCTTAAGGTGGTTTACTGCAGCCTCCTGTTCGAATAGTTTCACAGCCTCAGCCAGCCCGAAGATTAGATCCACCACCTAGATTTTCAGGTCGGAATGACAGAGGAGACCCCATGGCAAACAGAAAAGATGACAGAAGGTGTGTTATAAAATTCCAGTTTTTTTTTCTCCTGGATAATTATTTAAAGTTGAGATAAAAGCAACATTTTGACAAAAAGCAAATGAATAGAAACATTATTTAAAGTTTATTGGCAATTCCTGTGGCTGGAACGATAGAATGTGTTTGGTGCATTCCTAATACTCCAAAGACTAAAAATTTTTTAAAAAATGTATTTCATGTTTGTTTTAAGTCGTGAGAGAGAGCGTGAAAGACGCAGGTCACGGGAAAGATCACCCCAGAGAAAACGTTCTCGAGAGAGATCCCCTCGAAGGGAGAGAGAAAGATCCCCTCGAAGACCCCGGCGTGTTGTGCCTCGCTATACAGTCCAGTTTTCCAAGTTCTCATTAGATTGGTACGTAGCTTAATGCATTTCATTTTTACTTTTATTTCTGGAAAGAACCTGAATTATGGAATAAGTGGGGCTAAGAATTTTTCATTTTTATTCATTGTAATCTTAAAAAACATCCTTTCCAGGCATGCAGTTCTACTTAATACCCCTAGAATTCTAGCCAACCGTCCATGCTAATGAAGACTAGACAAATAATAAAGTGCGTTCTGTCAAAAATGCCTTAAAAATTGCATTTTTCTCTAAAGCCAAATGAAAAAGCCAAACCAAACTGATATGTTTGTGCTCAGCTCTATTTTTGGCGAGACTGAACTTTTAAATGCTTGGATGCCTTTTACGTTTGTAAAATAAATATTCTTATCATTTAAAGCCTTAGTTGCGATATGATGGAACTGAGGCGACGATACCAGAACTTGTATATTCCAAGTGACTTCTTTGATGCCCAATTTACTTGGGTAGATGCCTTTCCTATGCCAAGACAATTTCAGCTGGGAAACTACTGCAATTTCTATGTAATGCAAAGAGAAGTCGACCCCCTGGATAAGAACACTGCAGTTCTGGACCCAGCAGATGCTGATCATCTTTACAGCGCAAAGGTCGGTGTGGCATCCCAGATGCCACCTTTTCTTCACAAATCTAGGGAGAACTAGTTCTGTCAGAAGCATTTATACCCTGTGTTCTTTATTTTTAATAGAGGGCTTAGGAACTATAGCAGGTCTGGATTCAGCTTTTTTTTTCCATGTCCGACCCTGAAATAAAGAGTAATTTGAACATTCACATAATTCATTAGAAAACAGGAATGCAGTTACCAAATTATTTTGTTTTGAGTACTTGATGCTTTATTTTCAAATACAAACTTGATTTTGTATTTGTTTATGGATTCTCTTAGTGGGCCCTTGAAACTTATATGTAGAATGTAAATGCTTTTCAGGTTGTGATTTGCATTGTTAAAGAGCATTGAATCAAAAATTAAGCATTAAGTAATAAAGACCCTCTTGTTGCGAGTGAAGAAGGAGAGTGCAAAAGTTGACTTGAAACTTAACATTAAGAAAACCAAGATCATGACATCCGGCCCTCTCAATTCCTGGCAAATAGATGGGAAAGAAATGGAGGTAGTAACAGATTTTATTTTCCTGGGCTCCAAGATCACCGCAGATGGGGACTGCAGCCAAGAAATTAAAAGACGCTTGCTCCTGGGGAGGAAAGCCATGGCAAATGTAGACAGCACACTAAAAAGCAGAGACATCACCCTGTCAACAAAAGTGCGTATAGTCAAGGCTATGGTCTTCCGAGTTGCAATGTATGGCAGTGAAAGCTGGACCATAAAAAAGGCTGAGCGCCAAAGAATTGAGGCCTTTGAACTATGGTGCTGGAGAAGACTCCTGCGACTCCGTTGGACTGCAAGGCGATCAAACCGGTCAGTCCTAGAGGAGATCAACCCTGACTGCTCTTTAGAAGGCCAGATCCTGAAGCTAAAACTCAAATACTTTGGCCAGCTAATGAGAAGGAAGGACTCACTGGAGAAGAGCCTAATGCTGGGAAAGATTGAGGGCAATAGAAGAAGGGGACGACAGAGAATGAGGTGGCTGGATGGAGTCACTGAAGCAGTAGGCGTCAGCTTAAATGGACTCCAGAAGATGGTAGAGGACAGGAAGGCCTGGAGGAACGTTGTCCATAGGGTCGCGATGAGTCGGACATGACTTCACAGCTAACAACAACAACAACTGCTTCAGTGACTCCATCCAGCCACCTCATTCTCTGTCGTCCCCTTCTTCTCTTGCCCTCAATCTTTCCCAGCATTAGGCTCTTCTCCAGTGAGTCCTTCCTTCTCATTAGGTGGCCAAAGTATTTGAGTTTCAACTTCAGGATCTGGCCTTCTAAAGAGCAGTCAGGGGTGATCTCCTCTAGGACTGACTGGTTTGATCGCCTTGCAGTCCAAGGGACTCACAGGAGTCTTCTCCAGCACCATAGTTCAAAGGCCTCAAGTCTTTGGCGCTCAGCCTTTCTTATGGTCCAACTTTCACAGCCATACATTGCAACTGGGAAAACCACAGCCTTGATTATATGCACTTTTGTTGACAGGGTGATGTCTCTGCTTTTTAGTGTGCTGTCTACATTTGCCATGGCTTTCCTCCCTAGGAGCAAGCGTCTTTTAATTTCTTGGCTGCAGTCCCCATCTGCGGTGATCTTGGAGCCCAGGAAAATAAAATCTGTCACTACCTCCATTTCTTTCCCATCTATTTGCCAGGAATTGAGAGGGCCGGATGTCATGATCTTGGTTTTCTTAATCTTTAGTTTCAACCCAACTTTTGCACTCTCCCTCTTCACCCGCAACATTTAGTTCTTCTTCACTTTCTGCCATTAGAGTGGTATCATCTGCATATCTTAGGTTGTTGATATTTCTTCCGGCAATCTTAATTTCAACTTTTGATTCCTCTAACCCTTCCTTTCTCATGATGTGCTCTGCATAAGTTAAATAGGCAGGGTGACAGTATACAGCCTTGCCAGACTCCTTTCCCAAGTTTGAACCAATCAGTGGTTCCGTGTCCAGTTCTCACTGTTGCTTCTTGGCCCACATATAGGTTTCTCAAGAGACAAATAAGATGGTCTGGTACGCCCATTTCTTTAAGAACTTGCCACAGTTTGTTATGATCCACACAATCAAAGGCTTTAGCATAGTCAATGAAGCAGAAGTAGATGTTTTTCTGGAACTCCCTAGCTTTCTCCATGATCCAACGTATGTTGGCAATTTGATCTCTAGTTCCTCTGCCTCTTCGAAATCCTGCCTGTACTTCTGGTAGTTCTCGATCCACATACTGCTGAAGTCTAGCTTGTAGGATTTTAAGCATAACGTTACTAGCATGAGAAATGAGTGCAATGGTGCGGTAGTTTGAACATTCTTTGGCACCGCCTTTCTTTGGAATTGGAATGTAAACTGATCTTTTCCAATCCTTTGGCCGCTGTTGAGTTTTCCAAATTTGCTGGCAAATTGAGTGTAGCACTTTTACTGCATCGTCTTTTAAGATTTTGAATAGCTCAGCTGGAATACTGTCACCTCCACTAGCTTTGTTGTTGCTCAGTTTTTCTAAGGCCCACTTCACATTCTAGGATGTCTGGCTTGAGGTCAGTGACCACCTCATTGTGATTATCAGGGACATTAAGCTCATTCTTGTATAGTTCTTCTGTGTAATTTTGCCACCTCTTGCTTAAATGGACTCCAGAAGATGGTAAGAGGACAGGAAGGCCTGGAGGAACGTTGTCCATGGGGTCGCAATGGGTTGGACACGACTTCACAGCTAACAACAACAATAATGCTGAGTTTCTTAAATTAACCCCTTTAGAATATATACAGCATGCAAATTTTTACTTTTCCATATAGGACACTCAGGATTGTATCATATTTTATCCATTTGCTGATGGGTTGGCATAAAAAAGCAAATCAGACTATTCCCCCCCTTTCACATCCCAGACATCTCTTTAATTGTGTTTGGAGGGTCAGGTTTTGTACTACATTTTGTAGCATTGCTTATTTCACATGACACCTATCTTGCTGTTCTAACAGGTGATGCTCATGGCTAGTCCAAGCATGGAAGATCTTTATCACAAATCATGTGCCCTTGCTGAAGATCCGCAAGATGTCCGGGATGGTTTTCAACACCCTGCTAGACTTATAAAGGTTAAAAGAAATTCTAGTAAAAACATTTTGTTACAAAGTCCTTATCCAAGTTGGGGATGTGGCTTTAGTTTCCATCATTCCTCTCCAGTGACCATGTTGAATATATGGCGGATGAGATGTTTAATTCCACTTGTGGACATAGAATTTCTGTGTTGACTTATCTGGGTGCATTGGAAACATGATTGCATTCTTATGTCTTAAGTCCAGATTGCTGGTCAAGTTAGTATCTGCTTATTTTTCTGTATAAAATCATTTCATATTTTCCAGCCTGTATGCTACAGTAGCTTTCATAAAGTTATTTTATTATTACCATCTGATTTGTATCCGGTTTCTGTGTCCAATGGTGGACCCTGCACAGGGATCTTGCAAAACTAATGGGTAATGATGTTTAAACCTATTCCATTACTGAAATGTATTGTGGAAAACAAAAGCTGAACTCATCTTTTTTGCAAGACTGCTGCTTCATCACAGGTCACAGACTCGTCAAATATAAAATGAAACCAAATTATATTGACAAATCCAGCAATACTTGCTTATGCTGAGAAACTAACACTCATTTAGGATTTCAGTGCCGTTTCACAGTTCAGAGATTTTTTTCTTCTTGTAGCTAAGTATTAATTAAGTAACTTTCTTATCTAGTTTTTAGTGGGTATGAAAGGGAAAGATGAAGCGATGGCTATTGGTGGACATTGGTCACCCTCACTGGATGGACCTGACCCAGAGAAAGACCCATCTGTGCTGATTAAAACTGCTATCCGGTGTTGCAGGGCCTTAACAGGAATTGATTTAAGTGTTTGCACACAATGGTAAGTATTGTATTCTTGAAATATTGTGGAGACCTTGAAGCATGCATAAATTGAAATGATTTTATCAAAGCCAGCCTCTTCCTTTCTTTATCAGGATCCAGTAGTTATCCAGGTAAACTACTCAAGTTGCTGTCCTAGTTAACAATGCAAATGTGATTTGGTGCCAAAAGGTTTGAAAAATGAGCTTTTAAAAATCACGTATTTCTTGTGTGAATTTTGCAATGCCTGTATGTTAAAATATTTTTCATTTCACGCATAGCTGGAGGAGATCGTCAAGGAAACTTCATTTCATTATTCTCGTGTTACAATTAGATGTTTGGGGTAGCCATATCTTCTCCTGTTGGATTTCCTAGTTGATGTTAAATCATCTGTCTGTGCTTTGCAAGCAGTTGTACACCAAATTTAAAAGCTAATTCCACTAAAGCCAAATTCAGTCCAGTGCTGTTCATTTTGATATGTAGTAGCCAATGGGTTTGTCTTTGGCAATTAGTACACATTCTTGAGCAGGTGTCTTTCTTAAATTCTTCCATGTTTTCCAAAGAGAATATATGGCTTTCATTTTTTTTTCTTTAAAAAAATTCAGGTCGCAGCCAAGTTTCTTTACTTGATGTGCTGCAGTGAACTAGGCTCTATAAAATGTGTTCTAGAATTTTTTTTCCAACATGCTTCTTCCCTTGCAACAGGTACCGTTTTGCAGAGATTCGCTACCATCGCCCTGAGGAGACCCACAAGGGGCGTACGGTTCCAGCTCATGTGGAGACAGTGGTTTTATTTTTCCCGGATGTTTGGCATTGCCTTCCCACCCGCTCAGAGTGGGAAACCCTCTCCCGAGGATACAAGCAGCAGCTGATCGAGAAGCTTCAGGGTGAACGCAAGGAGGCTGATGGAGAACAGGCACTGAACGCTAATCCCTTTTTCTATTTCTGCTTCTCACAGGCGCAGGAACACAGGCACAAAATGCACATCACATGCTACACCACAAACATACCTAGAAGGAACATAACTGGTAACAATGACTGGTAAACCAGCTTTCAGCAGAGTAGAATCCTTTTTTTTGTTTAATTTCAGCTAGTGTACTGACTTAAAAGTGTGTGCGGATGCAACAGGTGGAATTAAAACTGTGCATTGAATTCACAAATCTTTCACACCTTAGAATTAGTTGCTGAAGTCTGGGACCAGTTGTTGAGTGAGATTCAGTGTTAAGAATTGTATAAAGCAAAACAAAAACAAAAACAAAAACCCTTGAGTTTTCTCTCATACATTATTAGCCTTTAAAAACATATATATATATATAATGGTACTTGAAAATAGGCAAAATGTGGAAATTACATAGCCTTTTACGGCTGTTGGCATCTTGGTTTCTGTAAAAGGTCTAACGAAATGAGAATATTTTGGGTGGTTTGAAATTTGGGGAAAATCACAGGCTGTGTGGTTAATGGTGACCAAAAATGTCTGTGTATCCCTGATGTTTGTTGTTTGTTGGTTTTTTTTATCACCCTTTTGTGTTTCACAGAGGAGATTCTTATTGGCTGATGAGAGAGGCACTGTGATCATTATTAAAATAGCAGAATATGGTATGTGGCTTTGTTGAAATGGTAACTTTAGGAGAAGACTATCTGATGAAACAGTTGTGACCTTGCCCAGATCAGCTGCAGAATTTAAAAAAGACGGATCTTTGTTTTTTAATACTTTCCTGAAGGAGGATGTTTTTCTTTGATATTTTTTTTAGGATGAAGAGGAAAAAGATGATGGGGAAGCTAAAGAAATATCTACTCCTACTCATTGGTCCAAACTTGATCCCAAAGCAATGAAGGTAAATGCAACGAAGACTAGATCCAGTATGTGTAATGAGATACTCTTCTCTTTTACTCCTCCTGAATTCAGAGCTCCAGAAGATCCAGAACTGAAAGAGCTGAAGGGGGAAGATTAATCAGTTCTTAAATTAATTCTTAAAAATATTGAAGGATGGTGTTTTGTTTTGTTTTTGAAATGTTGGAAAATATACTTTTGCCTTTTTTTTAGGGACTATCTTAAATTCTATCCTGTTTTTCGTTTACTTGCTAAAGTTTAATTTCATTATGTATTTAAATTAATCAGGTGAATGACCTACGCAAGGAATTAGAAAGTCGGACTCTTAGCTCAAAGGGTCTGAAATCCCAGCTAATAGCCCGGCTAACAAAACAACTCAAAGTGGAGGAGCAAAAAGAAGAACAGAAAGAATTGGAGAAATCTGAAAAGGAGGACGAGGAAGAAGAAGAAAGGAAGTCTGAAGATGACAAAGAGGTGGACAGCTAGCAAATTAATGTTTATGTGCTGATTCTTTATGTGTTAAATCATATTTAAGTTGAATGCTTAAGTATATGAGAGAAGGACAAGATTGTCAGAATCAGCATTCTTCCTGTCTTGCTTAGACTCTGAACTCTTAAAAATCACCAGAACCTGGGCTTAATTTTATTGTGGATGCACCTTTCTCATAGTTGGTTCCTGTTGTAAAACTACCAGACAGAAAGGTATTTGTTTCCATGTAAATATTTGTATACCTTCAGCAAGGATGATGATAACATAAAAAGGAACTAAGTCGTTTATGTTTACATTTATAATGTAAATTATAAATGTAAATATAAATCACTGCATGATGGCGCAGTGGTTAGAGTGCAGTACTGCAGGCTGACTCTGCCCAGTGCCAGGAAGTTCGATCCTGACCACACCAGATTGACTCAGCCTTTCATCCTTCTGGGGTCGGTGAAATGAGGACCTAGATTTTTGGGAGTAATATGCTGACTCTAAACAGCTTAGAGCAAGGGTCCCCAACCCCCGGTCCATGGATCAGTACTGGGCCACACAAACAAACAAAGCCCCATCTACAGGATGCAGGCAGTACACAAAACCATGCCCCCTGCGGTCGGTGGAAAAACCTCTCCACGGAACCGGTCCCTAGTGCCCCAAAGGTTGGGGCCCTCTGATTTAGAGAGTGCTGTAAAGCACTATGAAGCTATATATATAAATCTAAGTGTTAGTGCCATTTATATGAATCATCCTTTTTAACATAATATATGTTAAAATATTAATGTTTTGTTGCTTGATTCCAAATAGTTTTATGTTGTCTAGGAATGATCTCCGTAAACTCCAATAAGCAAACATACAACAATCTAAAAAATACGCCAGAAATAACAGCAGTGTGTGAAAATGTCAGAGCTATGGTCCAAATTTGCTATAAAAATCAGAACAAAATTTAAAAATCTGCATATCAAACCTGTCCTAAAAGCTCACTCGTGCCAAACCATCTTGGCAGCCTTCCAAAAAGCTATTAGGAAAAGCACCACATGTATCTCCGGAGGGACAGAATCCCACAGCCTTCAGGTTCATCCTAGAGAAGGCCTGACTCGGGGTCCACTTTCCCTCCAATCCCTCTCAAAGACCCTAAGTCTCTACTCCAGAGACATGCTCAAAATTATTCTGGAGGAGCCAAGTATGTTGTCTCCTAGCACTACTCACTCAATGCCCAGGTGCTTATGGCTAAATAAAGATCTGAATTTACACGCTGATTTATTTTATTGCTTACATCGCATTGGGTATCCACACAGAGAATGCTGACATCAGAGAACGTGAAAAGTTTCCATTCGAATGGTTTTCTCCCATCTTTAGGAAGAAGAGAGGAAACGGCTAGAAGAAGTAGAACGTCAGCGTCGAGAGAGAAGATACGTTTTGCCTGATGAACCTGCAATCATTGTGCATCCTAATTGGGCAGCCAAAAGTGGGAAGTTTGACTGCAGTATCATGTCCCTTAGCGTTCTTCTGGATTACAGATTGGAAGATAACAAAGAGCACTCCTTTGAGGTAAGCTCTTTCCTCATTTTGGTATTTCAAGAAATCAGATGTTTGAGTTCCATCTGCTCCTGTTACCCTGGATGAATGCTTCTTTTTTAATCTAAAGATGGACTCTTTGATTTTGAGTTCTAATTTTATTCTGCAGCTTTGTTTTCTAATGAAAGAAAGTGGCTGTTGCCAGATTTAGAAAAAAAAGGATTCTGCTAGGAGATTCAAATTTTGTGATAAATGTGGTTCAATATTTGGTTAATTTTGATGATTCTGGTTTCTTTTAGAAGTATGATAATACCGTGTTTCCCTGAAAATAATACTGGGTCATATTTTTTTTGCCTCCAAAAGAAGCACCAGGCCTTATTTTGGTGGGGTGTCTTTTATATTCACCTCTGGCACCAACAGCCCCGCCCACCCAATCCACTTCTTCTGACCGAAGGAGCAGCTTCATTCTGCAGCTGCATTCAGGCCTGCATTTTGCAGTCAGGCCTTTCCAGAAGGCCTCTGCAGCCGAGTACTGAGCTATGGATTCAATCCATAGCTCAGTTATTGGCTGCAGTGGCCTTTCCAGTAATGCAGGCCTGACTGAGAAATGAAGGCCTGGCTGCAGAAGACGCCTCAGAAGAAGTGGGCCAGCAAGGAGAGGCCTGGCTGCAAGATAAGTGGGTGCAGGGTGCATGGGGCAGATCCACATTCTCACCCCTGCCCTAGCTTAATTTTTCAGTGTGTGTGCCTCATCCCAAAACTAAGGCTTATTTTTGGGATAGGGCTTATATTAGGGCTCCCCCCAAAAAATCAACCTAGGGCTTATTTCCAGGGTAGGCCTTACTTTCAGGGAAACAGGGTAGGTGGTACAGGTTGTCCACACCTTATAACTATAGTTGGGGCTGGAATTTTGATCGCTAAGCGATGCAATCATTAAGCATGTGAACACATTATTATTATTTATTTATTTAACTTATATACCGCCCTATTCCCGTAGGACTCAGGGCGGTTTACAGGGCAATTAAAATCATACCATACAAAAGTTAAAAAATTTAAAACAGTTAATGAAAACAATTAATTAAAAGTGATTTTATATCTGATTTTATATTTATATTTTATATTTATATTTTATATTTTATATCTGATTTTATAAACATTTTCCTGAAATCATTAGGCACATAGCAATTGTGTGGTTGTTAAGTGAATCAAGCTGTCATTAAGTGAATGCATCTTCTTAAATTGACTTTACTTGTCAGACGTCAGCGGGAAAGGTCACAAATCACTACCACCTGACTGCAAAATGTTGCAAAACTTTAAAGCAAGACAGTTGCCAAGCATCTGAATTGTGATCACGTGACAACGGAGGTGGTGTGACTGGTCAGAAGTCACTTTTTCTGAAGCCTTCATAATTTGTTAAAAGAACAGTTGCAAGGAGTGCCTGTAATATTTTTATATAGATATATAAAAGTAATGACTAGTTCTTTCAATATTCTTCCTTCAGGTTTCATTATTTGCCGAACTTTTCAATGAAATGCTTCAGAGGGATTTTGGTGTACGAATCTACAAAGCGTTGTTGTCTCTTCCGGATAAGGAAGATAAAAAAGACAAAAAGAATAAGAAAGATGAAAAAAAAGAGAAAAGGGAAGAGCGAGATGATGAAAATGATGATCCTAAGCCCAAGAGAAGAAAATCTGGAGATGATAAAGATAAAAAAGATGATAGAGATGACAAAAAGGTTGGTGTTATTTTTCTGGGAAACAATATGCCTATTTTGTATGTGTTTACTGTTTTTTTTCATACACCTCTTACAAAACCAACTTAGGCTGATATCGACAGTATTTTCAGATTTTGTTTGGTAGGAATTCCCAAGTGAATTTCTTTCCCTTTTCAGTGTTAAGTTTTAAAAGTGGTATATAAGAAAATGCCATTGTTGCTTTTGTGCTAAGATCTCGAGAGTTTTAAAACCTTATTTGCATGCCATTAACCAGTCCATAGGGACGCGGTGGCTCAGTGGGTTAGGACGCTGAGCTTGTCGATCAGAAGGTCGGCAGTTGGGCGGGTCGAATCCCGAGTGCCGCGTAACAGAGTGAGCACCTGTTACTCGTCCCAGCTTCTGCCAACCTAGCAGTTCGAAAGCACATAAAAATGCAAGTAGAAAAATAGGGACCACTACGGTGGGACGGTAACAGCGTTCCGTGCGCCTTTGACATCTAGTCATGCCGGCCACATGACCACGGAGACGTCCTCGGACAAGCGCTGGCTCTTCGGCTTTGAAACAGAGATGAGCACCGGTCCCTAGAGTCGGAAACGACTAGCACGCATGTGCGGGGGAACCTTTACCTTTACCTTTAAGCAGTCCATGGAGGTTTAAATAGTTTTGCCCAAACATGGATTGTATTAATGTGTTATGGTTATTTAGAGGGAAGATAAAAGGAAAGATGATTCTAAGGACGATGATGAAATGGAAGATGACAATAACCAGGAAGAATATGATCCAATGGAAGCTGAAGATGCAGAAGATGAAGATGATGGTATGTTGAATGTATTTTGTTTTAAGTGAAAAGGAAGCAGAAGTTCCAATTTTGTGGTATAGTTTGTGGGGAAAAATGCTTTAAAATTCCATTTATTCATTTAAGAACATTTATATGGCTGCTCAACTCACTCTTAGTGACTCTGGGTGACTTACAAACATAATAACCTCATGTAAAAAAATAAACTGATAAATCCCCTCTCCACCTTACTTAACATTATTGAGTTAAAACAAAAAAGAACTGGTATATTTTGGTTTTTGCAAATTGTGTCAGCAGAACTTCCTTTCTTTCCCTTTTGTAAGAGAAGAGTCCTTATCCAGTTGAGAAATAAGTATATCTTTGGAGATACTTAACAATATACAAAGAATTAAAACAAAAACAGCCACTATATACAGTCATGTGAAAAAAGAAAAAACACCCTCTTTGATTTTTATGGTTTTAAGCATCAGGACATAGTAAAAAATCATCTGGTCCTTAGCAGTTTTTAAAAGTAGGTAAATACAACCTTAGAAGAACAACAGCACATAACATATTACACCATGTCATCATTCATTTTACAAAAAGAAAGCCAAAATGGAGAAGCTATGTGTGAAAAACTAAGAACACTGCATGATTCAATAGCTTGTAGAATCACTTTTTAGCAGCAATTGTTTTCTGTGTGACTTTTTATCAGTCTCTCACCTCGTTGTGGAGGAATTTTGGCCCACTCTTCTTTACAACATTGCTTCAGTTCATTGAGGTTTATGGGAATGAATTTATGCACAGCTTTCCTGAAGGCCCCCACGACAGCATTTCAGTTGGGAAGATTGGCAACTGTCTTGAACATTCTCCGCTTGTGAATAATCTTCCTCAGGGTAGGATAATGGACTTTAAATAGTTGGAAATGGCCTTATAACCCTTCCCAGTGTGATGGGCAGCAACAATTGCTTCTCTAAGGTCATTGCTGGCTTCTGCATTTTGGGTTTCTCTTTATAATATAAATGATGACATGGTGTGATGTGTCCTGTGTTGTGAACTTCCTTATTCATTATTTCTACCAGAAACAGCACATGTAGCCAACTGTAATAGGAAAAAATAAGATATGCAAGAAATCATGACAATGATTAATTTTAAAATCTAACCTTAGTTTTTGAGTTCTACTAAGCTCTTTGCTACTGTATTAATTTTTTTAGTCAAAAGTAAATTCCCATATTTAAACATCACAGATTCAATGTTTTTTCATGTTTTCCTTTTGTGTCTTTTAGTGCTGGTGCTATTTGTTCAATAAACAAATATTAAGAAATGAATATTGATAGATAGCATAAAATGTTTTGAGTATGCTAAAAACTATTATCTGTTTTTATAGATAGGGATGATGAGGAAATGAACAGACGAGATGACAGAAGGGAGGGAAATCGACATTGCAAAGATAAGGCTTCTAAAGATAAGGTATATTTTTTATTTATTTGATTTTTATACCATGGTGGTTATTGTTTACAAATAACTGAAGATGATAAATGTACTTAATACTCCTTTCTTCTCCTACTTTCTCCACAACAACAATCCTGTGAGGTGGATTGGGCTGAGAGTGACTGGCCCAAGCTCACCTGGCCAGTTTTCATGCCTAAGGCTGGACTAGAACTTACATCCTCCTAGTTCTAGGCAAGCACCTTAACCACTAGAAAGTATTTGGCTCTATCAGGCTTAATATTGTTTCATTTCTTAATACTGTTTCCTTTCACCAAAATACTGCAGGTAAATAGATATAACCCCATTATTAGTTTGCATTATTTTTTATTATTCTCTTTCCAATCCACTTTATCTCCAATTTCGGTTCTAGAATGGAGAGGCCGTAGTGATGTAATTTTGTCCTGTTTTGGATTCTTTTCAACTTGCAGATTTCAAAGGATATGGATAAGGTTTCTGGAGGATGCCTTACTCCATTTGGCTGATTAACTCACAAATCTAGAAGCATCTGGAGAATCTTGATTATCTGGACTCATTAATATCAGATTTGCACTAGGGATAGGAGATTGCTTGGTTGTCCTATATGATATTTATGTTGGTACATAGATGGAAATACCCCACGTTGCTATTTCACTAAGGAATGTGCTTCAATTCTGTTTAACTTAAAATTTGTGTTTAAAATGAAAACACTTTTCCATTCACATGGAATGGCATGCAAATAATTCTGTCCCATAATTAGTGTTATAATTTGTTTTCAGGAAGTAATTAGGTTAATTATTAATGCTACTTTCTTTTAGTTGGCAGGCAAGAATTCTGACATTTTAGGCTGTCACTTTTTTCTGGTTTTATTTTTTACTTGGTAAAACAAACAATAAAACAAAATGGAAAGGAATACATATAGATACATAGAATAAACACTAGAGTGAAGATCGAAATGAAAGTATGAAGATTATGAGGGTATTTAAGAAAGGCCGTGCCCCCCCCCCAAAAAAAACAAAGAAAAAAAGGGTTGTTGTAACTCCTCCACTCCTTTTTTCCCCAGGTGCTAATTTGCTAGTTAAATAACTTTACATAGTTTTGGATTAATTTCTATTTGGATGGTTTTCATTATTTTCTAAATAAAAGTTATTTTCTTAAAAAAAATTACATTCTAAATAGTTTGCCTTGCTGGGTAATACGTTGTATATTAGAGAACAATTCCTGCTTGAATTTGATTATTTTTTTTTTGCTATAATAGGTTCAGGCTTTTCATTGTTTAGCTCTGTAATAGTAGTTAGTATTATAATATTGTATTAAGATTTCCTATTATAAACTAATTCAGTAAACAAATGTATTCACAAAAAATGGTTATAATCTGTATTTTTTAGGAAAGAAACAAGACCCAGATGGTAACTATTAATCGCGATCTTCTGATGGCATTTGTTTATTTTGATCAATGCCATTGTGCATATCTTCTTGAAAAAGATTTGGAAGAGATCTTGTACACGCTTGGATTACATCTCTCAAGAGCTCAGGTGCGTTATTGTCGGCTTTGCTTTCTCACCATCAGCAACCATTATGACTGTTAAAAAAAAATAACTTTGTAGCCCATTTATGACATTTGCAGTGTCCCTCAGTCATATGATCATCATTGCAATCAATATGCATTACCCTATGTCTGACTAGTGGTCCTTACCCCACCCCACCAAACAGATTGTTTGATGAGAAAAGGATTGCAAGAGAGGAAGAAAGAGAGTATGGTAAGGTGCTTGATTAGAATGCTCGTCGCTCCCAGGCTACAGCATGATCACATTTGTTTTCAGTGTGTACAAGACAGTAAGCAGGCACTCAAGCATTCATCAGCAGTGGGGAGTGGTTAGGAGACAAAACTCAAAGGAATGAAACTAGTCTCTTTCCAGCCCAAAAGCAGAATTGTGGTCAGGCGGTTTCCCATTTAATGACCGTTTCACTCAGTGGTAGAATTGCCAGTCCCAATTAAGGTCATTATAAGTGAACACTCTCTGGCCTTATTGAAGACCAATCTTATGAGAAAAATATTTCGTGTAAAAAATAAAACCCATTTATTTCAAGTTAAAAATTGTGTGAATGGCTTGTTTCCATCTATTCTACAATATATTAATTGAATGAGATAATAATTTAGGTATTCAATATAATTATCTGTCTTCTTGTGTTAACCTTAGGTTAAGAAACTACTTAATAAAGTAGTCCTTCGTGAATCTTGCTTTTATAGAAAACTGACGGATACTTCTAAAGATGAAGAAAATCCAGAGGAAATGGAAAGTCCACAGGAAGAAATGTTTGGTAGCGTATTTTTTATTAATAAAGATATTTCAAATCTGGAATACTTTCAGCATACTAATTTAGATTTTTTTTTGTAATGGTTATCACTGTCTCTATTGCTGTTAAGTTATGCTTCTAGTTTTATGGTTCAGAAGTTCATGGTTATTTTATAAATTGAAAGGACATTAGGTGTGAAATGTTTTACTCATTTTTAATGTTTTAAAAATGTTGAGAAAAAGTGTGATATTAAAAAATTAAAAACACTAAAAATAACTAGGAAATAAATATAACTTCTCGGGACTATTGATAGTAATTAATAGTAATAAAGATTTTTCTGTTTATTTTGGGTGAACAACAGGCATTAAGCTGCCAGACATTTGACTATACAAATCAATAATAGATTTGTATCAATAAAAGAATAATAAACTAAAATATCAGTAATACATGTTTTTAGTAAGGAAAAAAATAAGTACATAAAACTGAATCGGTTGGAGGCTAAAAACATTTTATTGCACTTGTTGGAAATAAAAACTTTTTATTTTGTACATTGTCATAATGATAATTCTTAACTCCTTTAGGAAACAGGCTGCTTCTGCCGTCACCTGTGGTAAAACAAGAATCAAAAACATCAGAAGAAAATGTTGGTCTCATTGTTTATAATGGAGCCATGGTGGATGTGGGGAGTCTCTTGCAGAAATTAGAGAAGAGTGAAAAAGCACGAGCTGAAATGGAACAGAAACTCCAGTCACTGGAAGAAAAAACAGGTGAGAGTGAATAATTTTTTATTAATTCAAAAAGGCTTAAGGCACTGTATCTCCAAAAGAATTGGCAGCAGACTGGAAGAACGTGTGACAATTTTTCAAGTATTTGAAGGTTGGATTGGATTGGGGAAAGGAGAGAGAACTGCTTCTGCTAGCTGTCCTTAGATGCAAGCAAGGAATAGCTGTTACAATCTTTTTCTGTTGCAAGCCAAGAAAGCATAATATACACGTATAATATTTTTAAAATACATACTGTACTTCTGATGGGTATGCCAGTTCACAAATGGACTTTCACTTTCTGAGTCAGATTAATTGCTTTGAATAGTCTTGCCTCATTATTTTAACTAAAAAGGACATAAGGATAGTAAAGCGATTAGAACCAGTTTGGTTTAGAGCAGGGATCTTCAAACTTGGCCCTTTTATGACTTGTGGACTTCAACTCCCAGAATTCCTCAGCCAGCGTGCCTGCCTGAGGAACTCTGGGAGTTGAGGTCCACAAGTCATAAAAGGGCCAAGTTTGAAGACCCTTGGTTTAGAGGTTGAAGATATCAGCTTAGAAACCAGAGAGACTCGGTCTTCTGATCCTACTTTAGGCAGAAAGCCAACTAAGTGACTTTGGACCAGTCCCTCCCTCTCAATCCTCGGAAAAACATCTGAGGTCTTGTTAGAAAAACTACAGCGACTAATCCAGGCAGTTCCAGGAGTCAACACTAAGGCACTGCATGTCCTAAAAAAACCCCTTACTCTTTTTACAGACTAAGCCGTATCAGTCTAATATTTTACTCCTTTATTTTCTGTAATCATTTTAACTTCTTATAGAAAGATGCAGTTTAAAAGATTACAAATCGTTCCATTTTTGCAGATGACGATGAAAAGACCATATTGAATTTGGAGAATTTAAACAAAAGCCTCTCTGCAGAAATTAAAGAGGTTAAAAAAGATCTCAGCCAGCTGCAAGAGAACCTGAAGATCTCTGAAGATACAAATCTGCAGTTTGAAGGGCAGCTGACTAAGACCATCAAAGGTTTGGCAACCGTTATGGATGAAATACACACGGTTCTTAAAAAGGTAAAACTCTCTGTAACTCTTCTGCGAAATTTCCTGAAAATAGAAAAAACAGAATGTCTTAAATTTGGTTATAGCAGCTTGTAACTGATTCACTGTCTTCTCTTTCCATAGGATAGTGTGAAGAATGAAGATAAAGATCAAACATCCAAAGAAAATGGAGCAAATGTATGACAAAACATGCTGCTTGCTGGGGGAAAAAAAGAATGTTACATAATGTAATATAAATCATGAAACGAGTGTATGAAAGTGATGCATGTTTAATTTAGTAGTATAAATATTTTAGTCCAAGCAAGGTTGTATAAAGTTTTATAAATGTGTGAGCCTGCTTCAAAAGATTGCTTGTAATTCACAGCCCTCGATTTGTTAGACACTCCTTGAGTGAAAATAATTTTGCATTGCAAAATGTTTTAGGGTAAACTTGGTTATAGTTTGCTAATAAAGTTCATCGACTTCATGGAAAATAGCAAGTATTTAATTACCAAAAGTTTCATTTTAAAATTTAGTGCAAACATTTTTCATTATTTATAGAGATGCCATTCTTAGGTTTTATTTCAGACTATTTAGGTTTTTTAAATTAAAAAATCGGGTATATAAATCATAGCATGCTGCTTAATTTTGCCAGTAAAGATTTTTAAATACATTCTTGAATTTTTGTCAGAGTTTTTTCCCTTTGATTTGTGAGTTTTTCTTGGAAGTTCTTATTACTGTTTTGATGCACAGTAATTGAGGAAAAGAATAAGGAAATTATAGAACATTGATAAATTGGGGTTTATATAAAAACATTTGTTTTATTATGCATATTTTGTAATCCTTGAAATGTTCTATCCCTACATTAATATACTAGCAACTTTTAAATTTTTTATGAGAATGTACAATTGACTAATACACACCAGGCCAGTAGATGTCAGTATAATGCTTTATTTGGAAAAATTGCTACTAGTTTTATATTGGCTTTCATTAAATTGGCTATTTACCTTCCCAGTGTTAATTTCTTAAGACTGTCTTCCAATGAAGGTATTATATGCATTTCACACAATTCATAAAATACCTAAATTTAAGCTGTAACCCAGCATTTTTGTTATGCTAATGACATAATGTGGTATGGAAGGGTATACTTGGGCACAAGTATTTTGAGTTTACTCGGTATGAAAGGAGTAACTTAACATAAAACTTGGAATCAGAAGTCAAATAGGTGCTATAATTAAGAAGCTGCCAGATTGACATCAGGTTGTTGGTTGGTAGCTTAAAAGGCAGCTTGTTGGCAGAAGCCTTAAATGTCTCAAATTATTCTGTTTGGGCTCCTTGACATCAAATACTGACAATTGATTGTGAAAGCATTTTGAATAAACACTCCCCATTCCCAATCAAACTGATAAATGTTTACATTATTACCTAGAAAGTGATGCAACACAATGTAAAGCTGGAAAAAGACATTGCAGATCACATGAAATGTGATGACATTTTCTCCATTATCCACAAGGTTTCTGTGAGAGTCATCTTGCAGCAAAGTGTTGCAAAGTTTGTGCAATCACCTTGTACAGAGCGTCTGTACTGAAAGACAACATTGGAAAGTCAGGTATTCTCTGATGTTTCCCCAAGCACTTTCATCTGGGACAAAACTTCCTTTCTCGCTGGAGAGTTGGCTAGCAAGCTTCACTAAAGGCTAGCTAGCTCAGTGCATGTAGAACTTTAACCCATGCTGACCAAACATGCAGGGGGGAAAAGGGTTTCCACTCTACAAGGCTGATATACAGTGTTATGCTCACATACTCCTCCTGTGCCTATTGGGCAAACCTTTTTTTGGTTCCTTTTGGCCAGCCCAAAAAATTATCTTCAGGGAAAACTCCAGTTCTTTTAACATGTTGTGAATCACACATGTTTCAAAACGGTTATCTTAAAAAGGGGAAAGAGTGTTGATAATGTCACAACATCTCGAAGAAATGGAAAGAGAGAAATATGGGAGGACTTGTAAGGATAAATGCAGGAAAGTATGATTGCAACAGATTAAGAGTAATTCAACTGAAAGAAGACAAATATAAATGGGTCCGGGGTTCTTACGAATGCAAATGCAGTAAAGAAAAGAAATGGAGCTGCAGAGGAAATGGTTGGGCTGAGACCCCAGCGTGAAAAAACAGCAGCAGCCTTTGTGTATTACTGAATAGGACAAGCCAGTAACATGAAAGCCCACAGAATTGCCCCCTGCAAGGTCACTACATTTCAAAGAAGTGTTGATTTTTCACATCTGGCTCATGATTTTTTTTGATATCTGCAAATCCCCGAGTGGATTTATTCCTCAGTTAACAAAAGTGTACCAATGCACCAGTTTCTTAAAATACCATTTAATGGTAAATGCATTTGGCTAACTTGGAGGGATACTAATGACCACTTGTTTTTTTTCCTGGTTTTATAATTTTACAGCAATATTTGGAAATATTTGGAAAAGTACAAGATTAAAAGTAGAGAGACAGGAGGCGGGGTAAACAGGCTGCTCTTCATGTACTTTTTTAACTTGACAGTATTAAACTCTTGTTAAATTCTAATTACTTTTTTAGAATGACATGCCAAAAGTTCCTATTTGCTACAGACTCTTTTATTTAGATCAAAACACTGTTGGTGTGCTAAGTGATTCTCATCACTTTCCTATTTTGATGCTTTCTAAAATAGTTTCTGTACAACAGTTACGTTCTTTAGATGAGCCTTTAAGTTTATATGTATGCTATTAAAGTATCTTTTAAGTTGTCTAAATATAATGCCTAAAAAGCAGAGACATCACCGTCAACAAAAGTGCGTACAGTCAAGGCCATGGTCTTCCCAGTTGCAATGTATGGCAGTGAAAGTTGGACCATAAGAAAGGCTGAGCGCCAAAGAATTGAGGCCTTTGAACTATGGTGCTGGAGAAGACGCCTGCGAGTCCCTTGGACTGCAAGGCGATCATACCGGTCAGTCCTAGAGGAGATCAACCCTGACTACTCTTTAGAAGGCCAGATCCTGAAGCTAAAACTCAAATACTTTGGCCAGCTAATGAGAAGGAAGGACTCACTGGAGAAGAGCCTAATGCTGGGAAAGGTTGAGGGCAAGAGAAGAAGGGGACGACAGAGAATGAGGTGGCTGGATGGAGTCACTGAAGCAGTAGGTGTGAGCTTAAATGGACTCCAGAAGATGGCAGAGGACAGGAAGGCCTGGAGGAACGTTGTCCATGGGGTCGCGATGGGTCGGACACGACTTTGCAGCTAACAACAACAACAAATATAATGCAGCTCTTTCTGTTGTCTTGGATACAGTGTTTACGTAGGCATTACTTTTTTTCTGTTTCTCACTTTCTGCCTTCAACTATCACCCATCATTTCATCTTTTGTTTTTGCTTCTTTTAATGAAATCTAATGAAGTTCTTCAGGCATTCTAGTTAACAACTCAAAACCATTACGTCTAGTCCAGGGCTAGGCAACCTATATAGAAATGGAAATGTACAGAATATTGTACAGGACCTTTTACTAACTCTTCATTCTCTATAACAAAAACAAGCCTTTCGTTACCAATACCTTAGTTTATGCATAAAATGATTGTATTTATTGCATCTCTTGCCATGCATACTACTTATTTTTACGTGCTGATCTATATAAACCTTGAAATTCTAAGATCTCTTAAGTCTGTCAGTCTGACAAGTTAGCCACTATAAAAATGGGTGAAATTAGCATTTAAATCAGGGGTCTTCAAACTCGTCCCTTTTATGACTTGTGGACTTCAACTCCCAGAATTCCTCAGTCAGGCACGCTGGCTGAGGAATTCTGGGAGTTGAAGTCCATGAGTCATAAAAGAGCCGAGGTTGCCTAGCCCTGGACTAGTCTTTTCCTTCATATAATGATAATGGAATATTTATGCATTATTATTACTTTATAAACAAGTCAAAAGTGGTGAACATACCTAATACTTCAACCTCCTATTTCCCCCCTCCCCAACAACAGCCCCTGTGAGGCAACTTGGGCTGAGAGGCAATGATTGGCCCAAGGTCATCAGACTGGTTTTCATGGCTAAGGCGGGACTAGAAGTCACAGTCTCCAGCTTTCCAGCCTGTTGCCTTAACTACAAGACCAAACTGGCTCTTTTATTGTGTTTGTAGCTTGTTAGTCTGATTATTTTATTTCCATTAGTTTAAGCTGCAATTTTTGTGGGGGAAGATTTATGAACTGAGTTTAGGTGAGATTCTGCTCCTGTTTTTGCTGATTGAGTAGTGCTTTCATATTGCTTATGCGTTAGAATCAATTTCATTTTGGTGATATTTATCTGGTCATGGGCAGAACAGTCCCTTGGGTAGCTGAAATAAAGTATTTGCTATAAATATTTTTTTATATAAAATTTTGTGACTGAATTAGTGCAGGGCTTTTCAACCTTTTCACCCATTGTACCACCATAGGGTATGGCAACATCTGAGTACCACCAGTCGCCTAGCAAGGTGTCAAAAACTTGATGACCAAAAAAAAAAAAGGAAAAAAGTGATGATGTACAGGTAGTCCTCGACTTACAACAGTTCTCTTAGTGATGTTCGAAGTTACAATGGCACTGAAAAAAGTGCCCCCCAAGCCACAGCCGAGCAAGACACCTGCCTGCCTGCCTGCCCGGCGGTGCTCTTCCTTCTGTCCGAGGTTTTCATTGTTGTGAGCATTTCTGTTGAGGATTGGCAGCGGGGATGGGGTGGGGGGTATTTGGTTTTTATTCCCCCCCATCTGCTGGGTGGTCGCAGCAGGTTTTGGTCACTTCACATGACCCTGGGACACTGTGACCGTCATAACTATGAATCAGTTGCCAAGCATCTGAATGTAAATCACAAGACCCTGGAGATGCTGCAACATTCCAGCTGATCAGTGCTTCTTCTGGGCTCAGCGAAAGCACCAGGTTCAGCGCTGAGCTCCAGCTGGAGCCTGGCGCTGATCCTGGTGCTTCCGCTGAGCCCTGACAGCCCTGAAGAAGCACTGATCCTGGCACTTCCGCTGAGCCCTGATAGCCCTGCAGCTCCAGCCGTCTCTCGCTCAGGCTTGTGAGGTGCTGCCATTCCCCTCCCCTGCTACCACTTCTAGGATGGTCGTGTACCACCTGCCAGGTGCCAATGTACCACAGGTGGTACCCATACCACTGGTTGAAAAGCCTTGAATTAGTGGACTAGCAAAATGCTGTGCACATAGTATACCTGGATTTCAGTAAAGCATTTGACAAAGTAGACCACACCTACTTCTTGGTAAGCTAGAAAAATGTGGGATAGACAGCATCACCACCAGATGGATTTGTAACTGGCTAACAAACAGCGCTCAGTGTGTAGTCATTAATGGAATTACATCTACGTGGAAGGAAATAAGTAGTGGGGTACCCCAAGGTTCTGTTTTAGGCCCAGTATTCTTCAACATCTTCATAAACAATTTAGATGAGGGAATAGAAGAGGACCTCATCAAATTTGCAGACAACACTAAGCTGGCAGCAATAGCCAACATCACAGATGGATCTTGACAGACTTGAACACTGGGGCCTATCCAACAAAATGACATTCAGTGTAGAGAAAAGTAAGGTTTTACAGTTAGGCAAGAACAAACAAATGTACAAATACAGATTAGGTGAAAGTTAGCTCAAAAGCAGTAACTGTCAGAGAGATCTTGTAGTCCTAGTGGACGATCACTTAAATATGAGCCAGCAGTGTGCAGCAGCAGCTGCCAAAAAAGCCAGTGCAATCCTTGGTTGCATAAATAGAATAGAAATAGAAATGGAATAGCTTTATTTATTTATAAATAAATATTTATTTAATGACGTCACTCCCCCACCTTTTCTCCACCCGTTTCTACTCAGGAATGCTTCATCCTTCTGACCCTTTTTCTGCAGCTCATCTGTGTTTTTCTAGGATTGCTTTTTATTCTGCCAGCAACTTTTTCTCATCTTTTAAGAGAATCCGGTGGCTAATCAACGGGCAGATTTACCCCACTTCCGCCTTTAAAAAAAGTAACTGAGAATCTGCACGGGTCGCCCTCGCGTTCACCAGAGCGGTTATCTTCCTTTCCCCTTAGCTATAACTTGGTGGACGATTATGCCGATCGCTGGCGCGCAATGCAGCTTTCCAAGAGACGCTGAACATCTTCTAACTAAAGGCTAATCGCTCCATTCGATTCCAGGCGAGGCAAACTTTTGGCGGACTCTGAACGCGCTCCCCGACCGCTGCCAATTGTATTCCCGTCGGCGGGGACTGCTTCTCTCTCTCTCTGTTATGTTCCCTCTCACTTGCTGTTACTTGCTGTAGGAGATATAGGAATATAGCCAGCCGTACCAACAGGCTGAAAAATAGCTTTTATCCGTGGGCTGTTAGGCTTTTAAATGGGACATAATCTCTGTGAATTTATGCAGAATTGACTTGGGAGGCCGGTGTGTGGTGTAGTTGGTTCACATGGTGTGGTAGGATGGAGGGTTTGTTGTCACTGTGTGTTGGGGGGGAGAGAGCACGGGGGGGGGAGGCTCAGCTAATCTCAATGTACACATGTTGTACTTTGACAATAAAGGTTTATTATTATCGTGGTTTGTGGGATTGCTACTGTTTTTGCTAAACCTGTAGAACTGTGTTTGACTTACGGACTGGTAAGAAGACTCTGTAGGATAATCCTTGGACTGATGTTATCTGCTATCTTTTTCATTACTTGTGTATGACCTGGACTGTTTTTTTCCTGGACTGTGCTCTTGTCTTATCCCCACAAATAAAACTTTGTACACACCCTCTGTGTATCTGCGTGGTTATCTGTGTAAGCTTAACTACTCTCAGTAGCCTCTTTTTCTGGGCAAGCTCTTCTTCGCTCAAGAGTTTCTTATTTATTTATTTATTTATTTATTGATTGATTGATTGATTGATTGATTGATTTGATTTGATTTGATTTGATTTGTATACCGCCCTTCTCCCGAAGGACTCAGGGCGGTGAACAGGGACATAAATACCAAAATACCCAAAATAAAGAAATTAAAAACAAATTAAACCCTAAGTGCCCAAATAAATGCAGAAAACAAATGACATTAAAACAATAATTAAAACAAAACCCATCAGACCAGGCCGGCTTGTTCTGCTCATCCTTGTCAGTTCCCCACCAGCCTGGGATGAGGTCCAGATGAGGAGCCGACGCAGAAGCTTCGGCCGCGCCTGGCCGGCCGAGAGAAGGCTGGGCACGGTTATGGGCCTCCGACGTAAACCTAATAAGAGGTCCTTGGTTTGCTTTTTGTCAAAATTTTTTTGGGGGTTAGGGAGGAGGGAGGGTTCTTTTCTTGGTTGTTTGGATGAGGGGGGCAGTCCAACTACCTCTGTTCAGGCTAGTGCTGAGGCGGATCGCGGGGGGGAGGAGCGGGGGTCGGCTGCTTTTGGGGCTCCAGGGCCAGTCGTGGGACTATCCATCCCCACGACGATAGGGAATGGCAGCAGGTGTAGGAACAGAGGGCCGTATCGGTCTCAGGGAAGGCCTCTCCGCTGCTTACAAGCGGTGAGGCACTCCGACCCTCTGGTTCCGCCCCGAGGTCCCGGGAGTGAGGACGTGCAGCCTCCTGAGCTCCGGCTGGTGTACTTGAATGCCAGGTCGGTCGCTAACAAGGCTCCTCTCGTCCGTGACTTGGTCGAGGGTGAGCAGGCGGACCTGGCTTGCATCACGGAAACCTGGTTGGGCCCAGAGGGCGGCATTCCTCTGGTTGATCTTTGCCCACCAGGTTTCCGGGTGCTGCACCGGCCTCGGGCTCAGGGTAGGGGTGGGGGAGTGGCTGTTGTTATGAGGGAGACCTTGTGTCCACGGGAGGCCACCGTTCCCCAGATAGTCGGGTGTGAGTCTCTCTTTTTGAGATGCGGCCCTGGTGCGCAGTTGGGCTTGCTGCTGGTGTATCTTTCGCCTAGTCACGCAGCAGCAGCCCTGCCTGAGCTGCTCGATGTCCTCTCTGGGCTGGTGGTTGAGTTCCCGAAACTTATAGTTTTGGGGGACTTCAACCTACCATCGCTGGGAGGATCATCTGAGTTGGCTCGGGAGTTCATGGCTTCCATGACGGCCATGGACCTGACGCAAGTAATTTTGGGACCGACTCATGAAGGAGGCCACACCCTTGACCTAGTTTTCTTGTCTGGACGGTGGTTAGATGATCTTGGTGGGGGCTCTCCAATTATTATGCCCCTGTCATGGACCGATCATCATCTCCTGCGGCTGGTCTTCCGTTTTGCCACCCCCCGCCGTGGGTGTTTGGAACCAATTAAATGGTACCGCCCCAGACGCTTAATGGATCCCCAGAGGTTCCAGGCGGCGCTGGGGTCCCCACCTGCCTCCCTTGCTCACAGCTCGGCAGATGCCTTAGTGGAAGCCTGGGAAAGGACGGCCACTGAGGCTCTTGACCGAGTTGTACCCCTGCGGCCCCTGACCCGGTGCAGATCCCGTCGAGCTCCATGGTTCTCTGCGGAGCTCCGGGAGATGAAGCGTCGGAGACGGGGCCTAGAGAGCGGTTGGAGGTCCAGCCGATCCGAATCCGACCGATTGCGACTAAGAGCCTACATTAGGTCTTATCTCGCTGCGATAAGGGAGGCGAGGTCTAACCACTTCGCCACCCTTATCGCGTCCGCAGATAATCGCCCGGCCGCCCTGTTTAGGGTGACTCGCTCCCTCCTAAATCAGGAGGTGAGGGAGGATCCCTTGCAGGGTCGTGCCGAGGAGTTTAACCAACATCTGTCGGACAAAATCGCTCGGATTCGGACCGGTCTGGACTCTGACTGGGCAGAGTCTGACGATCAGGACACGGGCGGTCTTGTCGATGTCACCTGGGAGGAGTTTGATTCTGTGACTCCGGAGGAAGTGGACAGGATCATGGGGAGGCTGAGCACCACCACATGTTTATTGGACCCGTGCCCTTCCTGGCTGGTCTATGCAGCCCGGGAGAGGACACGCAGCTGGTTCCAGGCAGTTATATCGGCTTCTCTGAGTGAGGGTATCTTCCCCGCCGTCTTGAAGGAGGCGGTGGTGAGGCCTCTCCTCAAGAAGCCTGCCTTGGACCCAGCTGTATTGAACAACTTTCGTCCTGTCTCCAACCTTCGCTTTCTTGCGAAGGTTGTTGAGAGTGTGGTGGCGCATCAGCTCCCTCTGGTCCTGGATGAAGCGGATTATCTAGACCCGTACCAATCGGGTTTCAGGCCCGGGCACAGCACGGAGACGGCATTGGTCGCGCTGGTGAATGATCTCTGGAGGGCTCGGGACAGGGGGCATTCCTCTGTTCTAGTCCTATTAGACCTCTCGGCGGCTTTCGATACCATCGACCATGGTATCTTGCTGCGGCGTCTCAGGGGACTGGGAGTGGGAGGCACAGTTTTACAGTGGTTCTCCTCCTATCTCCAGGGACGTTCGCAGTCGGTGTTGGCAGGGGGGCAGAGGTCGACCGCGAGGTCTCTCATTTGTGGAGTTCCTCAGGGGTCGGTCCTCTCGCCTCTCCTGTTCAACATCTACATGAAACCGCTGGGTGAGATCATTCGTGGCTTTGGAGTTGGGTATCATCAGTACGCTGATGATACCCAACTTTTCTTTTCGACCCCAAACCACCCCAGTGATGCCCTCAACGTGATGTCCCGTTGCCTGGAGGCGGTTCGGGTCTGGATGGGGAGGAACAGACTTCAACTCAACCCCGACAAGACTGAGTGGCTTTGCATACCTTCATCCCGGGTCTATTCGGACATTCCACCTCTGGCTATGGGGGGTGAACTATTACCCCCCGTAGATAGGGCTCGCAACTTGGGAGTCCTCCTAGATTCACGGCTCACCTTGGAAGACCATATAGGAGCTGTGACTAGGGGGGCCTCGCCCAGGTTCGCCTGGTGCGCCAGTTGCGGCCCTATCTTAGCCGGGATGATTTGTGCACGGTCACTCATGCGCTCGTGTCCTCTCGTCTGGACTACTGCAACGCTCTCTACATGGGGCTGCCCTTGAGGACCACCCGGAAGCTCCAACTGGTACAGAATGCAGCCGCGAGAGTTGTGTTGGGAGTCTCCCGATACTCCCACGTTACACCTCTGCTCCGTGAGCTGCATTGGTTGCCAGTTGTCTTCCGGGTGAGATTCAAGGTACTGGTAACGGTGTTCAAAGCCCTTCATGGCATGGGGCCGGAGTACCTTAGGGAACATCTGCTGCCGGCATCAAGCTCCCTGCGCCCTGTGCGTTCCCACAGAGAGGGCCTCCTCAGGGTGCCACCGATCAGAGAATGTCGATTGGTGGCCCCCAGGGGGAGATCCTTCTCTGTGGGCGCTCCGGAGCTGTGGAATCAGCTACCGGTAGAGCTCCGGATGGCGCCCGATCTTCGCTCCTTTCGTCGCGATCTCAAGACGTTTTTGTTTGTACAAGCTGGCCTAGCCTGATGGGGATCGGTGGGGTTGTTTTATCTTTGGTCTCTTAATTTTATTTTGGGGTTTTTAGAATTGTACTTCTATTGTTTTAACTAGGGCAACTGTTTAATCTTTTTTTAATGTTTGTATTTGGTATTTTATTCTGCCCTGTGAACCGCCCTGAGTCCTCAGGGAGAAGGGCGGTATATAAATGTTATTAAATTAAATTAAATTAAAATTAAGGCCGGCCGCGGGGGCTTGCGTGAGCCCCGGAGGGACCAATGGCGCGCCTTGGGAACGGGAGCGCAGCGCACTGCAAGCGCGGGCCGGCCTGTTCCCCCCCCACCCACCCTTCCTCCAGATCAGGGGTAGGCAACCTCGGCTCTTTTACGACTCATGGACTTCAACTCCCAGAATTCCTGAGTCAGCGTAGCTGACTCAGGAATTCTGGGAGTTGAAGTCCATGAGTCGTAAAAGAGCCGAGGTTGCCTACCCCTGCTCCAGGTGCTTCGGAGCGGGAAGGGGGAGGGAGGAGTGAGGCGAGCGGGAAATCCTGGCTCCGGGGTTGCCGCCGAAGAGCCAGGCCGCTTGGAGCCGGGCCAGCTTTTCCCCGCCCCTTGCCAGGAACAACCCCGTTCCCTTGGTAGCGGCGACGGCGGCGGCTGAGGCGCTGACGGGCACAACGGGCAGAGCGCGCCCCGCAGCCATGTCGCCCTCGCCGCTTCCCCGCCGCGCGGTGCTGCTGGCGCCCAGCTCGCTCGCTCTTGTCCTGCGTCGCCGCCCGCCGGCTTCCCGGGAGGCGGCCGGGCCGGAGGCGGACGAGGCTGAGGCGGACTGCTGGGAGGACGAGGCGCGCGGCGCCGCCGTCTTCCAGGCGTTCCGCCGCGCCAACGCCGCCTCCCACTGGAACGCCGGGCTGGCGCGCGCCGTGGGGCGGCTGCGGCTGCAGGGCTGGCTGCGGGGCGGCGTGCTGCTCTTGCAAGGCCCCCCGGCGCCCCTGCAGCTCCTCCGCGACGCCTGGCTCCGCAGGGCGCTGCGAGCCCCCGAGGGCTTCCTCATCCGAGCCGTAGGTGAGTCAGCGCCGGGGAGCCGCCCTTTCGGCCCCTTCGGACCTGCCCGCGGGGCTCGGGGGTCCCCGGGAATCCGCCGCGCTTCGCCCGCCCGGCCTTAATCTGGGCGCGCCCCCCCCCCTCGTGGGGTTTTCTGTAAACGCATTTCCATCCAAAGCAGGGGTCTTCAAACTTGGCCCTTTTATGACTTGTGGACTTCAACTCCCAGAATTCATCAGCCAGGCATGCTGGCTGAGGAATTCTGGGAGTTGAAGTCCACAAGTCATGAAAGGGCCAAGTTTGAAGACCCCTGATCCAAAGGATGCTCCTTGGTTTGGAACAGGCGCAGGGGAGTAGTAGCCGCTTGAGCGCGTTCAGAGGAGCGTTGGGGATTGCTGACGAGTTAAGTTACCCAGGGCCAGGCGCTGCCTCTTGGAGCCTCGGAGAGAGGCTTTTTGCCCCGGAATCCGGTTTCGGTGGCTGTTCACTGAGTTTCAAAACTCCAGTGAGGTTTTCAGGAATACTTGCCCAGATTCGCCTGGTACACCAGTTGTGCCCCTTTCTAGACCAAGATGCCCTACGTACAGTCGTTACCTCCCGTATAGACTACTGTAATGCTCTCTACATGGGGCTGCCCTTGAAGACCACCCGGAGGCTTCAACTGGTGCAGAGTGCAGCTGCACGGGTAGTGATGGGAGCACCCTGATACTCCCATATTACACCCCTCCTGCGTGAGCTGCATTGGCTACCGGTTGCCCTCCGAGTGAGATTTAAGGTGCTGGTTCTTACCTTTAAAGCCCTACATGGCTTAGGCCCAGGATATTTGCAGGACCATCTGCTGCCGGGAACGAATTCCCATCGCCTAGTACGCTCACACAAAGAAGGCCTCCTCAGGGTACCATCGGCCAGACAATGTCGGCTGGCGACCCCCAGGGGAAGAGCCTTCTCTGTGGGAGCGCCAGCCCTGTGGAACCAGCTCCCCCCTGAGCTTCAGATGGCCCAAGATCTCCAGTCCTTTCGCCGCGGCCTCAAAACACTCCTTTTCCACCTGGCTGACCTAGACTGACAGGGATTTTAATTATATTTACAATTCTAACTTTATTCTTTAATTTATTTTAATTTATTTCAAATTTTATTTTTTAATTTACTGTACAGAGAACTTTAAGTTTTGTTGTTGTTAGCCGCCCTGAGTCCCTCGGGAGATAGGGTGGGATATAAATCCCATTAATAAATAAATAAATAAATAAAACTTGTGCGTGATGGCCCGGCTTCTTTTTTCCTAAATGCTAGGAAGGGAGAGGATGCTTTTCAGTTGGAGTAACACTTAAGGACCACGAAGTCTTTGGTGCATGAAGATCGGTAATATAGCCTTAATAAGGATGCTTTGCACTTCCAGGGTTTAGCAATGAAGGATGCCCAAAAGTCTTAGGTAAGCTATATAACGAACAGCAATTGTATATAATTATAAAAGTAGGTAGGTAGGTAGGTAGGTAGATAGATAGATAGATAGATAGATAGATAGATAGATAGATAGATAGATAGATAGATAGATAGAAATTGATAACAGAGACACACATTGGTATGTGGAATAAATCACAATAATTGGGTTCACCCATTGTACTAAGCTGTGTGTGGCTTATGGCATAAGTCATGGTTGCCTGATTTATCACAAAGATGGGTTCCCATAACACTCATTCAGAACTAACAGAACATGTTACACTTCACAACCATGTCTGAATCCACCCCTTTTAAAAATGATATTGGTAACATTTATAAATTGGTTTCTGCATGTAGAGAAAAAAAACACCATCAAAAGCAACACATGATGTTAAAACCAACATAACGTCTTTATTTAAAAGTCCCTTATCCTGGCATCTATAACAGGTATCAAAAGGCTTCAGACAGGCCATATTATGATAAAAGAGCACTGTAAAAACCAAATGGGGTATAAAACCAACAGGAAAAACAAATAAGCCAGCATTAAAAGTTTAAAACCGTGAAGTAAAACTTGGATTCCTGCTGAAATGCTAAGTAGTGTCATGGAGTTCTGGGGAAGCCATTTCAGAGACATGCCTGTCCCCTCTTCCTTCTCTGTTCTTATACAAAAGGTCGTTGTGGTAGAGGAACCAAATATGGAGACAACTCTGAAAGTCTCGAGGCCTGCACTGCTTGGTTGAACATTTCCTAACATTATATTAATCTCTCCAGGTTGTATCATCTCTATAGAGGCTATTGGTAGCATATAAGCATCCAGGGTAATCTGGAATGGTGGTTCTCAAATCCATTAGCCTGTTTTATCTCAGCAGACTTCTAGGGACTTGGTTTCTTGTTGATGTTTGGTGGGTAGTTGAGGCCCTGGGAGTGAGACACATGCAGGAATGGTTTACTGCTAGACACAGTACAGTAGGCAAAATCACAAGCTGCTAGCTTGCACCGGATCATACAATCATCAAGCTGGAAGGGACCTCGGAGGTCTTCTAGTCCAACTCCCTGCTTCAGGATAATAACTGGCATGAGCTTATTCTTGCTCTCATTCTTGCTCTTTTATATCTTTTTGTTTGTTAAAAGAAAAACTTATCCAGTCCACATTTGCACGAAACTTGTGTCAAGAGTTCTGTGTCTTACAGAAAATAGCCGCAGTGAGATCAGAGCTTCAATAGGCATGGCAGCCAGGCCAATGGGAAACTTTGAAGACCGTTCTGGAATCCTTTGGGTTCTCTAATTTTCCAAGGACAAACCATTTTAATGGGCACATTGCCCTTGGGGATTATGTTAGTCACTGCCAATACAAAATTGACTAGGAAGTTAATTCCATATGCCTTGAGCAAGAAACAGAGTCTGCATGGCATTGTCATGGTGCATAGATAGCAAATTAAAAACCAAATTAAGAGTATTTTGTTTTCTGGGATATTACTGGGGAGATGCTATCCAGTCAAGTATTTCTAAAGCTAGAGAACTGGTGACTGATAATTTTTCAGAAGGCCAGACCAGGCTCAATAATTAACTTTGTGCATTCCATGTACAAGTGCGATCTTGGAAAATAGGGTTTGATTTAAGGAATGGTAGGGCAGCACTCTGAAATACTTGGTTTTTTTGGGGGGGGCCTTTGTGAAACATTGGACATCCCTGCCAGTTGTGTACCAGCTGAACTGGCAAGATGCAAGAGCAGAAGTGGACCTTTTGTTGCTGGCCTCAGCATTGAAACAAGTGAATAATTAGTTGTATTTCCATAGAGCCCACTTGTTTACAATGTCAGCAGCAATATGAACTCTGCAGAATGAGGCTGGACTCATCACATTTTGCAGACATGAGATCATGTTGATTAGAATCAGTGCTTTTTTTGTAAAAGAAAAAGGTGCCGGAACTCACACATGTCATACAACCCGCCTTGCGTACGCTACAAGGTTCCATCCAAAAAAGGTGCCGGAACTCCGTTCTGAGTGTTCTATGAGAAAAAAAAGCCCTGATTAGAATTATTAGATGTCTTATAGCCAGTATATAGGTAAAGGTAAAAGTTCCCCCGCACATGTGTGCTAGTTGTTTCCGACTCTAGGGGCCGGTGCTCATCTCCGTTTCAAAGCCGAAGAGCCAGCACTTGTCCAAGGACGTCTCCGTGGTCATGTGGCCGGCATAGTCCAAGATAGCCTTCCCAGCCTTCCCCCAGAATTCCTCAGCCTGCTTGCACAAAATGGTTGGGAGACCTTTAGTAGTAGTAGTAGTAGTAGTAGTAGTAGTAGTAGTAGTAGACTTTATTGTCATTTCAACAATATACAATACAGTACACAGTGAAACGAAACAACGTTTCCCCAGAACCAAGGTGCTACATCAGACAACACGAATAAAAAAAAAGAACAGAACACAAACTACACATAACTAAAAACTTTTTAAAAAGCCACACACCTACAAATACAAGTATTTATAGTTCCAGTTTCTTCTGTAGAGTGGTGGTTGTCAGGAATGTTGGAATCCACACTTACAGGGAAGCTCTTGATATATGTTTAATAGCATTAAAGCTGGATACAAGCTCCTAAGATGAGACTACGGTATTGCAGACAAGATATGGTAACGCAGAGATGCTGGCTGAGGAATTCTGGGAGTCGGAAGTCCACAAGTCATAAAAGGGCCAAGTTTGAAGACCCCTGGATTAGGGTCTCCTACTTGAGCAGAAAGTTAGACTGGAAGACCTTCAAGGTTCCTTCCAACTCTTGTCATTCTGTTAAATTGTGGAACTCCTTGCTTGTGATGTTTTGCCTATGTAGGAAGGTTTTGATGTAAATTTTACTTAAATAATTATGTTTAGACTGTTTTCATCAAAAGCAATGCCTAATTCCAAAGATGAATAGCTTTGGAATCTGCTTTCATTTATTAGATAATCTTTCTCTTTTATAATGTTTTGTTACTTTTTCTTCTAAAGGATTCTAAAGTTGTGCAGTATTGTCTTTAATTGATTGTTAGCTTCTCTGTCTGGTACACATGCAGTACAGGTAGTCCTTGACTTACAACATTCATTTACCTACCATTCAAAGTTACTATGGTTACTATGAAAAAGGTGACTTATGACCGTTTTTCACACTTAACATCATCCTCATGGTCACATGATCGAAATTCAGATGCTTGGCAACTGGTTCATATTTATGACGGTTGCATTGTCCCAGGGTCATGTGATCACATTTGGTGACCTTCTTGCAAGCAAAGTCAATGGGGAAGCCAGATTAATTTAACAACCATGTTACTAATAATAACTGCACTGCTTCACTTAACAACTGTGTAAGAAAGGTCGTAAAATGGGGCAAAACTCACTTAATAAATGTTTCATTTAGCAACATCAATTTGGGGCTCAATTGTCATAAATCAAGGTCTACCTGTACTGGGGCATGGCATAAACCTTAAGAAATGGCCCAGCCATTCTGGTAGCACAGGCTGATCAATATCTTGGATCAAGCAGTTATGTGTGTGAGGACATAGGAAGGTACAAAAAGGACAACAGGATTTTCCTCTTATTTGGGGTGAGAGCTAAGTGGGATCTGACTTTGGAGCTTCTGACAATCTCTTGCTGCTGTTAATTAAAAAAGAGGAAAGGCTTGTTATTTGAGTTAAATCATCTCCCTCCGGAGACACCTAATAACCTTAGATAAACAACCACATGTTTTTCTATCTAAAAAAAGAAACATATACCTGCAAGTAAAAATAGAATCTCAATTACATTAACTGTGTAAGCAGTCTGTGTTGCTTTAGTAAACTATAAGTTCTGTATAATTCTCAATCTTAAACCCAGGCTCTTAACCATTTAAAATTGTACATTTTTACCTCAGTTGGTAAAGATTGATCTGCTTAAGATTACAGGATGAGGGGTTAGTGCATTTCTGTGACACCTACATGTATAGTAAAAGTGTAAGATACTTGATTCTGCTACAGAGTGAAAGCCAAATGCCAAATTCTTTTGATAAACACAGACAACAACTCTTTCCTTGATCCTGCAACTGGATCCACAACGGAGGTCCCAGCACACGTATGGCTGCCAAGGGATATAATTCATTCAGTATTGGGTCAGGAATTTCTTGCAATAAAAAATCAAGTGGTTTCCAATTAAGTTCTGGGGATCTGATAAAAGAAGATTGCATGGTACTCTTTATGGAACTCTTCAGAGGAGGGATGCTGAACTTTCACACTTTTGAGATCTGCCTAGTTATGTGATGCAATCCTTAAATGCAGCAATTTAAAATGGCCATGTTTCCTTAGGCTGGCCGCAGACCTTGATAGTCTTCAGGTGTGTTTGGGTTATAAGAGTTGAATTCTGACTCACCTGGAGAGCAGCAGGTCAGGGAAGGTTGTTTTATGTCATTATATCTGAACAGACTGTGGTACTAGGGCTTGGCTGAGGAATTCTGGGAGTTGAAGTCCACAAGTCAAAAAAGGGCCAAGTTTGAAGACCCCTGTACTAGGGCGTATGCGATTCCTTCATGTGAAACAATGAGTGGAAAAAACCCTTAATTTTTTGAGGATTATTTCCCTTGTCTTGTGTCTTGCTTAACTTGAGAATTTTGAAGAAATTTAGTGGCATCCCAGGTTGATAAACCTACTAAACGAGTTAGGAAAAGTGCCATGTTGAAAGAATGTACTAAAACAGGATGCCTTTGCTAAATCTTTAGTACTGATACTAAATCTATTTGTGATTCTCCAGATAAACTCAAGTACCTATCAGCTACAGCCAACATGGCAGCGGTAAGTGATGATGGGATGGATACATGATCAGAAGATTGGTATCCTAGCAGGAGAGCAAGAGATGGATCTTGCCCTTGCCTGCACTTTTGCATCTAAAAATGCTTACATTAAACCAGGGGTCTTCAAACTTGGCCCTTTTATGACTTGTGGACATCAACTCCCAGAATTCCTCAGCCAGGCACGCTGGCTGAGGAATTCTGAGAGTTGAAGTCCACAAGTCATAAAAGGGCCAAGTTTGAAGACCCCTGCATTAAACTCTTGGGGAAATTATGTTTCGTCTGAGAAACTCCCACTTAGGATGATAAAAATGATGGGAGAGGGAAGTATTTACCCTAACTGGCCATTTTTGGTGGGAGAGGGAAGTATTTACCCTAACTGGCCATCCAGTTGCTTCTTTCAAAATATTTGATGGGACATCTAATTCTGCATTTTAGCTCTCTTTGAAAGGGAGTGAAGTGTATCAGTTAAAAACTAATTTAGACTAGAGGCAGAAGAGAAGAAGTATCTGTGGAGACCCAAAGGTGCTTTTCCCCCCCAAAAGGTAACTGGACATTCTTAGTTTTTTCTTTGAAAATGTTTTGCTTTTTATCCAAGAAGCTTCTTCAGTTCTAACTGACTGGTGGAGAATGGAAGGAAGCTTCTTGGATAAGAAGCAAAATGTTTTCAAAGGGGAAAAAAAAAGTCCAGTTGCCTTTTGGAAAAAAGCATCTTTTGGAGAATCACGACCTGGATGACTGAGAATGTCCATAAATATATCTGTGGAGACGCAACACTGGCAATTGGTTCAATATGAGTGCAGATTTAAACAGCCTCCAGGTTGCCCTTTACTTGCATTGTAACAAGAAGCACAACATTCTGACCCTTCCTTAGTATTTGTGTCTAGCTGAAAGTCCCAGTAAAAGCCATTCATGTCAATTTGCATTTACCATTGTCGAAGATTTCTTGTGTCCAAGGTCATCTGAGCCATGGATGGCCCATCCACCAAGATCAATATATATATTTTGCCATTTTTCAACCATTTCCATTTTGAAGTCTACTTTCATTTAAATGTAGTATCTCACAAAAAAAAATCTGTGTTAACCAGTACTGAGGACTGGTGATCTTGCTGCAGCTCATGAAAGCTTATGTAACAGAATAACAAAGTTGGAAGGGACCTTGGAGGTCTTCTAGTCCAACTCCATGCTCAAGCATGAAACCCTATCATTTCAGACAAATGATTGTCCAATCTCTTCTTAAAGAACTCCAGTGTTGGAGCACCCACAACTTCTTGAGACAAGCCGTTCCATTTGTTAATTTTCTAGCTGTCAGGAAATTTCTCGTTATTGCTAGACTGGATCTCCCTTTGATAAGCTTCCATCCGTTGCTTCTTGTCCTGCTTTCTGGTCCTTGGAAGAATAGGTTGACCCCCTCTTCTTTCTGGTAGCCCCTTAGATATTGGAAGATTGCTATCATGTCATCCCCCAGTCCTTCTATTCATTAAACTAGGCATACCCAATTCCAGCAACTGTTCCTTATATGTTTTAGCCTCCAGTCCCCTAATCATCTTTGTTGCTCTTCTCTGCACTCTTTCTAGGGTGTCTTCTAATAAAAATTATACTGTACCCAGACTCCTTTTGCCTCATCATTTGATGGTTCCTTATGAATGGAACAATTTTTCTTTCAGGACATTTAGTTTGAGTAACGACAGATAGTTTGGCTAGAACAGTAATTTAGCAATCACTGAGAAATTTATACTTAAACAGAGTTCTCACCAATGCTTTAAAAAGATTAGAAGTTAAGAATAAATGACACTTTTACCTTGGTTAATCTTGCTTAACTTGCTTCTTGAGACAAAAAAGGGATTCAGATGCTTGAGGCATGGCTAAAAAAACAAAGCAGTCACCTGAGCCACTTAGTTACAAACTTGAATTACCATATTTGTTTGTCCTTCTAAAGTTACTGCAGGAGAGACATAACACAGTGGGGCAAAAAAACCTGTTTCATCTTGAGCAGAATTGGCAAATGTTCTGTGTGCACTTGAGTGAGCAGTTCAAGGCACTTTAAATATCATTCATGAAAGGGTTTGTGATCATGGTTTTGTTTGCATCAGATAAATATTTTTATTCTGAGTTGTCTGCTAGATGTAACGAACCGTTTCCTCTAACAGACAATCTCCTAAATAGCTAATGCCTTAATAGATGGTGGCTTGAAAAATATACAATAAAAGGTTGGTTTCTTTGCCATATGTTCCATTAATTAAGTTGTTGTTAGTTCTATATACTGCCTATTGTGGGAACTTAAGACAGCATGCAGTCTCCATTTTGCTCCCATAACAATCTGGGAAGGATCTGGTTGGGAGAAAGTGGCTGGTTCAACGTCAACATCACTCAGTAACTTTTCTTGGCATGAAGTAGACTTAAACTTAGCTCTCCTTGTCCCTATCCAACACCTTTGCCACCATCCCACTTTAGAATATTTCTTACAGGCAGCTCCACAGTCAGTTACAATTAGCTCACAGAACTCCCTATAGCTTTCCCGAAATAACTTAGAAAAGAGGAATCTGCTTTGTATTACAATGATTGATGATCTCAGATCTATTCAGACCTGGCAAGAAACCTTGGGATGGCCAGGCTCCAACATCTGAGGCCACACTCTGGGAGGAAAGATGCTCTCTATGAAGAAGTTTGGCTGGTCTTGCAAGAACTTTTGAACTGTGTTAAATCTTACATTATCAGATCTATTTCCTTCCCCCAAATAGCGGGCAGATTAACCTTTTCATATTAAATAACCATGATAATAAGAGCCTTCCGGCCTGAAAGAGATTTTGTAGAGAGATTGAAATACATACAAAATACATACAAGAGAGGGAACAATCTGTTCTCTGGAAAGAAAAGCAGGATGCAAATTAAATAAGCGTTCCCATAATTAAACTACATGATGGTTGTTTTTATATTCATTATCCTGTTTGAATCTATAGAACCGAAGGGTATACCGATTGCCACAAAATGTCTGAATTTACAAGGCGATAATTATTAGCAGTTGCAGAGGAAAAGTTTTAATGATAACTTGGTACAGAAAAGAAAGCCCACTGTTGTTCTTTAGGGAGAATTCAGAGTGTTTCCAGATGTTAGCCTGTACCCTCCCTGCCTTGACTTTTTCTTGGTATCCTCCTCTTGAACCGATATTAGATAGGCAATGTAATGTTCTCAGAAGGAAGGTATGTGACTGCTATCAAGCATGAGTTTCTATTACTTCTCCTGTTCAATCAGGACTATGGAGAACTAACTGTACCCTTCAGAGTGGATTGATTCCAAAAATGAAAAGAAACAATACAGTGTGGTTCTTCAAAGTGAAGATTGGTCTGGCGGGAGTTTTAATTTCAACATCTTATGAGCTTGGAAATCAGTAATGGGATTCAGCTGGTTCGCACCGGTTCACTAAATTTTGCTGAGTTCAGAGAACCGGCTGAATGCACACTGCTTCTGGAAGTCCAGTCTAGGCCTGGAGGAGGCCTCCCAGGCCTAGAACGGCCCACCAGAAGTACGTGGATGCCACTTCTGGAAGTCCATTCTAGGCCTTGGAGGCCCAGGCCTGCATCCAATAAGAGAACCGGTTGTTCAGGTATTTGAATCCCACCACTGGCTTGGATAATAAAATTAGTCCTGTTTGCTTCTGATTGGCCTTTGCACCTAACTAGCATTCCTTGTGAAAGCACCTATGCTAGCCCCTTATTTAGATAACGGTTAATGTTTAAGGACACAGGGAAACTAAAAGCAGAACCGCCCAGGAAGGCCTCAACTTATGACCAATCACTTAGTGACTTTTTAAAGTTATGATGGACCTGCCAGGGGGATACCCAACAATTGCGCCCCTGGTCACACGACCACACTTTGGGCATTGAGTAGGCTGCATTTTTGCAGCAAAACTGCATCCACAGCAAACCATTGGTTCTCTTAATAATCGCAGCATTTGCATACTGACCATTGCAAAAAAGATAGTGAAATTGGGTTAATCGTGTGCTTATGACTATCATGACCATGAAGGGCAGGCTCCATTATGACCATAACTCGTTTAATTGTATAAAATGGCACACAGCCTCTTATCTGTTTCTTTAGGGTTCCCATGCATCATATGAATCCCTACTATGGAATAAAACAGGTCCATTTTGAGAATCATGTGAGCTTTTTGTGACTTTAGCTTGTAAATGATTTCCATATGTTTGCTGAGCTCAGAGTAAAAGGTTTTCAGTTTGAAATGTTGGCTCTCCTTCCCCCACCTTGAAACTCTCTTAAAGGGAAGAACAAACCCTGTGTTCTGTTTATCTGACCACCACCTTTAAGCCTCATGTGCGAACTGTTGAACCCGCACCAATTTTTCCTTCTCTTTATCTTAATTATTCCACCATCTCCTTTCCTTGGTATTTCATTTTGGTTTTTAAATGTTGGTCCCTATGTTACTGCATAAAACATTTTGGCTGTATTTTTCATCAGAGTTCATGATCTCTTTCAACTAGGAGCAATTTGAAAGGGATCCAGGTTCTCCTGAAATCTCTTGCACACTTTCCAGATTTCATATATTTTTTTAGTCCTTTGGGTGTTCCCCCTTAAGATGACCTAGGATTCATCCTAGGATGAATGATTTCCCCATTCTGTCTTGTGTCCAAGTTATGATTTACTTTTCCTAAACTAATAGCCTGGTCACAGGCACCATTCAGTCTGATTAGTGATGGAGCCATTCACAACACTTGTTGGACCTCTCCATTTGCATCTGAACCATGACACAAACATACCTTGGCATCTTATTTCTGTCCAGTAGAGGTCTAAGTGGCTGCCCAAAGTGGCTGCCCAAAAATAACTCCAAAGTGCATAAAATCTGCTAAACTTTGTCACTCATCTCCTCAGACCTGAGCGACCAGCTGGGAGCAGAGGCAATTGGTTGTAGAGATAAAGCTTGGCAATGGAGCCAGGAAAGATTATGGTGGTCTAGTCTTCTACTGACTCAAGGATGGTTGGAGAGCACTACATTTTCAACAGTGAGGAAAGAACCTCACATACAGAGCATGGAGAGTTGGTTTTACGGCTAAGAATGGCACACACACACACACACACATTTTTTTCCTACTGCTGCCCACAATGTTGTCAACGCTGCTAACATCGGATGTTCTTGCTTTGACAACAGATGAAAATGCAGCCATTTTCTCTATGCTTTTAGAATCAGTTGGTGCTGGGAGGGGGATTGGGATGAGAGTCCAGTTAGTCATCATAATAAAAAATCTGCCGTGGGAATCCAAGGACAAACTGGGTCCAGAGCTGATAACGTTTTAGGGGGCTGGAGAGCTGGGGAGAAAGCCCGTGCTTCAAGCTAATTGGGGAATGTGCTTTATGACTGTTTATTGGGAGTGGGGATCATACTCTGTTACTTTGTATCCAGGGGAGGGGAATTTAGTTTTGGGGTTCAACTATCTAGTGCCGATACGTTGTTTCCTGAATAAAAGATTCTTTAAGGAAAACAATGCCTCGAAGTTCTTTTGAAGGGTTTCATCTGCTGGAACCATGACAATTGTCTTTGCCTCACCCCAGAACATGAGTGAGACAGGCTTCAGTTGTGCTTAGCTGTACTGGCGTTAATATTTTCTTCCATTCCAAAATTCACCCAGGGCAACTTCAGGATATATAAAACCAATTAGGTCTTCTTGCCCTTCATTTGGAGGGAAGATGTACGACTGAAGTCACTAGAAACAGGCAATAAAATAATAATAAAATAATAAAAAACCTTTATTGTCAAAGTACAACATGTGTACATTGAGATTAGCTGAGCCTCCCCCGTGCTCTCTCCCCCCAACACACAAACAAACCCTCCATCCCACCACCATGTGAACCAACTACACCACACACCGGCCTCCCAAGTCAATTCTGCATAAGATTATGTCCCATTTAAAAGCCTAACAGCCCACGGATAAAAGCTATTCTTCAGCCTGTTGGTACAGCTGGCTATATTCCTATATCTCCTACCAGGGTGTGAGTCATCCCTGAGAATCTTCCTCACTCTTCCAAGGCAACGAGCCCTGGCGATGTCATCCAGTGGTGTCAGGGAACAGCCTGACACCAGAATAATGGCAGAATGGCAATAGGTGGAGCACATTTCTTGCTGCTGTATTTTTGAGCTGACTCAAGAATGCAGGGATAGCCATGGGGAAGCCCAGAGAGTGGGCTGGAATGGGGCCGATTCAAGTTCAGATCTTGATGTGGTCAAGAAAGTTATTGCTCATCCCACTAGCATCTTCTTTAAGCCCTGAAAGATTGTTGTGGAAATACAATGTATATGGGGAGAACACAGACGTGTGCGTCATCTTGAGCTCCTTGAAGTAGGAGTAAATATATCTAAATTGGCGATAAACATAATGTACACTATACATGGATGGTTCTAGCAGTATATTTATTCCTTCACATTTTGTGCCGTTTCATGTTTCCCTGATTTAACAAAAAACACAAAAAACCCAACAGTGTCTGGTCTACAGCTGATAAATCTCTTTTTGACTCCAGTTACTTAAAGAGATATTAAGTCTAAAATACTTTAATGTAGGAATGTGGAAACATATTGAATTTCATTGTAGGCTAGATACGGTATATAACTTTACTGAAGTTGGGTTGTATGATAGAGCTCTGGACATCAAAATGAGTCAAACCAAATTCTTCTGAGACCCCATAAAATATATAGCTAAATTTATTGGAACCATATAAACCTTGAGATCTTGTTACTAATGGGAAGAACCATGAAAGGTGAGGTTTGATATGGAAAGTTGAGAGAAGTATAGGATTATATGGTGCTTTCAGCTTGTAAGAGTGTTTGGGCTGAAAGCATGGAAAGTAAGCTTTCAGCCCAGAATATGGAAAATTGAACATGGTGGCTGGGTTGTAAAAGAGCAGCAGACTTTGTAGTCTTCAATGTGAAAGTCAGCTAGGAGCAGCCTGGGAGTAATTTTAGCATGAAGACCAATTGCTACAAATGAATGGCAATTTTTAAAGTCAAAGAAGGTGAAGATTCTTATTAAATACATTATTAGAAAATAATTTGTACATTTAATTTCAGTGAAGTGGAAATGAATATAACATTTTTATACTTCCTAATCCAGTGCCATCCATGTTCTATTCAAAGGTGAAGTGTGAGCCTCACATACCGTGACAAAGAAATTAAGGCAGGTTTCCTTTAATATTCTTGGGGGTGACTTTGTTTTAAACCTTCTCTTAAACAATATATTCAGTAGTTTAGATTTTTGAATCATCACTTTGCTCATTCACTCTACATGTCAAGATCTCAAAAAGTCTTTTAACTGCAAAGAATCCCTTCTCTCTCCAAGGTTCATTGTGTTTGGCAAGTCTCCAGGCTTTCTCTCTCGTGCCCTGCTTTTTTATTGCTTCTAGATTATTGCTTCATTTGTAGGGCTGAGAGAAAGGTAGGACTATAACTTAGTCTCCTGATTGGTAGCTTGATGCCTTCACCACTGTACCAAACTGGCTTTTTCATATATAATTAGAAGAATCATTTTATCGTATTCATCAGAGAATTGTTATTTTTACAAAGAGAATATCTGAGCTTGGGCCCAAGGCCAAACATTTTGTGAATCTTGCCTTAACTACTTCTTTTAGCAAATACCTTTAACCCAACTGAGTAAAACCTCAGGTTTGTCAGGCTATTGAGCACAGGTTTGAAAATGCAAGGAATAAAGTTCACATTTTTGTAATCATTTTTTCATACTTTTTAATATGCTTTTCTACATTCCTTGATGGTTTTAGGTCTACATATTTATTTGTCTATCAGTACATGCTACATACATACAAACATACATATGAGTGGCACAAAGTGCTATGGAAAGATACATGTTTGGCATTACAGGAAGATCTGCATGTGGATTAGAGAACAAACGAAAGCATATACCAGGGGTAGGCAACCTCGGCTCTTTTATGACTCATGGACTTCAACTCCCAGAATTCCTGAGCCAGCCAAGCTGGCTCAGGAATTCTGGGAGTTGAAGTCCATGAGTCATAAAAGAGCCGAGGTTGCCTACCCCTGGCATATACAATATCATCAAGGGAGTAAAAGAATGGAAATGGAAACGGGGCTGGTCACCTAGCAAGAAGAACTGATGGCAGGTGGACCACGGCAGTGATAGAATGGATCTCACTTGATAAAAAGCATCCACGAAAAAGACCTAAAACGAGATGGATCAAGGACATCAGCAAGTATTGCCGTTATGATATTGGGTCAAATAGTTATGAAGGCAGGACTGCTGATACTTTTGCTATCATTTCTTCTTTCAGTTGTCTCCTACCAAAGGTTGAATGATAACCATCAATGCTGTGTTGTGTTTTTTTTCTTTTGAAGTTAAGGTTAGATTTTTATTTTTTCAAAACATAGGCAGTTTTTTCAGCTGGTGCTGGTGATGACCTATAAAGCCCTAAATGGCTTGGGTCCGGGATATTTGAGGGAACACCTGCTGCCAGCATCAAGTTCCCTTCGTCCAGTGCGCTCCCACAGGGAGGGTCTCCTCAGGGTGCCGCCGGTTAAAGACTGCCGGCGGGTAACACCCAGGGGGAGGGCCTTCTCAGTGGGTGCGCCTGCCCTGTGGAACCAGCTGCCTGCGGAGCTTAGGACCGCCCCCAACCTCCGTTTATTCCGCCGGGACCTGAAGACCTGGCTCTTCGAGCTCTCTGGCCCAGGCTGAGAATATTTTTAATTTTAATTTTAACTGGGTTTTAATTTTCTCAGGGTTCTATTTAATCTTTTTTAATTTGTTTTAACGTTTGTATTGACTTTCTTTTAAATGCCCTGTAAACCGCCCTGAGTCCTTCGGGAAAGGGCGGTATATAAATCTAAATAAATAAATAAATAAATATTTTTTTTGTTAACACTAAAAGCTCTTTAGATTCAGATCTAATGACCATGTGAATGGGTGAGTTCCAAGGAATAATAGAGATTTAGGCTAGACTGGGTAGTGGAAAAACATTGAGGAGGAAGAAAACTTCACACCATTTCTGTACTGCCAAAACAATTTCATGGGAATGTCTGCAATGTCACCAGGAGTGGAGCTTGACGATAGTTTTACTTTCCTTGTGTATAACAGTGGCCAGCCAGATGCTTCAGGAATATTCAAAAGCAACTGAAAATAGATATATTTTACCTAACCTTTTTTTTCTTTCCATCCTGTGCCTTCATCCATCAGCATTTCCTTAGCATTTACATAGCAAGTTGTTTTCATTAATATTACTGCATTCTAAATTCTGTGGACCAAATGAAAGAGACCAAAATCAAACAAAAATCTAGTTAATGACAAGGATTTGTTTTCAAGAGGATGCATAAAGTGATCCTATGATTTTCTTTACATTTTAAAAAAGAAATTCTATACATGTTTGTTGGATCTAATTTGGTTCTTACATTCATAAAGCTCAACCGAAAACTTCAAATTCAAACTCTGTTTCGATAAGATTCAATTCCAGTTTATCTGTTGTCACTCATGAATATTATGATGTAAATGTATTGCGATGTAAGATGCATGCTTTAAACTTTTTAACACCTTAGTTTTACATTTTACTCAGTTGCCTTGAGGATCATTCTTTAGTGAAAGGTTGAGGTATAAATTCATTAAATAGATCAGTAAATTAAAGGTGTGGTGAGAGATGCTCCTTCAGAATTTTAACTTCATCAATTATTGTAATAATGCCCAATAATATATGTATGTATGTCAAGTGTAACAAAGACCTGGAAATTAAGAAAATTATTAAAAATAAGGGCCAACTATGTTTGATACTTTGACTTTGGTTTTAAATAAGGTACAAGTACGTAACTAATTATTTTTGAAGATGGTTGAAAAATCTCAGAAATATATTCTGCAACTTTCCACTGCTAATGCTTCTTCTGCCTGTTTATTTTCTCAGCTTATGATTTTCCTGCACACAAAGATATCTGGTTTTACATTAGGATCTAAATGGTATTGTAACAATGCGGGCTGATTTTTTTTGGTGTGTGTGTGTGTGTCAATAAACAGAAATTTCCAACAAACTCAAAAGAATGGGTTGCAGCTGAGGGTAGGGGGAAGACACAGGGACAGAAATCCCATTGGACCAAATTAAAGCATATCTACAAAACAAAATTGTGTGTTTGTGGAAGTAAAAGAGAAAGCCTTGGTTAGAAATTAACTTCGAAATGGAATGAGTATTCCTCATTATTCCCCTTCTTAAACCTTGAGTTAATCCTATACTGATGTTAATGAAGATTTGCTTCATTTGACAAAGGAGTAACCAGGGCCTAATAAATCCTGCTGACTAGATAGTTCTCAACAGCATTTGTTTATTCTTCCTCTGACACTTCATATGTTAATAAAGGAAAGAGCTGATTTTACATGTCCTGGCACACATACATTTCAAATCAACAATTAATGCTGTTTGCCATGGGGTGAAAAACACTGTTAGTAAAATTACATATAGTATGGTGTGGCTTCAGAAAATGAAATTAATATTTAAAAACAAAGGTTACGTAAGGCTGCCTTGTTCCAGGTGCACCCAACCATAGCACAAACTTTTCCTTTTTTGGACAAGTCCCCTGGGTGTTACCTTCCACTCATCCCCAGTCTAAGGGTGAGATCAGTTTAAAGTTGCCCTTATAATAGAATAGTATAGCAAACATTAGCTATTGCTTGCTTAAAAGCCCTGAAATTAAGCCAGTATTTAGGACAGGTCAAGGTAATGGACATGCAGCAGAGAGATCCAGGGTCAAATTGATCATGTAGGGGAAAAGGGGAAAAGGGAGCATTAGGTATGCCATATGGAACTCCTGAAGAAAAGATGTATATCTAATAAATACATAAATAAAAATATAAATGGTGTATTTTTTATTTTTATTTTTATTTTAATCCCATTTATATCCCGCCCTTTTCCGAAGACTCAGGGCGGCTTACAATTTAAGCACAAACCAATGTGCTTAGCAATAGCCTTCATTCTATGTATATGCCTGCTTATTAGGGCTTTCGCCCCCCCCCAAGCGGCATTATTACAAAGTCAGCTTATTGCCCCCAACAATCTGGGTGATTTGATGAATAATATATGAACAAACATGAATTTAACATATCACATGAAGTGGGGCTGGCAATGAAGAACTATTTGGTATTTGGCATTTGGACCAATTAAATGGCAATGGGTTGGTTGAGATCAGAAGAAATATAAGCAACAGCTACGTAGGAAAAAAAGAAGGAAGCATCAGTTCAAATAAACTGCATTATGATGTAAGGATACTCACTGACTTATGACCATTCATTTAGCAACTGTTTAGAACTTACAGTGCACTGAAAAAAATGACTTACGACTAGTTTCCTTGCATTTACAACTGTCACAATGTCCTGCAGTAACATTCAGGCACTGTGTTATGAACCAGCCTGCTACCAGCCTTGCAATAAGGCTAACCCATGTTCAAACAGTAGAGACTGGAGAGCGTCTAAGGCTGGAAAGCGTCTGCCAAGATTTATTACTCAAACAACAGAACAAGAAACAAAAACACTGGAACTTGAATCCTCAAACGGAAGGGTTGCTTTCAGCAACCAGCCCTTCCCCAAACACTCCTTTTATTTAGAGATCAGGGCGTGGCCTCCCTGTGCCTCCTCCCGAGGAGTCCCACAGCCTTTCTCTGTTTGGTCCTGCTCGACTGCCTCCTGCGTCGGGCGTCCTTGAACAGGGCCAGCTGTGGGTCATCATCCTCCGCACTATCGGGCTCACGCAGCTGAGAAGAGGGCCCCGGCTGGGGGCTCTGCGAAGCCTCCAAACCATCATCAGCCGGTTCGTCTTCCACACACTCCTCCTCCCCCTCATCTGAGTCATCCGAGACATCTGAGCCGGCTGCCGGACCCACAGGCTGGCCCTGAGTCACAACACACTGGGCAACTGGCATGCATTTACAATGGATCAGCATTTGGAACCTTGCCAGCCAGCTTCTGACAAGCAAAGACAATGGGAGAACCGAAATTTGTTAAATGACCGCCTGATCTGCTTAACGAACATGACAAAAACGTCATGTCATGGTTATGTGATAACTCCATAACCACAATCCTTAGCAATGGAACCTCTAATCCCAATTGTGGATCTAAGTCATGGACTACCTGCATTGACTAGTGAATGATTATAGTAAACATATTTATTCAGTCTTTAGTTTTCATCTGTCATCGACGACCAAGCCAGACTTGGAAGGAAACTATAACTTCGTGTAAAATTCTCAAGCAGTTAAGAGGATTGGGAGATAATTTAATAGGCTTTCTGATTTAAGAAGCTATTCAAATTGTGAATTTGGTGAGCACAAGGGATTTAGAAGTTATTAAAATGTTAGTTACATATGGCCCTAAACTACAGTAAATTATTTAAACCCACTGAAATAATTGCAGCTACCTAGTCTACAGGGGTCTTCAAACTTGGCCCTTTTATGACTTGTGGACTTCAACTCCCAGAATTCCTTAGCCAGGCACGCTGGCTGAGGAATTCTGGGAATTGAAGTCCACAAGTCATAAAAGGGCCAAGTTTGAAGACCCCCTGACTTAGGACCAGCTCCTTGTAAATAATTTAAATCCCATCAATTTCAGTGGGTTTTTAAATGTTTCATTTTTCTGTGTGTTACGTATAAAATGTAACTTATAATAGATTCTTTGATGTGTACATGTGCCTTCAAGTCAGTTTTGAATCTTAGCACCTACCTAGACAAGTCCCTGCAGTTTTCTTGGCAACATTCTCAGAAATGGTTTGCCTTGGTCTCCTTTTTTTTCTTCCTACAGGTGAGGAGTGGATTGGCTCCAGCAGCAGTTTCATCATCCTTTAATTATCTCTGATTGTTTATTTCCTTTTCCTGCAATACTCCCCTTCCCCCATTAAGAGGGAAATCCAGAACTGGAAACATGTGGATATCTTTGATGCCCTTAACACTGTGAGGTGGAGTCTGATATCTCCAGCAACCTTCAAAGACCTCTTTTACATCTGGATTAATTATATGCATTTTTATCTTTTATTTCACCAGACTGCATTTGCGAAATCTTCAGGTGCGGAGTTTGAGGGTGCAGTGCCAGGAGGAAGTGTATTTTGAAATGTCTATAAGAAACGGCATACTTTTGTAGAGCTGAAATTTTTATATTTCTGTCTGCATTGATTATCTTGAGGGAAAAAATGATGAAAGAAAAGGTTTTAAAAATAGGCCTAAGACCAAAGGTTGCTGTTACTTTCTGAATGATGCTCTGTGACAAAATTGTAATCAGGTACCCTTCATATTACAAGCTCCTTTTGGAAGAGTCAGATTTTGGTCTTAAATGTAACCTGTATTTACCTTTGATAACATAAAGGTGACATTAAATCCCCACATAGAACAGAGCTGTTGATCATAACACTGAAGAGCTGAGTTATGCCACATTGAATTGGAATAAAAAATAGAAATATAATATCTGCTCAGTCAAGGCACCGCTAATCCAGCACTGCTCAAGTTTCAGGGAATTGAACAAAACATCTCTTTATGTGGGAGAAGTGCGTCTAGAAACTTTTTGTCCATGGTGTATTTTTTTTTATCTGACTCCTGTAATGAAAATGACTTTCCCACATTTGAGTTTCACTTTATGCCCCAAAAATGTGTTATCTGGTTTCGTGTATGCAATTAGCTGCCTTGTATAAATGGGTAAAATCATTTGTGCATCAATTATACATTTTTTTGGCAAGTTGCCTAGGACTGCTTCAGTAAATAAATCCCTCTTCTTCCCCCCCCTCCCAATTCCACACCCCCCCCCTCCACCCCTATTTTAACAATCAGCAGGACCTGGATTTGGTTTCCGTCATGAATGACAGGTTTCCTCTTTCTCAAGGCCAAAAAATATATTCTTGGTAAGCTTTAAAGATAAGTTAGAAGTTGTGTTTCATTTCCTCCTAAGATGATGATAAGCAGTATATATTTAGCACCACTTCTTCCTATATGATTTTTTGACACTAGATTATTCAAGCATATACGGTAGGACTGTTGAAGTGGGGAAGAGACACTAATTGAAATTTGTACAGAAGGAAAGCTGGCTGATTTCTTTTTTAGGAATACTGGAAATTTTTTGAAGGTGACACTTTTCATTCCTCAGAAAAGAAATCATGTGGAATTTGCTTATGTGGTGTCAGTTGTTAAGAACTGAAGAAAACTAAGATTTGCATAGTAGACACGAATCCGTGAAATACTGGTGGTGTTCACTAAGCTCTCCATTTTCATGATGCATTCCGAAATGTTCTGGTTAATCAACAGGTGTCAAACTCGATCGTGTCACATGATGTATCATGACGGGTTTTGCTTTTGCGTGGCCTGAGCATGACCCATGATGCATCTGGCCAACCAGTTTGACACGCCTGGGTTAATCTGTTTCCTCCCCCTTGATCCATATTGTTATTTGTCTGCTGAGAAAAAGATTTTGGCAGTGCTTTTTTTGTAAAAGAAAAAGGAGCCGGAACTCACACATGTCATACAACCTGCCTTGCTTACCCTACAAGGTTTCATCCAAAAAAGGTGCCGGAACTCCGTTCTGTGCGTTCTATGAGAAAAAAAGCCCTGGATTTTGGAATTGTGGTTTGTAGGACCTGATACGACTTCTGTCCAGTGATAGGCTGGGCAAAGAGAAGGCTTTGAGGCAGATGAAATTGTTCTGCCTCTGTTAGGGTTAAGGCCTTTAAGTCGGTTTCCACTATACCCCATAATAACATCAGATAAATACTAATCATGAAATGATTCAAGCCCATTTTCTGCAGTGACTAGAGCAGAGATCCCCAACCTTTTGGGCACCAGGGACCAGTTCCGTGGAGAAAGTTTTTTCCGTGGACCGGAGAGTGCGTGGTTTTGTGTGCTGCCTGCATCTCGCTTCTTTCTGCAGCCCAGTTGCTGGCATGCTGCGGCCCGATACTTGTCCACGAACCGGGGGTTGGGGACCCCTGGACTAGAGCACAACTAGTGTTTTCTTCTTAATTGCTTTTCGTTTCTACAGATATTGGACTGTAATCATAATATTAAGACTTGGTGTTGTGATTCAGGGTCACCCTGTGGGTTCGGCAGTTGGGTCGGATGACTCAGAGGAGGAGGAGGAGGGGGGTGTTGAAGACCTTGCTGAGGGGGTTGAACATCTTGCTGATGAGAGCCCTCAGCCAGGCCCCTCCCACTTGGTCACCACGGAGACCCAGCTGTGTGAGCCTGACAGTGTGGATGAAGATGACCCACAGCTGGCCCTGTTCAAGGACGCCCGACGCAGGAGGCAGTCAATTAGGAGTAAACAGAGGAAGGCAATGGGGCTCCTCGGAAGGAGGCAGAGAGAAGCCACGCCCTGAACTCTATATAAGGGGAATGTGTGGGGAGGGCTGGTTTGCTGAAGGCAACCGCTTGGATAGTTCGTGTTTCTTAAAGCTCCTGTTTCTTGGTTTGTGTCTTGTTTGTTTTTGTAGCTATAAATTTGGCAGGCGTAATTCCAGCCTCTTGCCGTTTGTAAAGGGGTTGTCCCTGCCTTTTCTGCAGGGCCGGTAGCAGGCTGGTACAGAACACTTGGTTTCTCTGACTAACAAAGTTGCTGACTTCACATCAGCAGAGAGAGAGCCAACTTCTAGTGCAGAATGAAGATTGTGAAGAAAATTGGAAAATATCTATTGTTCATATCCATTCAGATATATTGATTCTAAATTGAAAATCAGTTTGCTTGCTGGGATTCCACTACTGTACTCTTTCATAAGCACAAACCTGTGAATCAGAGGCCAAAGAACGCTATTGTCTTTCAATATGTTTGTAGTTTCTCCATCTTGATAGAATTGCTGCTGCTGTTATTTTACGTATTTTCCTTCCTAAACTATTTACGTAGGTTTGTTTTTTTCCTTCTAGTCTTTGCGCAAGAACAATGTACCAAACGACTGAATCCTTAAACATTTTATGTAAAAAAAATCAGTTAGATTTTTAGATTTTATTAGATTTATATACCGCCCTTTCCCAAAGGACTCAGGGCGGTTTACAGGGCATTTTAAAATCACATCAATATAAAATACAAAGTTAAAAGAGAATTAAAAGTTTAAATTATCCCTGAAAATAAAACCCCAGTTAAAACTTTATGAATGTATTAAAATATAAGGATGGTAAGATGTATTAACAAAGTATGTTTTGAAACTATACATTTATATATGATAGTGTTGATCTGTGTTTTATTGGGTAACCTTTTATTTAAATACCGGTATGTGCTTAAGTATGAGAGCCAGCAGTGTGTGGCAGCAGCCAAAAAAGCCAACACAATCCTAGGTTGCATTATCAGGGGGATAGAATCAGGATCATGTGAAGTATTAGTACCACTTTATGAAGCCTTAGTAAGATCACACTTAGAATACAGTACTGCATCCAGCTTTGGTCACCATATTATATAAAAAGACTCTGGAAAGAGTGTAGAGAAGAGCAAAATAGATGATTAGGGGACTGGAGGCTAAAACATATGAAAAACTCGTCCCAGCTTCTGCCAACCTAGCAGTTCGAAAGCACGTAAAAATGCAAGTAGAAAAATAGGGACCACTCCGGTGGGAAGGTAACAGCGTTCTGTGCGCCTTTGGCGTCTAGTCATGCCGGCCACATGACCACGGAGACGTCCTCGGACAAGCGCTGGCTCTTCGGCTTTGAAACGGAGATGAGCACCGGCCCCTAGAGTCGGAAACGACTAGCACGCATGTGCGGGGGAACCTTTACCTTTACCTTTAGACTAGACCAGTGAAAAGGACCAGGGGTGACATCATAGCAGTGTTCCAGTATCTAGGGGGCTACCACAAAGAGGAGGTCAACTTATTTTCCAAAGCACCAGAAGACAACACAAGGAACAAAGGATAGAAACTAATCATGGAGAGAAGCAACCTAGAACTAAGGAGAAATTTCCTAACAGTGGGAACAATTAATTAGGGGAATGGCTTGCCTTCAGAATTTATGGGTGCTCCATCACTGGAGGCTTTTAAGAAGAGATTGGACAGCCACTTGTTTGAAATGGTATAGAGTAGATGTCAACCTGCGGGCCGGACGCGTCATGGGGAAACCGTGCCCACCCCATTGCCTGCAATGGGGAAAAAGCTCCGATACGTTGCGTGACGTCACATGGTGTCGTGAGTTTGACATCTGGTAGAGTGCTTGAGCAGGGGGCTGGACTAGAAGACCTCCAAGGTCCCTTACCGCTCTGTTATTCTGTTATTTCTTATGTAAGGAACTTTTACAATACAGCACTGAAAATAAATCATCCAGAAAGAATAAAAACATTTAAGGTGTCCTTTCCAGGTAATTGTGAAACCAGTATTGTTTACAGTAATCGGTTCCATGTGTGTGTGTATGTGTATGTACTCGGTGCATGCTTCTATTTCATACAAAGCAAGTGGACCCTGATTTATATCCCTGGTACGAGTAACCTAGCAACGTCACTGAGGAAGTTATTCTCTGGAAACTCTCTGAAGGCATTCTGTTAAACATAAGCGAAGCAATTGGTAAAACAGAGGTCAAGAACTGTTTAACAGCCTCTTCAAAAGGGACTATTGTTTTTTGTTGACTTAAGAAAAGTGATCTCAGAGATTTTTTTTTAAAGCCTTTAGCTGTAAATTGTGAGAGAGCTATTTTAGAAGATTAGCACTGCTGTAATTTCTAACTCCAAATTGTATCATGTTGCTTACATATCTTAGAAAAGGGTCTTATAACAATCTCTAAGCTAACGTATAAGTTGGACTCTTCATATAATTTCAGGAAAGACACTGTCAGGTGGGTGTTTTTAAAATATGAATAGAATAAATAGAGATCTGAAATACTATGCACTACTGTGCTAAGGATTTGAATAAGTGCATTGGCCTACATTATTTCTTTAATGAAAGTTAAAAGATGTAAAGTTGTAGTTACCCATAACCGCAGATGTTGTTTAATCCAACCTTCTACATATGCAACTGGTTTTAAAACTTCTTTTAAAAGAAATTTTCTTCTCTATCGGGAAGTTTCTTCACTATCAAGACATTTCTCCTTATTTCCAGGTTGAATCTCTCCTTGATCAGTTTCCATCCCTTATTCCTTGTCTGGCCTTCAGGTGCTTTGGAAAATAGGTTGACCCCCCCTCCTCTCTGTGACAGCCCCCCCCCCCAAATATTGGAACTTGTTTCTGATTGCAAAATCAAGGATGAAAGTGAATATCTCATGTCTCTGAACGTCAAGCCAAATCAATTCCTGCTCTTCAAACTTCATGGAAATCCCTCCAAAAAAAATATATCGTACAACTGAAAAATGGGCATTTTTAGAATGGTAAAATGTCACTTTGGGGTATAAATTGTAGTCTGGAAGTAGCTTGCCCTCAGGAGGTTTTCCTACCACCAGAGGAAAATATTTATAGCTCAGGATTGAAATGAGGGGTCCTTGGTGCTCTCTGAGCTTGGTTGTTTTCTTGCAGACGTTTCATTACCCAAACTATGTAACATCATCAGTGCTAGTAAGGAGTGGGGTTTGCTCTCGCTTTATGTTCTACTGGCTTACCCTGTCACTGTTGGTGGGTGTAGTCTTCTTTAGTTGGGCTGTTTACTGTTTACCTTCTTTGGCAATTCCTTGTTTGGGTATTGTTTACTTCTCGATTGTTGGTCTGATGTTAGGGTTAGAATATAAACAGAACAAGCCCCACTCCCCGTCAGCACTGCTGATGTTAACTAGTTTGGGTAATAAAACATCTGCAAGAAACCAACCAAGCTCAGAGACCACCAAGGACACCTCAAGAGGCTTTCTACTCCAAGTCTTACACTTAACAAATTCACAAAAATGTAAACAATTATCCCTCCTCAGATGTTTAATTTTGACACCTCATCATAATCTCGTTCTAAATTTTTTTCTCCCTGTTGTGCTCAGCTGCAGTCTTTTCCTGCAGAACTGGCAGCAGTTTTTATTAATATTTGATTGATCATTAATTTTATTATTCAGCACAATCCTGATTCCCATAGCTATTTTCTGTCCATTTTTTTCAGACTGACTTTAAAGCTTAGCTTTTGAAATGGCAACGGGGGGAGGGGGGGAGGACCAAATATTCAAAAGTACAGAAATTAATTTTTTTTTGCTTGTGTCTCTCCCCCCCCTTTTTTTTTTATTGTAGGTGATGTCTCCCCGGTGCATATGAATCCAATTTCCCAGTCTCAGTTTGTTCCCTTGGCAGAGGTCTTGTGTTGTGCTATATCTGATATGAATGCAGCTCATATTACAGTTACACAGGAAGCCTTATTGCATCAGTTGGAAAAACACTACCCAGGTAATCGGCTAAATCAAGGGTTGTGGATATTGAATCTAAACTTTCAGTTCAGGCTGCAGATAGCAGAGTGAAATGCTGGATACTGCCTGGGAACGGGGAAGCCATTTTAACTCCCTTTGCATATCAAAATGTAAAACAAAAGTCTTCTAACTTGCTTTGTGTCATCCTAAGAATGGTAATATAAACCTGGAAATACACATTGGAAGCTTCCTTGGCATCACTGCCATTTTTGCAGCGTAAACCTCAAAGTGACACCAGCTGTTCCCAAGATACACATAGTGCCTCTGTACCCAGTGAACACACGGAGGTGTGCAGCCTCTTCCCACACATTGTGATGGCAAGAATAGCTCATTTCCAGCGAAAGACATGTCAGTATCTTTCCCTGTTATTTGGCCCTCAGCTAGCTACCCAGCAGTGGCTCCAGAAAATTGCTCCCCTGGCTGCAAAGTGCTTCCAGATGTTGCTAAAAGGTGCTAGTAATGATATATAAAGCCACACATGGCATGAGACTGAGATTTGAGGGACCATCATCCCCTGGTTACATCTGCCTGTCCATCAGATCCAGCAGGAGACGCATGTTACTGGTTCCGATGGGCTCTTTTCCATCCTGGCACTTTTTCTTTGGAACATCATTCCGTTGAAATTCAGATTGGCCCCTGACTTTAGGAAAAACTGTTAGCAATGGTGAGCCTTGCAAGTAATTGTACAGATAGTCCTTGACTACCAATCCTAATTGAGCCGAAAATTTCTGTTGCTAAGCAAGACCGTTGTTTTGCCCCATTTCACAATCTTTCTTGCCACAATAGGTAAGTGAATCACTACAGTTGTTAAGTTAGTAATAACAGGGTTATTAAGTAAATCTGGCTTCCGCCTTGACTTTGCTTGTCAGGTCGCAAAAGGTGATCACATGACCCCAGGACTCTGCAACCGTTTACGTTTACGTTTACGTTTAATTAAATTTTTATACCGCCCTTCTCCCGAAGGACTCATCATAAATATTTGCCAGTTGCCAAGCAACTAGGTTTTGGTCACGTGATCATGGGGATACCGCAATGGTCTTGTGAAAAACTCTCAAAAATCATTTTTTTCCAGTGCTGTTGTAACTGAACTGCCACAGATGCAATTGTATGTCGAGGACTATCCGTACTGAATAGGATGTATGCTAGGTGTTCACCTGCCGACTGCGATCATTTTGTGTTTGAGTTTTTAATAGTGGTTCTAATGCAGTTGTGCCTTTATTTCTACTTTTTGTTGGTTTTAACTGTTGTGAGTCACCTAGAATCATGCATGTGAGATGGACAGCTATTCAGGTCAAGTCAAGAAAACATGTTACCTAACACAGAAGTCACTGAATTATCAAGTCCGGAGCTAGCAGATAGCTCAGGGAATACATCCAATATGTTTTGAAAAGCCACTCAGATTTCTGCAGTCCAGTATAATAACCCTAGGATTGACCAAGCGGTTTGTTCTCTAGCCCCAAAAGCAGTTCCAGGAACTTGTGTAGTGAAGTATTGTGGTTCTTCTGCTTGATACTTTTAAAAGTATCATGCTGTGAATGGGTCTGCTAATCACAAGTTTCCATAGGAAGAAGCTGTGGTCTATCTACAGTAGGTCATTTGCAATGTTTATTATGTATTTGCTGCCCTCTATTGTCCAACTGGGAGAAAGCATCCTACTACTGGCATTTTAAAGATAAAATCTATGCCACATTGGACTTCTGAGTATGCAGTTGTTTCCCTATAAAAGCTTGAAAGTGTTCAATCCAAGAGGGATCTGCAGCATTTTAATATGAAGTGCTTTTGTTTTAAATCCCGGTCAAGATACTCCATTTTATTTATCTCTTTTCTGTTTCTTTTTTTTCATCACTGTAAGTCAAACTCAGTGTCTTCAACAAGCAGTGAGTAGTATCTTTATTGCTTGTTGGATTGTCCTGATAGTTTTACCTGTATTTAGGCATTTTTATAGCAAAAGTTGGGCTGTGTAAAAAAAGAAAGCCTTATATTTTTTTCAGTTAGATGCAAAATGTAACTTAAGTATATAAATTACAGATCAGCTCTATTAGTACAGTTGAATTGCAATAAATGACGTTACATTCCAGCCAGCTCAAGACATTTTTATGCTCCAGTTGAAGAATGTACCTGTTTCCTCTCCAGAAAATATAATTTGTTACTTAACATATCCCCAATCAGCTTCCTGATGAGGGTTACCTCCTTCCGCCTACAGGTAGACTAAGGGACCAGGTTTCATTATTGCTAGCATTTTTTTTAATCCCATTTATATCCCGCCCTTCTCCGAAGACTCAGGGCGGCTTACAATCTAAGCACAAATCAATGTGCTTAGCAACAGCCTTCATTCTATGTATATGCCTGCTTATTAGGGCTTTCCCCCCCCCCAAGCGGCATCATTACAAAGTCAGCTTATTGCCCCCAACAATCTGGGTCCTCATTTTACCTACCTCGGAAGGATGGAAGGCTGAGTCAACCTTGAGCCTGGTGGGACGCGAACCTGCACTAATTGCAGGCAGCTGGTGTTTATGAATTTATGAATATTGTCTGTTTATGAGAAGTTTGAAGCTTTGTGAGTGCACCTTGAACTTGCATTTTGAAGCACCTTTTTGAATTCAGATCCAAAGTACAGCTTATGGTATGCTTTACTGCATTTTTGCAATAGCAATCTTTTTCTGATATTAATTTGTTCATAGCCTTCTGTTATTTTGATTTTCTTTATGATGCAGTTCTTTTCCTTAATAAGACACCATGGCCAGTGGGAATTACAGCCCATCACACAGTGGGGGAGTAATATCAACTTAAAACTCTTTATTTGGTCTTTTTGATTAGGAATCTTACGTGTGTGCAGTAAGGGTTTCAGATTTCTTTTTCATTTTCTAAAGACACTGTATGTGTATTTAGGAATAAAGAAGACCTCATTGAAACCAATGAGATTTAATTCTGGGGGAAAAGACACAGGACTATATTAGCAGACAGGGCCTTTTTCACAACTTACTGTGAATGCGGATATGGCTGGAATCTAAAATATATGGCTGGAATCTAAGATATTTTAAATGTTGAATGAATACTAATAAATATTTTTATCATTCTAGGTATTGCAACTCCCACCCACGATATTCTCTACAGTACTCTTGGGATGCTAATTAAAGAGCGAAAGATATACCATACTGGGGAAGGATACTTCATAGTAACCCCAAATACCTATTTTATCTCTAGTAACAACAAGAGGGCCTTGCTGGAAGACACATGCCTTCCGGAGCCTTCTTTCACATACTTGCTAAGCATGGAAGATGCTGTAGAGCTGACACCAGATCCTTTGCCTGTTGCATCGCATTGTAGATCCTGTTACTGTTTCCTTGGGCACAATGAAGCGAAACCAACAAAATGTCAGGAATTAGTTAGCCAGGACCCAAATGGGAAAAGTAAAAAAGATTCCTGTGAATCTAGATCTTCAGCTCCAAAACCCAGCGCAGAGTCACTTGCCGATGGAATCGCCCACTCAGTACTTTCTGCGAAGGGAAAAGATAAGGCTAAAAAATTTAGTCTTAGCCTCTTTTGGCGCAACACTTCCAAGAAAGAAAAATCTAAGAAAGCCCACTCTACATTTTCTGCTCAGTTTCCTCCTGAGAAATGGCCAGTCAGAGACGAAGAAAATTTGGAGAACATTCCACGGGATGTTGAACATGAAATCATCAAGCGCATCAATCCTATACTGACCGTTGACAACTTGACTAGACACGCAGCACTAATGCAGAAAATGGAAGAACAGAAGAAGTATATCAGCAAAGGAACCTCTACGGAAGCACTAACAACGAAGCACAAATATATTTCAAAAGCACAGAGTTGGAAAAAACAGAATAGAGCAGCAAAGTATCACCGAAAGGGGCAGCATATTAAAGAAAAACGAGGGAAATATAAAACTAGTGAATTGGTACTGGCTGATGAAAATTTGGCAAGCTCTGTTGAGCATCCATTATGTCACCTTACAAGTGAAATGATGGTTTGCAATAGAGAGCTGGTTGATGGTGCATTAGATATGGAATCTCACTTTTTATATAAAAGGGAAATTAATAATCCATTTCAAGATACTCCAAATAGAAGGAATAAGTCGTCAAAAGGTTATAAAAGTCAGAAAAACTGTGATATAAACTCCAAGACTGTTAGATCAGAGAGGCATTGTTCATGGTCCCAATCTTTAGATTCCTCAAGAAATATGGACTGTAAAGCTAAGGTCTCTCTCTCTGGGAAATGTGATGCTGAAGACGAGAAAAAGAAATGCCAAGCTTTACGAACAAATGGCACACATAGATCCTCGGCAGAGAGAGCCACTTGTAAGTGTAATCTGCAAAGAGGGACAGACTCCCAAAATACAGTGGCGATGCAAGAGGCTTCTAACATTTGTGCTACATTCAGAAATGAAGAAGAGAAAGAGTATCCAGGAAAATCTATTCAAACCCACTGTGATAAAGCACACCCGTGCAATTTACCAAGTCAGCATTCAGATTGCTATCTTCCCACTGATGCAGGTATTATCTGCCAATTTAAACAGGCTGAAGGCGTTGCTGCACACAGACAAAAGGATTTTAAGAGTGAGATACAGTGCAAGAGCAAATGGCTTGAGTCTCTGAATCCGCAGTATGAGGGATTCATTTTTGATGATCCAGTTCAATATCAGAAAGTGAATAATGATGGTGCTTATAATCCTCTGTGTAATGACCTTGTCCAGGAAGAAGAAATTGAATCATCCAAATTGAAACCTTATCAACTCCGATATAGAGTAGAGTCAGAAAAATGGAATAACATAACAGAAGACATGAGTCCAAAAGTATTGGGAAAAGAAACAGGTGAGCCTCCCTTTCGAAGCTACCCAAATGATGCAGATACTGTTGATACATACCAACAGGAAGAAAGTGGTTTTCTTAGTCGGAATAAATCAAAGGATAGCTTAAAGGAATATGATAAAATGAACTTTGAAGGGGAAACCTGTATGTGCCATCAGGTGTCCTCTAAAAGCAACAAAGAGAATGAGGGTATTTATGATCAAGGTCAGAGAACGGATAATACCGAAAGACACGTCCTTGAATTCAGCGAAGTGCAAGAAGCAGAGAACAGAACTTGGGAGAAGTCAGCAAACCAAGTGACTATGGAAACAGCATCCTTGGTGTTGTCATCCAAAGACTGGGAAATTAAGACAAATCTTGTGGGAATACGACAGTCATTTGATAACATAGATGATGCTCCTCTAGATCGGGGAATCCAGCATGACCAAAACCACTTACAAGGGACAGGAAACCAGAGTATAACAGGAGATAGTGGGATAGACTCTCCCAGGTAAGGAAAAACATGGGAGTGCTATTCCTATTGCACATCTCCATCTATTATACTTAGTCTGGTCTTCAAAGTTAGGCATACTGGAGAAAAATCTTGATTGAATTGTTGAATTTAATTTTTTTCATCTCTTAACTACTCATGAACTTAAGTCTGTTAACTAGAGCAGGGCCTACTGATCTGCTCAGATAACATCACTATGGTGAGAACTGCTTTGATTGCCAGTTGGCTTTCAGTTGCAAATCAAGGTGTTGGTTGTCACCTTTAAAGTCCTACTGCCCTGACACCTCATCAGGCTTGTGTTTCTACTTGTCCAATAATATCTGGTAGGAAGCGTATGTTTCAAATCCATCTTGAGGAATTGTCTTTGTCAGGGATCACAAGACATGCACTGCCTTTTATGTTATTGTCTCTCCTTTGAAACAGCGCTCTCCTCAAAATTAGGTCACCACCCTCCCCTTTGCCATTCAGGGAAGTCTAGGGAGATTTTCAAACATGCAGGGCATAGTTGTCCCATATCTGCTTTCCCCAAAAAGCAACTGGACTTTCTTGGTGTTTTCTTTGAAAAGGTTTCGGTTCAGAACCGAAGAAGCTTCTTGGATGAGAAGTGAAATGTTTTCAAAGAAAACACCAAGAAAGTCCAGTTGCTTTTTGGAAAAAAACAGATTTGGGATGTAGGACTTGATAAGTATGCATATCATCCTCCCCAGGTGATATGTGACTCTTGTTTTCCTGATTTTTTCCCCCTCATTGCGTTAACAAATGGGAAGGCTTATTGTTGTTACTGGGTTTTGGTATATTTGGCTATCTTAATCAGTCAATATATACTGTAGCTCTCATCACAAGCCTGGATTAGGCTAGTTGTAGGTAGTGGGACCATGTTTCTACAACCTGGAAAAGAAGCATCGAGAGAGGCAATTTACAAGTATTTTGGCTGCAATTGGTATTTCAGGCCCAGAAAACTAACCAGATCAGGCAGGATGGATATGAACTGGTTACAGTGCAACAGCCTACTGAGTTACGTTCCCCGATACTTGGAAAAGTATGTACAGTATGTTTTCCAAGGATTTGGGTAACTTTATAGAACAGCATGTAAATATGGAAAACGTAACCTTTCTATATGTGAACATTTCTGGAAGCTAAATGACTATGAGACTATATAAAGAAACCTTAAAAATGAAAGACTTTTAAAAGGATTTTTTGATGAACCACCTTCCTACAGCCAATATTTTTTCTAAAAGCTTTGGTGTTGTCTGATATTTTTAAAGAACGTTTGTTATGAATAATGAGCTATGGATAAGCCTCTTTGTGAATCTTTTATTTCAAAAATACCACTCTTTCAGAGCACAAAGTATGGTATCTGCTAATTCTATCATCTTGTATGGACTGAAGAAAAGAAGACACTTCCTCAAGAACTTAGAAGAGATAGAGAAAATTTTGCACAGCAGAAAGTCTCTCACCTCAGACTCCTTGCTTCAGTTGTCACCAGTGATGAATGTTTAATTTTTCCTCTTTTTTTAAACCACGTTTGTAAGCCTGTTTGTAAATCTAATAATGTATTTGCTGTAAATGTCTTAAACTAACACATGTGCTAATATAGGTAAGATGTTGGCTATTTCTTCCATAAAATGTATGAATACTTTGTAATAAACATTTTTACTGTTTTTTACTGCTGTTTTTTGATAACAATAAGCTCAGATCCTAGTAACTTCAGGGATGGCACAGTAATGAGTTGACTTTGCTTTTTGCAATTTTCCCCCCTATTTTGTTGTTGTTTATTTACACATCTGAATGATTGTTCTAACCCAATATTTAAAGTGAGGCATAGGGGAACTCACATTTTTGAGAGCTGAAAACAACTTTGAAGAGAAAATACTAGTATACACTATTTGCTAGTTAGGATCCCGAGGAGGAAATCATAGCAACGTATATATAAAAACCAAAACGTTTGCAAGTAGAAATTGTAAAGTTAGATTTGTATATCCTAAGAAAGTCAAATCATATTTTAGATCTTAGATACACCTAGAATGTGCCCAATTTGTCCCTTCAGTATACCATGGATACCCCACTAATTTTCTTTAACTCAGGCAATTAGTTATCTCTTTCATTCTTGGAGAACTAAGAAAAAAAAGTGTGTTTATTCATTAGTTTATGTGAAATACATTTCTTTTAAAATAAAGCTAGACGTATTAGGATGTTTATTATTATTATTATTACTACTACACACAATATGAAGTCACAGCTAGCAGTTCTTTTAGCTGGTGTTGGCCTTAATAGGCACTGAGTTTCTTCCCAAGAACCTAGGATGTTGTACTATAATGTATCAGCATAGTATACATGCAGATTCAAGCAGTGTTGTAGCCTTTTGTAATTGACAAATGGAAATTTTGTCAATGTACAAATTTTCCAAAATTCTTTGGTACGGCATCCATACCACTGGGACCATCACCCCTGGTGTATGCTGTAATCTTTCAACTGATTTTCAGATCTTGATACTTTGTGGTTTTTCTCCAATTCTTTGTCTTCTGTTCCAGTATCCCCTGGTATTGCCACATCAATTATCCATGCTGTCTTCTTTTCAACCAGTTAAATGTTATGTGTTATGAGCCAAGACTTTATTAATTTTCATTTAGGAATCCCACAATATTTTAATCTGCTCATTCTTGATGAATTTTTACAGGTAGTCTTCAACATATGACTACAAACTTTCTGTTGTTAAGAGACACAGTTGTGAATTTTGTCCCATTTTATGACATTTCTTGCCACAGGTGTTAAGCGAATCACTGAAATTGTTTAGTAAGTAACAAGTTTGTGAAGCGAATCTGGCTTCCCCATTGACTTTGCTTGTTAGAAGGTCACAAAAGGTGATTACGTGACCCGGGACACTGCATCATAAATCCATGCCATTGCCAAGCATTTGAATTTTGATCATGTGACCATGGGGATGCTGCAGTGGTCATAAGTGTGAAAAATGGTCATAAATCACAATTTTCAGTGACATAACTTTAAACAGTCTGAACTGTTGTAAGTCAAGGATTACATACTTTTTACAGATGTTCCAGTAAATAATTTTGGTGACACTGTTAGATTGTTTACAGTCAGTTTTGTGTGATCTTGCATAAGCTCATATATGATCCATGTTTCTTCTGCTTCTTTACACAATATATATTTTGAATCATTTGATAATTTTTCAATTCTGGCCTCAATTGCATTTATTCAGATAATTTACTCTTGGGCAGCCAAAATCAAGCTTTCAGTTTCTTTAATGTTCCAGTTGTAAGCCATTGACAGGTTTCATCTTTATCCACTTTCTCCTCAATTTTTTGTAGTAACTGATCATGTAATGTGTCTCCTTCTCAGCATCTGTTTGTGTTTTTGTTACATTATTTTGATATACGGTACATCTTCTGTTGTTTTGTACATTCATTAAAAAACAGTTTTAATTTGAATCAATGCTTTTTCTTAGCTATCTTTCATATAATCAGCCAAGGAACAGTTATTATTATTATTAAGTTACCATCAAATATAAATGCCTTCATTTGAATCACATTCCAGACCTTTCAGCAAAATGATGGTGGATAAATCATATTTTTCAGTGATAAAGTATTGCAAGTTCATGCTAACAATATTCCTGAAATAAAAATATAATTTTATGTAAAAAATATGCAGAGTAGATGAAAAAAAAGTATTACAAGTATTCCTCATTTCGTTATTACAGTTGGGACCAGCAAAATGTTAAGTAGACGAAAGAGCGACTGCTTATGATCTTCCTTTGCTTTTACAGACCTGCCAAAGTCTAAAATGCAAGAGTAGTGATAAAGTCATCCTTGTAATTGTGAGCTGTCACTGAGGCAATCACTAAAGGAGGACTATGTAGCTTGTGGTTCAGCCTGTGGTGTCAAAACAGCCACAGTGGATTGGTTCATCCACACGTTCCATTTGCTACAGTGCAGATATGCCTCACTAACAATTTCTCATGTTTGTCTTCTCACAACTTGGTGTTTGTGTTATCTTGCCAGCAGCACCCTTGAGGCAACAGAAGCCAATCTAATGTTTTCCACTATGAAACCAGCATTTAATCTATTTCATCAGAAAAGCTTCCAGGGTACGTCTTCAGAGAACTGGGCTGCAGTTGGGCTTGGCCAGTCGTTTTGGCCAAATCCCACCAATTCTGGGAGTTGAAGTCCACAAGTCTCAAAGTTGCCAAGATTGGGGACCCCGGCTTTAAAAGAATAGTCATAAATCAGTCTTAGAATTTTACCCCCCCTCCCTTCTCACTACAGATAGGAATCTGTAATTAGCTTGTTTTCAGTTTACCTTTATCCCACGGAAATTGTCCCACTGTTGATAGTTTTCTCACTTTTCATATCCCGTTGGTTCAACACTTTCCATGCAGTTGTGTTTTCATGTAGTTTTACTGCTTGTCATATTTCATTAATTTGTCGTCGTTTCCCTGAGATTGGTGCGCTCCTCCTCCTCCTCCTCCAAGCTGGCTGCAATCAAGCCTGAGGAGAGACACCCCGCTTTAAATAGAGCCAAATAGGTGGCTATTTTATCAACGTTATGGAAACCTAAACCTATCTACCTACCCACGTAATTTAGGACTCCCTGCCGGTTGTGTGAATCCTTTCAATAGTACAGTGGGAGAGCTATTAAAAAAAACCTCTTCGCAAGCGTCGAGGTCCCCCCCCCAAGAAAAAAAATGAAGAAAATAATCAAAAAAAAAAAAAAAGGCCTCCAGCCCGGGGTAAGTCGGTTCCCAGCCTCTCTCACACCTCGGCCCGTGCAAACCTTGGCAGCGACTCTGCAAACCCTCCACTTTCTACTTTGCAGGTGAAAAGAATAAAATGTTATCCAGAAATTTCTAAGGAGTCTAAAGGACATTAGAAGAAGCCACCTGAAAATCCTAAGTAATAAACGGTTGTCTCATCACATCTAAAAGTTGACAAAATACAAACGTGACCAGCTGAAATCGCTAGCTAAGTAACACCACAAGTATTGGGGGAAAAATAACACCTGTAAGTTTAGAGCTCAATACGTAACCGCAGACAGATAAAAAGCAAGCTTTATTCATAGAATAGTAGACGGTAACAGATAAAATGGGCCCAAAAGGGGCAGTGGTTTTAGGCCAGGGGTAGGCAACTTATATGCAGAGCACATCATGAGAAAGGCAGGGCTAGATGAATCAAAAGTTGGAATTAAGATTGCTGGAAGAAATATCAACAACCTAAGATATGCAGATGATACCACTCTAATGGCAGAAAGTGAAGAGGAACTGAAGAGTCTCTTGTTGCGAGTGAAGAAGGAGAGTGCAAAAGGTGGGTTGAAACTAAACATTAAGAAAACCAAGATCATGGCATCCAGCCCTCTCAATTCCTGGCAAATAGATGGGGAAGAAATGGAGGTAGTGACAGATTTTATTTTCCTGGGCTCCAAGATCACTGCAGATGGGGACTGTAGTCAAGAAATTAAAAGACGCTTGCTCCTCGGGAGGAAAGCCATGGCAAATCTAGACAGCACACATCACCCTGTCAACAAAAGTCCGTATAGTCAAGGCTATGGTCTTCCCAGTTGCAATGTATGGCAGTGAAAGTTGGACCATAAGAAAGGCTGAGCGCCAAAGAATTGAGGCCTTTGAACTGTGGTGCTGGAGAAGACTCCTGCGAGTCCCTTGGACTGCAAGGCGATCAAACCGGTCAGTCCTAGAGGAGATCAACCCTGACTGCTCTTTAGAAGGCCAGATCCTGAAGCTTAACTTAAATACTTTGGCCACCTAATGAGAAGGAAGGACTCATTGGAGAAGAGCCTAATGCTGGGAAAGATTGAGGGCAAGAGAAGAAGGGGACGACAGAGAATGAGGTGGCTGGATGGAGTCACTGAAGCAGTAGGCGTGAGCTTAAATGGATTCCAGAAGATGGTAGAGGACAGCTCGGCTCTTTTATGACTCATGGACTTCAACTCCCAGAATTCCTGAGTCAGCTAGCTGGCCTACCCGTTTTAGGCGGTTTTAGGCTGTTTGGAATCGTTATTGGAAGATTAGGGAAGGGGTGTCGATAGGGGAGGGGTAAAATCTGGGTCGGGAGCAGGATAGAAAAACGTGTCACAACAGCTGTTTAAGGTGTGACTGAACTCCCGTGTGGGTGTCAGCTCACCGAGCCTTTGCAAACGCTTTTTTTTGAAATTTAAACTTTGCTACTGGAATTCCAAGTGAGTTTGTTCGTTTTCGGCTAGTGAGCCACCCTTCCAAACGCAGGGAAGGGCTCGCCCTTCTTTCTTTCCCTCCCTTCACGTTTTCCAGCTCCTATCCCAGAGGTCTTCAAACTCGGCCCTTTTATGACTCGTGGACTTCAACTCCCAGAATTCCTCAGCCAGCGTGCCTGGCTGAGGAATTGTGGGAATTGAAGTCCACAAGTCATAAAAGGGCCAAGTTTGAAGACCCCTGACCAGTCGCAATGGGTCGGACACGACTTCGCAGCTAACAACAACAACAACAACAACAACAACATCCAGTCGCCTCCGCTCCCCTTCTGGACGCGCCGAAGGAGCCCCGCTGCAACCCAGAGGCGGCCCTTCCCGGAGGACTCGCCGGCCGCAGAAAGCCGGAGGGCCGCGGCGGCCTGCCGCCTCGCCTTGCATCTGGGTGCCGGCGACGCCGCCCCGGCAACCCCGGCCAGGCGCTTTGCGGGGCTGCCGGCCGCCGTCTCGCCCTGCCCGGCCGCGCGCTTTCCTCGCCGCTCCGCCCCGCTCCGCCCCTCTTCCTCCGCAGCGCCGGCGGGGCGGAGCTCTTTCCTTTCACGCCGGCCTCGGCCTCGAGTAGCCGCTTCTGCCATCACCTCTGCGGCGAAGAGACGCAGGAAATGCCCGCGGCCCCCCGCTTCGAGTCCCAGAGCGAGGACGACATGGAGCCCGAGACCCCCACGGAGCCCGGCTCCAAAAAGAGCAAGGTAGGGGCCCAGACCGACCGACCGGCCGGCCGGCCGACCGACCGACCAGCCTCGTGGCTGCAGCGGCTGCGGGGGAAGGAGGGGACGAAGGCGGGGCAGCGGGCGAGGAAACGACGCGGCTGCGCGGGGAGCCGAGCGGCCTGCTGGCTGCGTGTCGGCCTGGCCTATCTCTGGTCGTAGGGCTCGCTTTTTTCATCCGCTGCCCTGGGCTTTCTTCCTGTACAAAAATGGATTCTTCCCTCAACCCCAGTGGGGGATGTACCAAGACGAGAGGGGCTCATATTTTTTTTGCTTTTGTTTCTTTCCCACAAAAGGGTTTTTCTAATCCAGGTTTCACGTGCCGTTTGTTCGCAGATCTAACAAGCTTTGTTCTAAAAGTACGAACACGTGGAGGAGAGCGGAAAGGCCGGAACGCATCACTCTGCTTTTTAAAAACGCTAACCTAGGTCAGGGGTAGGCAACCTCGGCTCTTTTATGACTCATGGACTTCAACTCCCAGAATTCCTGAGTCAGCTGACTCAGGAATTCTGGGAGTTGAAGTCCATGAGTCATAAAAGAGCCGAGGTTGCCTACCCCTGACCTAGGGGGGTCTTCCAACTCGTCCCTTTTATGACTTGTGGACTTCAACTCCCAGAATTCCTCAGCCAGCGTGGCTGGCTGAGGAATTCTGGGAGGTGAAGTCCACAAGTCATAAAAGGGACGAGGTTGACGACCCCCTGGTTTAAATGCTAATTTCACCCGTTTTTATTGTGGCCAGCTTGTCAGACTGACAGACTTAAGAGATCTTAGAACAGGGGTCTTCAAACTTGGCCTTTTTATGACTTGTGGACTTCAACTCCCAGAATTCCTCAGCCAGGCACCCTGGCTGAGGAATTCTGGGAGTTGAAGTCCACAAGTCATAAAAAGGCCAAGTTTGAAGACCCCTGTCTTAGAATTTCAAGGTTCATATAGATCAGCACGTAAAATAGTATGCATGGCAAGAAATGCAATAAATACAATTCATTTTATGCATAAACTAAGGTATTGGTAACGAATGTCTTGTTTTTGTTATAGAAAATGAATTTAGTAAAAGGTTCTGTGGAATATTCTGTACATTTCCATTTCTATATGTTTCTACTTTTTTACGGAACATTTTCAGCATTTCTAAACATTTTATATCTGGCTAATTTTTTTCTCTCTGTATAACGTTTCCTGCCTTGAGAGTTGCATCCATATTCTGGGTGTCTTATTAGGGGATTGACTCCAAGAATTGGAATCAAAATACATCTGGAAGGCCCTAGGTTTGAGTAAAAGGAATATCTGAGTGAAGGAAATATAATTGTCTCATTTGCTTAAAAACAGTAACATATTCCTGAAACATTGATTATTGTTGATTTTGGCAATGAACAAAAGAATAATTTGAAGAAATCACTCTTTGTTTCCTATATTTTTAATAATTCTATTGCAGTTTTTAAAAAGAAATAGAGAAAGCAATGTACATAAGCCAATTAAAATAACATTTTAAAACTTAAAACATTTTTCTTTGAATGTCTTATTTTTTAATTTGCGCTTCTGTTTTTACTGTGCACAGATTGGCGTTGACTTGGGCAGCCTTGTATATTTTTAAATTAAATAACATAAAATTAGTTACTGTTATAGTAACAAGTGAAATAAAAAGGAAAAAAAATGAAATCCCCAAAATGAACATAATAAATTGATAGACATCACTTAAACACATTGCATATTTAACTATATTGAAATATGCATTAAAACTGTTCTTGTAAAATACTGCATTATGAAAACTATGCCAAAAGGAAAAATGTTATTTGTTTAATTAGTAGAAGGATAGCCGTTCTAAAACTTGATGGGGTATGCATTCTTTAAATCTCTTCCATGTCTAGGGCAATAGTACATTTTGTGGATGGACCATTAATTACCATTTAATGCACAGAGCAGGCAGTACTGGATAATCTGGACATAGAGCAGATGCAAATACGGATTTGGTGTAGGTATGAATTTAAAGCACCTGTGTCAGGGTAGGATTTGGGCGACCAGGGCAGTGACCATTGGAGCAGCAGAGATGAGGGAAAAGAAGATGGGGGGAGAGGGAGGGTGAGCTGTGTATCCCATGCTTGGATTCAGCCATAGTGGTTGACTGGTAAAGGAAAGCAAGAGTTGCAGGTTGCCTAGGCCAGTTACATGTGCCATACTTGAATTCAGGTTTACTGCAAGCGGAGTAATAAAAAAAAGGATCTGAGGAGCATAAAAGTAAGGGAGGCCCTGGGAAAGTCAGAACATAGGCCATAAAAAGGAAGAGGGGTCAGATGTGCAAGATATGCCCTGCTCATGTCCTAAGATCCTTACAGGTTTTGTCTCAGCCAAAACCCAGAGTTTGGTTAGTTTGTAATTCAATTTGTAGTGTTTGTTTCAGATCCCAAACAAAACACATTTTCCATTTTATGCATCCTGTCTACCCTAATAATGTAGCAACAGGTTTGTGGCAACGATTTCTGATACTGCATAGTTTCTCCTGTATAAAAGTATACTCCTAACGTTGTAATAAATATTAGGAAAACTGATTTGTGCGGGGTTTGAAGAAAGTTTGTCTAATAATTTGAATATTTTTCTTTAATATGCTTGCTTTACAGAAGGATAAAAAAGGTAAAGCAGAAAAGAAGAAACTGAAAAAGCATACGTTCTTTGAGACTGAATTCCTGGATTCGGACTTGGAGCCCCCCAAACCAAAGAAAATGAAAAAAAAGAAAGAAGTGGCCGATAAACATGAAGATGCCATTGCAGAATGCAAGTCAGTATCTCACATGAGTAATGGGGTGAAGCACTCAAAAGAGGAGAATAATTCTAGCGAAGATTCACATACAGAATGTGAAAGTGATCAAGATCCGGTAAGATTATTTATTCTCTGTACTAAATATCCCTTATTTAGAATGTTAATACTAGGAAGAAGAACAGAAATTTTACAGCTATATCGGGGCAAAGTGTAATCAATCCTCTGACTATTACTGTAATCTTTATGTGCAGTTTGATTTAAATGTTAAGTATTTTTGAGATTATAAAAACATGATTTTATAGACTGGGAGTTTGAATAAATAAGCGTAGAATCAGGCTGCATATCTCATTCTCTGATTTCAAATATGTTATGTTAGAGCCACTTTCTTACAATGTTTACTAATATATAGGTAGGTAGTCCTTGTTTTAGTGACTGATTATAACAATTGATGAAAAAGTAAGTTTGTGACCAATCCTTTGATATATGACCTTTACAGGTCTGTAAAGTAAAGGAAAGCTGAAGTAAGATCATCAGTGCAGTTATGGTTTCACTTAGTGATTGCTTCACTTAATGACCAAGTAGCCAGTCCCAGTTGTCTCTAAATGAAGACTGACTACACTGCAACAAGACATATTTATTGCCGTGCATCTCACTGAAATGTGACTTTTCTTGGGTGGTTATACAATAAAAACATAAAAATAATTACAAAAATACTCTAAAATTAAAACAAATAATATTAAACAAAAAACGGGGTAGGGAGAGCATAGATATTATATGCAATCTAACCACCTCATTAAATTTTCTGTGAGACCTCTAAGCCTGTTGACATAACCATGTTTTAAGGGAGGGGTCCAATCTCACTTCAGGGGGTGGGAATGATGTTCCACAGAGTGGGTACCGTGGCAGAAAAGACCCATCTCCTGGATTTTGCCAAACATAGTTGCTTAGAGTAGGGGTCTCCAAGCCCCGGTCTGTGGACTAGTACCGGGCTGCAGCATGCCAGCAACTGGGCCACATAAATAAGGAAAGCCCCATCTACAGGATGCAGGCAGCACACAAAACCACACCCCCTCCGGTCCGCGGAAAAACCTCTCTCCACGTAACCGGTCCCTGGTGCCCAAAGGGTTGGGGACCTCTGGCTTAGGAGACAGGGCCTGGAGTATGCATCTCCTGCTGGATCAGATGTTAACAGGAGATATAGTTGGAAATATGCAATTCCTGGGATAACCTGCCCCGTGCCATGAAGGGTTTTAAAGGCCAGAAGCAGCACTTTGAATTGGACCCGGAAGCAGACTGGCAGCCAATGCAGCTTGCAAAGCAGAGGTTGTGTACCTTTCTGGGAGCAAACACAAACTGCCTGCACTGCTGCATTTTGTACCACCTGAAGGCTCTGCAGGCTTATCAAAGGCAGCCCCAGGCAGAGCACATTACAGTAGTTCACCCTGGAGAAGAACAGGGCTTGAGTGACTGTGAGCAGAGCCCCTTGATCTAGCAACTCACTACATGGTTAAGGAACTGCCAGTCTTCAATACTAAGCACAGTAGACCAGTGATGCAACTTAACAGGCAAGTTCAGATGTTTGTTAAACATAGGCAGTAATCAAATCCTAAAGCTATGAAATAATAGATCTCTGTATATTAATACCTGAAAACAACCTTTTAGAATTACCAATGTTCCTTTGTCATATTCCATGCTACCAGGCAGAACATATCACAGTGCAGTTATTAGTATTTATTCTCCCATTATTTTATATTTTCCTACTCTTTTGTATTTCTGATCAGAAATTTTTGCATTTTGTATTTAACATTGTTAGCATGTCTGTGTTATTTATTTACACACATGCGTACATATATTATTACTCTGTAAAGAAATTATAACAATAGTTGCATTTAATTTTTCCCCCCTGGGAATATTTGAAAGTGTGGGTATTGAGTACTGTAGATGCTTTTTTCTTGCAGTTCTTTAAATACTTTTGGGGAATTAAAATCTTACACTTTCTGTAACTGCCTTTTATTTTTGTTTAAAACAGGAATTAACAGTGGAACAAAAGGAAGGTGCTTTTGCCAATTTTGATATCTCTAAAGCAACTGTTGACCTTCTGAAAGGTATACCCATTGAATGTTTTCAGCCTGAAACACTTACACTTATTTTCTAAATCTGGTAGCCTGATGATCTCTGCACTAGAGCAGGGGTCCCCAATCCCCGGTCCATGGACTGGTACTGGGCCACAGCATGCCAGCAACCAGTCCACACAAACAAGCAAAGCCCCATCCGTGGGATGCAGGCAGCACACAAAACCACGCGCTCCCCGGTCCATGGGAAAACCTCTCTCCACGGAACCGGTCCCTGGTGCCCAAAAGGTTGGAGACCTCTGCACTAGAGGATTTGATTTTAGCAGATGAGAATAATTAAAATATTCCTAACTTCATTGATGAGTTACTGTCTGAAAAAGATGTGCATAGAAGTTAACCTGGTTTTCAGCTAAATATGTTAGTCATTCTTTTCTTTTGGAAGTAAGGGGTCAAATTTTGGCTTATTCTCAGGTGACTATGATTCTTACAGATCCTGCAAATGCATGAATAAATTTCATCTTTGGAAAAGCTCAGAGATAAAAGTCGGGGAATAATACATTTGGTGGCATGTACAACATTTCAGTTAGATATGCAAACTATATATAGCTTGGTTAAAAATGAGAGATTATAATTTCTTGGTGCAAACACCTGAGTAGTATCAAATCTTTTTACAATTGATACCTTGCATATTTCTGTAGGGAGATTGTCTCCAGACTTTTTTAAAAAAATCATTCTAGCATTCAAGATCATCCTCAGTCTCAGCAAATTTAAGATGTGTGAACTTCAATTGGATGTACTCCATGTCAGAGCTTTTCAACCAGTGGTATAATAATAATAATAATTTTATTTATATACCGCCCTTCTCCCGAAGGACTCAGGGTGGCGAACAGGGCAAACATATAAAAATACAAAGATACAAAAGTTAAAAAGAATTAAACACAATGCCCAGCTAAAACAATAAATAGATATATTAAAAACAACAGTAAAATGCCCCCCATCAGGCCAGGCCGGCTTGTTCGAATAAGTGAGTCTTCAGATCGCGTCGGAAGGAGCGAAGGTGGTATGGGTACCACCTGTGGTACGTTGGCACCTGGCAGGTGGTACGTGACCATCCTAGAAAAGTAGCGGGGGAGGGGAATGAGCTGAACAGGTGGCAGCACCGCACAAGCCTGAGCGAGAGATGGCTGGAGCTGCAGGGCTGTCAGGGCTCAGTGGAAGCGCCAGGATCAGCGCCAGGCTCCAGCTGGAGCTTGGCGCTGATCCTGGCACTTCTGAGCCCAGAAGAAGTGCCAATCAGCTGGAATGTTGTAGCATCTCCAGGGTCTTTTGATTTACATTCATATGCTTGGCAACTGATTCATATTTATGACGGTCACAGTGTCCCAGGGTCATGTGAAGTGACCAAAACCTGCTGCAACTACCCAGCAGAGGGGGGGGGAAATAAAAACCAAACACCCCCCACCCCACCTCTGCTGCCAATCTTCAACAGAAATGCTCACAACAATGAAAACCTCGGACAGGAGGAAGAGCACCGCCGGGCAGGCAGGCAGGTGTCATGCTCGGCTGTGGCTGGGGGGGGCACTTTTTCAGTGCCATTGTAACTTTGAACAGTCGCTAAGCGAACTGTTGTAAGTCGAGGACTACCTGTACTTCATCACTTTTTTCCTTTTTTGGGGGTGGTCATCAAATTTTTGACACTTTGCTAGGCGACTGGTGGTACTCGGATGTTGCCATATCCTAAAAGTGGTACAACGGGTGAAAAGATTGGAAAGCCCTGCTCCATGTGACTAGGTGTAGTAATTTGTGAAGTATTTAATAAAAGTGACTCTAGTATAGTCTCTATAGTGCATTTTCTTTTTTCTTTAAGTTTTGTTACAGAAAAAGTAAGGACTAATCATGATAAGCATACATTTTTGTAGAGAAAATCTAATGATATTCTTCCATAGCTCGTGGCGTCACCCACTTGTTTCCAGTACAAGTGAAAACTTTCAAGCCGATACTTGAAGGCAAAGATGTAATCGCCCAAGCTCGGACAGGAACAGGGAAAACATTCTCCTTTGCTATTCCATTAATTGAAAAACTTGATAGAGATCCACAAGAAAGAAAAAGAGGCCGTTCACCAAAGGTAATCAAGTCACGATAAAATTACTACAACCTTGACTAGGGGGACAAAAATACATTAATCATATAATTATATGAAAAATACATAGTGATGCTGCTTTCCTCATGTAGGCTGCAGATCTATTTGCCTTACATCTTTATTACTTTTGGTGGAAAGGGGGGAGGAGCAAATGATTCAAGTTTCTCTTAGTGGTGTCTAATTGTACTACATTCCACAAATAATTGTTTATTTGTAATTAGGTACTAGTTCTGGCTCCAACCAGAGAATTGGCAATGCAGGTTGCCAGAGACTTCAAAGATATTACAAAGAAACTTACTGTGGCTTGTTTTTATGGAGGAACGGCATATAATGGACAATGTAAGAAAGTACAAGTTGCCTTTTGATGATGTAACATTTCAATTTAAAAATAACTTTTTAAAAACTATTGCTTTTTTTTAAAAAAATATGCATTATATTAAAAGGGACGCGGTGGCTCAGTGGGTTAGGACGCTAAGCTTGTCGATCAGAAGGTCGGCAGTTTGGCGGGTCGAATCCCGAGTGCCGTGTAACAGAGTGAGCGCCTGTTACTCATCCCAGCTTCTGCCAACCTAGCAGTTCGAAAGCACGTAAAAATGCAAGTAGAAAAATAGGGACCACTATGGTGGGAAGGTAACAGTGTTCTGTGCATCTTTGGCATCTAGTCATGCCGGCCACATGACCATGGAGACGTCCTTGGACAAGCGCTGGCTCTTCGGCTTTGAAACGAAGATGAGCACCGGCCCCTAGAGTCGGAAACGACTAGCACACGTGCGGGGGAACCTTTACCTTTACCTTTATGCATTATATTGGTCCATAAAACTTTTAAAAAAGTAATGCACCATGTTCATTTGTTGGACTCAGAAATGTGATGAAATTGTAACCTTATTTTAATGTGTTGTTTGAAATAGCTGGAAACACACATAGTGAAAAAATCAATTTAATCTTATGCATACTTGAAGGAACATTTTAGTGAGATGCTCTACATCAGGGGTCTTCAAACTTGGCCCTTTTATGACTTGTGGACTTCAACTCCCACAGCCAGCGTGCCTGGCTGAAGAATTCTGCGAGTTGAAGTCCACAAGTCATGAAAGGGCCAAGTTTGAAGACCCCTGATGTAGATACTTTAGAGTGGTGCTTAATTTAAAGTAAATGCTCATTGTAGCTTTAGATTCTTCTATTTGTAAAATTATTTAGAATATGTATTAAACATACAAAGATGAAAATTGTTGGAACTTGTTTGGAGGATAATATAGTTCAAACTCATAAGTAATGCTGACAGATTTCAGAACAGTGGCCTTGTAATAATTCTTATAGTTAAGTATTAAGTTTAATATATAAAATGTTAAAATTCCTTCCAGTGGATTTAATTAGAAACGGCATTGACATCCTGGTTGGGACTCCTGGCCGAATAAAAGATCACCTCCAAAATAATAAATTGGACATTTCTAAATTGAAACATGTTGTCTTGGATGAAGTTGATCAGATGTTGGATATGGGATTTGCTGAACAAGTAGAAGAAATCTTAGTGAATTCTTATAAGAAAGGTAAGTATATTGTCTATGTATCTGTTCCATTTTGGCATCTTCTGTTCCTGGCTTTTAATGCTCAGAATATGTAAGGGATTAAGTGCACGTCTAGGGAAACGAGTTGGTCCATTCAATCACTGATTCTATGTCAAATTTAACTTCTTGCGTTAAATGTAATTTGGGGCCAGTTGTAGTAATAAGGCCTGAATATAAAGAAATGGAATGTAGTTAAAAACCTGTATCAGAATATCTGGCTTTGTAACGAAGAGCAGTGAGAACATGAAAAACTACTACATGGGATATACAGGTTATCAAAAGGCAATTGGGAGTAGAATTAAAATCACTAAGCGATGTGTTTGGAAAGTGCTTAATGACAGCTGTTCTAGTGGTTCCTAGTTGGCTGTCTTTAAGAGAACTCCCATGCCATTCTTTGGCAAGGCCATCATGTCATCATTTGTGACCCTACTGGTTCTCCACTGACTTTGCTTGCAGGAAGCTGGCAAAAAATGTCACCAACAGTGACCAGTGCAACAGTGACACTGCAACAGCCAGAACCTTTGAGGACTGTTCATAAGTACCACTTATTCAGATTGCAATTGCAAGTTTGAACGAGTGGTTGTTAAGCGAGGACCACCTGTATACTAAAAGCATTATAATTGCTACCCTTACCTCTTGCTGGCCCAACCCAAAATACTTTGAAAGTATTTGGCAGTAATGACAGCACACAAATAATCAGTTTGCCCTTTATTCTGAGATGAGTTCTTTTGTCGATTATATTTTACATAGCAGTGATTAGAGATGTACAAAAAAACTGTGAATTCAAATCCTTGGATGCTCCTTTGCTCATTTGGGGGAATGAGCTTGTCGATCGGAAGGTCGGCAGTTTGGTGGGTCGAATCCCGAGTGCCGCGTAACAGAGTGAGCGCCTGTTACTCGTCCCAGCTTCTGCCAACCTAGCAGTTCGAAAGCACGTAAAAATGCAAGTAGAAAAATAGGGACCACTACGGTGGGAAGGTAACAGCGCTCTGTGCGCCTTTGGCGTCTAGTCATGCCAGCCACATGACCACGGAGACGTCCTCGGACAAGCGCTGGCTCTTCGGCTTTGAAACGGAGATGAGCACCGGCCCCTAGAGTCGGAAACGACTAGCACGCATGTGCGGGGGAACCTTTACCTTTACCTTTTTGAAACCTGAAGTCTGTTTAGTTTTTCAGATGGCATGATGCACACTGAAAGCAGGGCATTCTGATTCAAAAAATGTTGTATATTTCTAGATATTATCATCTAAATGTTTCTTGCTTTGCTCTTTTATGAGCAAGTATATGATTTTCTAAAAGTCTGTAAGATATATGCTATTTATTTGTTTAAGATTCTGAAGATAATCCACAGACGCTCTTGTTTTCTGCAACTACTCCTCCGTGGGTTTACAATGTAGCAAAGAAATACATGAAATCCAGATATGAGCAAATTGATCTAATTGGAAAGAAGACTAAAAAAACTGCTACAACTGTAGAGGTAAATTTAACTTTTTATAATAGGATGAGATTAACACTGTTACTACATCTGGATGGAAATCATAAACACGAATGCATACACACCCCTTTGGAAGGGTGTCTGCAGGAAAATGTTGAGATGGCAGGCATGGCTGTGCAATCGGAATTTCACATTTTTTATATTCTGTGTCACCCCCATCTGTTTCTCTTTGTTAATTGCTAATGAATATGGCTTTGCATTGACAGCATTTGGCCATTGAATGTCATTGGTCCCAAAGAGCAGCAGTGATTGGAGACGTCATTCAAGTCTACAGTGGGAGTCATGGACGAACCATAATATTTTGTGAAACAAAAAAAGAAGCAACTGAACTGGCCCTTAATGCCTCAATAAAACAGGTACAAGTGACACAAAAGTATGAAAAAGAATAAACAGAATAAAACACCAGAGAGCATTGAACAACTTATTCAGATATGAGAATATTCATTTCAAATTCACAAACTGGTTGATCCTCTCTTTTTCTTTTGCAAGCTCTTATTATAAGATTACTTATGATCCATAACTGCAGTACCTCTTGATCCCTCAAAAGTTTCTGAACACAATTTTCCTTGTTTATCTGATATTCTTTACTTTTCTGCTGTTCAGTGAGACTTTATGTCTTCTGTGCTTGATTTCTCCCCCTTGAAGCTTTTATCTTTTTTTCCAAAGGATAGCTTTAATGCCAATCCCAATTTCCATTTAAATGTAGTTTTTGTTCAGTTTGTGACCTAATATATTTGAATACAAAACAATACAATACCACTTCTTAGAAAAGTGGTAGCGGAGGAGGGGAATGAGCTGAACCGGTGACAGCACCGCACAAGCCTGAGCGAGAGATGGCTGGAACTGCAGGGCTGTCCGGGCTCAGTGGAAGTGCCAGGATCAGTGCCAGGCTCCAGCTGGAGCTCGGTGCTGATCCTGGTGCTTCTGCTGAGCCCAGAAGAGCTGGAATGTTGCAGCATCTCCAGGGTCTTGTGATTTACATTCAGATGTTTGGCAACTGATTTATATTTATGTTGGTCACAGTGTCCCTGGGTCATGTGAAGTGACCAAAATCTTCTGCAACCACCCAGCAGAGGGGGGGAATAAAAACCAACCACCCACCCCTCCCCTGCTGCCAATCCTCAACAGAAATGCTCACAACAATGAAAACCTCGGACAGGAGGAAGAGCGCCGCCAGGCAGGCAGGCAGATGTCTTGCTTGTCTGTGGCTTGGCGGGCAGTTTTTTCAGTGCCATTGTAACTTTGAACAGTCCCTAAGCGAACTGTTGTAAGTCGAGGACTACCTGTACTTCATCACTTTTTTCCTTCTAAAAAATTTTTTTTGGGTCATCAGGTTTTTGACACCATGCTAGGCGGCTGGTGGTACTTGGATGTTGCCATATCCTAAAAGTGGCACAGTGGGTGAAAAGGTTGAAAAGCCCTGGTCTAGGATGGCAGGCATAGACATTGGAGTAAAAGTTTTTGCACATATTTGAGAGATATGGGTCAGGATTAAGAAAAGAGGCAGACTTGACAGCCAGGAATTGGGTCCAGATCGGCAGCAGTAGATGAGCGATGGAGTAGATGAGGTGTAAGCAGGTACCATTCAAAAGGAGTTCAAGACGAGGGAAAAAGAAGCTTTACTCTGGAATGAATAACACCCTGGAGATTAGTTGAAGGAAAACATGAACACTTCTGGCGAGCCTTTCCTAATTCTAAGATGTATTATGATGTTACCCGCAATGTTTTTGTCTTGAGGCAGTTTAGTCTTCAAAATCTTTGGAGTACCTCTAATATAGTCTTGTCAAGCAGAGATTTTGACATTTCAGTTGAATTGGGGGGAATCAATCCTGTTATTTGGACAATTCTCTTACTCTCTTTCTTATGTATGCAGGACGCACAATCTTTACATGGTGATATTCCACAAAAACAGAGAGAGGTCACTTTGAAAGGCTTTCGTAATGGAGCGTTTGAAGTACTGGTTGCAACTAATGTGGCTGCCCGTGGCTTAGATATTCCAGAGGTTGATCTGGTAATACAGAGTTCCCCACCAAAGGTAAAAAACAAACAAACAAAAAAACCTGATTTTGGGCAGAGGGAAAAGTTTTTTGTATGAAAAGGTGCTGCTTAATGTTGCTTAGTTAAAGTGACACAGAAAACATTTTTAAAGCTTGCTGCAAGGAGGACTTGGGAGTTGCTTTACTTTTTCTACTGGAAAATGTGGCACAGTTGAATTGAGAAAGTTGCAAAATTATTTTTATTTCTTCAAAAACAGAATATTCTGTCTCTTAGACTGCTAGCTAAAATTTGCTATCTTTTTCTATCAGGATATTGGGGTCTGAGGGCGGGCCAATTTCCAAATGTTTTACAAGGATTCCATTATTGTCATTAAAGCAGCTATTATTCCAGGCACATCCATGAATACTTCACAATTTTCCATGAATTCTACCTATAATAGTGTAAATTTATTCAAATATCATCTTACTGTTGAAATGATTTCTAAGTAGATTGTTTTTTAATCTATTCTAATATTGTAAACATTTGTTGGAACTCTCACTATAAATGTCACACAATGGTAATCTAATTTCCTGTTGAGGCAATTCATGGTTTACAAAGATAGCTTCGTTTCATCTTTCTGCTCTCATTAATGCTGTATTTTAAAGAGTATAATATTCTGTATATTTGTAAGTGAAGTGTTGGTTTTTCTGCAACATGTATATCATATGAATGCTTCTTTATAAAGGATGTGGAGTCTTATATTCATCGCTCTGGACGCACAGGCAGGGCTGGACGGACTGGGATCTGTATCTGTTTCTACCAGCGCAGGGAAGATTTTCAGCTGAAACAAGTAGAACAAAAAGCGGTAATTATTTCTGCAATTCTTAATGGAAGTTATGACATCTGTGTTGTAATTTTTTAAAAGGCGTTTAAGTTTTTAAAGTGCTTTTTACCGTTTTGAATAAAATGTTTAGGACTAGTTTTGTGTCCGGATTTTTGGTCAGTGAAACAGTGTGCCTTCTATTTTCAGGGCATTACATTTAAACGTGTAGGTGTTCCTACAGCAACAGAAATAATTAAAGCTTCCAGTAAAGATGCAATCAGGTATGTTAATCCTAGATATTAAGTAAAAGTTAGTATCTGAAGTGATGTGAGCAGCTTTTATGACAGAAGCCCCACTCCTTTTTTCTTCAGGTGTGTTATATGGATGTTGCTACCACTGTGCATTAGTTTCTGTTTGAACATTTCATTAAGTACAAATGGCTCGTTCTTCATTTTAGTGGTTTTGTAAATACCGATTCTTAAAAACTTTCATTCAGATCTTTGGATTCTGTTCCTCCATCTGCCATTGACTACTTCAGACAATCTGCTGAACAGCTGATAGAAGAAAAAGGGGCCGTAGAAGCTCTGGCTGCAGCCCTGGCTCATATCTCAGGAGCCACATCCATTGAACAGCGCTCTTTGCTCAACTCTGATGCGGTAATAAATACACAAGAGTTTAATAGTTACTTACGGACATCCTGATTTTCCTAATGCAATATCTAACCTGAGGAATCATTTTAAATTTATGCATTATGTATATATTTTCAAGTAGGGACGCAGTGGCTCAGTGGGTTAGGACGCTGAGCTTGTCGATCAGATGGTCGGCAGTTTGGCGGGTCGAATCCCGAGTGCCGCGTAACAGAGTGAGCGCCTGTTACTTGTCCCAGCTTCTGCCAACCTAGCAGTTCCAAAGCATGTAAAAAATGCAAGTAGAAAAATAGGGACCACTACGGTGGGAAGGTAACAGCGTTCCGTGCGCCTCTGGCGTCTAGTCATGCCGGCCACATGACCACGGAGACGTCCTCGGACAAGCGCTGGCTCTTCGGCTTTGAAACGGAGATGAGCACCGGCCCCTAGAGTCGGAAACGACTAGCACGCATGTGCGGGGGAACCTTTACCTTTACCTTATATATTTTCAAAGAGGCCTTTACGGGTGCAGTTGATAATCACAATTAAGAAAATATAAACATTTGCTTCTTTGGCAGTGATTTCCCCACTGGTGGTTTTGAATATCTAGGTCAGGGATAGGCAACCTTGGCTCTTTTATGACTCGTGGACTTCAACTCCCAGAATTCCTGAGCCAGGAATTCTGGGAGTTGAAGTCCACGAGTCATAAAAGAGCCAAGGTTGCCTATCCCTGACCTAGGTCAATACCAACACCTTTTAGGATTTGACTCACCAGTCTTCCTGGATATAGAAGCTTAGCCTATACATGGTTGGGTACTATGGAGAGTAAGAAGGATGACTTTGATGGCAATTGGCAGGATGCTACCAGGACATGGATTATTCTAAACTATTCAAGTACAACTGTAGCTATTAAATTGGTGTAAAGTAGTAAAAAGCATTATGTCTCCAAAGTTAAGTAAATATTCCTGAAATTATTTAATTATTTCCTACAGTGAAGGCATTTAGATACATTTAGTCATTACAGGGTAAGACATTCAAATTTAAGCTTAGCTCTCATGTAAAATTTGACTTGGTAAAATAAGATAGTTAATCAGTTATTAATGATATTTTTAAAACTTTTTAAAAACTACAAGGAATGTGCCAAAACAACCAAATGGCAGTATGTATATTCATTTAAAGCTTCATATGTTTCCTATTTGGTCCTGTTTTCTATTTGCCTTTAAAACCTGTGATTTTGAATGTATTTCAAAGAGATTTTAAGAAATTATAAAAATAGGAATATTGTATAAGAAATTTACAATTAAGAACTGGGGTTTCCTATATTACAAATGAATGGTTTCAGTCTCAAGAAATATTAAATGTGTTTCATGCAGTAAAGCCAGTGTAAATTAAAAGTAGTTGACTGTTACCCTTATGCTGTTTATGAAGTAGATTCAGAGATACATTAGACATGTCCAAACGTGTAATAATATACACGTATAATTGGACAACCATTTGACTGGGATAGTATAATGTTTTCTGTCTTGAGCAGGGGTTTGGACTAGAAGACCTCCAAGGTCCCTTCCAGCTCTATATGTCTATGTTCTATATATATATTTCCCTGTTTGTCGATTATTATGTTGCCCACTGGCCTTCTATCCCATTTTTCAGTGGTTCACCCCCTGCTTGGCTGAAAAAATTGTTTAGCAGATCTCTCAACATTCTTTGATCAATAATAGTTTTAGTAATTTTTGTGTTTGTGTATGCACTAGTAATTGTACTCTTCATCATAAATGGATATCACTGGTTTTTTTTTTAAACAAAGGGTTATGTGACCATGATACTTCAGTGCTCGGTAGAAATGCACGCCACTGGTTATGCTTGGAGGGCTCTGAAAGAACAATTGGGCGAGAACATTGATGACAAAATATCCAGAATGTGTTTTCTCAAAGGAAAAATGGTAAGATTTTTTTTCCTGCCTATACGGGTTATAGGTGTTACTTAACAATTTAACAATTTAACAAGGAGATAAGGAGGGAGACCCAGGCGACACATTATTGCATAACCGGAAGTAGTATAAAAATTTATAGAAGTATATACCGAGAAGGTCAGATTTATAGAATTGATGTAATAGAAAACTAATGTTATCATACCTAATATAGACATTGAAAATCCAAGGAGAGGAGCTGCTCGGACATCACCCCTGAATTGTATCGGAAGAGGAATGGGAGGGAAGAAAGGAGAGGAGAGAGGGAAGAGAGTAGAGGAGGGGGAAGGAAGTAGGAAGGTTGGAGGGAAAGAGGAGGAGAAGTGGGGAGAAACGGGAGGGGAGTGGTGAGGGAAAGAGGAGAGGAAGAGGGAAGTAGGAGAGAAAGAAGAAAGGGAGAAAGAAAGTAGAGAAGAGGGAAGAGAGAGAAGGAGGGTGGATACAGTGAAAGGGGAAATGGATGAGCAGCACCCAAACTTATGTGTATATATCTATGTCTATGTCTGTGTGTGTGTGGTATTGGGGAAGATTTATATAGCTAGATAATTTTACCCAGAAGACCCAAAGGTGTTTTTTTCATGAGGCAACTGGACTTTTCTTGTTTTTCTTGAAGACTGCTTCTCATCCAAGAAGCATCTTCAGCTCTGACTGGATGGTGGGGAATGGCAGGATTTATACTCCTTGCAGACAGCCGGTCATTTGCATTCTGCCATTCCCACTATTCAGTCAGAACTGAAGACGCTTCTTGGATGAGAAGCAAAACTTCTTCAAGAAAAACAAGAAAGTCCAGTTGCCTCGTGAAAAAAACACCTTTTGGATGACTTGGATGACTGAGAATCTCCATAGACATTTTACCCAGAAGAGTTTTGGACTTAAATGGAAAAAAACCTGGACTTGAATGGTTGTTTATAATTTATGAATAAATTAGTTGTGGGTCAACTATTACAACTAGGTCAATAGATTAAGTACTGATGTCGCTTGAAACATGTATCTTAATGCAAGTATCCTGTTTTTCAGAGTTTTGAATTTCTTTAATGACTGATGTTCTGTCTCTTTCATGTTTTAAGGGTGTATGTTTTGATATTCCAAAAGCTGAATTAAATAAAATAAAGGTAAGATTTTGGTTTCCAACATGAATCAGTCTTGAGTAGCTCATGCCATTGGATGCCCTTCAGCTGTCATTCATACTCAGATGATCTTAAATATATTTACTTGTATGCTTGTTTCACAGTCCACTATTGCAAGAGACTTCATGAAATGCCAGGGTGAGCTCAAAAGTATGTACAGGTAGTGCTTACTTAACAATACTAATTAGGCCCAGAATTTTCATTGCAGTCATTAGGTGAAACATCACATGACCACAGCACTTTGCGATGGCAGCTTTAGTGGTCCTGGTTGCATTCATTAACCCAGGATCTCATGCTTCTGGCCTGCTGCATTTGCCTCTGCTTCATGTCACACCAAATCTTAATTACAGTCAAAGATCTGTTATAAGGAGGATGGGGTAGTCATTTAAAAAGGATGGAAGCAAAGAAGTTACATTAAGAGTTTTTTTAAAAGTGATGAAAAGCTAGAAGATAGGGTAGATTGCAAGGGCGACTCCGAAATATAATGTTATCATATTTTATCTATATCTTAAATTATTGTACATTATTACAATTTCATTTTAGATTGTATTTTATTACTATTTCATCTTAAATTGTATTTTATTTTAATTCCATTTTAAATTGTATTTTATCAAATTCCATTTTAAATTGCCTTTATCAAATTTCAGTAACAATTTGTTGCTGGAACTTTGCACTTTGATATGGTCCAAGGGCTAATCAATAAAGACTTATTATTAGAAGATACTAAACAGAAAGTATACATAAAAGTCTATAAGAGTCGAAAAGGAGGGGGAGGAGCATTAGGTGGGTGTAGGGGAACCTAAAAGGTTAGTATGTGGAAGACCACATCAGATTACAGAGCATTCTAATAGATACTCATTAAATCTAGTTTATGGCACAGCCCATCATTCAACTAATTTTGAGCACTGCTGCACAAAATCCGGCAACATTGTATGTTGTAGCAGGATTGATAGCTGAAAGCAGCAGGGAGATGTACAATTGTCCAATACATCCTGGATATGCTTTAATGGCGAGATAAGGCTAATATGAATGTCTTTGTAGCTCAGGCACTGGAGGAGCACATGCTCTGTTGCTTCTGTGTGTCCAGAGTCACAGGGGCATTGTCTCTCCGGGCAAGGAACCTTTCAAGGACAGCTGATATGGGGTCATGCCTTCTTGTCCAGTAAAGGGGATTAGGGATTTCGAGGTTAGGTATGTCATAGGGAAGGCAGAGTACCTGTTGGATTCACTGGCAGTAAATGTTGGAGCGTGGCTAGATCCAGTTGATACGCTGTGTCTGCTTCATGCTTTTTAATGAGTGCTTTGGCCTGATTATTCTGTATTCATGCTGAGTGGAAGAACTGAAGAGGAACCCAAAGATGAAATTTTAGTTGCTAGTTCTTGTTTCCATGTGGATTGAAAGTCTTCAGTCATAGTTAAACAGGGAAAGGCCAAGGGGTGAAAAGAATAGTCGGGGTCACCCACACTCTAGCCTCCACTTTCATGAAGCCTGTTTTTGATCACTTAATTGGAGAAAGGGCCCAGCTGGGCACCATAAAGAACTTGTATTGTCTTGGCTTTAATTAATTTGAGTGCTGTAAGTGTATGGTGGCCACTTCTTCTCTTAAGGATTTTAAAAGATGGCAGTCAAGCTCCTTTACATTTTCAGCAACAGAGTCCCTATGGGTTTTCCTGCCTTGCCAGCAGAGTGGATTGTGTTGTGGTGGTGAATTAGTCTATAATCAGTAGGATCACCTTTCCCCCCTGGTGATGACCTATAAAGCGCTACATGGCTTGGGTCCGGGATATCTGAGGGAACACCTGCTGCCGGCATCAAGTTCCCTTCGTCCAGTGCGCTCCCACAGGGAGGGTCTTCTCAGGGTGCCACTGGTAAGAGATTGCTGGCGGGTAACACCCAGGGATAGGGCCTTCTCAGTGGGGGCGCCTGCCCTCTGGAACCAGCTGCCCATGGAGCTTAGGACTGCCCCTGACCTCCGCTCATTCCGCCGGGGCCTGAAGACCTGGCTCTTCGAGCTCTCTGGCCCAGGCTGAGGATTAATTTATTTTAATTGGGGTTTTATTTATACAGGGATAAATTTAATCTTTTTAAACTTGGTTTTTTAACTTTTGTATTTTTGGTTAATTACCCTGTAAACGGCCCTGAGTCCTCCGGGAAAGGGCGGTATATAAATGTAATAAAATAAATAAATATATCTAGGGACAATAATTGTAAGCCCCCCAATCTTTGGGGGCTCAGCCATAAGTGTCAATGCAAGTAAAGAGTGAGGTTTCCAAGCTGAGCCATGCTGGCTCAGGAATTCTGGGAGTTGAAGTCCACGAATAATAAAAGAGCCAAGGTTGCCTAGCCCTGCCCTAGGACAATTGTGGAGAATCTCATGATGTTAAACTGTTAGGCTGAGGATGTGCTGCTGGTGGTTTTTTAAGGAATGGATTGTTTCTTATTCAAGGGTTAAATAAGTTGTCTTTTCTATTATTGTTTTATAAGGGTGCTTTAGACTTAAGAAAGCAACCTTCACTCATACTGTTTTCTCAGTGTTATCTTAAATACCAAGTTTTGAAATGCTTTGAAAACGCTGTCTCTTGAGTAGTAAATATTGGTCAGCATGCAAGTTTGTCATTTCTGCTCTTTCTATAGAATAATAAATGTTTTTTTTTAAAAAAATTTTTTAGGAAACATGGCAAGATACAAGACGCTGGCAACTTTCTGTAGCGACAGAATTGCCTGAGCTTGAAAATTTACCACGTGAGGGAGGCCGAAATTCAGGCTCGGAATTCAGGAATGGAAGACGAAATGGTGGTTTCAACAGGCACGATCGATTCAGAAATAGGGGCCAAAAACGGAGCTATAACCAAGCTTTTTGATAATTTGTTAATATATCAAAATGGGACTTGAACATCTTGTTTTAGCATAAGTAAAATGAATTTACACTTTATTTATTAGCCTGGCAATCTGTGTTTAATTATTAGCCTGGATGTGTCTCATTCATTCAATTTGGGCTACAAAAATTCAGGTTGAAAAGATTATTTAAGCACACTGCTACAATGTCACAATCAGTTGCAGTGCCCCAATATCTTGGGCACTAATAAATCTAACCTTTGGAGGTTGGTGGCATGTTAGAAATTTTGAGAATATGTTGTGGATGCTCCCTATGGCTTTTTCCCTCTCCCCAATTCTCTGTATTATTTTACTTTTTCCAGACCAATGAGAATTTCTAATAAAACAATGGTCTACACAGTCATCCATTCTTGCTTTTTAAGAAAGCTTTTGAGAATCATCTCATGTCGAATTTCCAATTCTTGGAAATTGAGATTTATTCATTCAGTTGGCTTCCCTTTTAAAAAAAATATGGTACGGTAATTTAATTAAATCAGAGTCATGAGTATGGTAGGTCCCTTGGATGTTAAATTAACTTCAAGGACATATGTGGCAGAAGTAGGACAAAAGGCAACTGAATATAATTCTAAAGACATTTTTACAAAAGCCCATGTATCTGCATTCAGTGTGGGGTTTTTTTGTATATGCCCTAACATGGAGGAAGGAGACACTCAATTTATTCAACTTAAATTGAAAGACATTTTAAATCAAAATTGCAGAAGTTGAAATTGTATTGTTCATGTTTTACTTTTTTCTATAATACATTCCTTTACTGGTATAAGTAAATATTGGCTATATTATTTAAAAGATGTTCCTTGACTTTTTCAGGTGATATTTAAAAAAATTAAATAGAATTTGTATTTTATTTGGGTACATTGTGCGTATAGCATGCTGCTCAGAGATGCCAATCCCTAGCTCACGTGATATCTCTCAAAAGTTTTTGATAATAGAACACGGTTCACCATTAAAAAAGAACCCAGGAAGCACTGGTCTAATTTCCAATAATTAAAATTCCCTTCATGTAAATAATTGGATGAAAGTAGATTTGATTAATTCTCTGGGTGATTTGCTTAAAGAAGGTTGAATTTTTTAATACTGCATATTATTATTATTATTATTATTATTATTATTATTATTATTATTAAAGACATTTCATCATCTGTAATAGTTTTTACAGTTGTGGAAATTCAACATCTAGGAACATTGGCTAAAAAGAAAACAACAAGCAGTGATGATGAACAGGCTGAAGAAATTGTTCCAATACCTGAACAAACTGACCAACTAGCGGAAGAAGCCGCCACACAGGATGAAGACTCCCCTGTGCAACTAATCAAAAGTGTAGAGCTAAGTAATCTAGCGAAAATGCTGAAAGAAAAGATTGAAAACCACATCAAAGAAAACACACAGAAAAAGACTGCCTGCCATCCGTGAAGTGCATAGCAAACGAGTGAAAGATTTACTAAATGCTGTGAACTACATTTTAACTTCCATCCCATCCAGCACACTGTATGAAACAAACCAACTAATGTACAGTACAGCCGCCGTTTTAACTGCAGAATTGGGTTATAAAATGCTAAAAAAGAAACCCACTGGAACACCAAAGTGGAAAATTACTTGAAAATAAAACAAAAGACACTATGAGATGTCAGCAAATTGAAATACTTGAAAGAAGGAAAACTAAAGAACGAAAAGCTGAAAAATAGTTTATACAAAAAATATAACTTGGAGGAAAAAACAATAACAGATGTCATGGAAAACCTAAAACAGCGTGTAAAAGCAACAGCAAAGAAAATTGAATGATATGAAGGACGAATAAAACAATATCGTGAAAACGTCCAGTTCAGAAGAAACCAGCAACTCTTCTATCGGTCACTTGATGAAAATAAAGTCCAAACTACTGTTCCACCATGTAAAGAAAAAACCTTAAACTTTTGGAAAGAACTGTGGAAAAACCCAGTGGAACATAATAGAACTGCCTCCTGGATCAAAGATATCCAAAAACAAGCAACACAAAACAAAATGGAGAATATTGTAATAACCACCAATATGGTTGCAAAACAAGTAAAGAAGGTCAAGAACTGGAGTGCACCTGGCCTGGGCGAGCTGCATGGATACTGGTTGAAACACCTCACCAGCCTCCATCACCGCATGGCCACTCAGTTTGATGAAATGCTTCAAAATGCCACAAGTGAAGAATGGTTAACAGCTGGTCAAACATAATTGATAATGAAAGACCCTGAAAAGAGCACAGAACCAAGCAACTACCGCCCAATTACTTGTCTGCCAACAACGTTCAAACGTTTTACAAGAATACTGGCAAATTCAGTATTCAATCATTTGATGGAAAACATCTGTATCCCGCAGAACAAAAAGGAAATTATAAAAAATCAAGAGGAACAAAAGATCAGTTGCTCATTGACAAAATGGTACTTAAAAATGCAAAATGACAAAATACAAATTGCCCGTATTTTCCGGCGTATAAGACAACGGGGCGTATAAGACAACCCCTGACTTTTGAGAAGATTTTCAAGATTTTTCGTCTTATACGCTGGAAAATACATGCCAGTTGCCAAGTGTCCGACACAAGCCCGATTCAGCCACGTCTGATGCAGATGGTGCAAAGCCTCCCTTTTGAAGCCCAAAGGGGCTTTTCCTTCCACCCACCCTTTGGAATACACGCAAGAGCTGCGTTCACACGACGCGCTCTTCCAGGCCATACTCTGCAAACGGCACGCCAGAAGCCGCAACCACCGCGGGAACTCTGAGTCCCTGCCTTTTGGCAGCCTGCACAGCTGAGCGCGATCCGGCTTTGAGAGCGCATTTGCAGACGGAGCAGCCGCCACGTCTGGAGCCAAGCCCCGCCCAGGAGGCGGTTGGCCAGGCGGGCCCAGAAGACGCGCTGGAGAGCCGGGCTTGGGGCGGCCATGCCGAGGCCGGCTGGCGAGGACCGCTGCGTGGTCTGCGGGTGAGAGGGGCACCAGGCCACCAAGTACCGCTGTCCAGAGATAGTGGGTAGCAGGGCGTGCTCTGCTTATGCTCAGATGCCGCTTGGGCGAGGGGGAGGGGCTTCCTGCCGCTCCCAGGTTCTGGCGTTTGCAAGGGGGAGGGGAAGGGGCTTAGAGGCTCTTGGGGTGGGAAGGGAGGGTCACGTTGGAGGGGGGACTGGACTAAGGAGGCTTGAAGTTGCTTTGCAAGAATGGGGGCGCTCAATTGATTTATGTACTATTTTCTGGCGTATAAGATGACTGGGCGTATAAGATGACCCCCAACTTTTGAGAAGATTTTCATGGGTTAAAAAGTCTTAAACGCCGGAAAATACGGTAAATATGGCATGGATTAATTACAAAAAAGTATTTGACTCATTACCCCACAGTTGGATTAATGTGTGTTTGGAAAACTTTGGAATCAGCAAAAACATCTGTACATTTTTTAAAGCAAGTATGCAAAAATGGAAAACAGTTCTAACAGCAAATGGGGAGAACATTGGTGAAATCAACATCAGACAAGGAATCTTCCAAGGGGACTCACTTTCACCACTACTGTTCCAACATCACATTAATTCCATTGACAATATTACTACGAAACACAAAACTGGGATACATCTCAAGCCAGTATGGCAAGATAAACCATCTACTATACATGGATGATGACTTAAAACTGTATGCAAAAAGCCACACTGAACCTGAATCAATACTCAACGCAGTTCAACTGTTTAGCAGCGACATGAGAATGGACTTGAAAAATGTACTATATGATCCATGCAGCAAGGAAAAATGGGAAAAATAGAAGGAATAGAACTGGGAAACAGAAGTATTATGAAAGCACTAGCAAAGGATGAGTCATAGAGAACCAAAGCGTACAGTTGATTGATATCGCTGTACCAGGAGATGCCAGAGTCGAAGAAAAAGAACTGGAAAAAATTACGAAATAACGCAACCTGGCCATCGAAACTGCGCGATTATGGATGAAATGTGTAACAGTGATACCCACTGTCATCAGGGCACTGGGAACTATGTCCAAAAACTTTGCAAAATACATCAAGAAATTGCAGCTTCCTGCAATAACTCCAGCAAAGCTACAAAAAACTGTGCTACTCGGAACATCTTACATTTTAAGGAGATACCTGGTTGATACCTAGGATGCTGGCAGCAACCCGTGTCAACCATTAGTGCTAATCAATTTGGGTGTTCAGTTGACTGAGTTTCATGTTTTATGAATATAACAATAACAATAATAATAATAATAATAATTAATAATAATAAATAATAATAATAATAATAATAATAATAATGTGTGCTGCCTGCATCCCACAGGTGGGGCTTTGCTTGTTTGTGCAGATGGTTGTTGGCATGCCACGGCCTGGTACCAGTCCATGGACTGGTGGTTGGGGACCCCTGCCCTAGACAATGCAGAGAAGAGCAAAGATGATTAGGAGACTGGAGGTTAACACATGAACAGTTGCAGGAATTGGGCATATCTAGTCTAGAGGCGGTCATCCTATTTTTCAAAGCACCAGAAGGCAAAACAAGAAGCAATGGATGAAAACTAACCAAGGAGAGAAGCAACCTAGAACTAAGTAGAAATTTCCTGACAATTAAAACAAATCAGTGGAATAACTTGCCTCCAAAAATTGTGGTTGCTCTCACAGGAAGTTTTAAAGAAAAAACGGCAGCCACTTGTCTGAAATGGTATAGGGTTTCCTGCCTGAGCAGGGGGTTGGACTAGAACATGGCTGTTCAACCAGTGGTACGACTACCACCTGTGGTACATTGGCACCTGGCAGGTGGTACGCGACCATCCTAGAAAAGTGGTAGCGGAGGAGGGGAATGAGCTGAACCGGTGGCAGCACCGTACAACCCTGAGCGAGAGACGGCTGGAGCTGCAGGGCTATCAGGGCTCACAGAAGTGCCAGGCTCCAGCTGGAGCTTGGAGCTTCTGAGCCCAGAAAAAGCGCCGATCAGCTGGAACGTTGCAGCATCTCCAGGGTCTTTTGATTTACATTCAGATGCTTGGCAACTGATTCATATTTATGACGGTCACAGTGTCCCAGGGTCATGTCAAGCGACCAAAACCTGCTGCAACCGCCCAGCGGGGGGGGGGAAAATAAAAACCAAACACCCCCCCACCCCACCCCCGCTGCCAATCCTCAACAGAAATGCTCACAACAATGAAAACCTCGGAAAAGGAGGAAGAGCGCCGCCAGGCAGGCAGGCAGGTGTCTTGCTCGGCTGTGGCTTGGGGGGGGCACTTTTTTCAGTGCAATTGTAATTTCAAACAGTCACTAAGTGAACTGTTGTAAGTTGAGGACTACCTGTACTTCATCACTTTTTCCTTTACTTTTTTTTTGGTCATCAAGTTTTTGACACCTTGCTAGGCGACTGGTGGTACTCGGATGTTGCCATATCCTAAAAGTGGTACACTGGGTGAAAAGGTTGAAAAGCCCTGGTCTAGAAGACCTCCAAGGACCCTTCCAACTCTGTTACTCTATTATAAACGGAAGCGAACTTGAAAAAGCTAACCACAGTCGGAGCCGATTAATACCCGGCTGGGAGACCCCCCCAAAATGCAGGGCTGTAGTTTAGTGGGGAAGTCGAAAAGAACACGGAAGAAAGCAATCGCAAAACTTCTTTCAATTTGGTATCAGAAAAACGACACCTGGACACGAGAAGCTGGGCAACCCTCTAGATCGGAGGTCTCCAACCTTGGCAACTTTTAAGACTTGTGGACTTCAATCCCAGATTGGGGAATTCTGGGAGTTGAAGTCCATAAATGAAAGAGCCTTGGTGGAGCAGTGGGCTAATGCCTCCTTAAGTAACACCAGCTGCCTGCAATTAGTGCAGGTTCGCATCCCACCAGGCTCAAGGTTGACTCAGCCTTCCATCCTTCCGAGGTAGGTAAAATGAGGACCCAGATTGTTGGGGGCAATTAAGCTGACTTTGTAATAATGCTGCTTGGGGTGTGTGTGTGAAAGCCCTAATAAGCAGGCATATACATAGAATGAAGGCTACTGCTAAGCTTGTAAGCCGCCCTGAGTCTTCGGAGAAGGGCGGGATATAAATGGAATTAAAATTAAAATAAAAATAATTTTTTTTAATTGAAAAGTTTTTCAGTACATTTTATCTTTAACAAAACAAAACCCCTCCCAACCCTTCCCCCTCTTCCCAACCCACCCCAACACCTCCCTCCCTCCCTTTCCCCCCTCCCCGACTTCCCAGAGCTAAATACAAGGTATAAAAGTAAAAACAATCATAATCTACCATATGCAAACAACAATAAGCTATTAAATCTATCGCACTTTAACTCTTATAAAATGACTACAAGCAATATAAATATCACATCAATACTTATTCAAATGCTAAATGAAACTTTAGTCCCATATTTATTCTGGATGTAATCAATCCATTTTTTCCACTCCACAATATATCTCTGTTGCGAATGGTCTTTCAAATACGCTGAGATCTTTGCCATTTCCGCCAGGTTAGAAACTTTTAAAGTCCATTCTTCTATAGTCGGCAGTTCTTCCTTCTTCCAGTATTGCCCTACTAAAAGTCTTGCTGCCGTAATTAAATTCAACATCAACTTAGTGTGCACAACAGTAGTATCAGTAATAATGCCCAGTAAAAACAATTGCGGACAAAACTTTATCCTTTTCTTAAATATCTTCTGCATATTCCACCAGATTTTAATCCAAAATGCTTTAACCTTTTTACAGGTCCACCATATATGAAAGTACGTTGCGTCTTCGCCTCCACACCTCCAACATTTAGGCTGGTAGTTCGGATACATGCTTGCTAATTTTTTAGGATCTAAATGCCACCTATAAAACCATTTTATAAAAGTTCTCTCTTAAATTTAATAAAAATAAAAATCTTAAGTTGTCAAGGTTGGAGCCCCTCGCTCTAGAGGCGACCTTTGAACGAAGGCGTTTCTTTCATAGAGTCCTGGGTTGCCCAGCGACCGTTGCCACGAGCAACGGTTCGCTCTCCCCGCCGCGGCAGCGCCTCCATTTTGACCGAGGGAACCCAGCCGCGGAGTGAACCTCTCCGCGCATGCGCAGCAGTTCAGAGAGCGCGGGGCGGGGGATCGGGCGACGCCAGCCCGGAGAAGCTACCGTTACGAGCGGCGGCGGTAGCGGCGGCGGCGGCTTCGGAGGACGCAACGCGGGGCCGAGCAAATGGCGGCGGAGGCGGCGCCCGAGTGGGCCTCGCTCTGCGAAACTTTCCGCAGCGCCCTCAACCTCTCCTACGTGGAGTCCAAGAAGGACCCGGACACCGAGCCCTACCGCTCCAAGTACGGCGCGCGGGAGCTGCTCGAAGGCCTCAAGCAGCTGCTAGGCGCCGGGGAGGCCGGAGAAGCCGAAGGCGGGAGCGGCCCTGGCGAGGAGGCGGGCGAGGCCGAGGCCGAGCGGCGGCGGCGACGGGCGGTGCGGCTGGCCGCGGTCGAGTACGAGCTGGGGGTGAACCACACCGACACCCAGGAGTGCTCGGCCGGCGAGGAGCACCTGGCCAAGTGCCTGCAGCTGCTGGAGCGGCACCGCCTCTCCCGCCAGTGCGTCTCCCTCTACATCCAGGCCCAGGTGCGGGAAGGCATCGGCAGCACCGGGGGAAGAGGCGGGCGGGCGGGCGGGGATAGTACACAGCTGGGGAAAAGGGAGCTCATTTGGGAAAAGGAGAGAGGGGGAGAAACTGTGGCCGGAGCAGAGCGTCCGATATCCCGCGGGTCTTCAACCTGGCTGAGGAATTCTGGGAGTTGAAGTCCACAAGACCACAAAAAGGACCAAGGTTGAAGACCCCCTGTGATAATAGACCAGGGGTCTTCAAACTTGGCCCTTTTATGACTTGTGGACTTCAACTCCCAGAATTCCTCAGCCAGCTTTGCTGGCTGAGGAATTCTGGGAGTTGAAGTCCACAAGTCATAAAAGGGCCAAGTTTGAAGACCCCTGTAATAGACGGGATGGAGATGCTGTCTTCTGCAAGCTTTTTCCCTTGGCCAGCCAGGGTCAGCCAGCCCGGGGAACTTAAAGTCGCTTTTACTAATTCCCAGAATTTTCCCAATTGGTCAGTTTTGGTCAAGTCGGAAGGCCTGTTTGGAGGAGCGGGCCGCGTTTCGAGGACGCAGTACGAAAAGTGCAAAAAGAAAAGGTGACAGAAAGCACTGCTGGACAGTGAGGCAAAGTTTTGAGACTTGGGTAATAGACTTTAGTCTGTATGAGCTGGTATGTGGCGGAATATGGCAATGTAGATAGTGTTTCAGGGTTGACACGATGCCCTGTTTTCACAGTTTAGTGATGTGCTGTAAGCTTTGACCAGACAGCGGTATTGTCTGATCAGTTACCCGGTGGGATAGATAAAGAGTTTTGGAATTTGCTAATAAGAGACCCAGTGAAAAGGAGTTGGAATTTGTTAATAAGAGACCCAGTGAAAGGGGCTTGGCTCCTTTGCCTCTTTCACAAATCAAAACAAGAACTTTACCATTTAGAATTATTTTTCCCCCCTATTTCATACTGGCAGCCTGCAAAAGAAATATCTATTCCGGCAATATGAGGGTTGGGTGGGGTGGGGGGAATGGTAACAATCTAGCATGCTGTGGCTGCTTCCTGCCATCAGTTCTATGTTTATGTTAGTCATCAAGGAAGTTCAGCTGTTCTATCTAGCACCGTAGACTGGCAATAGAGGGAACGCTAGTACATACTGCTCTGTTGGAAGCAAGCATCATTTCCATTTGCAGCTTAGGAATATCCTGTCCTGCCGAAGGCAGAGTTGAATGAGCTTTATGTTCTGCCTGTTCAGTTAGTCACTGGATCACTCTGGGCAGTCAGGAATTTTATGCATTACATTATTTAAAAAATTCCTTTATTTTGGTATTTCCTGCCAAATAACATTATTGAGCAATAGGAGCCCTTGTTAGTAATGTCCTCTTTAAATTATGCCTCCAGCTACCCAGTATTTTCCTTAAAATTATAGAATTGAAAAGAATATCTGGTGAATATGTTACATAATTTTTAAATTTTTACTGCTCCTGGTAGGTAAAATTGACATTATCCTAGGAGTTGCCCCTAAATAAAACATGAAATGGTTCCAGAACTTGAAATGATTAAAATTTCTGTTCAGTGCAGTTCATACAGAGTTTGTTTCTGAAATGATCCAATATCACTCCTATGTAATTTCAGTTGTAGGTTAACTATTGTGTTCCATTTGTCATTTTAAAAAAAATAACCCATTTGTTCCTCATGTTTTGTAGAATAATTTGGGTATCCTCTGGTCAGAAAGAAACGATATTAAAACAGCACAGACTTATCTGGAATCTGCAGAGGCTTTATATAATCAGTACATGAAAGAGGTAATATGTGAATGAGTTTACTTTATAATTTTGTGGTATTCCTTGGATAGTTATGTGGATGATTGAGTTTTCTGTAAAAATGTTTGCAAAGATTTTTAAACATTTTCCTCTTCTGTCATTCTTTTGAAAATTGATAGTTGAACCTAGCTGAGGTATCAAATGTTGCAGTTGCAAAAATTATTGGCATTTAATCATCAGTGCAAAAAAATGCTTAGAATATTAGGATCAGTGCAACATTAAATTGTATTAGCATTTTAAATATTTTAGCTATTAAAGCATTTCCAAAACAATCTTACCGTTCTCTTTTACTAATTGTATTGAAATATTCTAGTATTGTTGTGTGGCTATAATGCTACAAAGAACAATCAAATTTCATTGTTGCTTTTTTTATAAAGCACTTTCAAATGGGCCACACACACCATGCATTACAAGTAGTTGATTGTGTTATATTGTTGCATTAGCACAGTGGACCTATTATAATCATCTTTGGCTCTATTTATATACGGAGCAACCCCAGGAGACATTTTCAGACAGCAGAAAATTGGTGAATGAATGCATATGAATGTAGAAAATATTTCACTTGGTTTGTGTTATTGTTCAGTCTTTATGTATCTGAATTTTCCTTCAAGGAACACACCAATTCTTTGACTATAGTTTTAATTGGTTCTCTGCCAGGCTTCATCTTTTATTTGAGTTTACTCATTAGTGGTCATTTCCATACGAGATCTGTTATTATCCTGATGTCATTTTCACTGCATAGAAGTGTATCCGAGTTCAACAGGATCACGTCTCATTGGATGCTCCCTAGTAAAGGTTAATAAAGCATTCCATCTGGACCTTCTGTTTTTCTTTTCTTTCACAAATGCTCAGCCTGCCTTTCATTCTGGTGGATTACCAAGCCACATAACATTATGTTATTCAACTCATCAGTCCAGCTAGTCCTCGAGTTACAACAGTTCAAAGTTACGGTGCCGTTGAAAAAAGTGACTTATGACTATTTTTCACACTTACGTTCAATGCAGCATCCCCATGGCCATGTGATCAAAATTCAGATGTTTGATAACCGACTCCTATTTATGACGGTGGCAGTGTCCCAGAGTCATGTGATCACCTTTTGCCCCCTGACAAGCAAAGTCGATGGGGAAGCCACAGGTTTTTTTATTTATTTATTTTTTATTTTTATTCCATTTATATCCCGCCCTTCTCCGAAGACTCAGGGCGGCTTACAAGCTTAGCCTTCATTCTATGTATATGCCTGCTTATTAGGGCTTTCACACACACCCCAAGCGGCATTATTACAAAGTCAGCTTAATTGCCCCCAACAGTCTGGGTCCTCATTTTACCTACCTCGGAAGGATGGAAGGCTGAGTCAACCTTGAGCCTGGTGGGATGCGAACCTGCACTAATTGCAGGCAGCTGGTGTTACTTAAGGAGGCATTAGCCCACTGCTCCACCAAGGCTCCAAGGTTCACTTTGCAACCTCCTAACTAACTTAATAGCTGCAGTGATTCAGAAACACTGTGGCTAGAAGAGGTCATAAAATGGGGCAAAACTCACTTAACAACTGTCTTGCTTAGCAGTGGAAATTTTGGGCTCAATTATGGTTGTAAGTTTAGGACTATCTGTAAAGTATTGGAATGCAGCAACCCAAATTTTTTAAAAGCCTGTAATTTATGTAGGTTTTGTCAGTTCTCCTTTGTTTGAATAAGGAAGAGAGAGTATATGTTAAACCTCTATGGCTAGCAGCATATGCTATGCAATAAAGCTCAGTCATTGGATGGGTAGAAGAGCCAGTGTTGTGTTTTCTCTCTTGTTTTTTTTAAATTGCTTTGTGTTTTAGTTAGTGTCTTTAACTATTGTTAGCTGCCCAGGGTCCTGAATTTGAGATGGGCAGTCATATAAATTGAAATAATATTTTTCTCCTGAAAAGAAACAATTGAATTTTCTTTAATTTCTGCTATTTCATTTCGTTATACATTTGGAATGATTCCTTAGAGCAGGGGTCTTCCAAACTTGGCAACTTTAAGACTTGTGGACTTCAACATTCTGGGAGTTGAAGTCCACAAGTCTTTTTTTTTATGAAGGATTTTATTGAATTTTATAGCGTTAGGGATAAAATAGGATCGGGTTAGGGATTAGGGGTTAGGGTGGGGTTGGGATCAGGATTGGGGTTGGGATTAGGACAGGGTTGGGATCAACGTTGGGGTTGTCCCCCAATAACACTTTCATTCTTTAGCAAACAGGCTGTTGTCCGGATACATATGTTCAGTTAACAATAGTTAATATAGTAATAAATGACTGTAGAAAATGTAATAAACAATAATCAAAAACAGTATCAGTTAATCAATACATGTCATTCTTCTTACTAGTTTACATTCAAAATAACATATCACATTCATTTCTCACTAGTTCGTTTTCCTAACTATTGATAAAAATTATCCCATGTACTGTAATAGACTGAACCTTCTTTCTCTTTGGTCTCTAACGTCAGTCTATCAATTTCTGCACATTCTAAGATTTTCTTAATTAAAACCTCTTCAGTTGATAAGTTTTCATTTTTCCAGTATTGGGCAAATGCTATTCTCGCTGCTGTCAGTACATGCAATATTAAGTATTCATTCTCCTCCTAATTAGATCCTAATATTCCTAACAAAAACAATTCTGGCTTAAATTCTATCTGTCTTTTAGTCATCTTTTCCAACCATGTATGTATCTTAACCCAAAACTTAAAAGTCTTAAAGTTGCCAAGTTTGAAGACCCCTGCCGTAGAGCGTCTCCTAGTTATAAACTGGTTTTGCTGCAGTACCCAGATGCAGCCAGCAGAGGGAGCACAAGCTTGCTAGACCTTCATATTACCTTCAGCACTTGCTATGTTTTGCAGAATGGGAACCCTCCACTTGATTCCAGCGAACATTTCATGACAGAAGAGAAACTCTCAGATCAAGAACGATCAAAAAGGTGGGTGAACATACAATGGTGGGTTGCAGGGCGGGCGAACATACAATGGAAATTGGTGAAAGAGTTTATTGCTTATCATTAAAACTAAGACACTGTTTCCCCAGGTTTGAGAAAGTCTATACGCATACACTGTATTATCTGGCCCAAGTCTACCAACACCTGGAAATGACTGAGAAAGCTGCACAGTATTGCCACACCACTCTCAAACGCCAGCTGGAGTATAGTGGCTACTACCCAATAGAATGGGCCCTCAATGCAGCCATTTTGTCTCAATACTATCTCACCAAGGTAATTATTTCAGTGTTTTCTCCTGCATATCTTATTTGTCAAATCAAAATATTGAAATGAAAATGATCCTTATTGGCAGGCATTTAGATTCCGTATGGATTCGCCTGGTTAAACTGGATTGCTGTTAAAATTACTTTATCAAGCAAATAGATCCGACATTGATTTTCAGTTACATAACTTGTTTACCTACATTTGAGCAAGCTGATTCAATAATGCATAATAATTAGACATATCCAATAAGTAGCTATGAAATCTCAAAATAAGTTTCATACTGTTTTTATTCATTTTTATTTGTTGAGAAAGAGTTTCCTTCAGCCTTGGCGCACTTGCTTACTGTTAAAGGATATTAAAGGATATAGCCTTAGTGGAGCAGTGGGCTAATGCCTCCTTAAGTAACACCAGCTGCCTGCAATTAGTGCAGGTTCGCATCCCACCAGGCTCAAGGTTGACTCAGCCTTCCATCCTTCCGAGGTAGGTAAAATGAGGACCCAGATTGTTGGGGGCAATTAAGCTGAGTTTGTAATAATGCCGCTTGGGGTGTGTGTGAAAGCCCTAATAAGCAGGCATATACATAGAATGAAGGCTACTGCTAAGCTTGTAAGCCGCCCTGAGTCTTCGGAGAAGGGCGGGATATAAATGGAATAAAAATAAAAATAAATAAATAAATAAATAATCAGCGTAGTGGGTTTTATTTTAAGACTGTGATATAAGAATAGATGCATATATTTATGTCCACATACCCTTACACACGGATCAGTAAAATATTGCTACAGAAATTATCTTAAATTTTAGGATTCAGGAAGCATGTTCTATCTCCCAAAAGTTAGAGAAGGGAACCAGAGGACTTAAATCTTACTGACAGATGAAATGATAGTCTTTTCCAACTCTCTTATTCTTGACAAAAACGGCTGCAAGTTGCCCATGTTCACATATGGTGCCCCCCCTTTCTATGACGCCCCAAGACATGTTTGGATTGCACCAATCATTTCCAAATAAGAGGGCCAAGATTGTGTGTATTGTTTTTAAGGGACACTAAACTTACACTTACAAATCAGGTGGCCAATTTTTTTTAACAAGCAAAACGGCAGTGCATATTTTTTGATTATACATGTTGTTTTATTCTCCCATTATTTTTCCCTTTCTTAATAACTAATTATTGTATTAAACCATTCTTTCTTTCGCTGTATTTTTTTATTGTAAAGACTGGTCAAAGATTAATCAAAGACCATAATAAAGATTATTGCCAAAAGTGCTGTAAGGCTGAAGCATAGTGCTTCCTTGTCTATGATCGAGTCTCATTGGAACAGAGTGAAATTTATTTCTAGGCAATTATAGGATTGTAATGTAAGGCTATGCCCTTTTAGAGTCTCTGGCTTTTGTGGAAGTGAAAGTTATACTCAGTAACGTCTAAGTAACAAAAGGTTGATGGTGACAAGCGTATAAGAAGTACTTTTTTCATTTTTGAATGATACTCTCTTTTGGAGCAATATTTATGCAGGCATAATTTCATTAGCTGTTTGGTGTTTTTTTTAGCACTCAGTGCTATAAGGTCAAAAGCGACATGGTAGGCCTTCCAATTTCAGAGCACTAATATTTAACTGTTACAATTAAATGAAAATTAGGAGCGTATTATGGCCCAGAAACAAGCACTGTTTTATCATTTCCCCACAGCAATGTTTCATGGAATCTAGGCATTGTTTAGCCGCTGCCAGTGTCATCTTTGGCGAAGCTGGACACGTGCCATCTGCAGAGGACAGTAAGTAACCTCATTCTAGTTTCAACTGGGGTGATTTTGATTTTGGCTTGGTGTCAATGCTAAATGCCTGACTTTCTTTTCATGGCTTCAGTCCCGGGGTCTTCAAACTTGGCCCTTTTATGACTTGTGGACTTTAACTCCCAGAATTCCTCAGCCAGGCCTCCTGGCTGAGGAATTCTGGGAGTTGAAGTCCACAAGTCATAAAAGGGCCAAGTTTGAAGACCTCTGCTTCAGTCATTGTTCCCCTTCATTCTTGTCTGTAACCCAGTCAGTTTCACTATCCATTTGATTTTTGTGAGATGAAAATGAGGTTTCAGTTCAGAAAAAAAGTAGAAACATCTCCTTGTACTAAACTAAAATTTCCATGGATAGCTTGTAAATGTGTTTGCCCCTACTGTTTCTCTTGCATCAGCCAGTAAGAGTAAAAACAGTCAGACATTGCAGTAGCAACTTGAGAGGAAATTTCACATGCGCCAGACCTGCTCTGCTAGACCATTTCCTCTGAAATCTTCCCTGGCCCAGAGATTAAGTAACAGGATAGTGTTTGCGGTGAAGGGAAACTCATACTATATGCTTTTGGCTATCCCTAGTAATTTTAACATTATCTTAAATGTTCAGGTACATTAAGAAGGTTGGTGAAGAAGGTTTTTAATGTTAGTCTTATATCTTCGTGAAGGTTTTGGCATAGATTTAGGCTACTACCAGGCTAGTGTTAAGGGGGAAATGGCTTTGTTGTGTTGCCTTTAGGCAGAAAGAAGGAAAAAAACCCCATTTGATAGGTTCCTTTGCTAGTATAATTTGTTTGTAATACACTCCGCTCCTTTTATTTTTATTTTTTTACTTAAGAGGCGTGTGGAGATAGAAATTGATTTAAATCATTTTAACCCTATTAGGAAAACTATGTTTCACTTCTAAATTGTGATTATATCCAGGCTTTCCCCTAATGGAAATTAGCAGAGCCAAGGAAGTGGCATGAAATTGATCAATCTTAATATATGGAACAGCTTCAGAATCAGATTTTGGCTACACGTTAGCCTTTCTTTATAAATATTGTCTAGCTATTAAGAGTGAAAGTTGGAAACTTGAAATGATAACTTGTTCTTTTCTTGAGAAATCTCTTCCAGGTCTAGCGAGGAGGTAGCTTAATGTATGCTATTATTTTTTTTAAAAAAAAATTAGATGAATCAGAACAAGACCAGCAAGATCTTCGACAGAAAAAAGCTGAGATTGCGAGGTGTTGGATTAAATACTGTTTGAACCTGTTACAGGGGGCCCGAAAGCTGCTTGAGGTATGAAAGGGAACATATGCAAATAACTGTGATTTTTATTGTTGCTGTTTACTGTTGTAACTAACCCTACATAATTACACATCTCTTACTGAAACTGAAGCCTTAAAACAGAGAGGGAGCCTATTTTATCCTAGCCCTACATTACTTTAAGGCTAATTTTCGGCAATAGTTCTGTACCAGTGGGTGGGTCAGGACAAAGGGGCAAAAATGTGAATGTAAAATTCAGTTTTTCTCATATGTGAAGCTTATTCTCATATCTTACATGCGTATGAATATACTGCTATTAAGAATAGCACAAACATCTCATTCAAAACTCTTCTCGCAGCAGCAGAAGCAGACATTACCCAAAAAACTTGTTTGCTTTGGGAAGAGATATCAGTGGAGCAGAAATAAATGTTAGGGCTTTTATTATTATTATTATTATTATTATTATTATTATTATTATTATTATTATTATTATTATTATTATTATTTTTAAAAAAGGGTGGGGGAATCCTATTCATTTCCTTGAGAAGTTTGTTCCAAGCCTAATTTTTCAGGCGGACAATAAGGGGAGGATATGGGCCAATTTTGGATTCTTGTGTGCCACAAATTGCTCATCTCTGAGGTATCTGTTATATCTACAAAGATAGGAACTAATTGTCAGGTGCTAGAAACCGTGGCCTTTAAAATTACATATGGCCTTTTTTCCCCCAGTATCAAACTCTTTAATTGTGTGTCAAGTACAAAAAAGACAGCATTGAGTACAGTTAAAAGAAAAATATACGAATGTGTGACGGTAGATTTTGCCCATTCTATTACTTTTGAGTTTAAAGAGATATTTTAAATTATTTTTGGTTTCACCCAAATAATTAGACCCAGTTTCTTCGTGGGATATTATGCTTGGCTGATTCTGCCTCTAAATGTGCATCTAGAAACTGAAAAAGAAGCCAAAAGGGCTGCGAGATTGTATAACTGTGCTATGTGCACCTAAAGCAAATCACTCTTAACAAAAGTACTGCTTGCTTATTAAAGGATTGGCTATGTTTGAACATAATGGTGATGCAGCCATTACCAAATTAACTCACACTCCTTGGATTGCTTTCCTGGCCCCTGCTAATAGCAGGCATAGACAACAACTGCTCCCTCTGTAATTTGTTTCCCAAGTCAGATAAAAGAGAAGTTTTGGATTATTTCTGTTGAAAAATTGGAAAGATTGGGAAAGGATCATATTTGAATATCTAGTACAAGGCACTCCGGCTGAGGAATTCTGGGAGTTGAAGTCCTCAAGTCATAAAAGGGGCAGGTTTGAAGACCCCTGATCTAGTACATACAACACGATAAATGGATTGTGGCTTCAGGTGGAACCAGGGGCCACAACCAAAGCAGCAGGCATTAGGCAGGATTCATTCAAAATTGTTAATTTCTTTTGAGGCAGGATGGATACTTGTCAGGCTACCAAAATGTATTTCTGAGTATCTGGGCAGATGTGAACATGTCAGCATTTCACAAATATTCCCATACACTACAAATGTGAAGGGCACTGTTAATATGAGATTTGCCTTTAGATGTAATCTATTACAAGTTTTAATTCATCCATTTTAGTTGTTATCTATGGTAATTCAAGTGACGTCTGAAAAACTAGTTTGTAATACATAGAGAACTGTTGCAAAGCTTAGCTGTAGATTCTTTCAAATTGCAAATGAAAAGAGAGGAAACTCCTTGTGGGAGAAGAAAAAAATATATGTTGGAATTAGTCTGATTGAAGTTATAAACAATTGGCATGGTCTTTCATCATACTGAGAACTTACAAGCTGTTCTTATGTAAGGAATGAATCCCTCAGTTCTGTGACATTCAAACCATTACTTAAAAATCATTTCTGCTGATTTTAGGACAACATTGGGGAGCTGGATCCAGACAGGCAAGTGGAAGTGAGAGCGCAGCAGGAAAAAGAGGAGGATGAGAAGGAGAAAGGAAGAAAGAAGGCCGTTCTTTTTGGAACTAGTGACTTGTGTGATTCTATTTTGGCCATGGAAGAGAAAGTGAGTTGCGTGTTTCCGTTAGACTTCAAAGAAGCCAGAGAAGTCTTCTTAGTAGGTCAGAACTATGTCCATGAAGCAAAAGAGTTCTTCCAGGTAGATGGGTATGTCACTGATCATATTGAAATTGTCCAAGACCACAGTGCTTTATTTAAAGTGCTGGCTTTCTTTGAAGAAGATTTTGAGAGGCGTTGCAAGATGCATAAGCGTAGGGTCGATATGCTGGAGCCTCTGTACTCAGGCTTAAATCCTCAGTACTATCTGCTGCTGAGTAGGCAACTTCAGTTTGAATTGGCAGATACCTATTACGAGATGATGGATTTAAAAGTCGCCATTGGCAATAAACTAGAGGAGCTTGATTCCCACACCGTAAAGAAAATAAATTCACTTGCTCAGATGGCGATAAAATTCTATGAACTCTTCTTAGATTCACTGAGGAACCCTGATAAGATTTTCCCAGAGATCCTTGAGGAGGATGTTCTTCGGCCTGCAATGGTGGCCAAATTTCACATTGCCCGCCTTTATGGCAAGCTTATTACTGCAGATGGCAAAAAGCAGTTGGAGAATATGCAGACCTCCTTGGAATATTACTCATTTCTAGTAGATTACTGCGAGAAGCACGCAGATGCCGTCCAAGCTATTGAAACTGAGCTAGAACTGAGTAAAGAAATGGTTGGTCTCCTCCCAGCCAGAATGGAAAGGCTAAGAGCAAAGCTTTCAACTGTCACCTAACTTCTTTTATTTCCACGGCAGTGTGCAATATTAACATGTCTGTCTAAAGAGAGAGTGTCGCTTACGACAGTTTCTTTGTAGTAATCCAACACCTTTTTTTCCAAATACCTGGTGGGACAGGCAGCATGGAACCTGTTTCAGACTGACAACTGTCCAATGTAGTTGCTCTCCCACACTTCAATATTAAATATACAGTGAATGGTCAACTGATGCTCTGTACTGTTTGCACCCTTCTGACACGCAAGCCTTCCTGCCTTATATTTTTCTCCTTCCACTGCATGGCTAGTTTCCAGCTGCAGTGTTGTTTTCCAGCTGTTTCCTATACTAGGGAACGTTTTGTACAGTCCTAGCTATCACTGTAACCTAGGCACTTGGCTGTGTGGCACTGATCGAGATTTAGATTTAAGATTTTTTGTTAACAAATCACTAATTTAATTGTGTCATTTTTGTATATGTTGTCCTTCTATCCCCATAAATAAACATAACTTGATGGCAAATTCTCTTGGCATCTTTTGTGTGCAAGTTAATCTGTTCGCAGCAATGGAAACCTTCTCTTAATTTCTTGATTTTTTTTCTCCACATTGAGATTTTAATATTCTCTTCAGCTATAGGTTGGGGCCTTTTGTCACTGTTCCCTAAATTTTACAAATAATTGTTCATTTGTTCTCATTTTGCATAATTCTGTCCAAGGGATAGATATTTAAAGGAGGGAGGAAGAGAGAGAAATTGATTGGAAAAAGCCTCACCTTAGATCCTTGGGAATCTCATTTTTAATTGGTAAATTATTTATTTATAAACCCTCCCAATGCTGGAAAGAAAAGTGGGAGTATAGAGTTTTATATTGTGTAGTTACATTTCAAGTTAAGATGTTTCTCGCATATTTATTCCAATTTTCTAGAAATTGATCTTATTGCTCAAATGCTTATATTGCACAGATATCCGACTATGCTGAAGTTAAGAGTAATAGGCTCTTAGCCCATAATGCAAACATCCCGGGGAAATATAGAACCTTGATTGACTCTAACATAGATGGACTGGAAGGTTCTATAAGGGAAAAAGAACGAGAAGTAGATTTCCCTGGCCAGCACCCCCCACCCCCCACCAATATTTATAGAGAGACGGCAGCTCCGATCACGCTTTGCTCGCACAAGCACGAAGCCGAAGACACCATCCTGAAGATGACGAGTGGGACCTCGCCGAAACGTCGCCAAGACACTCTCAATCTTACATGGGAAAAGACCCGAATATATATATATATATGTCTTTGTAGTCACAAACAGAAGCAGACGATTACAGATTTGTTCAAATTATAACAATGTAAAAGGGTGTTCCATAGAGGACTATAAAGGAGATTCCCAAGGCTCTGCCAGGCCATAAGAGAGTGCTCATCTGCTCCTACAGTATATTGTGCAGGCAGCTCTGCTCTAAAGAGTTGTAAGTTGTATAAAACAAAGTGCGAGTACTGAGGACATAAAGATTGGAGGCAAAATGTATTAGATGTTAAACAAGAATAAAAAAACTAAACGTTCCCGCCAGGGCAACCAACAGCCTCCTGACTTAACATCCCACCCCCTTCCTAGCCCAGCATGGAAGAGCCACGTCTTCATGGTCGTCTGATGGCTACAATAGTAAGCCGAGTCAATTCTGAGACTGTTACAAAGATGGAACAAACCCATTTTCTTTTCTCAGTTCCCCACCTCTTCCTCTGTTTTCAAAAGACAAGTAGTTTTTCTCTCTTGCAGGAGTTTGGGACAGCTAATTTGCCCGTTTGTGTGATCTCTGGCCTGATCAGATAGCTTGAATGTCTACTAAGATTTAGATGCTGCTATCAGCAACTGTAGGGCTGGGGACTCTGATCATCCTCGGAAAAGATAACATTCTCCAAGTGCTATGCAAGTGTTTAGATGTTTCCTTTAGTCCAGGGAACCTAAAGAACAAGAGGGGCCCACATGCTATAGATTAAGGGAGCTGAAACAATAATGCCTTAACTTTTTCCAGGGGAGGTGAAAAGTACCTCAGTAGCTAGGAAGGATTTTTATTCCTTTTGTTAAGATACTCGTACGCTCAACCGATTGAGCAGGGATGCACAAAATGATTCACCTACAACCAGTTGTCTGCGCAAAATACCTGGTTTGGAGTGGCTTGCCTCCAAACTGAAATATGAAAATTTGGTCCAGATGGAGAACGAAATGTTTTCTTCTGGCTGCAAATGGTTGTTCCAGGCAAAACTTCTACAAGCATGGTACAAAGACAGGATTGAAGGTTGCCTTGGTGACAGCAAGTATTAGTGATATTAATGTTGATTGGGGAAGGGGGACAGCAAGATGACTGAAGGAAGGCAGGAAGACAATGGAAGTCCTGGGAAGACTGACATGCTCGGAGTGATGGAGACCATCAAGGAATAGGGACGTAGGCCATGGCCAAGGCAATAGTGGCAGTTGTAGAAGGAAAGGGGAAGAGCAAAGCCCAGCTCTGTGAAATCCCTTCAGGAACTCTAGTTTTCATTTTGGCTAAAATCTAGAACAGCAGCAACCACTGGTTTTATTTCTGACTACTGAATTAAAACAGCACTTCTGATATGGAATGTGCTTGTCTCAGATTTGGAACAGAATGCATTTTCTGTTTTATGTGTGCCCCTACTACTGAGGTGTGGCTTTTATGTTCATCAAAGCTTTGAGCGTTGAGTACGCAAGAAGCTGCAACCAAATGTTATCACCAAATCTTTTACACATTTTGTCGAATTCATGATATGTTTTAATTATTTAGGATATTATGTTTTCACTTATATATGAAATCAACATTTCTTAATGTAGGATCTACTGGTAAAGTCAATTTGAATAATTCATATATAACCCACTAACCAGATAATAACAGTTCCCAATGAATCAACGCCACACTGCTTTTGTGCCTGTTTCAAAATTTTCATCAAACTAATCTGCACTGATAAATGTGTAAATTTCAAAACAGTGAACAGCTATTTTACATGTAGTTTCTCCCCGCAGTAGCATACTCTAGCGTGTTGTTTAGCCTACTTCCTGTTTGCTCACACTATTTCTCATAGATAAATATGATAGTTTATCAGGCATAACACATACACTTCTTGTTAATCAAAAAATCTATCAATATTTAAGGGCAGCTATGCTGTCTGCTGGGGGGGGGGTTGACTTGAGCGTTCAATATTTCTTTATTAATTTTTCCAGATTTTTTTATTTTTGGGTAAGCTACTGTATGTGCACATTTTTTTATTGCTTTTCTGTAAACAGGTGGCATTCTTCTGAACAGAAAAGCTTTTGATCCAATGTATCATTTCCATTGGTGGAAGGAAGGAGGAACTTTACCAAATCTTCATTTTCCTTTGACCTCATTTTTTTAGCTACAATTGAAAGGTTTAAATTTCAGCTATGATAGTAGGATGAACACAAAACTGAGGTGTACAATTAACATTAACATTTAAATGTGAGCAAACACCAATTCTGAATTCATTATTTTAAAAAATGAAGCAAATATCACAGTTGTTTTTCTTATTTTAAATTTCAAAATTTGAAATCAAAAGTCTTGCTCGTTTTGATTGTGGCAGAATCTGCATACTATGGAAACTCTTAAGTTTAACTGGGTGAAACAGTGCATCATGGTGCAATTTTTTTTCAGCCAAGAAACATAAAAAATGCATAACTTACAGAATGTGCCCAAAATCCATGACTTTTATAGAATTGATGTTTGGCAAATTTTATAAAACATTTTAGGACATAAAATTATCATTAGGCATTTTATGACATAAAATGTCAAAAAACATTTCCTGTGGTCAACTCAGGTGTCTGATTTCTATGGAGTTCAATATAGACTACTTTCAACTCTGATTATCTCTCTGAATTTTTAAGAACTTTTCAAGTACATTAGAAGTTCTACCATTGTTGAAGGCATTGAGGAATCTGGCAATGAAATACCTCTGAAATGATGACCTGACAGGTCACATGGGTGGCTTAGGATATACATCAAAACAGATAAACAGATAAATAAATACAGATTGGGTGAGGCCTGGCTTAAAAACTGTAACTGTGAGAGGGACCTTGGAGTCCTAGTGGATGTTCACTTGACTATGAGCCAGCAGTATGCAGCAGCAACCAAAAAAGCTAATACAATCCTGGGTTGTATAAACAGACATAGAATCAAGATCACACAAAGCACTAGTACCGCTTTTCAAAGCCCTAGTAAGAACACACCTGGAATACTGCAGCCAATTTTGGCCACCCTATCTCAGAAAAGATTTTGAGAGTTTGGAAAAAATTCAGAGAAGAGCAACTAAGATGAACAAAGGCCTGGAGGCTAAAACCTATGAAGAATGGCTGCGGGACTTGAGTTTGACTAGTCTAATGAAAAGAAGAAATAGGGGCAACATGATAGCAGTATTCCAGTATCTGAGGCAAGGCAGAGGGGGGTTGTTCACCAGACCACCAGCGGGAAGGACAAGAAACAATGGTTGGAAACTGATGGAGAGGAGCAACCTGGAATTAAGAAGAAACTTCCTGACAGTGAGGTCAATCAACCAGTGGAACAGCTTACCCCCAGAAATCATGGGTGCACTATCACTAGAGATCTTTAAGAAGAGACTGGACAATCACCTGTCTGAGGTGGTGTAGGTTCTCCTGCTTGAGCAGGGGGCTGGATTAGAAGACCTTCAAGGTCCCTTCCAGATTCTATTCTTCTATTCTATTCTATTCTATTCTTCTATTCTATTCTATTCTATTCTATTCTATTCTATTCTATTCTATTCTATTCTATTCTATTCTATTCTATTCTATTCTATTCTATTCTATTCTATTATTCTATTCTATTCTATTCTATTCTATTCTATTCTATTCTATTCTATTCTATTCTATTCTATTCTATTCTATTCTATTCTTCTATTCTATTCTATTCTATTCTATTCTATTCTATTCTATTCTATTCTATTCTATTCTATTCTATTCTATTCTATTCTATTCTATTCTATTCTATTCTATTCTATTCTAAACTGACCCCTGGCAAAAATTGTAAACCTGTAAGTTAAAATAACAGTTAATACAAGATAAAACCCCACTTTAATGCTCACTGTTTAGTATAATATGATAGCCATCAATTTCTGATAAGTCTAATAACCACTTTCTATATCAATATATTTATTTATTTTTTTTTTTATTTTAATTCCATTTATATCCCGCCCTTCTCCGAAGACTCAGGGTGGCTTACAAACTTAGCAGTAGCCTTCATTCTATGTATATGCCTGCTTATTAGGGCTTTCACACACACACCCAAGCGGCATTATTACAAAGTCAGCTTAATTGCCCCAAGTCATTGATACATGACTTGCGTTAATCTACCACATAGCATCATGGGTCAATTGCACTGTTGATGTAGGTCATCATCAGATATAGTAAGAACTTTTGGAATAACATTATCATTGTTGTTGTTAGTTGCGAAGTCGTGTCCGACCCATCGCGACCCTATGGACAATGTTCCTCCAGGCTTTCCTGTCCTCTACCATCTTCTGGAGTCCATTTAAGCTCACGCCTACTGCTTCAGTGACTCCATCCAGCCACCTCATTCTCTGTCGTCCCCTTCTTCTATTGCCCTCAATCTTTCCCAGCATTAGACTCTTCTCCAGTGAGTCCTTCCTCCTCATTAGGTGGCCAAAGTATTTGAGTTTTAGCTTCAGGATCTGGCCTTCTAAAGAGCAGTCAGGGTTGATCTCCTCTAGGACTGACCGGTTTGATCGCCTTGCAGTCCAAGGGACTCGCAGGAGTCTTCTCCAGCACCAGAGTTCAAAGGCCTCAATTCTTTTGCGCTCAGCCTTTCTTATGGTCCAACTTTCACTGCCATACATTGCAACTGGGAAGACCATAGCCTTGACTATACGCACTTTTGTTGACAGGGTGATGTCTCTGCTTTTTAGTGTGCTGTCTAGATTTGCCATGGCTTTCCTCCCCAGGAGCAAGCGTCTTTTAATTTCTTGACTACAGTCCCCATCTGCAGTGATCTTGGAGCCCAGGAAAATAAAATCTGTCACTACCTCCATTTCTTCCCCATCTATTTGCCAGGAATTGAGAGGGCCGGATGCCATGATCTTGGTTTTCTTAATGTTTAGTTTCAACCCAAGTTTTGCACTCTCCTTCTTCACTCGCAACAAGAGACTCTTCAGTTCCTCTTCACTTTCTGCCATTAGAGTGGTATCATCTGCATATCTTAGGTTGTTGATATTTCTTCCAGCAATCTTAATTCCAACTTTTGATTCATCTAGCCCTGCCTTTCTCATGATGTGCTCTGCATATAAGTTAAATAGGCAAGGCGACAGTATACAGCCTTGCCGGACTCCTTTCCCAATTTGGAACCAATCAGTGGTTCCGTGTCCAGTTCTCACTGTTGCTTCTTGGCCCGCATATAGGTTTCTCAAGAGACAAATAAGATGTTCTGGTACTCCCATCTCTTTAAGAACTTGCCACAGTTTGTTATGATCCACACAATCAAAGGCTTTAGCATAGTCAATGAAGCAGAAGTAGATGTTTTTCTGGAACTCTCTAGCTTTCTCCATGATCCAGCATATGTTGGCTATTTGATCTCTAGTTCCTCTGCCTCTTCGAAATCCTGCCTGTACTTCTGGTAGTTCTCGATCCACATACTGCTGGAGTCTAGCTTGTAGGATTTTAAGCATAACTTTACTAGCATGAGAAATGAGTGCAATGGTGCGATAGTTTGAACATTCTTTGGCACTGCCTTTCTTTGGAATTGGAATGTAAACTGATCTTTTCCAATCCTGTGGCCACTGTTGAGTTTTCCAAATTTGCTGGCAAATTGAGTGTAGCACTTTTACTGCATCGTCTTTTAAGATTTTGAATAGCTCAGCTGGAATACTGTCACCTCCACTAGCTTTGTTGTTGCTCAGCTTTTCTAAGGCCCACTTCACTTCACATTCTAGGATGTCTGGCTCGAGGTCAGTGACCACCTCATTGTGATTATCAGGGACATTAAGCTCATTCTTGTATAGTTCTTCTGTGTAATTTTGCCATCTCTTCTTAATCTCTTCTGCCTCTGTTAGATCCCTGCCATTTTGGTCCTTTATCATGCCCATTTTTGCATTGAACGTTCCCTTCATCTCTCCAATTTTCTTGAAAAGATCTCTGGTCCTCCCTATTCTATTGTTTTCTTCTATTTCTTTGCAATGTTCATTTAAGAAGGCATTCTTATCTCTTCTAGCTATTCTCTGGAATTCTGCATTCAATTGGGCGTATCTTTCTTTTTCTCCCTTGCCTTTTGCTTCCCTCCTTTCCTCAGCTATTTGCAAAGCTTCCTCAGACAGCCATTTTGCTTTCTTGCATTTCTTTTTCTTTGGGATGGTTTTGGTTGCTACCTCTTGTACAATGTTGCGAACCTCTGTCCATAGTTCTTCAGGCACCCTGTCTATCAGATCTAATTCCTTAGATCTATTTGTCACCTCTACTGTATATTCAACGGGGATATGATTTAATTCATACCTGACTGGCCTGGTGCTTTTCCTTACTTTCTTCAGTTTAAGCCTAAACTTTGCAACAAGAAGCTCATGGTCTGAGCCACAGTCAGCTCCTGGTCTTGTTTTTACTGACTGTATAGAGCTTCTCCATCTTTGGCTGCAGAGCATATAGTCAATCTGATTTCTGTGTTGACCGTCTGGTGATGTCCATGTGTAGAGCCGTCTCTTGGGTTGTTGGAAAAGAGTGTTTGCTATGACCATCGTATTCTCTTGACAAAATTCTATCAGCCTGTGCCCTGCTTCATTTTGTACTCCAAGGCCAAACTTGCCTGTTATTCCGGTTATCTTTTGGCTTCCTACTTTAGCATTCCAATCCCCCATGATGATAAGGACATCATTTTTTGGTGTTAGTTCTATAAGGTGCTGTAGGGCTTCATAGAACCGGTCAATTTCATCCTCTTCAGCACCGGTGGTTGGGGCATAGACTTGGACTACTGTGATATTGAATGGTTTGCCTTGGATTCGAACTGAGATCATTCTGTCATTTTGAGGATTGTATCCCAGTATTGCTTTTCCTACTCTTTTATTGACTATGAAGGCTACTCCATTTCTTCTGAGGGATTCTTGCCCGCAGTAGTATACCTGATGGTCATCTGAATTAAATTCACCCATTCCTGTCCATTTTAGTTCGCTGATACCTAAGATGTCGATGTTCAGTCTTGTCATCTCTTGTTTGACCACGTCCAGCTTGCCTTGATTCATGGATCTTACATTCCAGGTTCCTATGGAGAAAAAATCTTTACAGCATCGGACTTTCCTTTCACCACCAGACATATCCACAGCTGAGCGTCCTTTCGGCTTTGGCCCAGTCGCTTCATTCTTTCTGGCGCTACTAGTACTAGCCCTCTGCTCTTCCCCAGTAGCATATTGGACGCCTTCCGACCTGAGGGGCTCATCTTCCAGCGTCATATCGTTTTGCCTTTTGGTACTGTCCATAGGGTTTTCATGGCAAAGATACTGGAGTGGGTTGCCATTTCCTTCTCCAGTGGATCACGTTTTGTCAGAACTCTCTGCTATGACCTGTCCGTCTTGGGTGGCCCTGCACGGCATAGCTCATAGCTTCATTGAATTACGCAAGCCCCTTCGCCACGACAAGGCAGTAATCCATGAAGGGGAACATTATCATACAACGTCCCAAAATATACTGCTGTGGTTCCTTGAGCTCCATGACATGTTCAACTGAACCTATTGCACAATTTAGCACCTAGAATTGTTCTGTGCGGTCTCTTTCGGGGTATCATATGTCTCCTAATTAAATGTTTTCTTTGTTGAAGCTGATATAGTTTCTTTGTAACATTCTTTTAATAATGCTTCAAAGATTTTGAAACCTCTCATCTTGAAAACACAACTTTGTAGTCTCTTACAACATTTGTTTTAAACGGCATGTGTGGCAACATGAGCCACATAGAAATTGGAAGTTATGTATGCCTCTGGTGATTCCATTTCCCTCTGTTTTCCCAAGAATAAGTCGTGTTGAAACATGGTCCCCCATAATGGCAAATGTGGCACCATCATTATCATTGCCCCAAATTACTCTTTGATAGGCATCATAGCCTCCAGTTTTCTTATTCTGCAGCACCCAGTTGCTTTGGAATGAAAAGGGTGTTCTCCAATCTCATTTCAAAAATTGCCATTGTTGCACCAATATAGAGCAAAACACACACGTGTTTTGAATTGCATCTAAAATGCCAGTCTCATCAGAAGCTGCTGAATGCACAGAAAGAGGGAAAAGGGTGAAGACTTAGCTTTTGGATCTGTCCCGGACAACCATAATTGCAAGGAAATGTTTAATTAGGCACCGTTTTTAGAAAATGAACCGTTCAAATTCCTTCATTGTTAGAGATGATGTCCAGAATAACAGAGCAACGTCTTGCTGACTACAGACCTAGCACAATCTTTGTTTAACTTACCTTGCTATAAACTATAATCTCAGTATGAAGTGTTTTTCAAAGTCTGTGGTGTGTGAAATTACATGACTGATAACTTTCAGATTTTCCTGGAGTGCAACCTCAAACTGCTCCACAAGGAAAATTCTATTCTGCTGGTCCAGTGCTAGGTTTGGGGTAATAAAAGCATTCTGCTGGTGGCAGTCAACCTTCTGAGAACATTTTGTTGGTAAAGACCTTCTGATGCAATCTTCTCCTGAAACTGAAAATTGGGCTTCTTCTGTGCATTTGCTGCCTTCTCATGGCTTCCAGATCTCTAGTCTAACTTTTTCCCATCCTATAGAACAGAGGTTGCCAACATTTTGGGCACCAGGGACCGGTTCCGGGGAGAAAGGGTGTGTGTGGTTTTGTGTGCTACCTGCATCCCAAAGATGGGGCTTTGCTTGTTTACACAGACCAGTTGCTGGCATGCCGTGGCCCGGTGCTGGGCCACGGACCCAGGATTAGGGACCCCTGCTATAGAATATTATGTGGATAGAATATTAGACCTGAAGAATTTGCAAAAAGACAAACAAACAACCTTCTGAAATTATGAGTATATAATCTTTGGTCTCCATTTGTTATCCTAAGGGGCATACTAGACAGATTCTCCGATGCAATAGCACCTAGACTTATATACTGCTTTATAGTGCTTTACTGCACATTCTCGGTTTATCGAATCAGCATTATCTGGGTCCTCATTTTACTGATCTTTGAAGCTAAGTCAAACTTCAGTTGATTAAGATCGAATTCCAGGCAGTGGGCAAAGTCTGCCTAACCACTGTGCAGTCGTAGCTGCCCAGGTCAACTGCATTATGACTAGAAGGCTCAGTGTGAACATTTGTGTCTGAGTATCTCAGAGGAGTGACTTTTGGCTTAGATAAAGCAGCCTTCTTTCCTTTCTCTCTTTTTCTCAGCGCTTTGCTCTTGATACAATATCTACATTTGCATAGTAATTGTTGTGTGTGACCTATGGTGACTTGTCCACTTACCTGAAGAGACAAAGAAGCAGGCTGATGGGAAGGCTGGAATGTCTCCAGGACCTAAGTGGTTCCCTCTATTATCTCCTCATCTGCTGTTGAGCAGCTGTCTCCTATCACGAGGAGGCTATGACTATTCATCAGGGCAGCTCCCTGGAGTGCTTAAGTGGCTCATAAAACCCTGACTGCTCTTTAGAAGGCCAGATCCTAAAGCTAAAACTCAAATACTTTGGCCACCGAATGAGAAGGAAGGACTCACTGGAGAAGAGCCTAATGCTGGGAAAGATTGAGGGCAATAGAAGAAGGGGACGACAGAGAATGAGGTGGCTGGATGGAGTCATTGAAGCAGTAGGCGTGAGCTTAGATGGACTCCAGAAGATGGTAGAGGACAGGAAGGCCTGGAGGAATGTTGTCCATAGGGTCGCGATGGGTTGGACACGACTTCGCAACTAACAACAACAACAAAAGACTTCTGTTTTCCTGAAGCTCCTACCTCTTCTCTCTCCTTCTGCTGCCTGGGGCATTCTGGAACTGAAATCTGTAGTTCTCAAAGTTGCCAAGATTGAGAAACACTAGTCTAGAGGCCAGAAAATACATTTCCATAGCGGTAGACACAGTTTTTTTTTTACACCTGAGGCTGGGCTGCCTTGTTTCACCTCAAGGTAAAATCAGGCTGAGGAAGGGATGATCACATCAGCTTAATGTTGAAGGAAAAGTCTTCATCAGGGTTCAGTCCCAGCTGAGGATAAACAACATGGCGACTGCTTTAGAAAGAAGGTTGTAGTTTATTGAAGAGGAGAGCCAGACAGAAAGATGGCTCTGGAAAAAAGAGAGAGAGAGAGAGAGACCACATGTAATAGGGAGTGGGTTTTTATACCCTCTTGGGCTTTTGTTTGGAGTTTTTCCCCTGTTCCTGTTTGAAGCTTTGTATTTCCTGTGTCATGTACTTTGACCTGAGTCTGAGTGTGCCCCTTTGGCATCTGTGGGTTAATCCTATTACGTCCTGTCTTAGAGTTTGGGTGGGGCATGTAGACTTTAGGTGTCTTTCTCTTCCTAAGCTTCTAGCTGGAGGGCTCCAACCTTCCTGAATGGATTATTACATCTGCATTTCTACAGAGCTGGTTTCTGCTTGGGGGAGGGAGACTGGGGGCTATTAGAAAAACTGGGCATGCTTTTCTGCCTCCCTTTGAGGAAATATAATATTCTGCCCTTTTAATATTTCCTTCTCTGGGTGTGTATGTGTGCTGACTTCCCACATTAGATAACACATCTCATATCTCTAGACATAAAATCTCTGAGAGGGATACCAATAAATCACAAGCCTGAAAATGCAGGAACACAGAGGTGACTCCAGAGGCCAAGGCAAAATGAAGCCCCCAGTACATATCCACTGATTTTTGGACTGAAGACACAAATATATAACCTGGTGTGTTTCAGATCCACTTATTGAATTCTGGATTTCATGCTTTTGCCAATCATTCAAATTTGCATATTCCCTCATCATAAGTATGGGGAAAAGGGACACATGGGTGAACTTGAAGGGATTCACCATCCAGCTCTTAACTGTCCCTCTTCCATCAGAAGTGCATTCCGGTCCATTAACCCAGCACAATAACTATATTCAAATGGGACACAAGCGGGAGGAAGGCTTAAACGGTAAGTTAATAGCAACTTCACGGATAAATGTTGGTTGTCATGAGGCGGTAAATTATAACTGGAAAGCACATTATTTGGTGTAACTTCTCTGTAATTTCTGTCTCCTACTGGTATTATTTTGGTCTTTGGCTGATGCGCTTTGGGATTCTTCAGTAACAGATCAAGGTCTGTGAACAGCCACCCTGGAATTAGAAGGCAGGATTTTGTTGTTGTTTTAAATATTTGAAGGGGACTTGGTGACACCAAAAGGTTTTCCTGCAAAACCTTTGCCCTTCTTGCTCTTATGAAGCCACCTATTGTTTTGTTCCTAGCAAAGCTCCAGGTTGCCACAGAGGCCAGCCGGGCTGCCAATGCTCCAGTTTGAGAGAAATGGCAGGAAAATAATAACGGCTGATCAAGAACAAGAGCACTGAAGAACATAGATTGTCTATTTGTAACTGGCTCTCAGGATGATTTAGAAATTGAAGCTGGTTTAGGGTTTTTGTCAGGCTCAGATCTCACTGGAACATTTTGTTCCATTACTGATCAATCTTAGGAAGATTTCATGCTGGATTATCCTTTCCCCCTCTTTTAATGGGGGGAAATTGACCAGACTTCTGTCAAATTTCTCCTTCCCAGGAAAAGAAGAAGGTCAAACAGACATTTCTCCCTACTAGCCCTCCAAAGACCTATCTATAGAAAGGGAAGTAATTGGTCGTTGCTTACCTGGCTTGGGTGGGAAAAAGCCAGGCAGGGCATCTCTGTGTCTGAAATGGAGGAAAGGCTTGAAATCCAAAAACAGGTTTCTTAGGCTGGTTTAATTTTCATCCAAGAAGTGCTTAGAGACAAACATTGGAAAGCTGCAGTACAAAACAATCCTAAATCAAAGTATAATCTAACCCACTCTCCTCTGATGGGTAATTCTCAAGTCCCACCCCCACCCCCTACAATTCAGGTATATCTCTGCCTAACTATTTAAAATTATGTTAGGCAGAGAAATTCTCTTGCATTTGATAATTTGCTTCAGTACTTCTTTCAGGGAACAGAATTTTAGATGCATTATGGGGACAATATGATGCTCTTTTCATTTATTTAGTAAGTGGTTGTGGGAAATATGTAACTTCCTGCCTTTCATTGTTCAATTTTTGCCAGAAGTGTGCAGTGTCTCTGGTTATCACGTCACATAAATCTCACGCATAGATATTGGGGAAATTCCTCCCATTGGGCATTATCAATAGTAACACTACTGCCATAGTTAAAAAAAGATTCCTGTTTTTGAGAAATGGTTGAAACACATGCTGGTTAGGTTCATACTTCTTACTAACCCCAACAACAACATCTTTGTGGTTTAGCAAGTTGTATGGGTAGCCATTTTTGGTAATCCATGGGTTATAGCTTAGCATCTTGTACACATAGCACCAATTGACATTGATTCAGAAAACAATCCTTGAGCCAACTATGGCATGATGTGGTCTATGAATTAGATCGCATATGCACAGGGACTAAAGTGGGTATTTTTTTAAATATAAGAAGTACATTAAATTCAACCCAGCAGTTCACATCTTCTCCAGTGTTACTCTGCTGATTCAATGTGCTAATTCTTAATTTCTAAGGACGAGAAACAATGGTTGGAAGCTGATCAAAGAGAGAAGCAACCTGGAATTAAGGAGAAACTTCCTGACAGTGAGGACAATCAACCAGTGGAACAGCTTGCCTCCAGAAATTGTGGGCACCCTATCACTAGAGATCTTTAAGAAGAGACCAGACAATCACCTGTCTGAGATGGTACAGGTCCTCTTGCTTGAGCAGGGGGCTGGACTAGAAGACCTCCAAGGTTCCTTCCAGCTCTGTTCTAATTCTAGAGCTTGCTCTTTTTATATTTTATATTTTTAGATAATATAAAAATATAGGTAAAGGCAAAGGTTCCCCCACACATGCATGCTAGTCGTTTCCGACTCTAGGGGCCGGTGCTCATCTCTGTTTCAAAGCCGAAGAGCCAGCGCTTGTCCGAGGATGTCTCCGTGGTCATGTGGCCGGCATGACTAGACGCCAAAGGCGCACGGAGTGCTGCTGCCTTCCCACTGTAGTGGTCCCTATTTTTCTACTTGCATTTTTACGTGCTTTCGAACTGCTAGGTTGGCAGAAGCTGGGACAAGTAACAGGCGCTCACTCTGTTACATGGCACTCGGGATTCGACCTGCCAAACTGCCGACCTTCTGATCGACAAGCTCAGCGTCCTAACCCACTGAGCCACTGCGTCCCTATACAGTATATAAAAATATAGTACTATATAAAAATAAGAACAAACCCCACTCCTTGTAACACTGATAATATTACCTAGTTTGGTAATGAAATGTCTGCAAGAAAACTACTAAGCTCAGAGAGCACCAAGGACCCCCATAGCTGGTAGCTTGGCTGGGGAAACTATGGCTGACAGGGGGATTCTGGGAGCTGAAGTCCACACTTATTAAAGATGCCTGCATTGGAAACCCTGTTCTAAAGCCGAACTGCTGAGAAGGGAAAATAAGACACATAAGACTCAGAAGCTGCAGCACTACAATTGGTGAATCTTCTCTAGAAACTTACAGGATGGATTCTCAGTCTTACTTTTGTACAGTATTACATTCTGAATTTTTTTATAGCTAGCAACTAAATCATGGATTTCTGACCCTTATTGTTGCAAAGTAAAATTGGTGATCAAGTACTTTTCTTCAGCTTAATCTGAAACATTCTGTGGGATTTTTAAAAATAGAACTATGTTAGTATTTAGCGGTTGATCTATTCAGAAAAAATTTGGAACACTCTTCCTACTTTTATATTACTCTGTAGTGGTGCATTTCTTCCAAGTTTGCTTGGAAATAAGTCTCATAGTATTCAATGAGGCTTACCAAGAAAGTGCATGGTCCTGAAATAACCGCAAAAAGCAGGGGTGCCAAAGTGGCGGCCTGGGGGCCGGATGTGTCACGCACAGGCCACGCCCATCCTGGCTCCACAAAGGCAAAAAAGTTGTGATATGTCACGATAAGTAATGTGATCGAGTTTGACACCTGAGACATAAGGGGTCCCACAGCATAGATACTGTGCTCTCTCTCTCTCTCTCTCTCTCTCTCTCTCTCTCTCTCTCTCTCTCTCTCTCTCTCTCTCTCTCTCTCACACACACACACACACACACACACACACACACACACACACACAATTTTAGAAACTTATATAAAACTTCAGCACAGAATTTTATATTCATCTATTGATTGATTATGTGCCATCAAGTCAGTGTCAACTCTTAAGCACCTCATAGATAGATTTTCTCCATGATACACTGAATAATCTTACATCTGAATTGTGCAATAGCAACCAAACTTTTTACTCAACACCAGAGTACACTATAAGGCAGCAAAATGCCTCCATTTTATTTACATAAGAAAACTAATATCAAGTCTGAACTCTGGCATATTCTGCCCTAATAAGCAGGCATATACATAGAATGAAGGCTACTGCTAAGCTTGTAAGCCACCCTGAGTCTTCGGAGAAGGGCGGGATATAAATGGAATTTAAAAAAATATTATTTTCTGTACCTCAAGCGGCTAAGCATTTTCCCCTCTGCGGTGAGGGAAGGGGGACTTTAGCCCTCCTTCCAGAAAGAGCGGTGACTAACCACTTGAAACAGTAACTGAAACAGTTGAAACAGTAACTGAATCCCAATTGGAACTTTATTTCTCAAAGCTTGTGCTACTTCTGTTGGAAAACTGGGGTTTTTCTTATAAAAAGAAAAAGATGTATAAAAAGAAGGAAAACTGAAAAGATTAAAATAACTTTGGGACTCAAAGGGAAACTTTAAAAGAGGCCTGGCTGACTGCCCAGGGAAATAGATAAGATACATAACCTTGAGAATTTTGAAACAACAGCTGTGAAAGGCTCTGTGTTCCCTACCTAGCCCCATAGTCTAAAATGCCAATATGGAAGAAGACCAGGAACTAAATTTCTTTATGGATGAAGATCAACAAATTCTCTCTATGTTGAAAACACTAATTCAAATTCTTACCACAACCAATGAAATACTAAAAGGCTATGGCAGATATGTCAAACTCGCGATGCCACGTGATGTCGTGCAACATATCTGGAGAGTTTTGCCATTGCCGGCAGTGGGGTGAGCGTGGCTTCCAAATGATGCATCCGGCCCATGGGCCAGCAGTTTGACACCCCTAGGTTATGGAAAGGAACAAGAAGACAGCCCAGATATGAAAGCCCAAACTTTCACCACAACTAAAGAACCATCTAAACAAAATACAATAGAAAAAAATGAAACATTTAAATACTATGACAGAAGAATCTACTATTCAACAAATATTGACATTTAAAAATCCAGAAAAGACATCTACAACTTGGGAAAAGGAAAAGGTTTTCTATACAACTCAGAAAGAACTAGAGGATCCAGAAAAAGAACAGTTGGATGAGAAGATAAACAATTCAGAACAACCACGTTGATATGGAAGAATAAACCACCCACTAGATCTACAAGTCCTCTCAAAAAAATGGCAACCAGATGGTTTTGTCAATATCAATTAATATACAGGATATTACAAGGAGATTGGTTCGATGACCCAAAAACAAGGACATGGAAGATGATTTGGCAAAGGAAAAAAGACAGAATAAGACTCAAAAAGAATGGAGTTTCGACCATCTTATTGAAATCTAAAACAGAATGTACTTAGATAAGATGTGCATGTTTAACACAAGACATTGTTATGAACTGAGATAAAGGAAAAATTTTGGTCATTAAAATTTAGCAGTATAAATATTAATAACTAGTTTGAATATTGATTTATGTATAAAGGTCATGTAAGGTGAATAATGTAGATAAGCTAAACACTTATTGATGAAAGTAATGCAGGTCTATATGGAATGTTAAAAACAAAAATTATTAGTTTAAGTAAGAGATAGCAGATACAAAGAGGAAGAGAGAGAAAGTATTAAATACTGAAATAAAAAGAAATTTTGATTACTACTTAAAAAAAACTGAAAATTAGCAAAAAGGAAGGATATCATATTGCAGGGCTTTTCAACCAGTGGTACGGGTACCACCTGTGGTACATTGGTACCTGGCAGGTGGTACGCGACCATCCTAGAAAAGTGGTAGCGGGGGAGGGGAATGAGCTGAACCGGTGGCAGCACCGCACAAGCCTGAGCGATAGACGGCTGGAGCTGCAGGGCTGTCAGGGCTCAGCAGAAGCGCCAGGATCAGCGCCAGGATCCAGCTGGATCTCGGAGCTGATCTCGGTGCTTCTGCTGAGCCCAGAAGAAGCTCCGATCAGCTGGAATGTTGCAGCATCTCCAGGGTCTTGTGATTTACATTCAGGTGCTTGGCAACTGATTCATATTTATGACGGTCAGTGTCCCAGGGTCATGTGAAGTGTCCAAAACCTGCTATAACCACCTAGCAGATGGGGGGGAATAAAAAACAAAATCCCCCCACCCTACCCCCACTGCCAATCCTCAACAGAAATGCTCACAACAATGAAAACCTCGGACAGGAGGAAGAGCACAGGTAGGTGTCTTGCTCGGCTGTGGCTTGGGGGGGCACTTTTTTCAGTGACATTGTAACTTTGAGTAGTCACTAAGCGAACAGTTGTAAGTCGAGGACTACCTGTACTTCATCACTTTTTTCCTTTTTTTTTGGTCATCAAGTTTTTGACACCTTGCTAGATGACTGGTACTCAGATGTTGCCATATCCTAAAAATGGTACAATGGGTGAAGAGGTTGAAAAGCCCTGTCTTAGGCTATTTTTTGGGAAGGACTGTTTTGGTTAAAAAAAAAAGAATTAAAAATAAGATGGTCTGATAATGCTTAATTTGTTAGTGCAGAAAATGTGAGCAACACCTGCCAAGCCCAGTTTGCTCTCCAGTCTGTAGTGATGTCAACAGGAATGGAGGAGACATGGAGAAACAAATTCAGCTTGGAATGCATTCAGAAGGATGGTTTTTAGTTGCTGTGTCCAGTTAAAGGCCTTGTGAATTCATGCAATTATGCTAAGACTATGGTGTGGTTGCAAGGGACAGCTTGCCCATTAAAATGGCTGCATGGGGAAACATTATCAATGACCAATATGATTTAAATAATGTCAAATAATGTCATTATATGGATGTACCGGTAATGATTGACTTACAACCATTTGTTTAGCGACTGTTCAAAGTTAAAATGGCACTGGGGAAAAAATCACTTGTCCAGTCCTCGCACTTATGACCTATGGTCACGTGATCAAATTTTAGGGGCTTGGCAACTGGCTTGCAGTTACGATGGCTGCAGAGTTCCAGGACACATAACCACCTTTTGCGATCTTCCCAGCCAGTTTCTACAAACAAAGTCAATGGGGGAAGCTGGATTTACTTAATGACTACAGTGATTCACTTAACAAATGTGCCCAAAAAGTCATAAAAATCAGGCATGACTCAAGCTAACATCTGCCTTGCTTAGCAATGGAAATTCTGGTGCCAATTGTGGCTGTAAGTCAAGGACTACCTGTATAAGCATGTATCTTAAAATAGATAATTTTTATTGGAACACTCAGCAAATACAGTATTTAAGAAAGCTCATGGTTCCCGTTTCAAATTTGCAATTATTCTTGGAAGTAAAGATGATAGTGGTGACCAGCACCCTTCTTTGTAGCCTGCAGTTAACAGAACGGCAATTTCTGAGATGATGCAAGTTCTCACTGCAGAGGAGAAGTCGCAATGCAGCTCCATGTTCTATATGTACTTTAGAGTCTCATAAAGGTGCATAAACTAGGCTGCAAGTGGTTATTGCAGTGTTTTTTATTTATTGCACGGCTTTGCAACATGTATGCTTAACGTCCACTGTAGCCTCAGAATGAAGCAATCTGAATGAGAAACAAAGGAATTGCAGAAATCATCCCATTAACCGCTAATCTACAAAGGCCCAGAAAGAAGTATGCAGAAATCTTCACTGAACAAGTAGGCTTATTTTCCAGAAAAACAGATGAGGTGGACTAGATCCTTCAGAAATGTTGATGAGATTCATAAAATTAAAAATTCCATCTACATTAAATAATAACCAGCCCAGAAGAGTTACCTGTGTTTCCCTGGAAATAAGACCGGGTCTTTTTTTTTTTTGCTTCCCAAAAGAGGCACCAGATCTTATTTTCGGGAGATGTCTTACTTATCTCCAGCACTGACAGCCCCACTCAGCCAGTCCACTTCTTCTGGGGCCAAAGGAGCAGCTGTATTTTGGCCTGCATTTTGCAGTAAGGCCTTTCAATCCATAGCTCAGTTCTCGGCTGCAGGTCTTGCAGAACTGAGCCATGGATTGAATCCATAGCTCGGTTCTCGGCTGCAGAAGTCTTGCAGAACTGAGCCATGGATTGAATCCATAGCTCATTTCTTGGCTGCACAGACCTTCCAGAAAGGCCTGTAACTGAGAAATGTAGGCCTGGCTGCAGAAGATGCCACAGAAGAAATGGGCTCGCAAGGAGAGGCCTGGCTACAAGGTAAGTGGGTGCAGGGCATGTTGGGCTGATCCACACCCCTACTCCCGCCCTAGCTTGATAATGTGTGCCTTGCCCCCAAACTAGGACTTATTTTGGAGGTAGGGCTTATATTAGGCCCACCCCCCAAAAATCAAGGTAGGGCTTATTTGGGGGGTATGGCTTACTTTTGGGAAAACACAGTAATTATCAGAAGAAAGGCTAATGTTTTCTAGAGCTAGGAGATCGGTCTGTAAATATGTAGACCACCACCGGGGGCAGTGAAGTAATATATTAAACCATAGCTCCTTGCTGCCAACTACTGATCATCTGGATTTTTGCAGCCCTATCACTCTAATGGTATCAAGAAGCAGATGACTGTGGTCAATAATCAGTCCATAAAACACCTCACCTACATGAAACTGATATTAACCAATTACATAAACAGATCAGACAAATTGCTGTGCATCCTACATATAACATTACAAAATTTGGCCATACTTCAAGACAGCTTCAACTGAAAGGAAAATTTTTAAATAGAAATCTGATCAGAGTGGCCAGGATTTTAACTAGATGCAGAACTAGCAATTTCTGTAAAATGGATAGCATAATAAAACATGTTGGGTGTTCAATGTCTCCTTCACCACATTGGCAAAGTCAGGACAATAGCAATACCACTTAGACTTATTTTCCACTTCATAGTAGTTTACAGTTAGCATGTTGCTCCCCACAGTCTGGGTGCTCATTTTACCAACCAGAATTGAACCGCTGGCAGTTGGCAGAATTAGCCTGCAATACTGCATTCTAACCACTTCACCACCACAGCTCTTGCAATGGAATGATGAGTCCCTTGATTATATTTGATACTGCCTTTGGCGTCTAGTCATGCCGGCCACATGACCACGGAGACGTCCTCGGACAAGCGCTGGCTCTTCGGCTTTGAAACGGAGATGAGCACCGGCCCCTAGAGTCGGAAACGACTAGCACGCATGTGTGGGGGAACCTTTACCTTTACCTTTACCTTAAAACCTCAAAAGATGGAGAACCAGGAGCTCCTACAAATAGGGGAACTGTCTGCAAACTACGTCTGTGTGTGTGTGTGTGTGTGTGTGTGTGTGTAAAATGTAGCAAATCCATGTTTCTTTCCTTAGAATTTGCAGCGGAGACAATTAACTTCTCATGAACTTCTCTCAGGGTTGCCGTGCGCTAAGAAAGCAGTGAATAAATTTTACCAATAAATAAATCGTGCAAACATCTGAAGCCTACCAGAAGCACTATGATGCCTAGGGACATGCAATAGCAGCCTTCAATCACACATCACCGCTAACTTTGGATGTTACGGATCTGAGTAGAGGCATACATTTTTCAAGTAATTTACAGGTAGTCCTTGACCTATAACCACAATGGAGGCCAAAGTTTCTATTGCTAAGTGAAGCAATTATAAAGGGAATTTTGCCCCATTTTACGACTTTTTTTGCCACAGTTGTGAAGCGAATCACTGCAGTTGTTAAGTTTGTAAGTGAATGTTAAGTGAATCTGGCTTCCCCATTGACTTGGCTTGTCAGGGGAATCACATGACCCCAGGACACTGCAACTGTCCTAAACATGACTCGTTTGCCAAGCATCCCAATTTTGATCAGGTGACCATGGGGACGGTACATCAGTCGTAATTATAAAAGAGGGTCATAAGTCACTTTTCTTCAGTGCTTCAAATGGTCACTAAATGAACTATTGTAACTCAAGGACTACCTGTGTATTTTCGATGAGAGCTATGAAAACTTGTGCCATCGGAGACAGCTCTGTCTGTTTTTAATTCAATGCGATACAATTAAGTTGGTGGGCTAGAAAGTGGCAGGTATGGGGGTGAATTTGAAGCCATTTGGTGAGATTGGGGCGGTTGCTCTTTTTTCTCAGCCCAGCCCACCTCACAGGGTGGGGGTGGGGGGTGGGAAAAGGAGGAGGAAGCATTTTAGGTGCCACCTCAAGTTGTATAAATAAAAGTAGATGTAAATCAAACCAAATCCGTCAATATGTCAGGGCAATCAAGAAAGAGAAGTTCCAGACAAGAACCTGGACTTGCAGTTTGGCCAGAACTGTAGATAACAAGTTATAGCAAGTTCATCCTAAGAGACATAAGACTACAAGTACCGGTACTGTACGTTGGACAAGAAGCTGGATAAACTAAAACTGACACGGAACGATGCCTTTAAATCATGGATCTGTAAAAAGCAGAGTCTCTCCTGCACAGACTGCTTAATCATGGCACAAAGCAAGAAGCTAAGGAAGAAAGAAAAAGGCAGTGGAAGGCGGGTGTTGAAAGGCTGATTCCTCCAGGTGAGGGCTAAAGTGTCTGGTACACTCAGGCTATGAGAAACAAATTGGGGGGCTCCCATCCCTTCCCAACACAAAACAACGCATCCTTCTTTACTCATGGGCTGGAAGAGATGTTGGCCTCCAATGCCTCTTCTGCAGCTGACACCGTCTCTTCTGGATCCTCGGAGAAATATCCCAGAAATGAGCAGAATGGAAGTGTGTGTGTGTGTGGGGGGGGAGGGAAATCTGCTATCTCACCCTTTTGGAAACAGCTGAGCCTGCACAGGCCCCAGTGCCCCAAACCTTTCCTCTGGGGAAGCTGCCATAACATCTTCACTACCTGAGATGAAGTTTAAAAAGGGGACTTTTCTTTGGGATGCTATTGCGGCCATCCTCTTGGGGTTTAAGAATCCTGCAGGTGATAGCAGTTACCTGGTCAAATAGGGACTAGTGTCCACCTCTCCCAGGCCTGGAGGGCCCATGGACTTTCTTTGGAACCTGAAAATTATAGTAATATTTTTCAAAGTAGAGACCCAAAGCTCTCTGAATCCCAATAGAATGGCTAAAGCCAAAAGTGCAAGGTGCAGCCCCTTAAGATGAAGGCATTCAGAAGTGTCGGGATGTTGCTTACAAAATAGGCCAGCAGTTCTCCAAACAAGCCATGGTCCTGGTCGGCGCGCTTGGCCATCTTTTTGAAAAGACTCTTCCACCATTTGGGAAATGCTTACCTCTCTCCTACCGTGTTTCCCCGAAAGTAAGGCCTACACCAGGAGTAGGCAACCTTGGCTCTTTTATGACTCGTCAGCCATGCTGACTCAGGAATTCTGGGAGTTGAAGTTCATGAGTCATAAAAGAGCCAAAGGTTGCCTACCCCTGGCCTACACCAACAATAAGCCCTAGCTTGATTTTTGGAGGTGGGCCTAATATAAGCCCTATCCCCAAAATAAGCCCTAGTTTGGGGGCAAGGCACACACCTAAAAATCAAGCTAGGGTGGGGGTGTGGAGCTGCCCCACCTACCTGGCACCCACTTACCTTGCATCCAGGCCTCTCCTTGCCGGCCCACTTCTTCTGAGGCCTCTTCTGCAGCCAGGCCTGCATTTCTCAGTCACAGGGCTTCCCGAATGGCCTGTGCAGCCATTCAATGTGTAGCTCAGTTCTGCAAGACCTCAGCAGCCGAGCACCAGGCTATGGATTCAGGCCTTCTGGAAAGGCCTGACTGCAAAATGCAGGCCCAAATGCAGCTGAGAACTTTGGCCTCAGAAGAAGTGGACCAGCTGGGTGGGGCTGTCGGTGCCGGGGGTGAGGTAAGGCCCACCCCAAAAATAAGACCTGGTGCCTCTTTTGGAGGCAAAAGAAAAAAGAAAAAAAAGGCCAGGTCTTATTTTCAGGGAAACACGTTATCTCCTTGACAGAGTCATGGGAAAAAGGATGCTTAAGCATTCAGACCTTTCTGCGATCACCATTTTGTCCTTGGATGTGCCTTCACCAGCCATGGCCTGAACACTGGTGGCTAGTTAAGAAAACACCCATCTGAGCTGCTGAATGGTAGGGATCTTTCTTTTTCTTGCTGATGATCTGCTGATTTTGCTGCCACAGCTGGTTCTTTGGTTTAGCATTCTTTGCTTCTTGGCTAAGTTACACAATGTATCAGATTACAGACAAACAAAGGTGCCTGGTATGTGGAAAAAGACATGCAAATCTTAGTTGAAAGCTTTTTAAAAAAAGTTTGATGAAATGATAATGGCTGTGGAAAATATTCATATGCACGTTGTTCTGGATAAATTAGATTCACAAAAACAATGTGACTTGAAAGCAGCAGATCCACTTGAAAAAAATATTGACTGTACAGATTTAGAACTGAGTTGATTGCATACATCTCTCTGACGTGAAGAAGTGATAAATTGGCTTTTCCTCAGACAATTGGAGATTCCAAAATGTATTTATCACAATTGGGAACCAATTTCATCTGAACTTTTTTGTGAGGATAGACCAATTTTGGAAATTGAATTTATTATATTTAACCAAACAACAATTGATAAGAGATGGTATTAAGAAACAAATGTGGATATTTGATCTAGGACAAATTACTTTAAGCTCTAAGGATGATTTGGGATAGATAAAATGCCATAGTAAATTTTCTACAAGCTGATTACAATTGCAGTTTGCTAACAGAGGGTTTTGAAACTTTAATCTTGCCTTTTTTATTGTTAATCTTAATTATTTTGTCATTAATATAGTATATAGATGACAGGCTAGTAATTTGCAAATAGATTAAGTAGTTTAAATATTGGAGGGGCTATTTCACAGGGGGTGGGAAACTAATATTGTAGTAATGTATTAATTAGCATTCAACTAGGAGGGATAATATATGTATATGTGTTAGGTTTTTATGAACTGTTTTTGTCTTGTTTTGTGTTTTTTAAATTTTTTTTGCGAGTTTTGCATGTTAACTTTTTTTTTAACTATAAACCGAAGGAAGGAAGGAAGGAAGGAAGGAAGGAAGGAAGGAAGGAAGGAAGGAAGGAAAGAAAGAAAGAAAGAAAGAAAGAAAGAAAGAAAGAAAGAAAGAAAGAAAGAAAGAAAGAAAGGCGATCTGGATTCTTGCAGTGGGGCAGGAGAGAAGTCAGGGATGGAGACTTGAGGAGGAGGAGGAGGAGGAGATGGGTCCCTGCTTGTCCCTGCCCTTGCATATCCTTTTCAGATGGCAGGCCAGAAGGATGGGATATCTACAGGAGCTGGGGAACATGAAGGAAGAAGAACCAAGACTGTTGAGGAAGACGGGGAAAGCATTAGGAAGAAATTCAGAGCACCTTCCCCTTGATTGTGCCAGAGAGAATGACTTGAGTGGAGAGGGAGGATTGCTTGGAAAGGTCCTGCCAGTGTTATGTTGCTTTCTAAACCATGAAAGTCTTTCCAGCAATCCATGGGGCTCTTGTGCTTGAGCTGGCCACCCTGGCTAGGCTTTCCAAGTGAGAATTCTCCCCCCGCTCCACCGGCCTGTATTTGGGCATGATACATCTGACTGGACACATTGCCAAACCTTCCTTCTCCTTGAAGAGGGAGAATTGCCCCATAGCGAGAGCCGTGCTGCTTCACGACTTGCTCTTGTGCCTCTTGAGTCTTGACCGGAGGAAAATAACGAGACGTGGAAGAACATCCAGCTAGCTCAGCCTCCCCTTTTCAAGACCAACCTTCCAAAGACCATCAGTCAGTCTCCTCCCCCCGCCCCCCCCCCGTGAGCCCCCTGTGGAGAAGAAGTGACTTGGGGGTGGAGGCTCTTAACAGACCCCTGTGGCATGCAAATGGTTTCCTACCAAACCTGGGAATTGGGGAAGGCCTTGGTGCCTGGCAGGTGGCACAGGAAGGTCTTCCACCTGATGCCCATTAAGCAGGACCATGGACACCTTGGAGATGTTCTGTGAGGAGAGGGCAACCGAGAAAGAGCTCCGACTCTGGACAAGAGTTGGGGGGGACATGATTTTCTTCTCTCCCACCCATATCTTGGCAGCCAAGCAGCCACACTTGCCTGAACAGCCTTCTTAATGCCACAAGTGAGACCAGATCCCCCTGCAGGGAAAGAAGGGATAGGAGGAGAGGCCAGGAGCAGGAGAGACCCCGAGGAGTATCCATCTGCCAGCAGGCCAGTCCAGAAAGGGAGTGTGCACCAGCTGGTGGCTTTACAAGGAGGCACACAACAACTCCCTTCCCTCAACAACCGGCCATTCACAATGGCCACTTGTTGACCCTTCATAAGTATTTGGCGGTCTCAGGTTTAGCATGGCTGGGCAGCCTGGTGGCCCATTCCTGGTGGCCTGTGGCTTCTGCCTTTCATGTGGGAAGATTTCATGAAAAATACAAAACTACCATCCCGTGTGGCACAAAACACAGAGAAAGGCCAGGGAGGGCCTCACTCCTGGGTATCCTGGGCCACCATGACATGGTTTCTCCTGCCCACTGTTGAGTGGTTCTGGATCTTGTCCGCTCAGAGGAGTATGTCTCTGTTTTTGGCTGGCCTGTGACCCTGGGATTCAAATGTGGCAAAGAGCTGGGGGGGTGTATACAAGAGGGGAGGGGCTTCTCTGATGTCATTCAAAGCCATATTCCCTCTGTTGAGTCACCTGGAGGTCCTGGTGGCGCTGTAGGAAGCCCAAGAAGGCTATCAGTCGCTCTTCAGAGATGCAGAGAAGTGACATCCCCTCCCTCTCCCCTCTCCTCCCCCTCCTAGCATCTCCCTCTCCCCCATTACTTTCTCCTCCTTCCCACTTGCTTTGCACTCCCCTTCTTGTCCCTTCCCGCAATCCCCTTCCCCCTCCTCTCCCCTCTCCAGCCCACTCCACCTTCCCATCTCCCCTTCCCCTCCCCTTCTGCTTTCCTGAGCCCTCCCTCTCCCCTTCCCCTTTCACTCCCCTCTCCATTCTTCTCCTGCTTTCCCTTCCCTTATCCCCACCCTTCCTCTCCTGTTCTCCCATCTTCCCCTCCAAGTTCCCCTCCCTTTCCTGTCCCTTCCCCTCTTCCTCCCCTCTCCCCAACCACCTCATGGTCCATTTCCTCTCCCCCTCTCCATTCCCTTCCCTCCCTTACCCCTTCCCCTCATCTCCATCCCCTTCCCCTCCCCTTTTCCCTCCCCCCTCCCTGTCCCCCTTTCAGTTCCATTCCCCTCCTTTCCCTGTCCCGCTCTCCTCTCCACAAACCTGTCACTGTTTATCTCCCTCTCCCCCCCTCTATATCTCCTTCACTCTGCATCTCCTCCACTCTCCCTCTTTTCCTCCTCTTCTCTCTCCCATCCCCTTCCCTTGCCCTTCTCCCCCCACATCTCTTCCTCCCTCCCTCCCTCTTTCCCTCCCTGTCCCCTTCTGGGTCCCTATCCCCCCTCCCTGTTATCCTCGCCTACCCAAACCCCTTGATCTCCTTCTGTGCTCACTCCTCATTCCTTCCACTCCCTCTCCTCTCCCAAAACCCCTCATGGTCTATCTCCCCCTCCCTACCCCCCTCTCCCCCTGCCATTCCTCCACTCTCCCCGACCTTTCTCCTTCACTTGCCCTTTTCCTCTCCCTCTCCTCTCCCCCTCCATCCCTCCCCCTCCCCTCTGCCTTCACTCTCCCCACTCTCTTTCCCTCCCTTTCTCTCTCTCCTCACCCTGACCCCCTCATGGTCCCTCCCCTACCTTATCCCCCTCCCTTTCCTTCTCTCTAGCTCCCCCTCCCTCACTCTCCCCCTCCTATCCACTTTCCTTTTTTACCCTTCTTCCTTCAGATATTTTTTATTTTTATTTTAATTCCATTTATATCCCGCCCTTCTCCGAAGACTCAGGGCGGCTTACAAGCTTAGCAGTAGCCTTCATTCTATGTATATGCCTGCTTATTAGGGCTTTCAGACACACACACCCAAGCGGCATTATTACAAAGTCAGCTTAATTGCCCCCAACAATCTGGGTCCTCATCCTTCCCCCACCCCACTGTCCCACTTCCTCCCTGTCTTCCTCTTCCTCCCCCCTCCTTTACTCTCACCTTTCCTCTTCCTCCATCCTCTTCCCCTCCCTCTCCCTCCCTCCCTCTCCCACTCCCATTCTTCCTGTCCTTCTCCCTCCAGTCTCTCTCGTCATCTCTTCTGTCCTTTCTCTTCCCCTTTCCCGAACTCTCTTTCTCCTTTTTCCTCCATTTCTCCCTCTTTCACTGGGTCCATCTCCCTCTCCCCTTTCCCTTCCCTTCCACTCCTTGACCCTCCCATGGTCTATCTCGCCCTCCCTATCCACCTACACCTCTTTCCCCCCTCTTTCTCTCTACTCTCCCGTTCTCCATCTCCCCATTGCTTTCCGTCCCCCTCCTCTCCTTTCCATCCCTCCTGCTTTTTGCTCCCTCTTCCTTCCCCTTCTCCCTTCCCCTTCTCCCTTCCCCTTCCCCTCTCTGCCTTCTTTCCTCCATCTGCCTTCCTCCTTTCCATCTTCCTCTCTTTCCATCACTCTGACTGTCCTCCTTATCCTGACCCTCAACTTCACTCTCATCCTCACCCTCATTTACTCCCCCTCCCCCCCCCGAACGTTTTTTTTACAAAGAGAGGGGTGTTCAGGAGCCCTTCTGAAAAGCAGCTTACCTCTCGGAAAGCATCTTCACTCTGATAACTGCTAAGTGCTAACTGACAATAACTGACAGTTTAGCGTGCAGGGGTGAGGTCATAAAGCCATCAGAATTCTCAAGGAGAAGACAGGCCTTGGCATCTTATCAAAGGCCAGCTGCCTCACCTTTTCGACAAACTCCAATGCCAGGCAAATTGTCTCTAGAAAGCTACCAAACCAATCACTAAAGCTGATTTGTCTCTTTTTTTTTTACTCAGAGCAGGCTGGGAAATCTTGTTTAAAACTTGGCAGAATTGGCAACGGCACAATTAACGTTAGCTATATCTTTTTTTAAAAAAATTAGTCTCTCAAACTTCCCCCTCCGTGTCTGTGAAAAACCTGTTCAAAGCCAGCATCGTTTGACGTGCAGTTTCCTTTACCACTCCAAATCACATGTAAGGTTTTCCTTACCTAGCCTCACAAACTCCTCTGGGCCGACTCAGGAATTTTGGAGAGCCAAAGAAACTCCTGAGCCAAGGTTCCAGCAAGATAACAACTCAAAACAGAGCTGGGTGACCTTCTCCCTCTTCGTGGTTGTTTAGAGGGATGAAGGCAATAGCCAGGAAAGCTTCCTCCCACGTTTTATACTTTTTTCAGAGCAAAGAGATCTAGGTCTCTGCACCAGGAGCAAGGAAGCACAGGAAAACAAATTCCAAGGTGATGACTCATAGACATCAATCCAGGCTAACTCACGGCCCCCCCTCCCTATTTCTTGGACCACTGAACCTTACCTTACCTTACTCCTTTCATGTAAGCAATCTCCTGTATATTTAGCATGAGACCTTTACTTTTTCAATGTACATAATACACTTGCTTCTATCTATAAGGCTGCTTGCATGTAAAAATCGACATAAAATGGCTGCAAAAATAACCCTACTAATGTCAAGCTCAAGCATAATAAAATCATAAGCACAATAAAATCCCTTCACATGCATCTCAGAATAACAGAAGGACAGAGTTATTATAAGAGCTCTTGGAGGTCTTCTAGTCCAACCCCTTTGCTCAAATAGAAGGCCCTGTGCCTTTCCAGACAATCTCCCTAAAGAACAGTGAGCTTACAGAAGGAAGAACTTAATAGTGATTACTGTGCCTTTTGGCACTAACTCAGTATGTTATTATGGCAACCTCATTTTGCTAAGCCTTCATTATATACAGTATAGCTGAAATCATCATGAACCTAAATCTCTTGCTCTGTGTACACTTCAATTATTGAAAGATGCACAGACAAAATGCTGACAAGGGGCCCAACTGAGTTGTATATGAGGGCAGTGAGTTATATATCTAATTGTAGTTGTTTGGTTCACAGTAATGTTGGGACAGAATGTACACTTAAAACACCAGGTTTTGCATCACTTCAGGACTGGCTCTGAACCTGGTTGTTCTCAGGCTAGCTCAGAGGTAGGCAACCTTGGCTCTTTTATGACTCGTGGACAGTCCACGAGTCATAAAAGAGCCAAGGTTGCCTACCCCTGGGCTAGCTGATCTGAGGAGAGGAATTCTTACATTTCTGACTCTGCTCTTGTTTACTAGAAACTGGAGCAAAGCGGGTCTTTTTCTTTGAACCCTTGCCGTTTTACAGTCCTTTCAGGTGGTCAGTCTCCCCTTGGCTAGGAATTCTTGCCTCAACCAGCTTTCTGGCACCAGTATTCAAATTGCCATCGAAGTCTGCCCATACAGGCACAGAATTCATCTTTACAAACTCTTGTTTAGTGACCATTTCAAGTTACAGTGGCACCGGGGGAAAAAAGTGATTTATGAACGTTTTTCACACGACCGCTGCAGCATCCCTGCGGTCACATGACCAAAATTCAGATGCTTAACAACTGACTCATATTTATGACGGTTGCAGTGTCCCGGGGGTGTGTGTGTGTGTCACATGATCCCCTTTTGCGACCTTCTGATTATTTATTAATTTTTATTTATTAATTTTATTTGTATACCGCCCTTCTCCCGAAGGACTCAGGGCGGAGCAAAGTCAAAGGGGAAGCCAGGTTCACTTAACAACCAGGTTACTGACTTGACAACTGTAGTGACTCACTTAACAGCTGTGGCAAGAAGGGTCATAAAATGGGGCAAAACTCACCTAACAACTATCCTATTTGGCAACAGAAATTTTGGGCTCACTGGAGGTGGTGAATCAAGGGCTGCCAGTATTCAACCTTTTTCCCCTCCAATTTGACCACTGTAGCATTCCAAAGCCACAATCCTTGCAAAATCACCTGCCTGTTTTCACGTCATCTTGACAGGTTATATAGGGAGTTGCATCAAGCCCCAGTTTTATTTATGTATGAATTAAGGGCTGTGTTCCTTCCACGTGTATAGAAACCGGGTTCCTTCATGGTTCATATGGTGAATTGCACCAACACTTTGCTGAATCAGCACCTATCCAAATTTAACTTTGGATTAGCGCTAGAGGTTGGCAACTGCTGGTGACCACCCTTAGCATCTGGGCAGAGTGGCAAGACCCACAGTAGGTGGAGAAAATAGGAGAAGACAGCCTTGTCATGTGCCTGGAGGAAGCTGAAATCTTTCTTCTTTTTTCCTGGGCTGGTATTTGTTTTTGCGCTGTTAAGTGGAGAGCTGATCAACACAGTTTCTGTCTTCTGTCTCAAAAGAACCAGCCATGATTGTCAGGTGGGACTCTAGGGCTGCAGAAAGTGGCCAAACGTCTCCAACAACACTTCTCGTCATAATAATTATGGCTTTCCAAGAAGGAATAAGAAGTAATGCCATGTTGTGCTAAGACTCATTCCCTTAACTTTAGAAATGCCACCCCCCTGTCTGGTCTCATCACACAATGTGTGTTGTTTCAGCCAACTGAGTTACTTCTTTTCTGACTCTGCTTGGGCCTATTTGAAGTACCAACCACCCCAACTCATCTTTTAGGTGTTTTGTTCTCATTTTCAATCTTAATGACCTTGCAGAGCTTGTGGGCAGTGTCTGTCCCCACATATAGATGGTCCTTCTTTGTGTCTCACACCCCACTCCAGCTTCTTGGCTAAAGGAAGCCATGACACTCTCCTTCCCACCCACCCATTTTGTGCCTGCTTTTCCTATAATTGTTTTGGCCTTCGATTCCTTAGTTCTTATGCTCCCACCCTCCAACCTATCTGCAGTATCAACATGCCAACATAAGAATAACTATTAGGAAAATACCTAGTTTGAAAGTTGCCAAGGTGCTACCATTTTACCATTAAATATCATTTTATTATTTTAACAGAATAATTGAATAACAAGAGTTCGAAGGGACCTCGGAGGTCTTCTAGTCCAAGCAGGAGTCCCTATACTATTCTGGAAAAATGGCTGTCCAATCTCTTCTTAAAAGTCTCTGGTGAAGGAGCACTCACCACATTTGGAGGCAGGCTGTTCCACCGATTGTTTCTCCCTCTTAGGAAATTTCTCCTTAATTCCAGATTCGCTTCTCTCTTCCTTAAGTTTCCATCCATTGCTTCTTGTCCTGCCTTCAGGTACTTTGGAGAATGGGTTGATCCCCTCTTCTTTGGGGCATGGAGATGCATGCATGGAGGAATGGTCACTTGGTAGATGGGAAGCTTCCTTGGATGGCAAAGGCTCAGTGGTTGCTTCTGTTTTGCAAAACACCAAACAGCTTCATAAAGACACTAAAAACATGAACTTAGATTGAGGATCCCCTAGACCTGGGCTTTTCAACCTTTTCACCCATTGTACCACTTTTAGGATATGGCAACATCCGAGTACCACCAGTCGCCTAGCAAGGTGTCAAAAACTGGATGACCCCCCCAAAAGGAAAAAAAGTGATGAAGTACAGGTAGTCCTCGACTTACAACAGTTTGCTTAGTGACTGTTCGAAGTTACAATGGCACTGAAAAAAGTGCCCCGCAAGCCACAGCCAAGCCCGGCGGCGCTCTTCCTCCTGTCCGAGGTTTTCATTGTTGTGAGCATTTCTGTTGAGGATTGGCAGCAGGGGTGGGGTGTGGGGGGTGTTTGATTTTTATTCCCCCCCATCTGCTGGGTGGTTGCAGCAGGTTTTGGTCACTTCACATGACCCTGGGACACTGTCTCCGTCATAAATATGAATCAGTTGCCAAGCATCTAAATGTAAATCACAAGACCCTGGAGATGCTGCAACATTCCAGCTGATCGGCGCTTCTTCTGGGCTCAGCAGAAGCCCCAGGATCAGTGCTGAGCTCCAGCTGGAGCCTGGTGCTGATCCTGGTGCTTCCGCTGAGCCCTGACAGCCCTGCAGCTCCAGCCATCTCTCGCTCAGGCTTTTGCGGTGCTGACACCGATTCAGTTCATTCCCCTCCCCCACTACCACTTTACTAGGATGGTCACGTACCACCTGCCAGGTGCCAATGTATCACAGGTGGTACCTGTACCACTGGTTGAAAAGTCCTGTGCTAGAATGTGTATTTCCTGGGGGGGCATGTAGAGGAGGGGATTTTTGCTGTAGTGGGGTTGGCACTAAGGGGATGAAATGCTGATGGCCTGACTTTGACAGTCTTCTGCAGAGTTGCAGCATTGATTTCCTTATTGTGTCCCCTGTATGTTTCCTGCGTTTCAGAGTTATTAGTTTTCTGTGTTTCAAAATGAAACATTGCTCTGGGTCAGCTCCAAATTAATGGATTAAGGAAGAATTTAGAATTAGAAATGGCTTGGGGTGGAAGTGCTACAGAATTAGACTCTGGAGAAGGGGTTAGGGCAAAGAGAGGCAGTCTTAAACTTATGAAAAGATTACTGTTAAACCAGCAAGGCCGTTTCTTCGAAGGAGGCATTTATTATCATCAATACTCATATCAGATTTTGTCTGGCAGCTATTTTGAAAGCCGACCTCAATATGCATCCATAGAAGCAACTCTTTCAAATCTTTTTAAAGAACTCGTTTTATTTCATGCTAATGCATTTTGTTAAAGTCAAACCACAGGCTAATCACAAATGTTGTGTTAGAATTCTTGGGGAAAAAATAATGGAATCATAGGACTGGAAGGAACCTTGGGTGTCATCTAATGATGGGTCATTGTCTGTACAAAAGCTGACAATTGCAAACAGTGAAGGTTTATCATAATCATAATAGTAAAATTGGAAGGGACCTTGGAGGTCATCTAGTCCAACCCCCTGCTCAGGCAGGAAACCGTATACCATTTCAGACAAATGGCTGTCCACTCTCTTCTTAAAAACTTGCAGTGTTGGAGCATTCACAGCTTCTGCAGGCAAGTTGTTCCACTGGTTAATTGTTCTAACTGTCAGGAAGTTTCTCCTTAGTTCTAGGTTGTTTCTCTCCTTGATTAGTTTCCATCCGTTGCTTCTTGTCCTGTCTTCGGCGCTTTGGAGAATAGCTTGGCTGCCTCTTCTTTGTGGCATCTCGAGATATTAGAACACTGCTATCATGTCACCCCTCACCCTTCTCTTCAGTAAACTAAGGTAAGGTAAAGGTAAAGGTTCCCCCGCACATGCGTGCTAGTCGTTTCCGACTCTAGGGGCCGGTGCTCATCTCCGTTTCAAAGCCGAAGAGCCAGCGCTTGTCCGAGGACGTCTCCGTGGTCATGTGGCCGGCATGACTAGACACCAAAGGCGCACGGAACGCTGTTACCTTCCCACCGTAGTGGTCCCTATTTTTCTACTTGCATTTTTACGTGCTTTCGAACTGCTAGGTTGGCAGAAGCTGGGACGAGTAACAGGCGCTCACTCTGCTACGCGGCACTTGGGATTCAACCCGTCAAACTGCCGACCTTCTGATCGACAAGCTCAGCATCTTAACCCACTGAGCCACCTAGACATACCCAATTCCAGCAGCCGTTCCTTATATGTTTTAGCCTCCAGTCCTCTGATCATCTTTGTTGCTCTTCTCTGTACTCTTTCTAGAGTTTCAACATCTTTTTTACATCGTGGTGACCAAAACTGGATGCAGTATTCCAGGTGTGGCCTTACCAAGGCATTGTAAAGTGGTATTAATACTTCACGTGATCTTGATTCTATCTCTCTATTAATGCAGCCTAGCATTGTGTTGTCTTTTTTTGGCAGCTGTAGCACACTGCTGGCTCATATTTAAGTGATTGTCCACTAGGACTCCGAGATCCCTCTCACAGTTACTACTATTGAGCAAGGTACCCCCTATACTATACCTGTACATTTGGTTTTTCTTGGCTAAATGTAGACCCTTACTTTTTTCACCATTGAATTTCATTTTGTTAGATAGCGCCCAGTGTTCGAGTCTGTCCAGATCCTCCTGTATCTTAAGCCTGTCTTCTGGAGTGTTGGCTATTCTTGCCAGCTTGGTGTCGTCTGCAAATTTGATGAGTTCCTCATCTATCCCCTCGTCCAAATCATTTATGAAGATGTTGAAGAGCACTGGGCCCAGAACAGAGCTCTGGGGCACCCCACTACACACTTCCCTCCATGTATATGCAGTTCCATTGAGGACCACGTGCTGAGTACGGCTGGTCAGCCAGCTACGAATCCATCTGGTGGTCATGCCGTCTAACCCACATTTTTCTATCTTATCAAGTATATGATCTACTTTATGAAATGCCTTATTGAAGTCCAAATAAATTATACCCACAGCATTCCTCTGATCCACTAATTTTGTTACTTGGTCAAAGAATGCAATAAGATTTGTCTGGCATGATCTGTTTTTGACAAACCCATGTTGGCTTTTAGTAACGACTTTGTTTGCCTCTAGGTGCTCGCTGATTCGTTGTTTGATTATCTTTTCCAGAATCTTCCCAGGTATTGAGGTAAGGCTGATAGGTCTGTAATTTCCTGGGTCCATTCCCCCCCCCCCTTTTTTTTTGAAGATGGGAACTACATCAGCTCTTTTCCAGTCCTCTGGTAGTTCCCCAGTACTCCAGGATCTTTGAAAAATATAATTCAGTGGTTCTGAGATCACATCTGCCAGATAAGAGACATCTTATCCGTCCATTGCTGCCTCCTTTCAAATAATGCAGGCACGTTCCAGGAACTTTTACTATCTGTAAAATCATTTGTCTGGAATGTAATAGGGTCTCCTGCCTTAACCTGGGAATTGGATTAGATGACCCCCAAGGTTTTTGCCAGTCCTATGATTCCATTATTTTTCCCCAAGAATTCTAACACAACATTTGTGATTAGCCTGTGGTTTGACTTTAACAAAATGCATTAGCATCTCTGGTGCATTGCATTTATCAGAGGTCAATATTGTTAAGTTCAATAGGAAATACTTAACAGAAATAAAATGTTACCATTACCCACTGTAATTTTTTATTGATTTAAGCACAAACCTTAGGACATGAAATAAAACGAGTTCTTTAAAAAGATTTGAAAGAGTTGCTTCTATGGATGCATATTGAGGTTGGCTTTCAAAATAGCTGCCAGACAAAATCTGATATGAGTATTGATGATAATAAATGCCTCCTTCGAAGAAACGGCCTTGCTGGTTTAACAGTAATCTTTTCATAAGTTTAAGACTGCCTCTCTTTGCCCTAACCCCTTCTCCAGAGTCTAATTCTGTAGCACTTCCACCCCAAGCCATTTCTAATTCTAAATTCTTCCTTAATCCATTAATTTGGAGCTGACCCAGAGCAATGTTTCATTTTGAAACACAGAAAACTAATAACTCTGAAACGCAGGAAACATACAGGGGACACAATAAGGAAATCAATGCTGCAACTCTGCAGAAGACTGTCAAAGTCAGGCCATCAGCATTTCATCCCCTTAGTGCCAACCCCACTACAGCAAAAATCCCCTCCTCTACATGCCCCCCCAGGAAATACACATTATTCTAATCCAATTCCCAGGATAAGGAAGGAGACCCTATTACATTCCAGACAAATGATTTTACACATAGTAAAAGTTCCTGGAACATGCCTGCATTATTTGAAAGGAGGCAGCAATGGAGGGATAAGTTGTCTCTTAAACCTTCACTGTTTGCAATTGTCAGCTTTTGTGCAGACAATGACCCATTAGGCTATGGTGTTATGTATTGGATACAATATATAATTTAATTTGTGGATGTGTCAATTAAGGTAATTACAGAGTACAGATTCTGCTTTATTCTGCAAATCACATTTTTCTCTTCTTGCTGAATAATGTAATTTTATCTGAACAGGATCTTGTGCTGAGACTTCTGGGGGGCCCTTAGCCAGGGTTCAATTTCCTTTGAAAGAACGGCTTGCTGAACAAGAATAGTTTGGATGTATTAAGAAATATCTTAGTTATGGAGAGATTGGGACAAGCAGTTTAAATACTCCATAAGAAAAAAAAAGTATATTGTGTTATCCAATTCCTACAGAAAGAATCCTAGCAAGAGGTATCCTGGCTGGGGAATTCTGGAAGTTAAAATCCACAAGCCGTAAAGTTGCCAGTTGATTAGACAGTAATTAAGATGGTGCCATATAGGAAAACCTTATAGACTTAGAATGCAATCCTGTTTTTCCTCCCAACTTGAACGTGTACAGTAAAATTGTTTATTATCTTTTAACCATTCAAAGAGTGGAAACATGTTAATTTCACTTTCCCTTCTCAGTCAACCCCTTAGCAATTGTAATATGTCACAGGCCAGATGGGACAATAAAATATTTAGAACAAAACAATTTTCAGCGCTGAATTAGAGAGGAAACCAAATCAGGCAGAAGTCTTTCCATCAATGCTATAGCAAACATCACTGTAGCCCACAGTCACTTTTTGGAGGATCAAGGTCTGCCTCCCTTCACTCCAAGCTTTTACAGTTTTCCTAAAAAGAAATGGATATAAGCCAGTGGTGGGATTCAGCCAGTTTGCACCACTTCTGCAGAACTGGTAGCTAATTTTTTGTTGCCCAGGCCCAGAATGGACTTCTGGAAGCGGCATCCACACAGAGAACCAGTTGTTCACATATATGAATCCACCCATCTGATGTAAGTTACAGTACCTGTGTGCATACTCACATTCTTTAGACCAAGGGTCTTCAAACTTGGCAACTTTAAGACTTGTGGACTTCAACTCCCAGAATTCCTCAGCCAGCCCTGGAAGTTGAAGTCCACAAGTCTTAAAGTTACCAAGTTTGAAGACCCTTGGTTTAGATTATGGTCTGATTCAACAGGTTTACGAAAGCAAGTAGTGTGAAATATCTTTCTGAGATCTGCAGATCACATCACTTAATGTACAAGTCCTTGACCTACAACCACAACTGAGCTCCAAAATTCTGTTGCTAAGCAAGTCAGTTGTTCAGTGAGTTTTGCCTCATCTTACAACCTCTTTAGCCATAATTGCTAGGCGAATCACTGCAGTTGTTAAGTGATTCATGTGGTCATTAAGCAAATCTGCATTCCCCCATTAACTTTGCTTGTCAGAAGCCAGCTGGGAAGGTCACAAATGATGATCCTGTGTCCCAGGGACAGTGGAAATGTCATAAATACATGCCAGTTGCCAAGTGCTTGAATTTTGACCACATGACAACGGGGGATGCTGCAATGGCCACAAGTGTGAAAACTGGTCATGACACTTTTTTCAGTGCCATTGTAACTTTGAACAGTCCCTAACTCAGGGGTCTTCAAATTTGGCCCTTTTATGACTTGTGGACTACAACTCCCAGAATTCCTCAGCCAGCGTGCCTGGCTGAGGAATTCTGGGAGCTGAAGTCCACAAGTCATAAAAGGGCCAAGTTTGAAGACCCCTGCCCTAACTGAATGTTTGTAAGTCAAGGACTATTGTAATTATCACTTCCTATTTTGTTAACAGATGTTAAATTAAGAGGGTGAGAAAGAGCACCAATAGGAAATAAACTGGGTAGAATTACTCTGTGGCATGCACGCTGCTGAGCACAACTTCCTTTATGTTACACAAAATGTTTTTTCGACAATGATATGAATTTTTCCAATGAATGCTTTTCAAACTGCTGGCCTAGAACCATAAAGGCACATGAGCTGTTTTTTTTCTATATAAGTGTCTGTTAGAATAGGCTGCTTTCATCTTTTCTGAGCTGGTAGATACTCTGTCCATGCTCTGAAAACACATTGATGTTGCCCTTGCAAACACACCAGTCACAGAATCCCATTTGCCAAAGGCAACCCAACAATGCTAAAAGATTGAAAACTTTGCCCAGAACTTAGAGCAAGACACTTCTGTTCTCAGCTGCAACACACACAACTCCTCTTAAGATTATATGCATCCAAGAAATGGACAGATCCATTGTTTTTTAAATACATGAACCCAGATAACATGCTGTTTGCTAAATATTAAGAAGGTTATTTTTAAAAAATCCTAAGCATAACCTTAACCCCGACCATATTCCTAATCCTATAAATCCTACAAAAATTACACACACACACACACACACACACACACAAAATGTCAATTTCAAAAAAAGATGATAATACAGAGAGAAGTTTGATATGCACACTGCCTAAGTTTCATCAGTAGCAGAGCACATGATTGACAGGCTTTATAAGTGTTTGGAGGATTCCTTGGACATATCTGTAATGTTCCCATCGCTTATGTACAGGTAGTTCTTGATTTACAATCATTTGTTTAGTGACTGTTGAAAGTTACATCAGCACTAAAAAAAAGTGACTTATGACCACCCTTCCTCACACTTACAACCACTGCAGCATTCCCCATGGTCACGTGATCAAAATTCAGATGAATGGCAACTGGCATATACTTACAACGGTTGCAGCATGCCAGGGTAACGTGATCACCATTTGCAGCCTTCCCAGCTGGTTTCCGATAAGCAAAGTTGGTGTCATGGCTTCAACAGATGAAACTCTTCAAAAGAACTTCGAGAATCTTTTATTCAGGAAACAACGTATCGGCACTAGATAGTTGAACCCAAAAACTAAATTCCCCTCCCCTGGATACAAAGTACAATTCCCACCCCCAGTAAACTGTCATAAATCACATTCCCCAATTAGCTTGAAACGTAGGCTTTCTACCCACCTCTCCAGCCCACCAAAACGTTATCAGCTCTGGACCCAGTTTGTCCTTGGATTTCCACGGCAGAGTTATTATTATTATTATGGCTAGCTGAACTCTCATCCCAATCCCCCCTCCCAGCACCAACTGATTCTGAAAGCATAGAGAAAATGGCTGCATTTTGATCTGTTGGCAAAGCAAGAACATCCAATGTTAGCAGCGTTGACAGTTGGATTTGCTTAACAACTGCAGTGATTTGCTTAAAAACGCTGGCAAAATAGGTCATAAAACTGGACATGATTCGCTTAACAATTGCCTTGTTTAACAACAGATATTCTGATCCCAATTGTGGCTGTAAGCCAAGGACTACCAATGATAGTTTGTTTGTTTTTCTTCCTTCATCAAGAAAACAGCTGTTCCTCCACAGATGCAGCCATGCTTCTCTTGATAATGCTAAAATGAGAATTGCATCGATGCAGTTATGTCTTCATTTGAAGTGACAAAGGCAGAGAGGTCCAGCTACAATAGCAGATGGTTTGAAGGCCATCTTTTCTGAAGTAATTCTTTTATAGCTAATGATATGCACATGAATGCTATAATGTATTGGTAAGCTGAATTCCAGCCTCGTATCAATAAGAACAATAAACTCTGAAACTGTCTTCATCAAGCCTTGTTTCATAATTTGAGGGATAAGCAGCAAATGAAAGAGCTGAGATGGAAGCAGAAGCCCATGGCAATATCTGTAGAAGATTACAGAACATGCGTAGTGGTATTACTCTGGAGGTTCATATTTCTTCCATGCTTCCAATTTTCTGCAAATGGTTAAAGGCTAGGATTTTCTTCCAGTTTAGGATGGTGGTTGAGCCCCTTGGGTTCTGACTTCTGGCGATCTATATCCTTTTTGTCTGATGCATCTTCTTTTCAATTTTCTAAACTGTAAGTCACTTGGAGTAGCTGTGGAGTTGGGCACCCACAAATTGAATCAATAATAAAAAATATTTCTTTATAAAAATTGATTGATGCCTTTGGGGTTTGTTTGTTACAAGCTTGGGTCACAGGATCCACATAAGTGTGTACTGGTTTGAAAGCAGGCCTTTGTATTCCCATGACCGGGAAACCAAAGTTCATTACTGATGGCTCAGCACCATGGCTGCAAAAATGATATGGCAAGGAGGGGATTCCGCTGTGTCAGAACCTATAACACTTGCTCCTTCTCAGAATTTTCATATGGCAGAAGGAAAACCAGTTACAAGTCCTCTTCACACTATTTCCAAGAATTTAGGAGACGAACTCAGAGACAGTATTGATGTATGAGTTACACACACCTTGTGCTCTGATTAACAACCTGTGTAGTCACTTAATGACTGCCTCAGGGACAGCAGGGGTAAAGGATCATTAAGTGAGGTGAGCACAAGGGCATAGGGCAGGGGTAGACAACCTTGGCTCTTTGATGACTTGTGGACTTCGATTCCCAGAATCCTTGAGTCAGCATGGTTGGTTCAGGAATTCTGGGTATTGAAGGCCACAAGTCATAAAAGAGCCAAGGTTGCCTTCCCCTGGCATGGGGCATTTGCTTAACAACTCTCATGACTTGTGACCATAATGGACAGGCACAGGCTTCAATTTAGATCATAACTCAAGGACTACCTGTATGTCATGCTAGTATAATTTTATATTAATATGTGTTACTTTATTTTAATGTATTCTGACGTGGATAAATTCATGATAAGGAATGATAGGTTTAACTTATAATAAATATTGTCCATAGAAATTTGGCTGCTGGTAGAGCAGAACTTCCAAAATGTTTTAGCTGCTACATTTCTCGTATTATGTAAGCCAATGTATACCAAATTCAGTAGGATTTACTCTTATGTAAATGATTTCCCCCCCCCCCCAAAAAAAATTGAAACCAACACTGCAAATCACCCTTGTTCTTCGGGATTAACATTGAACCTGGTAAGATTTTACTCTGAGTAGACCTCCTACTCTTTACTTGTAGAGGAAACACAGGTTTCCTGTAGCAACTAGATCAAGAGCGTAGAATTAGCGTCTAGGTTTTGTTAGTGGAGGTGTCCCTTTTCTGAGCCCAGGAAGTCGTGATGCAAGGAAAGGGCTGGGTTTGAGGTTTGGAAACCTTTTGTAAAGGCAGCCACTCGCCGGCCCCTGTTTCATTTCCACATCAGCAGTGACGGTTGGCAGAGCGTGGAGGTGCCCAAGCCAAACTGGAGATGCTTGTCAAACCTATTGGGAGGATCTTTGTGGCTCTTGGTATAATCCTCTTTCTGGGATGCCCGGGACAAGGTAAAATTTCCGGTGGCTGTTCCTTTTCCTAATCTCCTTGATGTGTTAACAAATACGAGATTTGCACGGCATTTCTGTACATGTTGATTCAGGAATAGGCACCATGGAGTACATCCAAAGAAATGAGGAGGAGAATAGCTCCAAAATCTTGGGCTTTGGCAGAAGATGTTCATCTCCCTGGAGATTACGCTTAGAAAGTGACAACCATATGCCTTCTCCAAGTAGGAATGTGGAGGTTCATAACTAGAGTGGACTGAAAGGTGGGATAGCCATTCCATGTTTTTTTTAAAAAATAATAATAATAACAAAAAAGATGTGCATTCTTCAGACATAAAGGCATAATCCCTGAAGCTTAATAAGAACAACAACAACAAAAAAGAATTTGTTAAAGGAACATAAACAGAGCCTTGGAGCATTTCTTTATGATTCTGTTGGCGTTTCACATTTCTATTTGTTGTTCTGTCTTTAAATGTTTTCAAAGGCTCTTCTGTTTTTGAGCCGGGATGAGGAAACTGTCCCACCCTGATTTATCATCAGTGTCTGTAGGGGTGCCGTAGCAGCTCCCCATATTCCATGCAGAGTCTATAGCAGCAATGGAGGTAGAGGTGGATTGGGGTTTTCGTTTCGTTTCTTTTTTTTACAAGTTCCATTTTACAGTGGGAAGGTGCTTTAATCATAAACGTTGGGAGCAAGAGCTGAGTAAAAAGGTACAGTCCCTTATGGAATTTAAAAAGATGATTGTCTTAAAGAGGATCCTATTTTCCTGCAAGTAGTAATACTAACAATATTAAGGTAAGAATAATGAAAAGTTTAACCTCGCCCCCCCCCCCCCAAATTATAATCTCTGGAAGACGGATTACAGAACTAACTACACAGATTTGGAAGGAGTAAAGCTGATAACAGCTTTACCATTATAAAAAAAAATTCTGTGCATAGTCTATTACAATTGGCAACTGTACCTTAAAATATGATGCATGCGATAAAATACAGAAAAGTTAAATTCAAAAAGCACTTTAATGTGACACTGCCTGAGGGCACTTTAAATTTATATATGTATCCAGAACCAAGAATGTTCTGGACAAGCCAATTATATACATGTTTACTCAGATGTCTATGGAGATTCTCAATCATCCAGGTCATGGTTGTCCCAAAGATCCTTTTCTAAAAGGCAACTGGACTTTGTTTTTTTTTCTTTGAAAATGTTTTGTTTCTCATCCAAGAAGCATCTGAAGAAGCTTCTTGGATGAGAAGTGAAATGTTTTCAAGGAAAAAAAAACAACTAAGAAAGTCCAGTTGCCTTTTGGAAAACCTCCTTTGGGACATGTTTACTCAGAATTTAGTATGATTTATGCTGAACTAGCTGCTGCAACAATCCAATAAAGCTGTAAAGATTGATCTGCTAGTTCCGTCCCAAAGACATTTGTTTTGTGCCAGTTACGCAGAGAAAAATTCAAAATGATAATTAGAAAAAAAAATTACATTATCCATTCTTAGTTCTTGGATAGCTGGGCTGCAAAACTCCTTATGTCTGCTAGGTGGCGGCAGTGTGATACACTTTTCTGGTTCATTACTATCATTCTACCACCCTGTGGAATTGGCCTGGATTGTGGTGCAATAAACCATATTAGATTAAAAATACAACTCTACATAGCCAGTTTGATACGGCTTCACACTTCCCCTTGTGAGGATAGACAAACCAACTAGGAACAGACTTGTGTTACAATGGTTATTAAGAATAAAGCTGATTTTAAGTCAGTGTTTGCTATTGGCTTACAAATGGTGATTTGTTTTGGGACTTAATTATAACTCTGAGTAAACTGGGAAGTTACACGTTAGACTTTTAGCAGGCAATCATGCTCCCTTAATCACACATTTTTCTCCCTGCTTCTTCTTTCTGCTTGGCATCTTGTAAGAAACAATAGTAGCAGCTCCCTTGGCATCCTAGCAAGATATTTGAAAAGGGCATTTTTTTTCCTGTTAGAACATTAGGTTTGTCTTGTGATGCAAAAGGAAATTGATGTAAGTGTGAAGCAATTGAGGTCTCTGTTTTTTACAGGTTACCACACAGGATGCTTTTACTCAGAACAAATTCCACTTTCAGTGAGCTAAATTCCTGCTGGACACATGAGTACAATTTTCAAAAGCTAAAAGACAAATCACAAATATTGTTTTTTTCTAACCCCAGTCTCATTTTTAAAATGCTGATTTTTCTCTGCTCAGTCAGGGATGGTTCTCGACGTAAGAGAGTGACAACAGTAAGGTCATACCATGTGCAAAAGTATCATGAACAATCACCCTTAAAGAGCAAGCCACGGAGGGAATTTCAAGGCCACTTGTTCATCAGTGATTTATAGCATTACTCAACTATTGTAATTTATATTATCCTGATGAGATAAAGTCTAGAATACCTGGTGCTTTTTGAGCTTGGATATTTGCTTGCGCATGACTGATTATGTTATCTAGTTGGGTAATGAAATGTCTGCAAGAGAATAACTAAGCTCAGAGAGTACCAAGAACTCCACAATTCAACCCTTAGCAATAGATATTCTTTTCCATTGGAGATGAAGTCTCCACCTGTGTCTAGGAGAAAATAGCTGAGTGATGCTAAAAGTAAAGGTAAAGGTTCCCCTGCACATGCGTGCTAGTCGTTTCCAACTCTAGGGGCCGGTGCTCATCTCCGTTTCAAAGCCAAAGAGCCAGCGTTTGTCTGAGGACGTCTCCGTGGTCATGTGGCCGGCATGACTAGATGCCAAAGGCGCACGGAACGCTGCTACCTTCCCACCGTAGTGGTCCCTATTTTTCTACTTGCATTTTTACGTGCTTTCGAACTGCTAGGTTGGCAGAAGCTGGGACAAGTAACAGGCGCTCACTCTGCTACGTGGCACTCGGGATTCGACCTGCCAAACTGCCGATCTTCTGATCGACAAGCTCAGCGTCCTAACCCACTGAGCCACCACATCCCTTCTGAGTGATGCTACACGATGCTAGAAATCACTAGGTCAGGGGTAGGCAACCTTGGCTCTTTTATGATGCGTGGACTTCAACTCCCAGAATTCCTGAGCAATTCTGGGAGTTGAAGTCCACACATCATAAAAGAGCCAAGGTTGCCTACCTCTGACCTAGGTCCAAAGTCACTCAATAAATAGTAAGTGTGGAAGACTGATTAATGGTGTGGGGGGGCTGGACAGAATAGAAGGGCATGGTTGACTGGCTGAAACCTTGAAGAAAGGCACCCAGTATTAAATATGAAAAAGGCTAGCATGCTGTCCAAAATTTTCTCTTTTGCACCCATCTTATTGATATTTCTAGTAATAACTAAATTTCTGATGCAGCAAATCTTCGAGTTACACTTTCACTGTTGAGCGAATTTAATTATGAGTTGGACTTATTTAATTGTATACAGTGCAGTGTGCAATTAAGTAAGGCTACTTGCTGAACTCTTCCTGTTCTTAGGTTGTCTTGTATGTAATATCACAATGTGCCATTTTGTATTCAACTCACTCAACTCTAGAGAATGGCTTTTGATGCAAGAGTGTTACTCCAGCATATCTCTCCTGCTCTCTGTCAGTTTGAAAGACAGGCGTAGCCCAGCTCTATTTTGTAACTTCCTTCACGTTTACAATTAGGCTGCTGTTGAAGAAAGACAAATGATGTAAGACCCTGCAGGTTGGGGAGCCAGCGTCATCCATTTGGGTTCTTAATCAGCTAGCCCTTACGACAAAAATTACCCTTCATAGCTAGTATAAATGAGTTTTCTGGTGCAATGAAGACCAAACACTGCTATATAAACAACTAATATTTCTGAGAGAGGAATGAAAGGTTAAGTCTGTAAATAGTTCAGTGTGAGTTCAAATGCTTCTTTCTGTTCAGAAATAGAAGAAGGGAAAAGCTTCAGGGGAATGTGGTTAATCTAAAAAAAGAAAAGGGGTTTAAATGATTTAAATGATTCCGTCACTTAAATCATAAAATATCAAGGAAACATCTGCAGCTGCCGTTTCCCACAACTGATAGGCAGATGTAAGAATGTATCATGTTCCGAATTAACTAAGAGGGGTAGCTGGGTGGGGTGGGGGGCATTAGGGGATAGGGATAGGGCAGTGATGGCAAACCTTTTAGAGACCAAGTGCCCAAACTGCAACCCAAAAACCACTTATGTATCCTCGGGTGCTGGGTGGGCGTGGCCCATTAGGGGTGTGTGGCTCATTGGGTGGGCGTGGCCAATTGGGTGGCCGTAGCTGTGGTGGTAATGGCAGACCAGGTGGGACTAAAAAGTTCAATCAATTCCAACTTTGCGAGATCTTTTTTTTCCCCATGAAAAGTTGAAATTGATTGATTGATTGAACCTTTTTTTTTGCACATGGCGGCAGAGGCCTAAAGTGAAAAGGTTTTATAAAACCCAGCAGAAGGCCTAGGACTGGAGCGACGGTGCGCGTGCCCACAGAAAGGGCTCTGCATGCCATCTGTGGCACGCGTGCCATAGGTTTGCCACCACCGGGATAGGGTCTCTCCAGTCTGATACTCTGGAGATGGGAGGTGTGTTTGGAATTATAGTTGCACGCCTGATGGACAAGATTGAAAAAGCTGAGTTGTCTTTTTCCCATCATCTCTTTTGTCTGCTAAATCTCCCCATCTCCTGCGCTTGGGTGTCTGCTTCATCAAGATAGCCTATCTATCCCAACCAAGGCCTTCTATATTACTGAACATTCCACCTCACGTCCTCTCTAGGCAAAACAGACTTCTATGGAAACTCTCTAGAGAAACTTGAACTGTTGCCCGTTAAATGGAGGGGCTGATCTGAGAAGGCTTTGTAGTGATTCTCATTTCTTTTCATTTAGAATAAAATAGAGCTGGAAGGGATCTTGGAGGTCTTCTAGTCCAGCCCCCTGCTTGAGCAGGAGAACTTAACCATCTCAGACAAGTGACTGTCTAGTCACTAGTGTCTATTTAAAAATCTCCACTGATGAAGCACCCATGATTTCGGAAGGCAAGCTGTTCCACTGGTTAATTGTCTTCACTGTTAGGAAGTTTCTCCTTAATTCCAGGTTGCTTCTCTCTTTGTTCAGTTTCCAACCATTGTTTCTTGTCCTGCCCTTTTGTGCTTTGTAGAATAGTTTGACGCCCGCTTCTTTGTGGCAGCCCCTCAAATACTGGAATACTGCTATCAGGTCACCTCTATTTCTTCTTTTCATTAGACTATTTTTATTTTATTTTATTTTTATTTTTATTCCATTTGTATCCCGCCCTTCTCCGAAGACTCAGGGCGGCTTACAAGCTTAGCAGTAGCCTTCATTCTATGTATATGCCTGCTTATTAGGGCTTTCACACACACCCCAAGCGGCATTATTACAAAGTCAGCTTATTGCCCCCAACAATCTGGGTCCTCATTTTACCTACCTCGGAAGGATGGAAGGCTGAGTCAACCTTGAGCCTGGTGGGATGCGAACCTGCACTAGCCAAACCCTAGTCCTGCAACCGTTCTTCATATGTTTTAGTCTCCAGGCCTTTGATCATTTTAGTTGCTCTTCTTTGAACTTTTTCCAAGGTCTCAACATCTTTTTTGTAGTATGGTGACCAAAATTTCTTGCAGTATTCCAGCTGTGGTCTTACTAGGGTTTTATAAAGCGGTACTAATACTTCACGTGATCTTGATTCTATGCCTCTGTTTATGCAACCCAGGATTGCATTAACTTTTTTGGCTGCTGCTGCACACTGCTGGACTCCAAGGTCCCTCTCACAGTTACTATTATGTATGCAGGCACCTGCATAGCAACAGCCACCAGGGGGCATTGGCCTGGACAGTTTCGGCGGGAAACCTAGGGCCAACCCCATTGGCTGTTAGCTTACCTGGCCAGGTATATAAGGAGGCCAGGTAGCCCTCATTCCCCAGTTCACTTCCCCTTCCAATAAAGAGCTGAACTCACACACCGGCTGGCGTCTCTCTTGCGTCGGACCCACTACACAATAGTGGCGACGAAGGTGGGATTGCTGCCGACCAAGAGCTGAAGTCACTGGGGAAACGCTCCGCGAGCTGAAGGGAAAGGCATTTTTCCTTCTTCCCCCCACGACCTCCAGCCGAACCAGCAACGCCAAGCGCCACATCCACGACCAACTGCTGCCATGGCTAGAGCCGGACAACCCCGCGAATTCGAGACCCGCCGCCCCGAAACCTGGACCCGTTACCTGGCTCACGTTGAACTGTACATGCGGTTCAATCAGATATCGGAGGATGGTGCAAAGGCGGCCGCCCTGCTCTGCCTTGGGGAACCAGCGCTGCTGGAAGTCGCCGCGAACCTGTTCCCCCAGGAGGCCATCAACACCGTCGCGTACCGAGACCTCGTGACCAGGCTCAACGCACATTTCAGGCCCCGGCGCTCCAAGGTGGCCGCACGGTCACAATTCGAGAAAACGGACCAGCGCCCCGACGAGACCGGCGCCGACTTCCTCGCCGCCCTGCGGGAAGCTGCCGTCGCTTGCAGGTTCACAAACTTGGAGGAGCGACTACGGGACCGGCTGATTTGCGGCCTACGCGACAGGCGGTTGCAGGAGCGCCTGTTCGAAAGAGAGGAGGTCTCTCTCCAGGAAGCCGAGGACGCCATCCTAGCCCACGAAGCGGCCTGCGGGGCCGTCCAAGCCTGCCAGGGAACCCGGCCCGGCAACCAGGCAACCAGCGTCCACCGGCAAGGGGCCACAGAGGAGGACGACCTGAGCATCGACCTCCTCCAGCGGAAGTCGACCCCCGACCAGCGAGCCAGACGCCCAGACAGGCCCAGGCCTCCCAGCAACACCGCCGTTCCCCAGAGGTGTGCAGGGTGTGGTGGGAACCACATGCGCAGCCTCTGCAAGTTCCGGTCCGCCACGTGCCGGGCCTGCAAGAAAACAGGCCACATAGCCTCCGTCTGCCGTAGCCGCCGCCCCCGGGAGGAGATCCACGAGCTGCATCCGGAGGAACCGCCGTTCGAAGGTACTGGGGCCCCCACCAAAACAAAAATTGGCTATGTCGAGAGCCGGCTGGCCATTAACCACACAGGTAGCCGCCGGCTGCTCAAACCCAAAATTAGATTAGCAATCCGTTTGCAAGGCATCCCTTGCAGCATGGAGCTTGACTCCGGATCAGCAGTCTCGATTATTTCGGATGAGACCCTTAACCACATAATTAGCCGGAGCAAGCAACGGATTAAATTACGGCCTACTAAATTAACCCTGACCGATTTTCAGAATTCGCCGGTCAAGGTGAAGGGGGAGGCCACCATTTTAGTGGGGTTTAAGGGTCGTGAAGGGCACCTGGACGTTGTAGTGGTAGAGGGCCGCAGAGCCAGCCTGGTTGGGCTGGACTGGTTTGAGGCCCGGGAATCTCAGTATCCGGGATCCATCGGATCCAGGGGGACTCCGTTGAGGCCGTTTGCCGGGAGTTCGCCGACGTCTTCGACGGGTCATTAGGCAAGTACACCGGGGCCCCCATATCGTTCAAACGAAGGGAAGTGCTGGCAAGGCTGCGCACAGCTGGCCTCAAACTCAAAAAGGAAAAATGCAGCATAGGCGTTCCTTCCACAGAATTTTTGGGGTTCAGAGTAGACGCCAGGGGAATCCACCCCACAGAATCCAAGGTGAGGGCCATCAAACTAGCACCCACACCCAAGAACAAAACAGAGCTTCAGGCATTCCTGGGTCTGCTGAATTTCTACCATACATTCCTCCCACACAAGGCAGCCATCGCTGAACCGCTCCACAGGCTGCTAGACAAACAGGCAACATGGGCCTGGACGGCCACCCATGATCAGAGCTTCAAGGCCCTGAAGGCATTGCTGTCGGATAAGTCCACAGTAACCCATTTCATCGAGTCCAAGCCCATTTGTATCGCCTGCGATGCATCCCCTTATGGTGTGGGCGCTGTCCTAAGCCACCTTGAGCCCAACGGGGCACAAGTCCCCATAGCATACTATTCTAGGACACTGTCTGGAGCAGAAAGAAACTACGCCCAAATAGACAAAGAAGCCCTGGCAATCGTGGCAGGAATCAAGAAATTCCACGATTGCTTATATGGCAGGGAGTTCACTGTCTTCACGGACCACAAACCACTCCTGGGCCTGTTCACCACAGACAGGCAAACCCCCCAGATTCTGTCCCCCAGGATGCTCCGGTGGTCCATCTTCCTTGCAGCATACAATTGCAAGCTGGTGCACAAGCCAGGGAAGGAGATGGGCCACGCAGACGGTCTAAGTAGGCTCCCCTTAGACACACACGACCCAGACCCAGCACCAGCCACACAGATCCTAGCCCTGCAGGAACTACCCGAGTGTCCAGTTCTTGCCAAGGACATTGCCAGCCACACAGCCACAGACAACATCATGGGCAGGGTGCACTCATGGGTTTGCACAGGGTGGCAGGACAAATCCCCGGGACCAGAGTTTCAGGCCTATTTCATTAGACGCGATGAAATCTCCACACACAAGGGGTGCCTCCTTTGGGGTAGCAGGGTCATCATTCCACCTGCACTACGCGCCAGGGTATTGGACTCCTTACACGAAGGGCACCCAGGGGTGGTCAGGATGAAGGCACTGGCTAGGAGCTACCTCTGGTGGCCCGGGTTGGACAAGGAGGTTGAGGATCGGGTCAAGGCCTGTTATACGTGCCAGAGATCCAGGCCAGAAGTGCCACATGCACCAGTACACCGGTGGGAGGCCACACACACGCCATGGTCCCGCATTCACATTGACTATGCAGGGCCATTCCAGGGTCAACTATTTTTAGTAGTGGTGGACAGTCACTCCAAGTGGTTAGAGGTAGTCCCTGTCCCCAACATGACCTCGGGGAGGACAATCCAGGTGCTCAGAGCTCTCTTTGCCACACACGGCCTCCCCGACGTAATTGTGTCTGATAATGGGCCTCAGTTTACTGCTGCTGATTTCCAGGTGTTCTTGAAGGCGAACTGGATTAGGCACACCACCTCCGCGCCTTTCCATCCATCTACCAACGGGCAGGCCAAACAGATGGTAAGGACGACCAAAGACGCACTCCGGCGCATCATCAGCGGGGACTGGCACCACAGACTGGCCAAATTTTTACTAGCCCAACACACAACACCATGCATGGCTACCGGCAAGAGCCCAGCAGAACTGCGATGGGGACGGCGCCTCATCACCAAGCTGGACCGCCTACATCCAGACCAGGTAGCAGCCGAAACCGGAAGGGCAACATCACCATCATCACCATCACCACCAGCATCACTACCATCACCATTGCCATCATCACCCACACACAGGGTCCTCAACCTGGGGGACCTGGTCTGGGCAAGGAACTATGGGGCTGGACATCCTTGGGTTTCAGGGACAGTGGTCGGGAAAACAGGACCCCTTTCGTACATTGTAGGGGTGGAGGGGGACAGACGCATAAGGTGACACATCGATCAGCTCAGAGGAAGAGTCCCTGAGCACGTCACACACGCCCCTGAGCGCGTCACACACGTCCCTGAACTCAACGCACACGATCAACAGGAGGACCACACTCCAGGAGGGGTCAACCCAGCTGAGGACGTCACAGGGCAGGGACCAGAGGAGGAGGACTTCCTGATGCCGGCTCCTTGCAGCCCTGCACAAAGGCCTCAGGAACCCACGGTCCAAGCCCAGGGGCCAAGCACACCCAGACGATCCACCCGTCCACACAGGACACCAGCCTACCTGTCGGACTATGTGTGCAAGTGACCCTCACACAAGGACACCACTGTTTTTTATATATATATACTCATAGTTATAGTAGTTGCATGTTGTTGTTGTTATGTGGGTCTTCTCTAAGGGGGGAGGGGTGTTATATATGCAGGCACCTGCATAGCAACAGCCACCAGGGGGCGTTGGCCTGGACAGTTTCGGCGGGAAACCTAGGGCCAACCCCATTGGCTGTTAGCTTACCTGGCCAGGTATATAAGGAGGCCAGGTAGCCCTCATTCCCCAGTTCACTTCCCCTTCCAATAAAGAGCTGAACTCACACACCGGCTGGCGTCTCTCTTGCGTCGGACCCACTACACAATAGTTACTGTTTTTGAGCCAGGTCTCGCTGGCTGTACCTGTACTTGTACCTTTGGTTTTTCCTGCCTAAATGTAAAACTTTGCTCTTCTCCACATTAAAGTTCATTTTGTCGGATAGGGCCCATTGTTCAGGTTTGTCAAGATCTTTTTGAATCCTGAGCTTGTCTTCTGGGGTGTTGGCTATTCCTGCCAGTTTAGTGTCATCTGCAAATGTGATGGGTTCTCCTTCTCTTCCCTCATCAAAGTCATTAATGAAGATATTGAAGACTACTGGGCCTAAGAACGAGCCTTGTGGTACGCCACTGCTTACTTCTCTCAGTGTGGATGTAGTGCCATTGAGGACTACTTGCTGAGTACTGCTTGTCCATCTGATGGTGTTGTTGTCTGTTGTATTCCCACCTTTTTCTAGCTTACTAAGCCAGGATCTATTCCTATTATAATGTTATGATTTAGATGTGTGGCAACAGAAATTTTGGGCTCGGTTGTGGTTGTAAGTCAACAATTCTCTTGTTGATTATTTTAAGCCAATTTTAATCACTTCTACAGTAATTATTACAGGTAGTCCTCGGCTTACAACTACCTGTAATAATTACTGTAGAAGTGATTAAAATAAGAAAGAACTTAAAGTAATTGGAAACAGAGTTTGACCTAAGCTACCATGGTCCAAGGCCAGTGTGCTAACCGCTGTATCTCTCTTGTATGATCCATTACTTGCCTTGCTGGAGCAGTGGGCTAATGCCTCCTTAAGTAACAACAGCTGCCTGCAATTAGTGCAGGTTCGCATCCCACCAGGCTCAAGGTTGACTCAGCCTTCCATCCTTCCGAGGTAGGTAAAATGAGGACCCAGATTGTTGGGGGCAATTAAGCTGACTTTGTAATAATGCTGCTTGGGCGGGGGAAAGCCCTAATAAGCAGGCATATACATAGAATGAAGGCTATTGCTAAGCACATTGATTTGTGCTTAAATTGTAAGCCGCCCTGAGTCTTTGGAGAAGGGCGGGATATAAATGGGATTAAAATAAATAAAATAAAAATAAAAATACTTGGCTGTACAAAAAGACTCTCTTATCTCCCCCTTTTCTAATTTACCATGACGAGAACATCTGGATTTTCACAGGAGGGAAAAAAAATTGACTGACAAAAAAATAATCTTCTACTTCCAGTTGTTGTTATGGGTAGTCCTTGACTTATCACCATTCATTCAGTGACCATTCAAAATTACAACCATGTTGAAAAAATGGAATTATGACCATGCCCCAAGTTATGGCTGTTGCATTGCCCCCCCCCCCTCAGTCACATGATCAAAATTTGGATGCCTGGCAGCCTGGCCATACTTATAACTGCAGGATGCTTCAATTCTCTCTCCCACTCCCTATCTTCCCTTATCTATGCCCTTTTGGCCACCCTACACCCTGACTTACGGGGTGGCAAGCAGCCCCAGAACCACCCATTCTGGGACTGCTTGCTATGCCCCGTAAGCCTCAGCTACCCCAGCAAGCATTCATTCACCCAGCTGCCTTCACTTCCATTCCCTGCCCTGCCCTTTTACCTGAGCTTTCTTTGTAAAGGTGCACTGCCGTCGCAATGCTTTACAAAGATGCTGCACCTTTACAAAAACTCTGAGAGTTACATATAGAAAATGTTTGCTGGAGAAGCTGAGTCCAAAAAGGAGATGGCAAAAAACAGTGAGGTGGTTCTGTTTGGGGACTGTGACTGGACACAAAAGGCCAAAAGTGGGTGCAGGGACCTGGAAGAGAAAACAGCTGGGTGAATGAAGATGTCACGTTTCTGATGTATGGACTTTTCAAGTGACTCAGAGGCATTGTTTACCTTAAAAGTCCTTTATTAGCCTAATACACTGGCAAATGCTTGCTCGAAGGAAGCTGGAATCTGAAATCTCCGCCCCTTGCACAATATATTAAAACACAATTCTCCACCTTTCTAATTTTGTCATTAATCATATTCTCCAATTAATTTAAAGAATCAGTTTCCCTTCCGTTAGAAAACCCGCCAAGGTCTTATCTTCTGTAAATTCAGATGGCCTTGAAGGTACAATCCTCCTCTTCCCCCTTCCAATCTTAAACTCAATCTCTTAAACCAATGCACAAGTTTAACATATGAAATGGCTACTTCTTCATCTCTTGTCAAGGAATAACATTCGATGTTAGCAGTGTTGACATCCGCCCCCACTTACAAAAAGGACAGATCCTGTAATGTAAACATTACAGAATGTTATTGCTTGACAGAATGCTTACTGGGGTGGCAGAAGCTTCCCAGAGCATTGCATGTGGTTCTGGGGTGCTTGCCACCCCACATGGCAGAGTGCAGGGCTACCAGAGATGAAGGGAGATGGGGGTGGAGAGTTGGAGGCAGACCCTTAGCTTACTGAAGACCTGGGCTGGGAAGGAACAAACCTGGAATGGTTTTGATTGAAGTGGACACGTGCTTAACAGCTTGTGATGGTTAATGACCACAATGGGGATTGCAGGAATTACCAGCGTTAAAATTGGTATAAAGGTAAAGATAAAGGTTCCCCCGCACATGCGTGCTAGTCGTTTCCGACTCTAGGGGCCGGTGCTCATCTCCGTTTCAAAGCCGAAGAGCCAGCGCTTGTCCGAGGACGTCTCCGTGGTCATGTGGCCGGCATGACTAGACGCCAAAGGTGCACGGAGCGCTGTTACCTTCCCACCGTAGTGGTCCCTATTTTTCTACTTGCATTTTTATGTGCTTTCGAACTGCTAGGTTGGCAGAAGCTGGGACGAGTAACAGGTGCTCACTCTGTTACAAACTTCCGACCTTCTGATCGACAAACTCAGCGTCCTAACCCACTGAGCCACTGCGTCCCTTCAAAATTGGTATGGTCAATGACATTTCGCTTTATCACTTAAAACAGCAAGCCTGATCACACAAGAGAACTACCTGTGCTTTTGCATGTGCTTACTTTTAAGTCAGTTCTATCCCATTTATCCCATCAGGTTTTTCAGTTCCCAAAATCTGGGAAATAATTGCCTTCACTTCTGGCAGTTTGAAACGGTGACAAGGTGTCAGCCTTGCCTTTACAAGATTAGAACTGGAGGCTGAAGTCAGTAGGCATCCAAGGAGGCATATCTCTGATAAATAGGCTTATTGTCAAAAGAAGGTTTATGAACGGTTGCAGGAACTGGTAGGCAACCTTGGCTCTTTTATGACACGTGGACTTCAACTCCCAGAATTCCTGAGCCAGCCATGCTGAGGGGAAAGGGAGAGGTGGCTTGCTCAGGAATTCTGGGAGTTGAAGTCCACGTGTCATAAAAGAGCCAAGATTGTCTACTCCTGATCTAGTCTAATGAAGTGAAGGACTAGGGCTGACATGATAGCAGTGTTCCAATATTTGAGACATTGTCACAAAGAAGAGGGAGACAAATCTATTCTCCAAAGCAACCAAGGGCAGCACAAGAAGTAACAAATGGAAACTTATCAAAGAGAGATTCAACCTAAAACTAAGGAGAAATTTCCTGTCAGTGAGAACAATTAATCAGTGGAACCATTTGCCTTCAGAAGTTGTGGTAGCTTCATCAGTGAAGGTGTATAATAAGAGATTGGACAACCATTTGTTTGGAATTGTATAGGATCCTCTGCTTGCGCAGGGGGTTAGACTAGAAGACCTCCAACGTCCCTTCCAACTCTGTTATTCTGTATTCTGTAAGCCATTGCAAAAGAATTCCAGTGACATTTATAGTGACATCAAGGTTTCAATCAGTGTGGACATCTTTATGGTACAAATGGCTTTTGGGAGAGATGATTTCATTTCATAGGAGCCTTGGTGGCGCAGTGGGCTAATGCCTCCTTAAATAACACCAGCTGCCTGCAATTAGTGCAGGTTCGCATCCCACCAGGCTCAAGGTTGACTCAGCCTTCCATCCTTCCCAGGTAGGTAAAATGAGGACCCAGATTGTTGGGGGCAATTAAGCTGACTTTGTAATAATGCCACTTGGGGGCCCCCAAAAGCCCTAATAAGCAGGCATATACATAGAATGAAGGCTATTGCTAAGCACATTGGTTTGTGCTTAAATTGTAAGCCACCCTGGGTCTTCGGAGAAGGGCGGGATATAAATGGGATTAAAATAAATAATAAATAAATAAAATCCATCCTTTGTTTTGCTAGATTTCTGATCTTCTGAAAGTCATCTCTTTGCCCTGAGCTGGTTCAGAACTAGCAACAGTAAAAATGCCCTCTTATTCCACAGGACTGGAAACTTGACATCTTCATACTGCAAAGCCATTAAACGAGCTTTGTAATTTCTCTTAAAAGCTCTGAAGCTGAACGAATGGACAGATGGATGGATGGATGAATAAATGATAGCTTTGCGGTGTGTCAATTACACCACAGCTACACTGTACATTGGCACGACCTTCCAGTTCTGCTCTTGGGGTGGGAACATAAATACCAGGAACTTTTTTCAACCTCTCCCAGAAGCCCTATGAAGTTCATTGATAACTGGAATTTGCAGAAATTCACATTCTGAAACTTTTGAAAATAATTCCTCTCCATTGACGGGGCGATTCCTGATTGTGTGCCTAGATGTGAAGTGAGTCACTTAACTAGGGGAGATGATTGTCTGAGCCATGTCATGGAAACTTAGTTATCTATGTTGTGGTAAGAGAAAGGAAATGGGTTGAGTTTTTATATCAGGGTTGGCCAGGCCTGTTATACCGTTTGAAAAGGATGATGTTTGCAACTTTCTTCAACCTGGCGCTTGCTAACGATGATGAAGTTATTTCAACACATCTGGAAAGCACCTGGTTTGGGAGGTGGACTAAAAACTAATATGTCCTCCTATCTCAGGGGTAGGCAACCTTGGCTCTTTTATGACTCGTGGACTTCAACTCCCAGAATTCCTGAGCCAGCAATGCTGGCTCAGGAATTCTGGAAGTTGAAGTCCACGAGTCATAAAAGAGCCAAGGTTGCCTACCCCTGTCCTATCTCAACCTGAACATGATTTGCTAGAACGTCTGATATAATTGTAGGCCTTGTGTTTCTCAGCCTTCCTTTGAGCCTTTGCTCAGCACACTCCTCCCAAATGCCTTACAATTCCTCTTTGGAAATACAATTTTTTTTTGAGTCTGGTTCTGTTTGCCTGTGTCCTGTGAATTCCTGTTTCTGTGCTACCTCTCAAAAAAGTCATACTTTGTACGGTATGACCAGGATTTTATGGATCCATTTAGGATACATGCAGGATGTTAAGCTGTTATAGACAACTAAAAACAGTTTTAAGTTAAGCTCCCCAAATCAAGGAGAGAACCAACCTAGGACTAAGGAGAAATTTCCTGACACTAAGAACAATTGACCAGTGGAAAAGCTTGCCTTCAGAAACTGTGGGTGCTCCATCAATGGATGCTTTTATGAAGAATTGGACAGCCATTTGTCTAAAATGCTTAGAGTCTCCTGCTTGAGCTGGGGGTTGGACTAGAAGACCTCCGAGGTCCCTTCCAACTCTTTTATTCTCTTAATCTGTTAAATTAAGAGAAAAACTTCCTATGGTAGATTTTATGGCTGAAAGATTTTTCAAATTATCAATGGTGTTAAGATTATATTGGTACAACATGAATTTGTACTTGACAGTTCTAGAGTATTAGGCCTTGTGTTCAGGGGCTTGCTACCCATTTTCAACTTAGTGTGTTTAGGGCTTTTATGACAAACCATCATTAGATAGCTTTTCCCAGTTTTGTGCCCACCAGATTTTAGTTCTGAGAATTTTGAATGAGTGTAAGGTAAAGGTAAAGGTTCCCCTGCACATGCGTGCTAGTTGTTTCCAACTCTAGGGGCCGGTGCTCATCTCTGTTTCAAAGCCGAAGAGCCAGCGCTTGTCCGAGGACGTCTCTGTGGTCATGTGACCGGCATGACTAGATGCCAAAGGTGCACGGAACGCTGTTACCTTCCCACTGTAGTGGTTCCTATTTTTCTACTTGCATTTTTACATGCTTTCGAACTGCTAGGTTGGCAGAAGCTGGGACGAGTAACAGGTGCTCACTCTGTTACGGCACTCGGGATTCGACCCGCCAAACTGCCGACCTTCTGATCGACAAGCTCAGCGTCCTAACCCACTGAGCCACCGCGTCCCTGAATAAATGTAGCCAATGGAAATTTAGGAATATTTTCCCATTTATCTGGAATCCTACATTTTGGAGAAAATTGCTTTTATTACTTATAGATTTATTTCAGTTTACACCTTTATACCAGTTTTTTCAATATGGTACAGAAGCTAGTAATCTATAAAAATGGGACAAAATATTTGCTGAGTAAGTTGCCTATTATCAGACACCGTGTTTAGATTATTGTTCCTAATTAGTCTCTCTTGACTGAGATGTTTTAAAATGTAATATTAAAATTTAAACCCCTTGGCAAGAATTTTCTTCTGAAAGGAAAATCATTTTGACTTGGTTATTTGAGGGACTATCTATCCCTGATAATTTCTGCCTGCCCTGTAAGATAGGCAGTGTGGGGTTCCCTTCAATCAAATAGTGCCATCTATTGGGACCAACGAAGCAGCATCTATCCCTCTGTCTACCGGCCTGATATTGTTCAAATAAGCATTAAAAACCTACCTGATCCTCCAGAACCTGGGGAAGTGTGGCTCCAGCTCCTCTGGAATTTCAATTTAATTAAATATTCCTCTTTTTCCTGACATGCACAATTGTTTTCACTTTTTTAAAAATTGGTTTCCTTGCTTTTCCAATGGCACACCATCTTTAGAGGTCTAGGTGGCCTCTAAATTGATTAATTAAATAATTAAATAAATAAAGGATATCTCAAGTTGCCTGTCCTCAGGTTTTGACAAAGGTTACTACGGTTTACAGAGTTTTCTGTTGTTATTTTTGCAGAGTTATGATGGGTGTACTGAACTGGCAATGCTGTTCCAATACCAACATTACAAAGCCGCCGTACTAATGTTTAATAAGTTATAAACTTGATTTCAACACGTATACCATTTTTCCTTAGGAGCTCCTCAGAAAGGCCGGTACATGTGGGTCCGATGTAAACCTGATGCCAATTCTGCCAACTGCCTTGAAGAAAAGGGGCCAAGTTTTGTCATGACAGAGGAGAAAGGGAAGATCCTCTTTGAGGAAAACCCCACACGGTGAGATAAAATAAACCTTCACGGGTGGTTCTTAGTTGTCTTTTAGAATCTTGAAAATGGTCTAAGCAAGCAAAATGGTCTAGCTGCCCAAAATCAGCTTGTGATGAGATGGGTGGCAGATAAATTTATAAATAAATTTCAGGACCTTTATGCAAAAATCATATATTTATAACGAAATAAAAGATATATATTCATGTATTTCTGTTTTTCATCCTCTTTTGCTTTACACTGCCTAAAGTCGCCTTGGTGACTGAGGCAGCTAACTACTTGAAATAAACAAAACCAGTCAATTAATACTGCCAGCAGTGATGTTACAAAATAACATACAGTAATAGTTAGCAATATATAAATTGGTATAATGCAAGTTGTAATGGTCTGTATCTTCATAACCTGAACTTTAAAAATACAGGTAATCCTTGACTTATGACTGAGCCTGGCAATTATGGTCATATGTCATGATGGTTGTAAAGTGGGTCAGCAGTTATGACTTTTTTGCACTGGTCACTAAGCAAACCCACTGTTTGCTATGGGCCAGTTTTTGACAGAAACTGGAAGCGAAAAACTGACAAAAATATGATTATATTGTGGTCACATGACCGTGGGTGGTTGCAAACAGCTGTAAATGTGGGCTGATTGCCAAGTGTCCAAAATGCAGTCATGTGACCGTGAGGGGGAAGTTGATGTTGTAACTTTGAAATAGGGTTGCAAGTAGCTTTTCGAGGGTCCACTGTAACTTCAAACGATTGCTAAGTGGCGGGTTGTAAGTCAAGAACTACCTGTATATGTGAATTGATCTTTTTTTCCCCCCTGGCAAGTACCTTTTTAACAAATACGGATTCATTGGGTAAAGCTTTTTTTTTTCCTGATCAGAAAAAGCCTTGTGAAGACATAAGATTCCAGCCACCAACGCAAGCACATCTCACTGAGAGATGGAGACTAGATGAAGGGACTGACTCTCAATGAGGCCCATTTGCATTAGACAGATCTAGAAGCTTGTATCTCTCATGTGGCTTTTGATTCAAGGAAACTGTCACTTTTCTCATGTGGTTGAATGCTGATTTATCTTGTGTGCCATCTATTTTACAGCAACAGCTCTGCCTAAGTACAAAGAATAGGTTGTCTTACTATATTTTCAATCCTTTTCTTTCTCCCTCATGCTTTTGGAGCTGATGCTTTGATTTCTAAATATTTTTTTAAAATTAGGTTTGCTCTGTTTTCATTTGTTCCCTCATTCCTTACTTTAACATTTTAGTTGGCCAGCTCTGAATGATAGGGAGGGAAGCAGAAAACCTTGGAGGTATGTGTGTTGTTTATGAAAGTTTGTGCAGTTAGTGTTTTATGTATAAAATATAAAAAGTGCATGTGCGCTTTTGTTACAAAGCAGTGTGAGCTTAGTCTTGTTTATCTGAGTCACCTTTTGGCCATACTGCCTGGGGATTATGGAAATCAAATCTTCAACTAATAGCCAATAATGATAACAACTAATAGTGGATCAACCTATTCTCCAAAGCCCTTGAAGGTGCATCGTCAAAACAAAAGGTGTGGATAGCTAAACTGTATTAACTATCTGAAAGAGGCTAGAGAAAAAACATAAAAACTAACAGAAAAATGCATATTTTATTTTTGTCTTCTCTGCATATAAATTTGCAAGTTGCTTTTTTAAAAAACAAACAAACAGACAGACCAGACATCTTTTTTTTAAACTTGTTTTTATACATTTTTACACACTACCTATTTCCAGCTAGGGAATAAAGAAAATCTAAACATTGTAGCTAAGACTTAACGATTGTTTTTTAAAATATGTATTTCAGAGAGATACTTCAAGACCAACCCAGTACTTTGCCATTTTCTGGAGATGAAGAAGGATCTGGCAACGAAGCAGATCCTGAGACAGGATCGGGTTTTGAGTATGATATGGAAGAGTCCGGTGGGTCTGGTTTCGTGAACCAACCAAATGTGAATCTGAAGCTTAATCTATCAAATGAAGGCTTATTTCCCCATGAAAACGTACTGTGATTTCTGTTATGGCTCAATGTAATCTTTCTTTTTACCTATCATAAGTTTTGACGAAATGTATACCCTAGACCAGGCATATATGTTATAAAATATTACAGCTAATCATGTGTATCTTAAAATGTTTATTGTGCTTTTCTTTGATAAAATCTATTATTTGTAAGCTGAAAAACAGAAGCAAACAAAGCAGAACAGTTAAACTAAATTCAAAGTAATCATGCAGGAATCAATCATACTAAGGGATGTAATGCAGCTAGACAAACTCTTCGTGTCGGCACCTTTTCTTTGATTATATAGGCAGTCCTAAACTTACAACCATTTGTTTAGTGACCATTCAAAGTTACAACAGCACTGAAAAATGGGACTTATAACTGCTTTTTACACTTACGACCATTGATCCCCATGGTCCCATGATCAGTTTCGGACACTTGGCAACTGGCGTGTATTTATGATGACTGCACTGTCCCAGAATCATGTGATAACTTTTTGTGACTTTCTGACAAGCAAACCAGATTCATGTAACAACAACATTACTAAATTAATAACTGCAGTGATTCACTTAATAACTGTGCCAAGAAAGGTTGCAAAATGGGACAAAATTCATTTAACGATTGTCTTGTTTAGCAATGGAAATTTGTGGTCAATTGTGTAAGTTGAGGACTACTTATAATGTTGGGATGGATCAGTTCCCAGGGCAAATAAATGGGAAGGTGCCACATCAGTCTGGAATATTTTGACCCTTTTTTCATTTGTACAAGAAATATGCCTAAAGCAATGCAAGAACCGACTTTCATATTATCTCTAGAAATATGAAGGGCCAGAAAAAACAGGATGTTTCTGTTTTTTCCTCCCAGGGGTGTTCCAAATTTTCACAACTTTTCCAAGGAGAAGCCCCTTTCACATTTCTATTACTAAAGGTACCTTTCTAATCTGGGTGGATATGGTGCAGTCTAAATAATTTTCAAAAACAGGAGAAAAATAAGCAGAATTTGGGGTGCCTGGATTACTTTTAAGAAAGAGAGAAGCAGCAGCTTTCTAGTTTACAAAACAGTAAGATTGCCTTCCTTTAAAAGTTGTTGTTTGCAAACATAGTAAAGAAGCACATTGTTTTAAAATCCATTGTGCCTATTTTGTTACATTGTAAATTGCCCTTATAGTTACAAATTACATATATTTCATATTTTATTTCTTCAATGCAGACAGTGCTTGTTTTGCAACCTTTTCAGCCACTTGATAAGCGTTTTCTTATGCCTGCAATTATTCAGCTTTCTATTAAAATCTAATGCAACTAAAGACTCATTTTTATTTCTGAAATATTGTTTATTAATCAGATTATCCCACCTCAATTATAAAAAGAAATCTCAATGGCTCATTAATAATTATTACTACTCTATTGCTCTGCATGTACACTGAGAGCTTCTGCACCAGAGACAAATTCTGTGTGGCCAAATAAAGCCAAATAAAGTATTCTATTCTATTCTATTCTATTCTATTCTATTCTATTATTCTATTCTATTCTATTCTATTCTATTCTATTCTATTCTATTCTATTCTATTCTATTCTATTCTATTGTTGGTTGTTCTCTAACTCGATATCTGTTTTAATGGATTTCACATCTTAGATTTTCTATGCTTGAATGGAATGTTAAAATTTCAGCAATACTGTTGTAATCTAAATTTCAGCTGGTTTCCAGGTGACATTTGAGTGTTGACAGCATGTATTATTTTGGCATCTGTAAAGGTTGTATTTTTAAAATTATTTTTGATTATGTTATTGCTCTTTAGAAAATAGAATAGAATAGAATAGAATAACAGAGTTGGAAGTGACCTTGGAGGTCATCTAGTCCAACCCCTTGCTTAGCCAGGAAACCCTACCATTTCAGACAGATGGTTGTCCAATCTCTTCTTCAAATCTTCCAGTGTTGGAGCATTCACAGCTTCTGGAGGCAGGTTGTTCCACCCTTCCCAAAATAATTGAGACAAGAGAGGGACAGTGTGCTGTGCAAATACGAAAAGGATGAATTGATCTATCAGCAAACTTGCTGGGGTTTAATTTGAGTCCCAAGAAGGCCCAATATCTTTATTCAGTCCTAAGGTGGGAATACCTTAACTTCCACACATTCTTTATCTTTTTTTGCTTAAATCAGCCTTCTTGAATTTCTCTTTCAAATACAGGGATTATGACTTTGTATCACCACAGCCAGAAATGAATTGCAAAAATCCTCAAGTGGCCAAGTCCTCATTAAATCTGGAACACGAGAGCCTTGCTTTCTCTCATTTGCCATTCGGCGTCTATTTAATTCAGTTAAATAGGTTCTGAACCCCATCAGCTTTGAATTAATTCACCTCTTTTAAGGTCAACAGCTGCTAATCCAAGGTGTGCAATTACCTCTGGCCTGTTGCAAGCACAGGGAGTTACAGGAGTTGACTTAACATGCCTACCGCGAGAGGGTTTAGCAGAGGAAATTTGCTGGTGAGACCCGATTACTACTTTTCTGTCCTTTGAACCTGATCACCTAATTTGAATTGACATCTCTGAGGCTTACAGCCTATAGAAGCTCCAGCAACATCTTTTTTTCCCCCCTCTGGTGCTTCCATGAAGACTGAATTTTCCTCACCCCCAGCCCACGGATGAAAAGAAGTTCAGCTGTCCTTAGAAGTACAAATAATCTTCTCCACCTGACATTGTCTGTCTGGCTGAAGGTGTATAAAATCAGCTGGGCTTTGCCACCTATTACCTTGGAAGGAAATCTGCACTGACTGACAAGAGATGGGGCTGGTGGGGGGGGGGGGTGTAGAGAAGACAGAAGATAGATTGCCAGTGAGGATTGTAAACTTCCTGCCGGTATAGTTCTTCTGCTGATTTGAGGATGGATGGACAGGACTTTACCTTGATAGTGGAGGCACACCTTCAGATTTATATTCCACTCTATACGTGTTTTGTTGGAACTGAATAACCCTATGAAACGATGCTTGGGGGGAGGGGGGGTGTCACATGAGCTGACCTCTACTTCTTTATCCTAAAGCTCAATTACTCAGATGCTTCAGAGGCCACGGCTGTGCCACGCTGAAACCAAGGATTTTCAAGATTGTATCACCTCAGTTTGACAGGAAACAGCCAAATGTTCTCGTTTTTTTTCTCTCTGTAAGGAATAAAAAATGTATTAAGCTTTAAAAAAAAGGTTTAATATGCCTATTTTTACTTTTAAACACCTTTTTTTTTCTCCTATTCAAACATGCCTGATTCTCGGAGCCTGTCTGGACAAGTCCTTGCAGTTTTGTTGGCAAGGTTTTCAGAAGTGTGGCCTTCCTTCCTTCCTTCCTTCCTTCCTTCCTTCCTTCCTTCCTTCCTTCTGCTGAGAGAAAGTGACTGGCCTAAAGTCAGTCAGCTGACTTCATGGCCAAGGCAGGAGTAGAACTCATGGTGTTACCCTATTTAATACCCTTAAATCGGCAGCTTTCAATACCATTGACCATGGTATCCTTCTGGGATGGCTTCAGGGGTTGGGAGTAGGGGGGGCTCTTTGTTGTCCTGGTTCACTTCCTTCCTCTATGACTGATCTCAGTCGGTGTTGATGGGAAGCAAGAGGCTTAGACTTTGTCCACTGCTTTGTGGGGTTCTGCAAGACTCGGTACTCTCTCTCTCTGCTTCTGTTTAACATCTACATGAAGCTGCCAGGTGAGATCATCCACCACCAACTGACACTCAGCTGTATGTCTCGGCCCATGGTGAGTTAAGACAGGGGTCTTCAAACCTGGCCCTTTTATGACTTGTGGACTTCAACTCCCAGAATTCCTCAGCCAGTGCGTAATCTGGGGGTTCTCCTGGGCTCACGATTCCTGCTTGAAGAGCTGGTGGCAGGAGGGCCTTTGTACTGCTGTGTGCCTGTTATGCCCTTTCCTAGACCAACAATCCCTGCTCACAGTCACTCATGCCCTAGTCACCTTCTGTCTTGACCATGGGATGCGTTCTACATGGGGCTGCCCTTGTGAAGCACCCAGAAGTTTCAGTTGGTTCAAAGTTCAGTGGCCTACATAGTTTTGTGCAGACCCAGGTGTGCACGTGTCACCTCTCCTGCAGGTGCTCCATTGACTGCCAATTTGCTTCCGGGTGCAATTCAAAGTGTTGGTTATCACCTTTAAAGCTGTTCATGGCTTGGGACTGGGTTATCTGAGGGATCGTTTCTTCCTGGTTACATCCACCTGACCCACTAGAGTGGGGAGGCAAGGAATGTTGCAGCTCCTGTCTCCTAAGGAGGCAGGACCCAGAAGAAGAGCCTTCGCCGTGGTGGCTCCCTCCCTTTGGAACATCATCCCTGCAGAGATTAGACTGGCCCCTCACTTTAAAACTCTTTTACAAACCTCTGCAGACCTGGTCCTGCCAACAGTCTGGGGAATCCAGAATGGGATGGAGCCCATCAAGTGACTCGTTTGATTGTGTGTTGTCTCCAGGGGGTGGGGGAATATTGTTTTTTATTCTTTTATATTGGGTTTTTCTTGTTTGTAAGCCACCCCAAGTCACTAAGAGTGAGTGGGCGGCCATATAAATCTTCTAAATAAATATCTATTTGTAGATTTACTTTTAAATCTATTTATACATCTGTATCACCCTTAGACAAACAGATTCCCACAATGGAAGAATGGATGATGGAGTTAATGGAACTGGCTGCGATGGCGAAATTAACTACCTCGATTGAAGAAAAGCTTTGTGTTTCCTCATGGAAGCCACATTTGGACTTTTTTGATAGAAACCAAAAGAAATGCTATATTAATTTTGTGATTTTGATGATATGTTTATGATTATAGAAATACCAGGTATTATTGAATTTTAGATCTAAAAATTCATGCTGAAGAAAGTTGGAAGCTAAGCAGAATCATTGTGGTCCAAGAATCTAATAGGGGTCAGGAATACTTTTGAAACATGCATACAATATTCACATATTGTTGTTGTTGTTAGTTGCGAAGTCGTGTCCAACCCATCGCGACCCCATGGACAACGTTCCTCCAGGCCTTCCTGTCCTCTACCATCTTCTGGAGTCCATTTAAGCTCACGCCTACTGCTTCAGTGACTCCATCCAGCCACCTCATTCTCTGTCGTCCCCTTCTTCTATTGCCCTCAATCTTTCCCAGCATTAGGCTCTTCTCCAGTGAGTCCTTCCTTCTCATTAGGTGGCCAAAGTATCTGAGTTTCAACTTCAGGATCTGGCCTTCTAAAGAGCAGTCAGGGTTGATCTCCTCTAGGACTGACCGGTTTGATCGCCTTGCAGTCCAAGGGACTCGCAGGAGTCTTCTCCAGCACCATAGTTCAAAGGCTTCAATTCTTTGGCGCTCAGCCTTTCTTATGGTCCAGCTTTCACAGCCATACATTGCAACTGGGAAGACCACAGCCTTAACTATAGGCACTTTTGTTGACAGGGTGATGTCTCTGCTTTTTAGTGCGCAGTCTAGATTTGCCATGGCTTTCCTCCCAAGGAGCAAGCGTCTTTTAATTTCTTGGCTGCAGACCCAGTCTGCGGTGATCTTGGAGCTCAGGAAAATAAAATCTGTCACTACCTCCATTTCTTCCCCATCTATTTGCCAGGAATTGAGAGGGCCAGATGTCATGATCTTGGTTTTCTTAATGTTTAGTTTCAACCCAACTTTTGCACTCTCCTTCTTCACTCGTAACAAGAGGCTCTTTAGTTCCTCTTCACTTTCTGCCATTAGAGTGGTATCATCTGCATATCTTAGGTTGTTGATATTTCTTCCGGCAATCTTAATTCCAACTTTTGATTCATCTAGCCCTGCCTTTCTCATGATGTGCTCTGCATATAAGTTAAACAGGCAGGGTGACAGTATACAGCCTTGCCGGACTCCTTTCCCAATTTTGAACCAATCACTGGTTCTGTGTCCAGTTCTCACTTTTGCTTCTTGACCCGCATATAGGTTTCTCAAGAGACAAATAAGATGGTCTGGTACTCCCATCTCTTTAAGAACTTGCCACAGTTTGTTGTGATCCACACAATCAAATGCTTTAGCATATTCAATGAAGCGGAAGTAAGATGTTTTTCTGGAACTCCCTAGCTTTCTCCATGACCCAGCGTATGTTGGCAATTTGATCTCTATTCATATATTCATATATTCCTTGTATATAATTACAGCAATACCATTCTCATGATTTTCAACTTTCCCAGGGTCTTAGCACACCAAGGCAAAACATTAGAAGGGACTAGAGCAGGGGTCCCAACCCTTGGTCCGTGAACCAGTACCAGGCCGTGACATGACAGCAACCGGTCCGCACAAACAAGCAAAGTCCCACCCGTGGGATGCAGGCAGCACACAAAACCACACACCTTCTGTTCTGTCAGTCCCTGGTGCCCAAAAGGTTGGGGACCTCTGGATTAGAGCCTTTGGCTACCAGCATACCCATATGCTTCTTAGGTATCAGCCCAAGTCAAGAGGGACAGAAACTAAAACTTTGATATTGACTTAAAATCTTAAAATAGGTTAACCAATATCCACAGACTTTGAATTGCTCATTGCATCGATGATCACTAACAATGATTATCAATGAAAGCAATAGTTGTCCAAATCCAGATAAGTGGGAATACATCAAGGTAGAGCAGGGGGTCTTCAAACTTGGCCCTTTTATGACTTGTGGACTTCAACTCCCAGAATTCCTCAGCCAGGCATGCTGGCTGAGGAATTCTGGGAGTTGAAGTCCACAAGTCATAAAAGGGCCAAGTTTGAAGACCCGTTGACGTAGAATTTCCCAGCATTGGCAACTCTGAAGATGTGTGGACTTCAGCTCCCAGAGTTCCTCACCCATAGTAGTTAAAGTTGAGAAACACTGGCCTAACGTGTTCCGGGAGAGCTACTACTAGATTGCATGCCTTTCTAATACAGTCCGAAAAAGAACAACATGCCTACACTTTTTTTTTATTAAAGAGTTTTACAAAAACAAGATTTTACAATATATCCCCAAATCCCCCCCACCCCAAACCCGCCCACTCCCCCCCCCCACTTCCCAGAGCTAAATACAGGATTATAGTTATAATAATCATATTCTAAATAAAAATTATGCATAATATACAATTAACCAAATTCATAATGTGCTTTAACTCCCCTTTAACATAGATACATACAAAGTACCAACACTAAGATCAATAACAATATCCCTCTAAAATCTACTCATAAGCTAAATGGAACTTTTTAGTCCCATATTTATTCTGAATATAATCTATCCATCTCCTCCAAACTGAAATATATCTTTCCTGTGAATGATCTTTCAAGTACGCAGAAATCTTAGACATTTCTGCAAGATTCGAAACTTTAAACACCCATTCTTCTATAGTAGGCAAACTATCCTTCTTCCAATATTGTCCCACTAGTAACCGTGCTACTGTTATCATATTCAACATCAAATTGGTTTCTTTAACATCGCAATCTACAACAATACCCAATAAAAACAATTGCGGAGAAAACTTTATCTTTCTCATAAAAATCTTTTGAATGTTCCACCAAATTTTAATCCAAAAAGCTTTTATATTTCTACAAGTCCACCACATATGGAAATAGGTGGCTTCTAAACTACCACATCTCCAACATTTAGACCTGGGGTCTTCAAACTTGGCCCTTTTATGACTTGTGGACTTCAGCTCCCAGAATTCCTCAGCCAGCGTGCCTGGCTGAGGAATTCTGGGAGTTGAAATCCACAAGTCATAAAAAGGCCAAGTTTGAAGACCTCGGATTTAGACTGTAAGTTAGGATACATGTTGGACAACTTCTTGGGATCCAGATGCCATCTATAAAACATTTTATAAAAAATTTCTCTTAAGTTTTGAGCCTGAGTAAATTTAACATTTCTGACCCAAATTATCTCACACTGGCCTAACGTGTTCCGGGGACAGCTACTGTTAGATTGCATGCCTTTCTAATACAGTCCGAAAAAGAGCAACATGCCTACACTTAATCCTTCCAACTGTTCTCTCCCCGCAAATCAACCCGGACCTTAGCCATGCAGTTTTTCTGCTACTTCAGAGCCAGACGCCTCCATCCACCTCAGCCGCAGAGGCCATCTTTGCACTGCCAGGCTATTGGCGAGATTATGACATGCTGTATGGCGCGGCGATTCCAAACAATACGGCCCAAGTTTGCCGCTTGACAATTAGGGAGCTTCCAGCAGGGGACGCTATGACCGTATCATCGTGCGCCGGCGCCTTCCACTGCTACCGCCACCATGGAATCCAACAGGGACGAAGCGGAGCGTTGTATTGCTATCGCGGTAGCCGCAATCAAGGCCAATCAGACTGAGAAGGCCCGCCGTTTCTTGGAGAAGGCCCAGCGGCTGTACCCGTCTCAGCGGGTTCGCGGTGAGCGGGACTCAGGGAGGGGTGGGGGTGGGGGAGGCCTAGATGACTGAGGCCTGGGGTAGCCGGCCTGACCTCTCACCCGTATTGCGCGTGAGCAGAAGCGAAGGTGGCGTGAGGCACCTTGGGACTTGAAGTCCCCTCGCTCGCTGGGAAAGAGAAAACGCAAGTTGGGAAGGGGACCCTCGGGGGCAACTTTCACGGCCGGCGCAGGGGACGAGGGGAAACCCGACTCAGCGAGCGGGGTTCGTGTTGTGGCACCAAGAGACCAGGACGGGTATCTTCCCTGAGCTGAACTGAGAGACTACAACTCCCAGCGAGCATTGCGCCGAGGGTGAAGGGGGCAACCCCGCGCTGAGTGATAGGGGATGGCCCCTGGAGTATGCCCCCAATTGCAATTCCCCCCCTGCCGGTCGGTGTACCTTCTCCTTCTCCCCCTAACCTTCCCGCCATCTTCAGGGCTTCCCTCCCGGTTTGGGACAGGCGCGGTTTAAGCATTCTTCTCTCTTCCTTCGGCCTTCTCTGCTGGGGATCTGCGACCCCCCCCCTTTGCCAGCCTTTGTAGGTCTGGGGTCGCTCTTTACCCCCCCCGGGAGCCTTTCAGATGATTCTGGACTGAGCTCTGGGCCTGCTGGGCATTGGCCGGGGCAGTTGGGTGGGCAGCAGTCAAGGGAAGACCCTCTCCAGTTGGGTTTGATCCCTTGGCGCAGCGTTTCCCAACCTTAGGAACTTGAAGATGCGTGGACTTCAACTCCCAGAATTCCCCAGCCAGCTATGCTGGCTGGGGAATTCTGGGAGTTGAAGTCCACGCATCTTCAAGTTCCTAAGGTTGGGAAACGCTGCCTTGGCGGACGCATCAGTGTAATCTTCAGGGTAACAGTATTTATTTTATTTATTTAGTAATGGGATTTCTATCCCGCCCTATCTCCCGAAGGACTCAGGGCGGCTAACAACAAAACATATAATAAGTACAGAAATTAAGATCAAAGTAAAATTAAAATCATCAGTGCAATAAATTAAAATTAAAAACTAAAAATAAATTAAAAATTCTAAATATAATTAAAATGCCTGTCAGTCCAGGTCAGCCAGGTGGCAAAGGAGTGTTTTGAGGCCGCGGCGAAAGGACTGGAGATTTGGGGCCATCCGAAGCTCAGGGGGGAGCTGGTTCCATAGGGCCGGCGCTCCCACAGAGAAGGCTCTCCCCCTGGGGGTCGCAAGCCGACATTGTCTAGCCGACGGTACCCTGAGGAGGCCTTCTCTGTGTGAGCGTACTGGGCGATGGGAATTCGTTCCCGGTAGCAAATGGTCCTGCAAGTATCCCGGGCCTAAGCCATGTAGGGCTTTAAAGGTAAGTACCAGCACCTTAAATCTCACCCGGAGGGCAACTGGTAACCAATGCAGCTCATGGAGCAGAGGTGTTATATGGGAGTATCGGGGAGCTCCCATCACTACCCGTGCAGCCGCATTCTGCACCAGTTGAAGCCTCCGGGTGGTTTTCAAGGGCAGCCCCATGTAGAGAGCATTATGGAAACCGTGCCCTGTTCCCGTCTCCCGAGGTTTTTTGTTTTTTTTAATATCCCTCTGTAGCCTACAGCTGTTTTCCTACTCTTCTATCCAAGCAGACTTTCTCCCAACTTGTAGGAAAGTTTCAGGGTGACCAAGATTGGCTAGATGCTGGCCTCCCCGTACACACCCTAAGTGGGCTAATGGGAACTGGGGTCCAAACATTTGTGCTCAAGTTGCCTGGCCCTGCTAAGATTTCATCACTGTAATCTCTCCCTCCCACACCTGAGTGTCCTTCTCATCCCACTCGGGAAGAAGTATTTGGAACCAGCAACAGCAGTCAACCTAATTGGGCTTTCGGTATCCCAAACAATATATGGTACTTTTGAGTACATGATGTTGCAGATCATTGTAGGGAGCTATTGCTTGTGCGCTTCCCAGAGACAATTTGAAGGACGCTGGAATATCTTGACTCTCCGTTTGTAAGCAGCCTAGATTTGTGAAGATACCGTAGATAGATTTCAAATAAGTATATTATTTTCTTCCAAAGTTTAAATAGATGTTCTGATGTGCCGCTTCCTTCCAATCCTTTACTCCACTGCCTCAGTCCTTTATGCAGATTGAATAACGGAATAAGAGAGTTGGAAGGGACCTTGGAGGTCTTCTAGTCCAACCCCCTGTTCAAGCAGGTGACCCTGTACTGTTTCAGACAAATGGCTGTTTATTCTTTTCTTAAAAGCCTTCAGTGATTGATGACCCACAACCGGTGTAGTGACACCATTTCTGCCTTATCTTCCCCCTTTCCCATCTTCTTTGACTTTTCTGCTTAATTATTCATTTTCCACTGACTTCTCGGAGTCCAGTTATTTTTCGGCCCCCATCTCTCAACTAAAGAGCTCTTGCTGCAAGTTCTTAGTTCTCTAAATAAAACTTGCTGTCGTAACAGTGATAAATGCAGACTTACATAACTCTGATTAACAGCTATAATAGAAAAATTAAAAATATTGTAGCCTATTAACCTTTGAAGCCTTTTATAATTAAACCAAATACCATTATATCAGAAAATATTTAAAGAGATTGTATAAATGCTGCCTTTCAACTTCTCAGATACCTCAGGAAGGATAGTGATAACTGCCTCCAGAAAAGGGCCTGTGCTCTGAATAGTTATTCTTTTTTTAATTAGATTTACCGGTATATTCTGCCTTTAGTTCAAGAGCTGAAGTTGATATACAGTGCCCTGTGAGATAGGTCTCTGATAGCAAGATATTGACTGGCACACATCAGTCAGTGAGCTTCTGTGGTTAAGGGTGGACTAGAACTTGGATCCCACTTTAACCTATAATCACATGGGCTTATATATGGATGTTTTTTGGTCCACTGGTATTTGCAAGAGCAGTTAGATTTGGCTATTACAACTCTTTAAAAAAAACCCTGAAGGGTGCTAATCCAACAATTTATTTTATTTATTTACCTAATGAGTTGGGGATCAGACTGATTATATGTTTTCTAGTCAGTTACTTTGAAATACATGATCACTTCTATTTTCACTTTACATTTTTTTTCTTTCCTCTTGTACCTTACTTATTCCCTTTAAATACTTACCCAAAGGAGAGTGATTTGGTGAAAAACCCATCAAGAAAAATACTCCTGCCACCTTTCCACTTGTAATTATGAAAGAAGGCTTATCTACATGCAGAATTATGTGCATTTACAAATTGTATTTGGATTGGGTGTAAATAAAGTAGGAAGACACTGAATGACTGCATTCTCTTTGTGTATGTTCATGGTATAATGATTTGATGGTTGAGGGTTTTGTGCTGATTCTGTGGAAGAAAATATTTTAGAAATTTAGGAGAGCTGTATGTAGTTTCTACAAAGGATAATAGCTCATTGAAATTAATTTTAATTGATGTGCTTTGAATGTTATAAGCATATGCTGCTATTCTGCCTTAGATTCCTCCTCCTCCAATTATTGTTACTGTTTTCTAGCATATTTTTTAAACATGGACTTTTATATTGATTTTTGCCTAATTTGAGAATTGCTCAGTTGGCAAAACAGCTATCAAACATCTGGAACGCTTTAATAAGATACTTTTATTCTGTAGAGGTATGTTGTTCTGAATAAACAAAACCAGTGTTGAAACTTTTGGAAGCGACATGTAGTACAAAGAGATTTAAAGCAATCTGATTAATCCCTTGCATAATACATTATTACAAGATGTTTAGAACTAGGTTATTTAAAATCTCTTTCTAAGGATATGAAAACTCCTGCATTCTTCATCTCAGTCCCCTTCAGAATTGGCCTGTTAATTTGAACTTTTTTGGGTGCTATTTCTAATTATTAATGTTAAAAAAGCCTGTAGAATCTGGCACAACCAGAATTGCCTGTAGTAATGATTTACAGTGCTTGGACAGGTTTCCATTACAGGTATTCTAATTTCTAGTTATTTAAGGTTGTACAGATTAATATCAAAATTGGAAGCCTGCCCATTTCCGAATCAACAGACAGCACAGATTTTCAGGAGACATGTTTGTGGCAATGGCTGAATTTCATGAACCAGTATTCTTGCTATTTCTCATTGCACTACAGATAGTCCTCAACTTACAACAGTTTTTTAAATGACTGTTTGAAGTTACAACAGCACTGGAAAAAGTGACTTATGACCATTTTTCACACTTACAACTGTTGCAACATCCCTGTGGTCGCATGATCAACATTCAGATGCTTGGCAACCGACTCCTATTTATGATGGTCGAGGTGTCCCAGGTTCACGGGATCACCTTTTGCGAACTGACAAGCAAAGTCAATCGGGAAGCCAGATTCAGTTAAACGATCATGTTATTTACTTAATTAACCACTGCAGTGATTAACCACAACTGTGGCAAGAAAGGTTGTAAAATGGGGGCAAAAACTCAGTAAATGTCTCACTTAGCAACTGAAATGTTGGGCTCAGTTGTGGCCCTAACTCGAGGACTGTGTGTAATTGTAACTTCTAGAGCAGGGGTCTTCAAACGTGGCCCTTGTATGACTTGTGGACTTCTACTCCCAGAATTCCCCAGCCAGCCTGCCTCACTGAGGCTCAGCTGTGGAATGGCCATCAGGGTATGTTCCAAAAAGAAGGGAAAATGTGTTTCTGGCCAGTTCACCTTATTCTTTTTATTTATTTATTTATTTAAATTCCATTTATATCCCGCCCTTCTCCGAAGACTCAGGGCGGCTTACAAGCTTAGCAGTAGCCTTCATTCTATGTATATGCCTGCTTATTAGGGCTTTCACACACCCCCCCCCAAGCGGCATTATTACAAAGTCAGCTTAATTGCCCCCAACAATCTGGGTCCTCATTTTACCTACCTCGGAAGGATGGAAGGCTGAGTCAACCTTGAGCCTGGTGGGATGCGAACCTGCACTAATTGCAGGCAGCTGGTGTTACTTAAGGAGGCATTAGCCCACTGCTCCACCAAGGCTCCACCAAGGCTCTCAATTGATATGTCTTCCTTCTAAAGAGATGACAAAAGACACCGTGTATGGCTACAGTCTTACGTGTATTTTTATTTACAAGTATGGGATCCTGAATGTACTTTTCCTTGAGTTTATGACCATTCGTTCTGCAAAGGTCCAGACTGGATGTGCTCTTGTTCCAGCAACGGGAACAAGAGAATGGTGAAGATCAGCTGGGGTGGCAGAGCACACCAGAGGCATGAGCCTCGGGTGTGCAGGGTGTCAAGGGGGGGGGCTGCGTCGGGAGTTTTTGCACTATGGTGCTGGGCTGGGCTGGGCTAGGGCCTCGTAGAACAGTTGCAGCTTCACATTGCACTGTGGCTCTGAGGCTTCTTGTAGCTCCAAAGCTATTAGTTTGCCAAGACGCTCCTGAGCCACAGCGAGGCAAGCAGCCCCTGAGCCCAGGTGGTTTTGGGGCCGCTTGCTGCCCCTAAGGCAGACATGTCAAACACACGGCCCGGGGGCCGGATCCGGCCCGCGAAGTGGTTTCATGTGGCCCGTGAAGCCATCCTGGAAACAGTGAGGGAACGGCCCCCACTGCCTTGGCCCTGGCCCAGAGACCCTCCTCCTGCTGGAGACCCTCAGATCTGTCCCACTCCTGCCCAGGCCCCCATAGGCACCCTTGATGCGAACGATGTAGAGCTGGCCACGCCCACCCAGTAGGCCATAGGCACTCTAGCCACACCCACCCAGTAGGCCACGTCCACCTGGCCCCCTGAGGGCAACCGCAATGCTGATGCGGCCCTCAATGAAATTGAGTTTGACACCCCTGCCCTAAGGGGTGCGGGGCGACCAAAAAGGGCAGAGATGGGGTGAATAAGCAATTGAGGGGAGTTGAAGGGGAGGCTGTCACTTATCTTGAAAGAGCTGAGGCTCAAGGCCAAGAGGGTCCAAGCCAGAAATGGCTTTGATTGGCATGGATCCTTGGCTAACGACCAGTGGGATTTGGTTAAGGACAGACAGCAATGGGGAGTGGCAGAATCATTCTCACCGTGCTTTGCAGTCACGTGATGTCACGCTTTATGTCTGTATCACTTAACGATGGGAATTCCGATCCTAATTGCCATTAATAACTCGAGGACTGTGTACCTGTATCAGGAAGAAATGGAGGATTCTTATGAAAGTGAGCTCCAGATCTCTTAATGACTTCTTTCCAGCAGGTTCGTGTGGGTCTTAAATACTGTAGCTTTACAGACAAAAGTGGCATTTTGTGGCCACCAATCTGAAACGTAATGATTTTAAAATGGTGCTCTAAATCCTCAGTTCATAGAAGCGGTTCATTTACATGCCATGGTTAAATGCTCTAAAAAGTTGCTGAGAATTTGAGTTCTAATAAATGAGAGCCAATCAAGGCCAGTTTAATCTCAAAGCTAAGACTGGATTCCAACTAAAATTGCTCTGGAAAGTTCCTTTCCAAGAGTGGATTGATTCTTTCTACTCACAGGTTACTCAAGGCAGCGTCACAACAGAAACAGAGCGATAGCACATAACGTGGATGCATAAGCTGTTTATGGATAATAACTGAAAACATCATCTTTTTTCTCACAGCCTAAACTCAGTTACCTTCCTAGCCTGTGAACTGCGAACCACTGGTAAAGAAGGATCTTATTCCCTTCCCAAGCTTAAAGCTTAAAACTCCGGTATTCTTTTAGGAAAAGTAAGAAAGTGGCAAGCTTCCCGCCCTCCCCCCCCCAATGGCATTGTGCCACCTTTAGCTGATTTGTATATGCTTGCTGCTTTGTAAACTACCGAGTAACATATCTTGCTGGAAATGTTGTTGAATGGCCCTTTGAAGTATGATAATACACACTGCAGTGCAGTGAAAACAATAAGTACAAAATAATCCAAGCAGAATACAAAACAGTGTCAGTTATTTCAAGCTACCATAGAAGAATTGCTGTAGTAGACAAATCAAGTTCTGCACAACTTGTGGTTCCATCTGGTTTTTTTTTTATCAAAAGATAGTTTTGTTGGGAAAAGTCATGAGGGGCTAAGTGCATTTTATATAGTTTCACTCCCTTTAGCCAGGGAGCATTGTCAATGGTATGTTGGAATTGTAATTCAGAAGCATATAGAAAACTCTTGGCTTCTCTATCCTGCCCTAGTATCCACCCAGTAAGGTGGATGCAATCATAATTCTGTTGGAAGGATTAATGATAAATAGATTGCATATAGTAGGCTCCCTAAATTCAAAACATGTTGTTGTTGTTAGTTGCGAAGTCGTGTCCGACCCATCGCGACCCCATGGACAACGTTCCTCCAGGTCTTCCTGTCCTCTGCCATCTTCTGGAGTCCATTTAGGCTCACGCCTACTGCTTCAGTGACTCCATCCAGCCACCTCATTCTGTTGTCCCCTTCTTCTCTTGCCCTCAAACTTTCCCAGCATTAGGCTCTTTTCCAGTGAGTCAAATTCAAAACATACCACTTAGTTGATCAAGTGGGAAAAATACTCTCTCCAAAACTCTGGAAAATCATAGCCAATCCAAATGGACAAAACTACATGATCTGTCTCCAAATAAAGCCATTTCATCTAGATTAGCTAGGATTTTGGTTTATATTTTAACCAGCACCGTGATTATTGTTGTTTGCCAATTAATAGGGAAAAATGAATTTTTTATATTGTTGTAATTGTTGTCTTTGGTTTTGGCTTTGCAAGAATATTAACGTTATGGCAGGGCTGGATCAGGTGGGGCTGTTATAAACTCTTGAGATTGATGTTCTTTGCCAAAGTGGAATTAAATTACTATGTAATGACTGTCATACCTGGTCTTTGTACATTTGGAGAGGTGGTAGCTACTGAGGTTTTGGAAATGGATGTAACTAACATTCCCTCTGCGATTACTCCATTATATGCACTCTCTTTCCCCCCTTTATTTTAGACATTCCAAATGTAGCCTATTAAAAATACAGAAAACCTCTAGATGATAGCAAAGCGATAGAGAAGACTCATTGTTGCTTTCTAGTGGTCATCCAGATTTTTGCCACCCAGATAAGTGTCTCCTGTATTCCTCTAACCATTTCTGTGGTATTGAAACATTCGTTTACAAGGTTTACTCATAACGTTAAGCCAGAATGTAATTAGTTTCTGATGTGAGGGGAATTCACTCTTGATAGTTTAGTGTTACAAGTTAGCCAAATCATTATGGTTTGTTCAAAGAAATGTGATTTAAAAGATCCTGATGACTGTTATGTATGAACACCACAAAATTCTTGGCATGAAGTAGGATAAATGAGGATCTTACCAGCAGTATTAATTTAGGCGTTGTTTGTTGGTAAATGCTAGTTGCTTATTCTGATTTCCTATTTGTTTAGTATGCAGGTTTTTTTTAATTGATTTAAAAATTTATGTTACTTATCCTAAACACATTTCTAGCAGCTAACACCCTATCCACAGAAACCCTAATGTAATAATCACATAAAATTCTAGGCACAGCAAAAATACTCATAAGGATTAAATGACTATATTTTGCCATTGTATAATATAATTGTATAATATGTATACAATTTTAATTTTGAAAGGTGTCCCATTTCAAGAACATACTGTACAGGAATAAGTATTCTGAAAAATGCTGTACTGGTTCTAATACATAGAAGAGAAATTCTAGGGTTTTAGAAAACAATCTTTCTGTTTTGAGTTTCTAATGTTTTCCAAGAAATCTTGAAATCTGCCCATTAGTATTAAGCAGATTTTTACACTCGCTGCTCAAAAAGAAATGACAAAACTGCTGGAGTCTTCTGAATGAAACCAAACAAAAGCTTAAGGAACAATTGATTGGTTGCAATGAAAAGAATTGTCAACAAATTACACGAATTAAGTGACACTTTTTCTGTTTGGGTAATCAGTACAATGTAACTCGGCCAGCCTGGTATTATTGGAAATACAGTAGGTGTATTGAGAAGTGGAGTGAGAACATTTGGCAATGATGGAGGGGGCTTGTGTGTGTGTGGGAAACATAAATTTGTGAAAATGGAACCACTGGATCAATGCTGAACCTTTTTCCTTGTAGCCCTGTTGGACTCACTCACCAAGAACAAACAGTCAGCTGATGACCATTCTCAGCCCAAGGAATCCTACAACCTCGGCAGTCAAAAAAGGACTGAGGATTTTGCTTCAGCCAATGGAGAAGCAGGCGGTGATACCAGCAAAGGTTACACTCCGGATCAAGTGGATGCTGTGAAGAGGTAAGCCTTAGTTAAGATTCTGATTAACAGACCACAGTTAAAATCATAGAACAACTTGTTGGTCGTAGTTGGAAGAGCAACTATGGGATGTAGCCAGTGGTGGGGTTCAAATATGTGAACAACTGGTTCTCCGTGTGGATGCCACTTCCAGAAGTCCATTCTGGGCCTGGGCAACAAAAAATTAGCTGCCGGTTCTGCCAAAGTGGTGCGAACCGGCTGAATACCACCACTGGAATATTTTATTCGGCCAAGTGTGATTAGACACACAAGGAATTTGTCTCCAGTGCAAAAGCTGTCAGTGTACATACAAAACAACAGAGTTGTAATAATGATAATAATGATACCAATAAGAGAAGGTAGTAGAGAAGATGAGACGGATAAAATGCAGCCATACTAAATGGGTACATAAAGCAGTACTGCATGTTGATCAGTAGCAGCCTCAGTCTTTGGGGAAGGGAGAAGGAATTCAGAAGAGGTCTGACAGGATGAGTTTTCTAAGTAGGGGCTGACAGTATGGATAAAGACCAACTGGTTAAGTGTTTGTTCCTTGAAAATGACTTGTTTGGCTTCTTATAATTTGCTTTTTAAATTACAACGGATGTGGCTTGAAGTGGAAAGATACATAGCTGTTAAATAGGACAATAATTTTAGTGGTCTTTTAATCTAGATTTTGGATTTTTTTTATGTCCAAAGGTTTTTTGTTGGTTTGTATTTTTTTTTAGAAAAAGCCTTCCTCTTCTGTTTATATTTAGTCTGCAGAGTTCTTGCCTTTAAAGCAATATAGGTATGTGCCACTTGGGGGCACCATTTCCACAGGGTTGAACAATGAGGTGTTCTTGTCTGTCTTTTCAACTTTTAGGGTGAAACAATGTAAAGACTATTATGAAATTCTGGGCGTCAGCAGGGATGCCTCTGATGAGGATCTGAAAAAGGCGTACCGGAAATTAGCTCTAAAGTTTCATCCGGATAAAAATCATGCACCAGGTGCCACAGAAGCATTTAAAGGTAAAAATACCCCTTTTCTTTTAAGAAATGTATTTTTACACCCTGAGTATTGTACCTTTTAGTGATAGAAGTCCACCAAAGGTGGCTGTTGCTGTTTTTGTAATCATTAAAAAGAAAGTGGAAAGAGTACAATAAATTGCCCCTTGCTATGTAAAATGCTCTTAAAAATCAAGTAAAAATTAAGTTGCAAAATAAATGTACATATGATTAACTTATTCACTTTATGCATTTGATACACAGACCTCTCAATCACTTTCTATAACTGCTGCAAGAAAGGGTAGCCGTGGGATCTACATAGCATATGAATGGGTGGGTGGTGTTTATTACAATCCCTAGTAATTTGGTGCATAAATAATTTAAATGAAGAGTTGGACTTATCTATAGCTGCTTAAAAGAAACATATGCCCAACTGATTAAAAGGTTCAGTTCAGTTCAGGCTGGCACATGACTGCAATCCGATACCCTCTTCTCCGTGAGTAAGCGCCATTGCAATTGATATGTCTTCCTTCTAAAGAGATGACAAAAGACACCGTGTATGGCTACAGTCTTAGATGCATTTTTATTTACAAGTGTGGGATCCTGAATGTACTTGTCCTAATGTGTCAATCAATCTGACTGTATCCTGCTCCCATGGAATTTTTTGTCTGAAAAGTTATATGTGAGATTTTAGTGCAATCTCCTTGATTTTGCTGTGGCAGTTAAGATTGTGCCTAAATATTAAAATGATGAAATGATCCCTCTGTGATCTTTGTACTTAATTAGTGCCATGGGTTGCAACTAGATATTAGTAATTAAAATTAAAGCACAGCTTTAAAATTGAATTTTAGTTTGTCGCCTGAGCATCTACTATTTTTGTTTGTTTGATTGTATTCCACCTTTATTATTTTTACAAATAATTCAAAGTGGTGAGTATATCCAACACACCTTCCTCCTCCTATTTTTCCCACAACAGCCAACAACAATATGCTGGAAGAGAGTGACTGGCCCAAACTCACCCAGCTGGCTTTCATGGCTAAAGCAGAACTTAAACTCAAGGTCTCATACTTTCTAGCCTGGTGCCTTAACCATTAGGCCAGGGGTCTTCAAATTAGGCCCTTTTATGACTTGTGGACTTCAACTCCCAGAATTCCTCAGCCAGTGTGCCTGGCTGAGGAATTCTGGGAGTTGAAGTCCACAACTCATAAAAGGGCAAAGTTTGAAGACCTGTCAGAATCCATTTATATTTCATTTCTAACTATCTCCTCTGAGCTAAAACCAAATCTTACCTTCCTCTGGATTGTGCCATATTCCCAAGGGGGAGAGGGAATAGGCATGCGGGCTTTATTGGTTTCACTTCCTCCACTAATGTAACCTTTTGTTTATTCGCCTTGTCTGCTATCCATTACAATGTAACAATATCAGGTATCTCTCTGAACTTTTTCTCCTTTACCAGGCAACTAGAAAAAGGGGTGGGGGAAGAGACACAAACCTCCGGGATCTGGTTTATTTCTCCAAAGGAGGTGTGAAGAGCTGTGGAATGATCGTGCTGCAAACGGAATCGGATTGACATTATTTTTCCTTTCCCATGATGGACTTACCACCTGGAGATTGGCCGGTCGGGAACTACCTGGATGAGCTGTGGGATGGGGTTTGCTTGGGGACACTTTAAAAATATCGATCTGTGAGGGAATCTCTCAGATCCTGTCTATTATGCCTGCTATCTCCTATTTATTAGTAAAAGTTCCTGCTTGGAAAAAACTGTCTCCAAGCATTCTACTTTCTTAAGATGTGGGTGAAGTAGGTCCTGTCATTAGACAGGATCTGCATTAATAGTCAACCTGGAAGGAAGAAACTTACCGGGGGACTTTGCAAAAAATACAGTGTCTAGCGACTAGGCAGGGAAGGAAGAAAGCCCTATGGAAAGGGAACTTCCCCCCCCCGACCGAGATCCCACCAGCTATCGGGATCCGAAATGTCATATTCCTCAAGAAGTGGTGGAGATGTGTGACCACAAACCTCGGTGGTTGATGGGCGTTGGAAGAAAAAGCGAGTGGTAAAAGGTATTGAGAAAAGTGACCCTGATACGGGGCATCCACCGACCCGAATGGAAGCAAGAGATGGAGAAATCCTTGCACGTTAGCAAAGAGGAAGGGAGTTATGCACCACACTCAGACTGGATCCTAGAGAAAGCTATTGACCTGATGAAAAAAAACCCTCGGCTCTCTAAGGGAGGAAAAACCTGAGTCCCGCAGCCACACCAGCGCCTGGACCTGCAGCTGGAGAGACACGGGGGGGATTCGGAACCTGTAGTCCCGGAGACATCCACTGAACAAGTAGCTACCACCTCAGCAGCCCCCACTCCCCACCAACCCGCAGATGGTGATCAGGATGGGAGGCAATACTGCCAGTGGTGAAGGTACTGATCCATTCAAAGACTCCTGCCGCTGGAAGCAAAATTGAGGGGGGAGCTGCCACGCTTGGGGTTTTTCCTAACCCAAGTCCTTAGTTACATGGAAGAATACAGACGGGACATCCCCAGTGACAAAGCCCGCATCCGTATCGTGCATTCCACCCTGGATGGACCGGCCGCAGACTGGGTGGTGAACCTGCATGATTCCAACGCCCCAGAGCTTAACAATTTCAACTGTTTCATGTCATTTTTGAGAAGGCGATTCGAGGACCCCCTGGCTGATTGCAAGGCCCATGAGAGAATCAAAACGGTGAGGCCGGGCAGACACCCTGTGGCTGAATATACACAAGAATTCCAGGCCATTGCCAACAAGCTGAACTGGCCGGAAGACATCCTCCTTAGCCATTTCAAAGATGGTCTAAACTACGACCTGTATGATGCTTGCCTGCCTCGAGGGGACCCACACCACCTCTATGACTGGTATGTCCTGGCAGAGAAGGTGGAGATAGACCTACTGAAGAGGCACCGCCGAGGAAAACCATGGGCCTACCTGCCCCCTGAGCAGACGTGTGAGCCAGTGAAACCACCGGCTATGGCTAAGAAGTCAACGGGCTGTTTCAAATGCGGGAGAGAGGGCCACCGTGCCACAGAATGTAGCTCAAAAGCCCCTCAGCACAAATCAGACCCATCACTGGCCAGGAGATCAGGGAAGTTCCCAGCCAAACCAAAAGAACCCACCATGAGGGCGATAGAGGCTGTAGAGTCCCCAACCCCTGCCAAGGAAAAAGGGAACTCCAGCCTACACCGCAGGGGCGGTGGACACCTCAGAGGACAGTTCAGAGGGCGAACCCCTGGTATGGATCCATTCCACCCATCCTCAAGACAGTGACTATATTAGCTCCCTCCATGCCTGAAGCTGTCAAAGTGAAAGCCTTAGTAGACTCTGGCTGCATCTGCTGCCTCATTAGCCCGACGCTAGTGGGGAACCTGGGCATTCCGGTGAGGAGACTAAAGCAACCAATCTCATTTGGCCAGTTAGATGGTTCCATAACGGGGGGGTGCCAGCTACCCTAGCAACCTTACCAGTCCAACTGTCCCCGGGGAACCATGAGGAAGATATATCATTTATAGTGACCCCAGGCATGGAATGCCCAGTGATCTTAGGGCTGGAATTGTTAAAGAAATGGAACCCCTGGGTAAATTGTAGGACAGCATAACTCAATTCCTGGAGGGGGATCGTGCGAACTTAAAACCCCAAAGGCTCCCACCAACCCTACGAGTGGAGAAAGCATCAGTGGGAGAAGAGAAGGGGTTATTAGAAATACCGGAAGAATACCGGGACCTTGCTGAAGTTTTCAGCGAGGAACGGGCAGATGAGCTCCCTCCTCACCGACCCATGGAGTGTGCTATAGAAATCAAACCCGGGGTAAAACTCCTGAAGCCCAGGCTGTACTCCGTGAGCCCTAAAGAGATGGAGGAGATGGAAAGATTCATAAATAAAAACTTAGAAAGGGGATTTATTGAACCTGCCAAACCCAAAGTGGCCGCCCCGGTCCTCTTTAGGGAGAAGAAGGACGACACTTTATGTTTATGCGTGGATTACCGCACCCTGAATGCAATTAGTGAAAGTAACCTGTATCCCCTACCTGTCATGAAGGACATGTTATCCCACCTATCGAAAGGAAGTATTTTTTACCAAACTAGACCTAAGAGAAGCGTAATACCGTGTTAGGATCAAGGAAGGGGATGAATGGAAGACCGCATTTAATTGTTCAATGGGATGCTACCAATTCAAAGTTTTGCCGTTTGGACTACAAGCGCCCCCCACAGTTTTTATGCAATTAATCAAGTGCTAAGAGAGCACCTATTTAAGGGAGTCCTGGTTTACTTAGATGACATCCTTATCTTCACCGAGTCCAGAGAGGAGCATATTAACCTAGTCAGAGCTGTTTTTTAAAAATTGTGGGCTGCCCACCTATATGCCAAATTATCGAAATGCGAATTCCACCAGGAAAGAATAGACTACCTGGGGTATCGCATATCCCTACAGGGCATCGAAATGGACTCCAAGAAAGTCAGGGCAGTATTAGAATGGGCACCCCCCCCCCCGCACAAAGAAGCAATTACAAAGTTTCCTGGATTTTGCAAGCTTCTACTGCCAATTCATCCCTTTGTTCGCCCAAATAGCGCTGCCCCTCACGAAGTTGTTAAAAATGAAGGGCCCCCCCAGTGAAATCCAGCCAGCCACTGTAATGGACAATGGAATGCCAAGCAGCATTTGAGAGGTTAAAGAGACTTTTTTCTGCCGAACCCGTACTGAGGCACCCGGACCCGGATAAACCTTTTGCAGTACAGGCAGACGCAAGCAATGTGGCAGTGGGAGCTGTATTATTACAAGAAAATTATGATGGGGCACTGCAACCGTGTGTATATATGTCCAGGAAACTCACTGAGACAGAACAACGCTGAGCTGTGTGAGAAAAGGAGGCTTACGCTGTGAGGTGGTCATTACTTATGTGGCATCATTTCCTTGAAGGAAATAAAATCCCCTTCCAGGTCTGGACATACCACAAAACTTGGAAGTGCTATAAACACCTAGAAAACTCACTCCTAAGCAAGGGCGCTGGTCTCAGCACTTTCACCAATTCTGTTTCACACTTAAACACTTGCCGGGGGGAAAAGAATTTCCTGGCAGATGCACTGTCTTGCATGCCCCAATACAACAGCACATGGGCCACCGACTCTAAACCACTTATGCCCAAACCACAGCTGACAATGCCAGTAACCACCAGGGCCTAAGCTAAAATAAAGCCGTCGCTGGGTAGCCAAACTGGAATCGAATTCTGAAAGACTTTGGAAACAGATGAATGGTTTCAGTAAAATAGACGTGTGCACAAAGACGGGGTGCCCTGGATGGGGGAGAAGTTATATATACCAGCCACCCAGAGGGTGAATTTCATGCAGTTGTGCCATGATACAAAATCAGCAGGGCATTTTGGATTTGTAAAAACTTTACATTTAATTAAAAGGCAATTTTGGTGGCCATCCATGAAATAGGACATAGAAAGCTACGTGGCCAGCTGCCCAACGTGTGCAATGGCTAAGAGGTTGCAAGGGAAGTCGCCTGGACTGTTACAACCAGCGGCGAACCCCTCAGCTCCCTGGAAAGAAATATCCATGGATTTTATAGTGGAATTACCAGAAAGCAATGGAAACACTGTCATCTGGGGAGTTACGGATTTGTTTTCCAAACAAGTGTACTTTATCCCTTGCCAAAAGATTCCCACCGCAAAAACCTTAGCAAAACTATTCATGCAGCACATTTACAGACTGCATGGGGCACCGCAACACATCATATCTGATAGAGGAGTGCAATTTATGTCAAAAGTTTGGAAGGAATTTTTATCCCTCTTAGGAACCACTCAGGGACTGTCATCTAGTCATCATCCTCAAGGGAACAGCCAATTGGAATGCTCTAACTCAGTAATTGAGCAATACTTAAGATGCTTTATTAATTTCCAGCAAACAAATTGGACGGACCTATTCCCTTTCGCAGAAGTTGCTTACAATAACGCAGTCCACTCCAGCACAGGCTACACTCCTTTTCAAATAGCCACTGGTCAAAGTTTCAACCCTATGCCAGAACTAATCCCAAATGAACCGGAAATCCCATCACTGAAAGAATGAATTGCACAATTGGAAAACACCTGGCCAGTGGTTAGGAAAGCTTTAGACGAAGCTTGACAAGCATAGGAGAAATGGTATATTTATCCACAAATACCTAAAATCCCTACAGTCCTGTAAAAAACGTGGGCCAAAATATATAGGACTTTTTCCATTTAAAAGAATTATAAACCCAGTAACAGTAGAATTAGAACTACCCAAAAATCTTAGGCAAATACACCGAATTTTTCACTGCAGTTTGCTGAAAGGAGATCAATAGTCACCCTTACAGCCAACCCCCCCCCACTTTCAATCATGGTTGAAAGAGAACAACACTTCGAGGTAAAAGAAATCCTAGATTCTAGAAGGTATCACAGAGCAACTCAGTACCTAGTAACATGGAAATACCTTCCCTCCACAGAAAACGAGTGGGTCCATAAATGTCACGTCAGAGCACCGAAACTGCTAAAGAAGTTTCATAAAGAATACCCCAACAAACCAGGCTAACATCTATATTTTGTTTCCTCTACAGGTGGATCTCTCCTATTTTTAAGGGGGCCAGGATGTCAGAATCCATTTATATTTCATTTCTAACCTTAACCTTTAGACCAGGGGTCTTCAGATTAGGCCCTTTTATGAGTTGTATACTTCAACTCCCAGAATTCCTCAGCCAGTGTGCCTGGCTGAGGAATTCTGGGAGTTGAAGTCCACAACTCATAAAAGGGCAAAGTTTGAAGACCTGTCAGAATCCATTTATGTTTCATTTCTAACAATCTCCTCTGAGCTAAAACCAAATCTCACCTTCCCCTGGATTCTGCCATATTTCCAAGGGGGAGAGGGAATAGGCATGCGGGCTTTATTGCTTTCACTTCCTCCACTAATGTAACCTTTTGTTTATTCGCCTTGTCTGCTATCCATTACAATGTAACAAATTGCTTTCTATACTAGGCATCTGTCTGAACTTTTTCTCCCTTAACGGGCAACTAGGAAAAGGGGTGGGGGAAGAGACACAAACCTCCGGGATCTGGTTTATTTCTCCAAAGGAGGTGTGAAGAGCTGTGGAATGATTGTGCTGCAAACGGAACCGGATTGACATTATCTTTTCTTTCTCATGATGGACTTACCACCTGGAGATTGGCCGGTCTGGAACTGCCCTGATGAACTGTGTGTGTGTGTGTGTGGGGGGGTTTGCTTGGAGACACTTTAAAAATATCAATCTGTGAGGCAATCCCTCAGATCCTGGCTATTATGTCTGTTATCTCCTGTGTCTTAGTAAAAGTTCCTGCTTGGAAAAAAATGTCTCCAAGAGTTCTACTTTCTTAAGATGTGGGTGAAGTAGGTCCTGACAAGACCCCTGCATTAGACCAAAGGGGCTGTACTTTTTGAGCAATAATACTGAAGGGTTAATTGCAGCCATGAAATTGCGAAGTTGTATCAGGATTTGGATCACAGCAATGGACCTGTGTATTCCCTTTCAGGTTTTAGACTTAGCTTCCAACTCTTAGTTGGAATCAGATTAAAACTGCCCTTGTCTAGACATCCGCAGTATATCTAGCACAAAACTAACATTGCACAGGTTTCTTCACTTGTAGACTTTATATTGTTATGTTTATTGAAGGATTTTCCAAGATCCATATATCACAACTGTGATGCATGAACTAAATAACACTTTAGCCTCTTTTACTGGACCACCTTCCAGTTTATCTTGAGCTAAGTATGTTTTATTCCTCTTGTTAGTCTTTCAAGAGTTTAGTATTCTTTCTCTGGAAATGGCTTGGTTAATATTGTTCAGTCACTGAAGTCAGTTGATCCTTTTCCATTTTGCAGTGCCAGATCATAATGGTGTTATTTTACTGTTTTGTTGTTGTTAGTTGCGAAGTCGTGTCCGACCCATCGCGACCCTATGGACAATGTTCCTCCAGGCCTTCCTGTCCTCTACCATCTTCTGGAGTCCATCTAGGCTCACACATACTGCTTCAGTGACTCCATCCAGCCACCTCATTCTCTGTCGTCCCCTTCTTCTATTGCCCTCAATCTTTCCCAGCATTAGGCTCTTCTCCAGTGAGTCCTTCCTTCTCATTAAGTGGCCAAAGTATTTGAGTTTTAGCTTCAGGATCTGGCCTTCTAAAGAGCAGTCAGGGTTGATCTCCTCTAGGACTGACCGGTTTGATCGCCTTGCAGTCCAAGGGACTCGCAGGAGTCTTCTCCAGCACCATAGTTCAAAGGCCTCAATTCTTTGGCGCTCAGCCTTTCTGATGGTCCAACTTTCACTGCCATACATTGCAACTGGGAAGACCATAGCCTTGACTATACGCACTTTTGTTGGCAGGGTGATGTCTCTGCTTTTTAGTGTGCTGTCTAGATTTGCCATGGCTTTCCTCCCCAGGAGCAAGCGTCTTTTAATTTCTTGGCTACAGTCCCCATCTGCAGTGATCTTGGAGCCCAGGAAAATAAAATCTGTCACTACCTCCATTTCTTCCCCATCTATTTGCCAGGAGTTGAGAGGGCCGGATGCCATGATCTTGGTTTTCTTAATGTTTAGTTTCAACCCAAGTTTTGCACTCTCCTTCTTCACCTGCAACAAGAGGCTCTTTAGTTCTTCTTCACTTTCTGCCATTAGAGTGGTATCATCTGCATATCTTAGGTTGTTGATGTTTCTTCCGGCAATCTTAATTCCAACTTTTGATTCGTCTAGCCCTGCCTTTCTCATGATGTGCTCTGCATATAAGTTAAATAGGCAAGGCGACAGTATACAGCCTTGCCGGACTCCTTTCCCAATTTTGAACCAATCAGTGGTTCCGTGTCCAGTTCTCACTGTTGCTTCTTGGCCCGCATATAGATTTCTCAAGAGACAAATAAGATGGTCTGGTATGCCCATCTCTTTAAGGACTTGCCAGAGTTTGTTATGATCCACACAATCAAAGGCTTTAGCATAGTCAATGAAGCAGAAGTAGATGTTTTTCTGGAACTCTCTAGCTTTCTCCATGATCCAGCGTATGTTAGCAATTTGATCTCTAGTTCCTCTGCCTCTTCGAAATCCTGCCTGTACTTCTGGTAGTTCTCGATCCACATACTGCTGGAGTCTAGCTTGTAGAATTTTAAGCATAACTTTACTAGCATGAGAAATGAGTGCAATGGTGCGATAGTTTGAACATTCTTTGGCACTGCCTTTCTTTGGAATTGGAATGTAAACTGATCTTTTCCAATCCTGTGGCCACTGTTGAGTTTTCCAAATTTGCTGGCAAATTGAGTGTAGCACTTTTACTGCATCGTCTTTTAAGATTTTGAATAGCTCAGCTGGAATACTGTCACCTCCACTAGCTTTGTTGTTGCTCAGCTTTTCTAAGGCCCACTTCACTTCACATTCTAGGATGTCTGGCTCGAGGTCAGTGACCACCTCATTGTGATTATCAGGGACGTTAAGCTCATTCTTGTATAGTTCTTCTGTGTAATTTTGCCACCTCTTCTTAATCTCTTCTGCCTCTGTTAGGTCCCTGCCATTTTGGTCCTTTATCATGCCCATTTTTGCATGAAACGTTCCTTTCATCTCTCCAATTTTCTTGAAAAGATCTCTGGTCCTCCCTATTCTATTGTTTTCTTCTATTTCTTTGCATTGTTCATTTAAGAAGGCATTCTTATCTCTTCTAGCTATTCTTTGGAATTCTGCATTTAATTGGGCGTATCTTTCTTTTTCTCCCTTGCCTTTCGCTTCCCTCCTTTCCTCAGCTATTTGCAAAGCTTCCTCAGACAGCCATTTTGCTTTCTTGCATTTCTTTTTCTTTGGGATGGTTTTGGTTGCTACCTGTTGTACAATGTCGCGAACCTCTGTCCATAGTTCTTCAGGCACTCTGTCTATCAGATCTAATTCCTTAAATCTATTTGTCACCTCTACTGTATATTCAACAGGGATATGATTTAATTCATACCTGACTGGCCTAGCGCTTTTCCCTACTTTCTTTAATTTAAGCCTAAACTTTGCAACAAGAAGCTCATGGTCTGAGCCACAGTCAGCTCCTGGTCTTGTTTTTACTGACTGTATAGAGCTTCTCCATCTTTGGCTGCAGAGCATATAGTCAATCTGATTTCTGTGTTGACCGTCTGGTGATGTCCATGTGTAAAGCCGTCTCTTGGGTTGTTGGAAAAGAGTGTTTGCTATGACCATCGTATTCTCTTGACAAAATTCTATCAGCCTGTGCCCTGCTTCATTTTGTACTCCAAGGCCAAACTTGCCTGTTATTCCCGTTATCTTTTGGCTTCCTACTTTAGCATTCCAATCCCCCATGATGATAAGGACATCATTTTTGGGTGTTAGTTCTATAAGGTGCTGTAGGGCTTCATAGAACCGGTCAATTTCATCCTCTTCAGCACTGGTGGTTGGGGCATAGACTTGGACTACTGTGATATTGAATGGTTTGCCTTGGATTCGAACTGAGATCATTCTGTCATTTTGAGGATTGTATCCCAGTACTGCTTTTCCTATTTTCTTATTGACTATGAAGGCTACTCCATTTCTTCTGAGGGATTCTTGCCCGCAGTAGTATACCTGATGGTCATCTGAATTAAATTCACCCATTCCTGTCCATTTTAGTTCGCTGATACCTAAGATGTCAATGTTTAGTCTTGTCATCTCTTGTTTGACCACGTCCAGCTTTCCTTGATTCATGGATCTTACATTCCAGGTTCCTATGGAGAAAAAATCTTTACAGCATCGGACTTTCCTTTCACCACCAGACATATCCACAGCTGAGCGTCCTTTCGGCTTTGGCCCAGTCGCTTCATTCTTTCTGGCGCTACTAGTACTAGTCCTCTGCTCTTCCCCAGTAGCATATTGGACGCCTTCCGACCTGAGGGGCTCATCTTCCAGCGTCATATCGTTTTGCCTTTTAGTACTGTCCATAGGGTTTTCATGGCAAAGATACTGGAGTGGTTTGCCATTTCCTTCTCCAGTGGATCACGTTTTGTCAGAACTCTCTGCTATGACCTTTCCGTCTTGGGTGGCCCTGCACGGCATAGCTCATAGCTTCATTGAATTACGCAAGCCCCTTCGCCACGACAAGGCAGTAATCCATGAAGGGGTTTTACTGTTTAGGCCTTGCTTAAATTAATCATGCTTCTTAGTTTTGCAGGATGCACCCATGTAAGCCAAATTCTGCACGTAGATAGTTTTGACATGTTTTCAGTAGCTGTATTGTTAATAAATAACAAGAATGTAAGAATACACCTAGCTCTGATAAAATGGAAATATCATATTTTACATTTTTAGCACGTTGTATTTTGAAGTTTCAGGCTTCTGTTCCCTTTTAGAATTCCTTTCCAGTTAAACCATGGCCTTGATCACTGAGAGGCAAACAAAATTAATAAGTCTTACCACTCCATTGAAAACTATTAGACCAAACATGAGATGAGTTTGCATTGAATGTAGGCATATATCTCTTAAAGATAGGTTTGTTCTTTTTTAATTAAATATTACGTAGAATTTCTTTTACACAGGTACTTAATCCCTGGCATTTTTCATGTTGACTGTTCTTAACTTTTGTGGTTATAGCTTATTGCAGATTTATTCCTCTTCTAGTTATGCTTTTTTTTTGGTAATGCTGCGAGGCTGTCAGTATTATATTACTGTGTTTTAGCAATATTGTGCTTAATCATGGAAGCATAAGTCTGAACATCTGATAATTACGGATGGGAACTGAAGTTGACAGTTTTGTACAAATGGGAGAACTAATTTGAGGAATAAAAATATTAAATATAGGGGAAAAGAAATATAATTTATATTAGCAATGAACCTGAAACCAAAACAGACAACAACAATATGATTACAGAGATGAATTTTCCCATAATAATAGTAATGTTGATGGTTTCTGTGTCTCAGCTAATTAAAGATATTATATTCATCCTGAGTTCGTTTCTGTTGTATCACAGTTCTTGCCATTTATTTTACTCCGTAGCTGTTTTCATTTGCATTTCTGGTTATTCCAAGATGAAGGTATTTCCTAGAATATTTTTTTCCAAGGAAGAATATTCACTTCATGAAGTGAATCATAGTGATGTAACCAAACTGAAAGGTCAGTAGCAAAGGAAGGAAGGGAAAGTAAGAATCAAAAAGGTGCTAGAATAAAATGTAAGGGATTGGTGTGAATCTTCATTAATTGAACTTAAATCTCATTGAAATCAGTGTGAAGGGTTCCTCCCCCTCATATGTCTTACTTATTTCCCAATAATTGGTCTAGTCCGGGGGTGGGCAACCTCGGCTCTTTTATGACTCATGGACTTCAACTCCCAGAATTCCTGACTCAGGAATTCTGGGAGTTGAAGTCCATGAGTCATAAAAGAGCCGAGGTTGCCTACCCCTGGTCTAGTCTTAAGCTGTGTTTCATTTTGTTTCTGAGGAACTGCCTTTTTAAAGATTCACCAAAAGCCAACTCACTTGTGTAATAAGAAAAATCCAACACATGCTAAGATTCCACTTTTAACTAGTATTCATTTTGGAATACAGCTTTGTATACAGCTTTGGCAAGACCACTACAGAGATCATGTCTCTCAGTTATCTGGACCTCAACTTTAATACTATGCCCCATGGCAAAGTCTTGTGAGAAGGTTTCAGACCTTGCAGTCTGAAAATAATTGGAAACTGCTCATAATCTGCAGTAATGTTAAACAACATAAGAGCAGTAATAATGTGCCCTGCTAATCAGCTGATAAACGTGATGGTCATGTGACAAAATGAACATATGAAGACAGCTCCAGAAAGTAGCCAGAAGATCCAGTCTTTGCACCAGCGGATGCAGTCTTTCTATCCTCTACTTTTCCCTTGGAAATATCTTTTATTGAACAAGTTGAAGTAAGTTTCAGAAAAAAGGATGAGATGTGGTTATCATTATTTGTTACTCAAATGGTTTCCTAGATTCTCAAGATACTGTAATGTAAATGTATCGGGAATTTTTCCTCTGGGATAGCTTGCATGAAGGTCTTCGGAATGGTAGAGGCCACAGGCTGAAAGAGATGATGTTACGAGTGATAGCTTTGAGCGGAAGATGGAAGACCCTGGACATTTCCTGATTTGTTCCCTCGTAATCACTGTTACGAAGGGACGCGGTGGCTCAGTGGGTTAGGACGCTGAGCTTGTCGATCAGAAGGTCGGCAATTTGGCGGGTCGAATCCCGAGTGTCACGTAACAGAGTGAGCGCCTGTTACTCGTCCCAGCTTCTGCCAACCTAGCAGTTCGAAAGCACGTAAAAATGCAAGTAGAAAAATAGGGACCACTACGGTGGGAAGGTAACAGCGTTCCATGCGCCTTTGGCGTCTAGTCATGCCGGCCACATGACCACGGAGATGTCCTCGGACAAGCACTGGCTCTTCGGCTTTGAAACGGAGATGAGCACCGGCCCCTAGAGTTGGAAACGACTAGCACGCATGTGCGGGGGAACCTTTACCTTTTACCTTAATCACTGTTAACACATTAGCTGTTGTCAATGAATATGACTATTTTCCTTCTTTGTTACATTTCAGCCATTGGCAATGCATACGCAGTCCTGAGCAATCCAGAGAAAAGGAAGCAGTACGATCAGTTTGGAGATGCCAAAGTCAGCTCTTCGCGACACGGTCATACAGATTTCAACCGAGGCTTTGAGGCAGATATTTCCCCAGAAGATCTCTTCAATATGTTTTTTGGTGGTGGTTTCCCCTCTAGTAAGTTGTGAATTTGATGCATCTGGCTGGCAAAGGGAAGGCTCTAAAGGAAAGGGGATGCCTCCGAGTTGGCCTTTCTCCTGCTTTCTCCACGAGGATGGAGTCCAAAACGAAAGTGTGACTCGGAGAAGGCAAGATTACCATTTGTCAAGCCAGAGGGCACAGTGCTGATTGAAAGGCCTAGGCCAGCCTTTCTTGACAAGGCAGTCTTTGAAACTTCCTTAAAATTACAATGAAAATTTGATAATGTATTTAACAAACAAATACACATGTGTCCCGTCATCCACCACTAACTGGCTCACGGGGCTATCCAGCTGGATGGGATGGGAATTGCAACCAGGCCCCTCCAAAAGATCGCCCTTGTGGGGGATATTGATCTAGGTCAGGGGTGTCAAACTCAATTTCATTGAGGGCCGCATCAGCATAGCGGTGCCCTCAGGGGGCCGGGTGGGTGTGGCCTGGGTGGGCGTGGCCTGCTGGGTGGGCGTGGCTAGAGTGCGTATGGCCTACTGGGTGGGCGTGGCCAGCTCTACATTGTTCGCATCAAGGGTGCCTATGGGGGCCTGGGCAGGAGTGGGACAGATCTGAGGGTCTCTGGCAGGAGGAGGGTCTCTGGGCCAGGGCCAAGGCAGTGGGGGCCATTCCCTCGCTGTTTCCAGGATGGCTTCGCGGGCCGCATGAAACCACTTCATGGGCCAGATCTGGCCCCCGGACCTTGTGTTTGACATGTCTGATCTAGGTCTACAATGCTACGTAAGTTTCTCTTAGGTTTCACGTGCTGGACAGATAACAATATTGTTAGAAAAATGGTTATTGGAGATAGAATGTGCCGAGACTATGGGTCAGGTTGCATGACATTTGGAAAAGAGAGGTATTTTAAAGTTATTTCCTGTTCCTGGGGCCCAGCCATTGAGAATGTAACCTGATCTAAGTGTCTTCAGGCTAGTGGTTGGTACTGTTGCACAGTTACCCGTTGTAGCTGAGTATGAAGCTATAGACAGGAAAGGACTCCTGTTGGATGAGTTCTGTGCTTTGCTATGGAGAAGGAATGTTCCATTCCTCACTATTAAAGGATCAATTGAGAAAAACAAAGCTTTTGCTGACTTTTTATCTTGAGCTCTTGATCTTTAAGACATGCACACACGAGATAGCTTTTGTCTAATCTCACCTAAGAGGACGGGTGATCACCTTTTGGGGGATCCGGAAGGCATTTTTCTTTGCGTAACATTGGCTAGAACACAGGTATGGATGGTTGAGTCCAGTTGAGGTTGCCTTGTAGTGTGTAGCTTAGCATGCTTGTTTTGCTTGAGTTTTTGGAACAATTTGCTAATGCTTTTGATTGCAACTGAATGGAAATAATGCTTTTGACTGCAAAAATTAATAGAAAAATCTCAGAAGTCTTTGCAAACTTTACCATTATGTGGAATCTAAGCCAGGATACAAATGTCCTATTTTGATGTTGGTAAGCAACTTTCATGTTTGTACTCAGTTTTAATACAAGAATGATTTTCCAATTCTCCCCCTCCCCAAATCATAATATTAATCCACAAAGAAATACTTGTTGAACAGCAGTGTAGATTTATGTTCAATATCCCAAGTATCGACAAACATGCATTTTGTGAGATCCACTCCCTTTGAGCATTTTTATAATCAGAATTGCTGGCAACTCATGAATTGCATGTGTCCATGAGCTTCTGGCTGTGTGCTGATTTCAGCTTCAGAATCACCTTGAAAACTTAAGCCCAGTGTCCAGATAATATTCTTTGACTTTCCGTTTTCCAGGTTTATGGCCATTTAACCTCTTGATAACTTTTTTGCGGGCTTCCACTTGCAATCCCTGCAGAGTTGCTAGGCTCTCTCCTAAACCTTTATAGTTTGCACGGCACGCCTTAGCTTGGCTGTTGAAAGCACTGATGATTTATTAAAAACGTAAACCCTTCTATAGCAGTGGAATTGTGAGAGATTCACAGATAAGATGGCTGAGTGGAATAGATTGCTAACGGGAGTAGAAGAAATTTCCAGGGGCAGGGTTGTCCCCATTTAACCAATTAAAACTTTGCCTCATCCAGTTCTGTCTGGCTCATTGGTGTTTTAGTGGAGCGAGGGGTCAAGGAGGAGAGATGGAGATCATGGTCCAAGTGATGGGAAATGGAAGGAAGCATCAGCAACTTAAGAGAGCAGAAAAGGGAGTAAAACGCAGCAACTCAGTCTGCAGGTTTTTCGAGATGCGAGGAAGGGGTTTCCTTGAGAGGCTGGGGGTGGCATACTTACCTAAGTCTCCCTGGCAGGCTCCACCTTTCATAGAGAGCCCAAAGGAAGAAGACGCTGCGATTACAACATCTCGGTCCTCAACAGAAAGCCTCCGAGAGTGGTGGAGCCTACCCGGAGAGAACGCCAGGGAGAATCGCGTGAGATTAACCTCCTCTGGGGATCAGCACCCTTTAGCCAAGGAGTTGGGGACCCAGAGCAGCCATCTGAGGCTACTTGTCTTAACAGCCAGATGGTGGAGCAGGTGGGGGAGAGAGAGAGAGGGAGAGAGAGAGAGAGAGAGTGGGTAAAGGGCTATAAAAGTCACTGGACTTCTCAACTTTTACCACCACTTTATTCCCTGAGCGAAAGGCTTACAACTGACACCAAGAGCCTTCCTGGAGAACGGAAAATAAGAGTCAAACAACACTGAGGCTACTACTTTAATCTCAGTGGTTGGACTTTGGCTTCTATGCTTCATGGCCAGGAACGGAGCGCTCGGCGTTTTATAAAGCCAGTGTCCAAATTAGCTCACCGCCCCCCCTCCCCCACCAAAAGAGCCCAGTTTGCCTTTGTTATCGTTATCGTTACCATTCTTCCCTTCGATCATCACCACCTAAGCTGTCTTTCCTCAACTTGGTAGCTACAACATCCACAATTCGCAGACAATCTACTAAACTGGATTGTGTTCAGTTGAAAGCCCCCAGTTAAAGAGGGGCAATTTTAAGAGCTTCTCTCTATGATATTTGGTGGGTGGTCTTCAACCATTTCTTTAAAAAGTGTCTTTCTCTCATAGGTAATGTACATGTATATAGCAATGGCAGGATGCGATATACCTACCACCAGCGGCAAGACCGACGAGAACATCAAGGCGATGTAAGTTGAAGCAAGGCAGAGGAAGAAATTAAAATATTTCAGAACCTGCACAGATCTGTTCCAGTCAAATGGTATTTTGCTATATTGTTTATGCCCATATGGGTCTGTTGATTATTTCCTTTGCTAATCCAAAAGTGCAGGAGGGGGCACTTAGTTAACACTGGTTTTCAAAAAAGGCAGTTTTCATTGCTATTTATGTGTAGGAGTACAATTCCTGCCTAATGCCAAAGTAACAGCACTATTTGTGCTTTGTAATGCATCGTGCTGACTGTCTTTGAAAATGTGTTTTTTTTCACCATTACATTTGGTGCCCATGATTTAAATGCCTATGGAAATCTGCAAACAGAAAAGTAAAGAGTCATGCCTTTCAACTAATCTTCCTTAGCACCTAATATTCAGGAACAGTCTGCCTCTGATATTGGAGTTAGCATGGAGTCATTCTGATTGCTATCTGTTACCGGACTTAACTTCCAGAAAACAAAAGCTATGAAGCAGAATGTCATTTGTTCAGTGTTAGCCTCTACCACAGACTCTCTAGTAGAGTCATTAGGCAAGGATCGACTCCCAACCTCCTACTCATACCCATTCATAAAACAAGCCAAATGTCATGGGTGGAACCCAGGGCTGCGTGTCTATCAGAGGATTGTTCATTAGAGGATATGTCTAGTCCACTCACACATCTTCCAGTTTTTCTCCTGGAGTGCCCCGATCCAGATAGGGTAGGAATATTTGATTATCCAGAAGTCAATCTTCTAGAACAGGGGCTGTCAAACTGCTGGTTGCATCAGGCGGAGGCCACGCCCACCTCAGCTCCAGCAATGCGAAAAAAAGTTATGATACGTCGCGACACGTCACGTGACGCGGCGAGTTTGACAACCGGGTTTTAGAACAAAGAATGGAACGTGTAGAAACAAGACAAGAAGGAAGTAAGAAGCCAGTTAGGTCTGATGGTTAAGGCACCAGGCTAGGAAAAAAATAATAATACCGGGGATTCTAGGCCCACCTGAGTCATGAAAGCCAGCTGGGTGACCTTGGGCCAGTCATTCTCTCTCAATCCAACCCACCTCACAGAGGAGTTGTGAGAAAAATAGGAGGGAGGTGTGTTGGATATGCTTGCCACCTTGTTTGTAAAAAATAATAAAAAGGATACAAATAACTAAATAAATGCATACATAAAGCGGGACTAAGCTGAAGTCCCTTGCACTTCCTTCCACTTTTTTTCCAGAGGATTTAATTTCTGTCCCGAACAGATTTCAGGGAAGACCAAAGGCTGTAGCGGGTAAGTGTACAGTAATTAGGTTGTGCTCAGTTCTTCATAGGATTGTTTAGACAGCTTCTGGGTTTAACAATATGCTTGGCCACAATATAAGTTGATTTTGGTTTACCAGATTGTGTGGAACCAACCAACTATAGCTTATTCAACAAATCATGGTAAAATCATGCCATGGCTTAGTCTGTAATACAGACACAGCTAGTACATGCAAAATACTTCAAGCGTTTGCTGAATTGGCATGAAACCATAGAGCCTTTCAGAAGCTGGTCTTCATACACCTTGCTAAGCCATGGTTTGACTAAATCAAATGTGACCAAATTCACATGGCCTCTAAAAGCCATAAGTAAAAAAAACCACGTTGTGAGCTACCGGAAAAAATAAAAAATCAAGATTTGAACCACAGTTGTCAAAGATAAATGGTTTGGGGTATACATATGATTGATATTTTCCATTCTTTCTTCCCAGGGTGGCCTTGGGCTCTTTGTCCAGCTGATGCCTATCCTCATTCTCATCATTGTGTCTGCCCTCAGCCAGATGATGGTCTCCAGTCCACCTTACAGTTTGAGTCACAGGCCGTTAGTGACTATTATTCTTGTTCCTATAGTTAATTTGGGTAGAAGGATTTCAGGAAAGACTTAAGAGCAAAGCTTATATTTACCAGTGTTTGGTGTTCTTTGGTGTGTTTTCCCCCCGTCTCTCTCTTTGTTTCTCTTGGTTTCACGCCATGCCTGCTGGGATAAGATTGCTTAAAGTATTTACATGGTAAACATTTACATGTAAATTATAGGACTTCACAATCTATGGGAGTAGGACTCACTTAGTTGAAACCTGACCCAGCCTATCGTCTCTCACAAAGAAGCATTTTTGTGGCATCTGAAATCCTCCACATATGGACTGTGAAGATACATGATATTAACCATGTAATTAGATGGATGCCTTTTGGCTGCCATTTTCTGGGTCAGGAAATCCTTAGTGTGCAATTTTTTCTGGCATCTCTAAATGCTGACAATGACAGAAGCAGAGAATATAAGGTAGAGTACATTGAGTATGTACCCTACCTTATAGGTGTAGTGTTATAGCCCTGGAGTTTCCATATATGTCAGAAAAAGCAACTCTCTGAATTCCAGGAAGTATTCCTGATGCCAGGAAGGATGGGCCCTATTCATGAAAATTGTCCCAAGTAGAAAAGGAAGAATCTTCTGTAAGAATGAGCTGCCCCCTCATTATACAGTGTGAAGGTCTTTAGGTGATTTTTAAGTCTGGCAGAAGTCTGCCTGTTGTTGTGCAATTGCCAGTTTTACTGATGGATTGACATGCAGGATTGATGAAGGTAAGGCGGGACATATTGCCTGCAAAAAAAGTACTTCTCATTCTGTGAGGACAAGATTTTTGGATATTAAGGCTGTGGGTGCTTTTCCATTCTTTCCACACTGTCATTGTTCAGTGATGACTTGGAAGCTGGAACCTTGAGGCATAATCTGATTTCTCTCTGGGACCTTCTCCATTCTGGCCTTGAATCAGCCAGAAGGAAAAGAAATGCGGGCACTCAAGTCACAACTAATAGGCATAAAGTAATATATTGCATAACTCTTGTATGTTGTGTTGCACATTAGGATGCCCCTCCTGCTTAGCTATGTTTTAGGAAATGTTGACTGCACAAAAATTCTAAGGAGTTGGTTAGGTGTGAGTTTCCCATATGAGGTGTCATTTTAAGGTGATTTTTTTAAAAAAAGATAAACTTTGCATTCAAATTGGCATTTTTAAACCATCAAGTTTGACATCCTTACGCTAGTTGCTCAAATTGAAATAGCACATTTTTATGATAAAATACTTGTTTTTGAACCAAACTGGTATAGTCATCTTTTAGTTTGCGGTTCAGATTTTGTAAGTGTTGCATTTCTTGAATATCTAATTCCAAAGCTGAACTCAGATCTCAAAGCACTGGCTCAACAAATCGGCTTTGGAATTCAGCATTTAAGAAATGCAGAATTTATGAATGTAATCTCCCAAACTGGAAGCTGACTATCCCAATCAACTTTGTTCCAAAATCCATAAAAAAGAAATATTTTGCCAGAAAAAAAATGTGCATTTTCAATTTTGAAATCTGAACACCTGGAATAAAGGATTTTAAAACTTGAACATTTTTAAAATGCAGTTGTTAAAAACTGTCTGTTGCATTGTCATTCTTTGAAGGTCCCTCCTTCTCTAGCTATTCATGGCAACATCTTGCTGTGATCTTCCATAGATTTTTATCAGCTGATGGCATGACTGCATAGGCCCTTGTGCAAGACTGCAGATTTGATAAAAGCTCTTGGTAGCTTTCCATGTCATACTCTGGAAGAAACCAGGGTATTTCCCTATGTCTTTACATATGGAAGTCCTCTTGTTCCTGAAACTCACGAGGGACCTTTCCTTTACTCAATCTATATCTCCTCCCTCAATATCTTGCTTGCTTGATAATTTATGATTAGTCTTAGGACCATAATGGGAAAAAGTAAATGTAGGACCTAGTTGTAGGATAAAATAGATAATAGAAAATACAGTAATAAAATACAGACATGGTAAGAACAGACATTCAGATAAATATATCACCTTTACAGGATATAATGAGTTCTTAGCTCAATGGCCTTAACTGTAAATTTGGCAGATCTGCTCACAATGTATACATTATAGCCCAGGATGGAATAAGACAACCTGAGATCCAGATCCCAGTGGGCTGTTCTTTCAAGTAGGGTTGTTAAGTACCTAAGCCTAAGAGGGGCATGTCAGTCAAGCAAAACATGGGCAATCTCATGTACTGTATATAATAACAAGGTATATAATGGCTGGGGCACTGCATGTACGCATTCTCTCATGATTATGGCAGGTGATAGAAGTGTCCATATTTGGCCATGGAATTCAAATCTTGTTCTAGACTAGTCCTTGAGAATTGTGTCAAAACACATTGATAGGTATTTTTCGAATTGAAAAAGAATTTTCTTCTTAGCCAACCATTTTTTTTTCTTTGCCAATCACTCCATTTCATTTTGCACACTGGTATCTGGGGCTCTGTATTTAAACATTGCCAGTAAAGAAGAATATGTGTAGCTCATGGTTGAAAGGAGGGGTCCCTGGTGCTCTCTGAGCCTGGTTGGTTTTCTTGCAGACATTTCATTACCCAAACTAGGTGACATCATCAATGCTGATTGATGTTACCTAGTTTGGATAAGAAAACGTCTGCAAGAAAACATCCATGTGACCTCCCCTGTCACAAAATCTATTGACCGCACGAAGCCCTTATAATCAGAGGAATACTGACATCCTCTAAACTCCGCTGACGATGTTACCTAGCCGGGTAATGAAACGTTCAGAAACCAGCCCACAAGCTTGGAGAATGAAGCTAGAGATATTCGCCACCATCCCAAAACAACCAAACTCAGAGAGCGCCAAGGACCGCTCATTAAAAATTTCCCTTGCCTGGCAGACAGTTGAGAGCAAATATTGGGTGTGAAATAGCGTTAATAAGTCACAGAATTGGGCTGAGCCATACTTCTCTGATCTGCCATACATATTCGGGGTAGCCTATCAGGATACATTGATTAGATTCTCTTGTCAGCACGTGAAAACTTTATTATTGTCTATGCTTGGAGCGGATGGATACCTGTTTCTGCGTCGGTCGCATGGGATGATGTGTTCATATCAATTCCCAGTGTGCTTCTTTTTTTAAAAAAAAAAAGAGTCTGAACTTGTTCAAGTGAGGTGACTTGTAAGCCCCCACCCAATCTTTCCCCAATAGAGACTTGAAAGGGAAACCAAATGTATCGAGTGCAACTGGCTCATCGCAAACAAATCAGCAGAATCAACCCAATGGCAAACCTTTTCTTTGGTTATTCGGGTTTTTCCCCGCGTAGAACTAAAGGTGTAGGAGCGACGTTTCGACGGAATCCCATCCGTCATCATCAGGCTGGTGGCTTCTGCTTCCTTCTTCTGGGAGAAGCATGTGGCTGTTTGTTCCTCTTTTTTAAACTGCCAGAGGGGGTGTGTTCTGTGGGTGGAGGTGTGCTCTGATTGGGTGGGGGATTAAGTGTGTTCTGATTGGGTGGGAGTGTGTTTTGAATGGTGGGTGTGTTCTGATTGGGTGGGGGTGTGTTTTGAGTCCCGCCCTTCTCCGAAGACTCAGGGCGGCTTACAATCTAAGGAGCACAAATCAATGTGCTTAGCAATATAGCAGACAATAATAGACCAATGTATATGGATAGCCAGGAGAGGGCAATGCTGCCTTACCAGTTCTCTCTTTGAAGCAGACAAGGCTGTTAGGAGAACTTGAATTTGCCAGCTGTGTTGGAGGAGGAAAATGTAATGCTGCTAAAAAGGCTTGGAATTCAGCCATTAAGTGGTAGATTTAATCCCTGTTTAGATTATCACTCAGGTAAACAAACCTGTCAGATGGAAAAAAAGATTTGTCTCCAATTCCCCGTGCATAATGCTTGACTGTCTGTCTGTCTTGGGTTAAGAGGTCATCTTCTGACAAGGCCCAGGGCACTAAACTATTTCATTCTGGATGGCATAAATGGGGGAGGTGGGTATGAACATGATGTACACGTAGGCAGCCAACCAGAGATTTAAATGTCTGTTGCAGAAGAAGAAGAAGAAAAATCCAGTTTCTAGAAATTTCACCATGTACGCGATGCAGGAGAGTGATTTAAGGAGCAAATACATTTTTGTTTTATATAAAAAATTATGGATGCTTATCTCATTCAGGAGGAAACAGCAGCCCTTTGTTTGAAACAGTGCTGTCTCTGCAGGGTTGGGGATGAGGTATAAGGGTAGGTGGGATGGAATTCCTAAACTAGGCTAGGAATCTGAGAACAGTGGATTGCTGTCCGTTGTTAAAAGCCAAAAGCGCTGTTTCTTTGTAAAAAAATCTAAAAAGTAGACTTGCAAGAAAAAGTACTCTTAAATATCTTGAAATTAGACACGATAAGAGTAAAATAAACGGATAGAACTAAGCCTCATGTAGAGTGATAGACATTTCTTCTGTAAAAACAAATATTTTTGTAACTTCTCACTCAACCATCATCTTGACATTTTTCTGTAACAATGAGAGTCAGCACTTCGCTCTTCTGAAATGGAGGGATTCTGAACTCAGGATACCGAGAACTGGATCTAGCTTTGCATAAAAACATGGCTTCTGATCTGAAACAAAGAGAACGAATAATTTGCATGGCGCAAACTGGGGGGACAATGAAGACAAGGCAGTTAGTGATTTGCAAAGCCTGATTAAATTATCATTGCTGTCCCAAGGGCTTATACATAGGCTTGACTGCATTAAAAGTGTTTACTAAACATAGGTGCACCTTTTAAGAGCAACTAATTTCTCACGTCAAGTGCGGAGAAACCTGGGGGGGGGGGGAAAGGCCTGTAGACATTCTGTAACGTGAGAATTACAGAATATTTTCAGTAAGAGTCTTCTCAGCAGATTACTTAATCTAGCCCCGTAGCACGGAGATTGGGTTTTCTTTTTTCTCTTTCCAAAATAATAAGGTGAGCTCGATCTCTTTTCAAGTTAGCACAAGCTTTTTCTTTTCGGGCTCCCTGGCTTAAGAGACGAAAGCGCCCCCCCCCCCGTTGCTTCAGCCATGAGAAACCAATTGTATGTAACAGGAACATGTCTGTCTAGTTCTGAGCATCTGCAGTAGGTTCGTTCAGACCTTTCCTTACTGGTGACGTGCTTCAGCTTGCAGACCAAAGGCCTACATTGAAAATGGTTGGCAGCAGGTCTCTGGGATGTCAAGGACATTGGAAAGAGGTGACAAAATGGGATTTTCAGGGACAACCCGTTGAGATCATGAAGAGAGCGTTGAGGCAGTCCCCTTCCTCTATTCCAAATCACATTCATTATTCTCCCACAAAAGCTTGTGTTCACTAATTATCCACTGTTAGGCTCATTCCATCCTCATTAAATTTTCCCTTCCCGTGAAGGGAAACAACATGCTCTTAAGCTTTACATTGTGTGGATAATCTACAGTAGCCCAGTTTATGGATAATCTTATCTTGATTCTCCTTAAAGGGACTGACAACTGTTCTGTTCTTGCAGGAGCAAGCACGGCAGAGGATAAAGGAAGATTTTGGTGTCAAGAGTTTGCTTTTGGGTGGGATCGGCTGGTATGGGGGCTTTGGTCTCCTTATCCAAAAATTCTCCTTCGCGTGTAGGTGTGCAATTTTGACCAGTTGCTTTTGTCCTCTTTCCCCCCCAGGTCTGTTGGCCATGTATTTAAACGGACGACTGAGCATTTGAAAGTGTCTTACTATGTAGGTGACAGCTTTGCGGAAGAATACACAGGCACAAATCTTAAAAATGTAGAGAGGAGCGTGGAAGACGATTATATTGCAAACCTCAGAAATAACTGTTGGAAAGAAAAACAGCAGAGTGAGTAGCCCGGCTTTTCAGACATTAGACAAAGAGAGAGGCAGGGTCAAGGCATTGTAAACTGCATGTCAAGAAATTCTGTATTACCACTTGCTTATTTATTGTATTGATCTTCCATTCCTGTAAATTGGGCCTCACAAAGATGTTGGAAAGGGGTTATTGGTGGTTAAAATGAAGCCACCTATACAAGTGAGATGCCTTTGACAATTTAGCTGTTGCAGTTCAAGTGTTATTTATGTGGGCACACATGTGCCAACAGACCCTGCAAACAGCCATGTGAGCCTGCCAGAGGATACAGTGTATTTATGCTTGTGGGAAGAATGTTTGACTTGTGCTTACATGTCTTGCAAAGCGCTCCTTTCAAATGCTTGATCATTACGATGTGGCCTAATTTTATTGTCCTGCTTCCCAAACTTAGAGTTCAAAATATCCAACTGGAACAGCAGTTCCCAAGCTTTCCACCTTTGCATTCACCTCCTTCTGAAATTCTTCTTAAGCTATGCTGTAATTACAAAAAAGAGCCTTGGTGGAGCAGTGGGCTAATGCCTCCTTAAGTAACACCAGCTGCCTGCAATTAGTGCAGGCTCAAATCCCACCAGGCTCAAGGTTGACTCAGCCTTCCATCTTTCCGAGGTAGGTAAAATGAGGACCCAGATTGTTGGGGGCAATAAGCTGACTTTGTAATAATGCCGCTGGGGGGGGGGGGCTAATAAGCAGGCATATACATAGAATGAAGGCTATTGCTAAGCACATTGATTTGTGCTTTAGATTGTAAGCCGCCCTGAGTCTTTGGAGAAGGGCGGGATATAAATGGGATTTTTTTTTAAAAAAAACACACCATCTGGAGCAGGGTTTAGCAGTGGATAAATATTTTTTGCAACTCCTTTGCAGCTCCTGGCTCAAGATGGGATGTGACAAAATGAGGGGACCATATACTCTCTCCAGGGAAATCCAGAAAGTGTATCAGAAATGCAGTACAAACTAAAGAGAAAAGTTGCAGCTGTCTGGACTGTTACTTTTAATTATTTGGATTTCTTCTTTTACAGAGGAAGGCTTACTTTACCGGGCACGTTATTTTGGTGATTCAGATCTATATCAGAGAGCGCAAAAGATGGGCACACCCAGCTGTACCAGACTGTCTGAAGTTCAAGCATCGATGCATGGATAGCTGTTGCAGAAACAGTCCATAGAGACCTAAGTAAGAGCTGGTGGTTTCTATTTCTGGAAACTGGGAATTTGGTTTAGGAATACTAATTTTCCATCATAATTTAGAATCCAAAGCTATTTTCATATTTTATGCTACATCATGGTTAGTTTTAGCAGGGTTAGCCAAACAAGCAAGCATTAGTCTTCCAGACCAAAAAAAAAAGGCACCTCTTTGGTCATACTTAGATCGTCCTCTCCATTCTTAGCAGCATTTCCTTTGCATCTCTGAAGTAGTTTCATGTTTGGTTTGGGTGCAAAACCAACTGGGAATAAACAAAATGCTCCTATTTACATGTCACACTAAGCCATAGATATAGTTTGAAAGCCAACATAAATCATCTTTTCAGTGGTTTATTGCCTAAATCTATATATATATAAAGGTTCCCCCGCACATGCATGCTAGTCGTTTCCAACTCTAGGGGCCGGTGCTCATCTCCGTTTCAAAGCCAGAGAGCCAGCGCTTGTCTGAGGACGTCTCCGTGGTCATGTGGCCGGCATGACTAGACGCCAAAGGCGCACGGAACGCTGTTACCTTCCCACCGTAGTGGTCCCTATTTTTCGAACTGCTAGGTTGGCAGAAGCTGGGACGAGTAACAGGCGCTCACTCTGTTACGCGGCACTCGGGATTCGACCCGCCAAACTGCCGACCTTCTGATCGACAAGCTCAGTGTCCTAACCCACTGAGCCACCGTGTCCCTTAATAAAAGGATACAAATAACTAAATAAATACATACATGCTGAGGGGAAAGGGAGAGGTTTCCAAGCTGAGCCATGCTGGCTCAGGAATTCTGGGAGTTGAAGTCCACCCGTCATAAAAGAGCCAAGGTTGCCTACCCCTGTATCTACTGGAGTCTTCCAGGGCTCTTCCCTCCCTCCCTGCCAGCTAGAAGTGAGCCAGATTGATGACCATTGATCCGGTGTAACCAGGCTGAAAACTAACTAATCTTTGCTCGCATAACTTTTTGTTCTTTTTCTTCCTATGGCATGTGTTTTATTTTGAGTGAGGAAACGGCACAAGAAGAGTTAGGATGCAACTGGGATGTGTTCGACATATTGGTCTTCCATGCTAAACACACACACTCACACACACACCCCCTTTTTTTTCTGGAACAGGTTTGACTTGAATTTCAGGCGAACCATCCCAGCCATAGCTAAGCTTTTTTAGTGAGAAAAAAGATTTTAGTCATTTTTTTAAAAAAAGAAATGTAGCGAGGCTTAGCAGACTTCTATTTAAGGCACCCTATACATCTGAGGCTGCTACAGATAAAGCACTGTGACTTTTTGTGTAAGACTTGTCTGTTCCTAAGAACAATGTTTTGAATGTTTGATGTGTGTTTTGAGGACAAAGGGACAAACATTTGAAAAACACCTGAGCAGCCTTCTACAGAGTATTTAGTCTTGCACTTGTCTGCAGCGATAGTCTCTTCACTGACAAGTGTTCCTTTTCAGGGGTACCCATAAAAGGGGAGCAAAATAGTCAAGATGGCAGAAATTCATACAACTGTGTGATTGAAGCAGCTCCAGTTTTTAGATTAGGTTAGATTAGATAACCTTTATTGTCATCTTTTTCCTGCGGGCACAATGGCACACATTAAAAATGAAATTTTGTAGGCATTCAAGGGGCCTGGCTTCAGTCAGTGCGGTCACAGCCATCTTGACCCTTTTTTTTTGTTTTTAAACCTTACCCTGCAGATACCCTGTTATGCATTTCATTTCAACGTTTAAAGATTAAAAAAAAAGTAAGAATGAGCTTCTAAATCAGGGGTGTCAAACTCAATTTCATTGAGGGCCGCATCAGCATTGCGGTTGCCCTCAGGGGGCCGGGTGGGCGTGGCCAGGGTGGGCGTGGCCTACTGGGTGGGCGTGGCTAGAGTGCCTATGGCCTACTGGGTGGGCGTGGCCAGCTCTACATCGTTCGCATCAAGGGTGCCTATGGGGGCCCGGGCAGGAGTGGGAGAGATCTGAGGGTCTCTGGCAGAAGGAGGGTCTCTGGGCCAGGGCCAAGGCAGTGGGGGCCGTTCCCTCACTGTTTCCAGGATGGCTTCGCGGGCCACATGAAACCACTTCGCGGGCCGGATCCGGCCCCCCCGGGCCTTGTGTTTGACATGTCTGTTCTAAATTAACATTTCCAGTTTATGCCACTCTCTTCTTTAAATGGAAGTGCCGGGTCCCGTTACCCTTGTAATTGACTGGAGACTGATGCTTCTGCTGTTTTTCTCCTCAGACTCTTCAAATGCCTGAAGACTTTGGAGGAAGTGCACTGAGCCAAGAAGACAGACTTTCTATTTAAAGAATCAGTCCTTAAATTAAAATGGCATCGGAGTATTAACAACGCACAACTGCCCTCTCCTCTCTTTCTCTGTCCAGCGTTAGACTTGAACATCTCTTAAGGAGGGAAAAGACGGCTGGTCTTTTTTTTTTTCTCCTCTCTCTCCCTCTCTCTCCCTCTCCCATCCCCCAAAGGATCCCCCTTCCCCTGGGAACAGTTGTCGAGTTGCTTTGGTTTCCTTTCGTGAGATCTGCCGAAAATCAGGAGCGGTGGAGAAAGTTCTGCAATTGCACTAGTCACTTCAGAGAGCTGAGGGAGGAACTGGAAGAGCTAGAAATTAAAAACAAAAATTAATTTTAAAAGACACTATTTAGAATTTAACTTACCATTGTAAATATGTTGTACTTCTAAACTATGCAGGGATAGAATTAAATTATTTCATTCTTTTTCTTTTCTTTTTTTTTCCTTTTTCTTGTTTCTTTTCGTTTTTTTGCTGAACTTCATAATCCAGCATCTCTGAATTCTAGCTTCTTCTTTTTTTTTCCCCCCCTGCCTGGGCCCTCACTCCCTTTTTTGGCCCAATGTCCTGTTTTCTATCAATGGCAATCTTATCTGACAATAGAAATGTTTTATATTTTATAATGGCTTCTACTTTCTGGGGTCGGGGTGGGGGGGAGGGGAAGAAAGTAAATTCACAGACCCTGAAAACTCTTTCCTTTTTAAAATGTGAAATACTGAGCCCAAAAGATATATTTTCTATGGACACATTCTGACCCAGTTTTGGATTTGCAGTGTATGGCGGCTTTTGCTGAACGACTCGTTCTTCCTAATAAATGGAGAACAAATGGTCTCAAACGATCTTCAGTTCAACAAGATGGGTTTTCGCTGTGTGGACTTTTTTTTATTTGGTTAGGTTTTGCAGACTTTTCATTTTTTGCCTTGCAATCAGGGTTCGTTCTGCTACCCAGAGGCGTGCTATTGTTTCCCCCTCCCCCCCAAGGGATGTTTCCTTCTGTCTTTTCCCCAGCTTCCCAATCAGATTTCCTGTTGTTCTACAAACTAGTGTTTCTTTGACAAAATGTCGCTGCTGATTTCATTCCAGGAACCTTCTGGGCGCTGGCGTGGCCTACCAAGCAGTGATGCAGTTATGTACTTTTCCATTTGGTGCGGCTTGGATGGCCCTTCTCTATAGAGCAGGGGTGTCCAACCTTGGCAACTTTTAAGACTTGTGGTTGGGGAAGTCTAGGAGTTGAAGTTCACAAGCCTTAAAGTTGCCAACTGTGAGACCCCTTGCTCTAGAGCAATGAAAGGCTGTGTAGCAACAGTGCTTATAGAGTCTGGTGAGAATCTTCCTCAGGAGAACGGGACTCTTACATCCCCTCCCTCAGGAGAGCAGGCCATCTTTCTCCAACAAGATGTTGCTGCTTTCCATTGTTTAAGCAACTGAAAGAGGCAAAGAATAATTCTTATTGCTTGACTGGGCTGTGAAGTCTAACTTTCATTTGAAGAAAAAAAAAAGCTACACAATGCCAGACTTTTTTATCTTTTAAGTCCACACAATGCTGTCAGAAGAGCCTTAAGAGAAGTTACTTCAAAGAGCTGAGCCATTCACCAGAGTTCACAGTTAATGCTCCTAGTTCCAATAAGCCTCATCATCTTGAATTAGCAGTAATCTGAAGATGCTTCCACTCCTGGAAGTAGTTTTGTGTTTTCATTAGTCAAACCAGGATTCCTTTTGCAGTCATGGATCAACTCCTACCATCAAAGCAAATCAGTACTCAGGATCAGAGTAATATGTTAAGAAATGACTTAGTTATGTCAAGGAAGTAGCATTACCGTTAATTACTTCACACTGGAATCTTCTTTAAGTTGCTATTAGTTTTGTCCAGAAAGTTTTATATTATTTAGTTGGCAAATGTCCATCTAAAGATTTGTTCAGAATTGTTCAAGTACCAAATAAGAGCTGATGGATTAGGGACGGTCTAATAATTGTGTCCATTTCTTTGGCATTGACAAATGGATGCTGATTTGAACAGAGTTTTTCCTGTCATAAGCAGCCATCTTGATGGACACATCCACTCCATTTGTCTGCAGTCCCAAGGAGATGTCTCCACCCTCCACTGTCCCCAGAAAGCAGATCGTGGCTCAAAACCTCAACCCTGTTGATTAGCATTCAGTGATCCCTCCAGCCATTTTGAAGGATCGCTTGTCAATTACCAGCTTCTGAGTTGGCAACAGGAGCCCCAGGCCATAACAATCAGATCTTTTTTATTTTCTTAAGTAGATAGCCGGGGATGAATGAGCAACGTGCAATAAAAAGCATAGGTCTTGAAAGATATTGAAGAAAGCTGTTATTCTTAATTATATAATTGTACATCTATAAATAAAGATTTATAACATGAAAGCTTGCCCCTAGTGTTTGTGTCGCCCTACAAGCAAAGCAGTTTCGCCAAATGCCATGATGGGTTCATTCCAGCAGCTGCCCTTAAACCAAATTGGTGCTTATTTTTAGTAATGAATACATTTATGGGTTCCACAATAGGCAAAGTGTATTTACAAGAATCCATAGAGATTGAGTGTTCTGCTGATCCAAATAACGTAAGCCTTAGAAGCTTGTGAAAAGCTGCTATGCTGTATACTGAAAGTGGCTGTCAGGTTACCTAATGAAGAATACTCTTTCTTCCCTGATACCATTTCAACCACAATATATCCTAATATTTTAGCGTTCTTAATGATACCAAGAATCCAGAGATCCCAGAGGCAACAGATTGTAACTTTGCACATAGTTAGGGAGGTGATTCCCATCATAGAAGATTGCTCTCATGCTTCCAACCAAGCAAATGGTTAATACTGCCATGGAATATAAATTAATACTGCAGAGGTGATGGAACCTACAAGCTACCTTTGGAACTGATGATTGGCATTTCTTATTAGAAATTATGTGGGGAGAAGCAGTGCTTATGCATAGTGCCTCAAACGGGATTCCAGAATGTATAGACAAGACTTTTAACCTTCCAAGGACAAAGTTAGGTGTATTAATTTTGGAGTATCTTCCTGGGATACCAAAGTGGTTGCTATCGGGTATGTTGACTGTTAAAACGTGGTCTCTCCCCAGGCTACAGATCCAGGATGTGATAAACAAATTATCGAGACTTGTCAAGTTCATTGATCATGATTCATATTCACTAGATTGCATGGGAATGAGTAATAATCCAGGTGTTGTTATGAAAGTGTTTTGTCTGACTGAAACCCTGAAGAGGAAGGTGATAGACCTGGTAGGGGTGTTTGTGTGCATATAAATGATAAAGAGGACTGCAATGAGAGAATTCTAAAGCTAAATGATGGTTACATGAATGAGGATAGAAAAGGTTCATTTCTTGAACCACCAGCTAAGTTCACTGCTGGTTTCATTTGCTTTGAGAGCTTGTGAAAACATAAACAGCAGAGATGGGAATGCAAGAATCTATCCTCACTCTTAACCTTCCACCTCCACTCACACATATAAATACACCATGAAAAAAATGGGGCAAAATACTCTTGCCTAGGCCCCCTCTAGTGACATTACTGGAATATTTCCTGCAGCCGATTAGCCCATCGGGAAGATAGATTGCAGACTCCACCTGGAAGAAAACCCACCTTTTGCCAAAAGAGAAACTAAGGTGATGTGCAGATATCTAGAAATTTTCAAAGAAAATAATTGAGAGATAATTGATACTCTGATGCGACACTGTTGGAAAGAAGATGAGCTGTGATCCCTGTTGGAAATTGAACATGATAGGAGTCACTGAAGCTTGATGGGATGATTCCCCAAATTGGAATGTAGCAGTGGAAGGACGTAACTACAAGTAGTCTTCTATGATCAAAATTGGGACCTGAATTTTGTTCACTTAAGTGATGTGGTTAAGCAAGGCATCATTTGACCAGACCCAATTTTACGACCATTTTCACTACTGTCATTAAGCACATCTGGCTTCCCATTGACTTTCAGAAGCTAACTGAGAAGGTCGCCAATTTCAATTATGTGACTTCAGGGATGGTGCAGCAGTCCTAACTTTGAGGACTGGTGATAAGTCACGTTTTAGTGCCCTTATAACTTTAAACCATCATTAAGTGGAAGGTTGTGAGAACTACCTGTAAATAGAACAAATACGGGAGAAGTAGCATTATATGTCACACATTGCCCCCTGCACAAAAATTCAAGCAGCTGCGTGGGGAAATAAAACTAAGTGAAGAAAGAAAATCAGATGGCGATCTACTAAAGATTGGCATTTTAAAGAGCAAAAGTGGATGATGTTTTTCTGAAGTTACATCCCTTACTGGAAAGCAAAAACTAATAAGGAGTTCAACTATCTGATATCTGAAGTGGGTTTACAGTAAGTTACATTACAGTGAGCTTCACCTGAACATAAAATGGAATATATTGATACTAACGATCCTTCACAATGCCACAAATGACCCACTGGAATAAGCCTGCTCTCTTTTGGAGACTTTTAAGCAGATTTGTAGAGGTGACTTGCCCATATTCTGAAATTCTGGCAGTGAAGTCAGAGGTTAACTTAAAGAGTTTACCACCCACCGCCCACTTTTAGATTATATAGACATTCTGGACATTATCCTGAAGCATTTTGTAGCACTTCGTATAAATGGACTTCATGGAATGATTTATAGGGAGAATCTTACCTCGGTGCTCTCCTCAAGTCCCTTATGATGCAACGCAGGTAGTCTTCGACTTGAAACTCCAAAATTTCCATTGGCTAAGCAAGACAGGCGTTAGCTTGGTGCCATTTTACCACCTTTCTTGCCATAGTTGCTAAGTGAATCACTGTAGGTGTTAAGTTAGTAACAAGGGTTGTTAAATGAATCTGGTTTCCCCATTGGCTTTCTTGTCAGAAGCTCACCCGACCTCAGGACACTGCGACCGTCATAAATACAGTCCGAATTTTGATCACCTGACCGTGGGGAAGCTGCAACAATCGTAAGTGCGAAAAAGCAGTCATAAGTCTTTTTTCCCCAGTGCCACTGTGACTTTGAACGGTCACTAAACAAATAGTTGTAAGTCAAGGACTGTCTGTACAAACAGTAAGAGGTATTTAGCTTCCTCTCTCTTCACTCCAGTAGAAGATTCCACAATATTCTTAAGCATCTGTTCTTCCCTTTGGGCTTTCAGCTCTGGGTTTCCTCAGGGTGGTCAGAGATATGAAAGTAGTTACTGTGCCTTCAATCATGCGGCAGTGTGTCTCATCCTTTGCGACCACACAACTACCACCCTTGTGCTGCTTTCATTTGTGTCAACACTCTGCAAATTGCTTACATTACCACACACATTTCCTTGTACCCTTTGGGCAATTTAGTTTAAATAAGTTGAAGACAGGTGGTGGTACCTGAACACAGTTTAGGGGCCATTTTAAGGGTGTCCAGTGTCTCTTCCCCCAAAGCTCATGGAATAAAATGTTGTTTAATGAATCAATTACATGAAGTGGCTTCCTTGAGTCTTTTTGATTTCCCCCTTTCCCCTCCCTTCATCAAACATAAGCCATTTTATTTCCTTTTTCTTCTAGAGGAATGTGTATGTATATATATATATATATATATATATATATATATATATGGAAGATATATGTGTGTGTATATATATATATATATATCATCCGTCATCCTCAGGCTGGTGGCTTCAGCTTCGTTCTTCTGGGAGAAGTGTCTGTCCATGTTTGAAGTTTGCAAAAGAGCACCTGGATGTTCCACAGCACTACTGGCAAAATATACTGTGGACAGATGAAACCAAAATTGAGTTGTTTGGGAAAAACACACAACACTATGTGTGGAGAAAAAAAGGCACAGCACACCAACATCAAAACCTCATCCCCACTGTAAAACATGGTGGAGGGAGCATCATGGTTTGGGGCTGCTTTGCTGCCTCAGGGCCTGGACGGATTGTTGTCATTGATGGGAAAATGAATTCCAGAGTTTATCAGGACATTTTGCAGGAAAACGTACGACCATCTGTCCGCCAACTGAAGCTCCGCAGAGGATGGGTGATGCAACAGGACAGTGACCCAAAGCAGCCTTGGTGGAGCAGTGGGCTAATGCCTCCTTAAGTAACACCAGCTGCCTGCAATTAGTGCAGGTTCGAGTCCCACCAGGCTCAAGGTTGACTCAGCCTTCCATCCTTCCGAGGTAGGTAAAATGAGGACCCAGATTGTTGGGGGCAATTAAGCTGACTTTGTAATAATGCCGCTTGGGGTGTGTGTGAAAGCCCTAATAAGCAGGCATATACATAGAATGAAGGCTACTGCTAAGCTTGTAAGCCGCCCTGAGTCTTCGGAGAAGGGCGGGATATAAATGGAATTAAAATAAAAAATAAAAATAAATAAATACAAGTAATTCAACAAAACAATGGCTTCAACAGAACAGAATACGTCTTCTGGAGTGGCCCAGTCAGAGTCCTGACCTCAACCCAATTGAAATGCTGTGGCATGACCTTAAGAGAGCGATTCACACCAGACATCCCAAGAATATTGCTACACTGAAACAGTTTTGTGCAGAGGAGTGGTCCAAAATTACTCCAGATAGTTGTGCAGGTCTGATCTGCAACTACAGGAAACGTTTGGTTGAGGTTATTGCTGCCAAAGGAGGGTCAACCAGTTATTAAGTCCAAAGGTTCACATACTTTTTCCACCCTGCACTGTGAATGTTTCCATCTTATCTTCAATTAAAACATGACAACAGTTAATGTTTGTGTAGTATTATTTTAAGCAGACTGTGTTTTTCTATTGTTGTGACTTACATGACGTTTAGAGTGCATTTTATGGCCAATTCATGCAAAAAACCACATAATCCCAAAGGGTTCACATACTTTTTCTTGCAACTTTTTTACTTTTACTTTACTTTTATTAAATTTGTATACCGCCCTTCTCCCGAAGGACTCAGGGCGGTTTACAGGGCATATATAAATAACAATACAAAAATTAAAAAGAAATTAAACAAATGCCCAATTAAAAATTACAATAACAATAAAAGACCCATTAAAAAACCCTAACGTTCCCCATCAGGCCTGACGAGCTAGTTCGAATAAGTGGGTCTTCAGACCGCGCCGGAAGGAGCGAAGGTCCGATGCCATCCGTAGCTCAACCGGCAGTTGGTTCCATAGCGCCGGAGCGCCCACAGAGAAGGCCCTCCCCCTGGGGGCCACGAGTCGACATTCCCTGACCGGAGGCACCCTGAGAAGGCCCTCTCTGTGGGAACGCACAGGGCGGAGGGGAGTTGACGCCGGCAGCAGGTGGTCCTCAAGGTACCCCGGACCCATGCCATGTAAGGACTTGAAGATCATAACCAAAACCTTGAATGTATATATATATACCAGCTGCATATTACAGAAGGAAACAGTATGCAGATGAATCATTCTTCCTAAGAGGTGTGGAGCGGACTTGTGCAATTGTAGGTGGGTCTTGGAATGACCTGTTTAGCTACTAATCAATCAGCTTTCTTCTGAAATACTGTGAAACTTTTGTCCAAAAATAGCCTAACCGGCAGGTGATCATGAAGGGGCAGTTTGTTCGCTTCCTCTGTTGCATAGCAATATCCCCGCCAGGCCTGCTCAGCCTAATTGCTGCGGGTGAGGGAGAAGTTTCCTCAAACTGGTGGTTCTGGAGAACTTCAACCAACCTTTCCTGGGTAAAGAGTCTAGAGTGACTCAAGAGTTCATGACCATGAACCATGGACCTGACTTGATTTTTTAAAATAATATTTTATTAATTTTCCAATTTTACATTTAAGTATTTAAAAAGCAACGTGGTGAGTGGGTTAATCAACAGTTCGATAACAAAAGCTTTAGTACAAATCTCAAGTTACAACATGAAATATTTCTTCTCTTTTTCCGTTAACATTTACTGTCTCGTATTCAAGCTAGTACAGTTCTTATTATATCAACTCAGTAAAAACATCATTATTACATTTATCAATAATTTTTAGCTTATACGTATCTTAATTACATTCAATCTTCATAAACAATCCATATCCTGTTATTAATTTTTACCCAATTTTAGTTTCTCATCAATATTCCAATTTAACCTTTGATATTTATAATATTCAGGCTTTAGGTAACCAAGATTTCCCTTGTCTCAATTCATAACTAAATCTAATATCCAAAATGCACATTTTATCTATTTGAATGTAATCTTGTTCTATTTCCTAAGAGTTGTCTATTTCCCACCATATTAAATCATCTACTTAATAATACAATATCCCCTTTAATAAATCAAAACCATTATGTATATTACCTGGGTTAATCAATAAATCAAACATATTTATAATAATTAATTTTCCTTTTCCTTTTAGGTCTAATTTTAAAATATTAAACAGATAAAGTCCTTATTTTCAACTAATTTCCAAGTATTTTAAATCTAATGACCAGAATTCCCCTTTTCTCAACTTCTCCCTTTAACCCACTAATTAATAATATGAAATCCCCTCTAATAAGTCAAAATCCTAATTTTCTTCAACCTTGCCAACTAGGCTTCCATATCAGCGCTTTTACATCATCAAATAGATCTCCCTCTATTATTATATATGTTATTTGAAATAAGGAGACCATTTAATTGCCATTTTTTGGAAGGACTAGCCCATTTGTATGTCTCCCTGTTATTCAAATTCCCCATGCTTGCCCTGATATGTTTGTCTTCCATTCAATCTATTCTTCTTTCTCAAATTTCTTCTGATTTATATAGAAAGTCATTTCCATTTTCAGTGTTGTCACTTCCTTTTCTGGATTTTCCATCAGCTGTATTTGTTGGTCAATTGAGTCCTCTGTCTTAATATTTGATTGTCCCACTTCTTCTGTTAAGTTCTGTGTTATTGGTTCTTTGGATGTAGTCAAAGTTTGGGTTTGTGTATCTAAACTGGCGTCTTGATCTTTTATGTTTGGTCTTATTTTATCACAAGCTGAAAGAATGGTTTCATGTATTGCTTTCAACATGGAAAGATTCTTTTCCTGGTGTTCATCTATCTCTTTCACGTGTTTATAAATAGTCTTTCTAGTAAAAGTTGTTTGTCAAGCCAGATTTTATAATCCAAGGAATTTCAGCATCTCATATAGTGACCAATATTCCTCAAATAAAGAGATAGGAAAGCAATTTCCCACATATAACTCTGAGAGTCAGTAAAGGTTTACATTCACAGTTCAAGTAGGTCAGTTATGCCGCACAAGCTGTTCTCTTACAGCTAAGTCTCTCTCAGGTGGTGCCAAGGTCAGAAAAGGCTTATCTTTCCTAAAAGCCAAGTCTCTTTTAGGAAATAACAAGTTGTAATACCAAACTTCGCCACAAGATGTCACCGATGCCATTTAAGGTTTTTTAAATCCAAAATTTTTATAATCCTTTTCCCAATTTTATTTCTCTTTTGTAGATAAAAACAAGAGTCTCCAATAAAAATAGGAAAATTTTTGGTCCCCAAGTTTCAGGAACATATAAATCCAATTAGATTAAAGTTGTTCTTTTAATGCTTTGATTCCCCTGGGTAGTCAGACGCCGCTATTCTTAGAGGGTGGGATAGAAATTCCCTTCCCTTTCTCCTCACAGGGGAAAAGATACTTCAGGCAGCTTTTACAGGAAGAGAAAGTACTTAGGGTAAAGAGAAGATCAGATCTCACCCAGTTTCATCCGTGTTGCTTTCGAAGTGCTTGGTGGTGAATTTGACTTTGGCTGTCTGCAGCCTAGTGACGGGCCATATTAGTATGGCTGGTCTTTCCTCCGCCAGTTTGGAGGGCTGCCCTGGATTGAGCAGAAGGGCTGCTGCTCTCTCGCAATCAAGCAGAGGTCCCCTCCTTGCTCGTTGCCCCTACAGGACGACTTTCGACCCTTTCCAGGGTCCCCCAGCAGAGTGAAATCGGCCACGGAAAATGGAGCTCGCCTTCCAGAAATCCGCAGCAGCTGCGATGGCAAACCAGAAGTCCTGCCCTGCCCTGATTTATTGAGAGCCCAACGTACATAAGGGATCACACCTTGTATCTTATTGATGTTTCAGGACAGATTCCTAAAGAACTGAAAGTGAAGAGCATCTCTGATTTCTGTGGAGCTTCACAGAACGATCCACACTGGGGAAGACCCTATTGCATCAATCTCCCCATAGTGCCTAATTGACCAGTGGGTTTTAGAGAAGGCTCTAGTGGGCGAGACCCAGGATGCACACTAGAATAAGAGGGTGGTTAGGACATTTGATCAAATTGCACTAGAGCAGCCTCTCCCCTTTCAAAGATCCACCACATTCAAGGAGATGAAGACAGAATATCACTGTAGGAAGACACATCTCAAGCTTGTCCAGATATTGGAAAGAGTTCAAGTTCAACCCTACACAGTGGTGGGAAGTTTATATTTTGCCATATATTATTTGCCATAGATATTGCGTAGAAAGTAGAGTAGGAAGCTATTCTGTATTATATGACTATTTATCGGAACAGAATGGAAAATGGCAAATGCCTCAGCAGAGACCAGTAGATAGTTAATAGTTAACAAATAAACCTGTGATTGAAACAACAATGACACTTAAGTTATGGTTATTGTATGATATTCTAACTTTTGTTTACAAAGTAATATGATGTGACAAGGATCAAGCTGAGGAAGAAGAACAAAATGGAAATATAAGTGAGGGACAAGGATTATTACTACCATACCAAATTTCATTATTTCCAATGTAGGATAGAGATTGTGCTCTTCCTTGCAACTGAAACTAAAATGGTCTCTATCATGCTTTGAACCAACAGAAAACTACAGTGACATATAATTTACAGCTCCCCACATTTTTGAACCCACAGGGACAATGCCAACAAATGGTAGGTTCTTATTTAGGGTGTGCATGTTAAAGGAAGAGGTTTATAAATTGTCCCAGTTGCTCCCTCTTCTTTCACCAAATGTCACCAGCAATTACTTGTCTTAAAATGAGATGGGGTGGGGGGTGGGGTAGGTAAGAAACAGCCTTTGACAGAAGGATATGTTCCCTGCATCCTCCCTAAAAAAAGATTCCTATTTATGAGCTCCAGCCAGAAAAAAAGAGAAAGAAATATTCCATGTAGAAAGAAGGCTTATTCTTTTTTGTGTGCATATTTTGTTTTATGTGGAGATAAAAAATATTGCAATCAGCAAAACAAAACATAATCATGTTTTGAAAGCCGTGCTATTTCTTCTCAAGATCTTATCACCTGCAATTAAAATCTTAAAGAATAATTGTAAAGGATTTGGAAGAATCACCAAAAGAAATTGTTTTGTGGGCATTTAAAACACAGCAATGCCTTGGTTACAGCTCTGTTTAAATAGCAGCTGACTGCCCTTCACTGAGGTGACCAAGGGCTAGTCCAGAAATCTACAATTTCATTCCGAGAGAAGTCTTTGGTTCTCTTTTCATTTTTCTTGTCTTGATGGTATAGCAACCTCCAGTGGCTCATGAAGCCCAGAGCTTCAGATCTTGACTGAATGAAGGACAGTGGAGTGTCTGATATGAATCAGGGAACGGCCCTAGGAATATTCACTTTGGCATGATCTGGAAGGGTGGAGAAGCAGACTTCTGACCTGCCTTTGTTATGGGAGGAAATAGAGGTGCCTTGAAGTAAAATACACTTCCTTGTTGGCCAAAGCTGTAAGCTGAGAGATATTCATAGGAGGGGAATGGGGAGAAGAGGTGGACTTGATTAACGAACTCTGTTGAAATAATTAAAACCTGACCCAGAAGATTCTTTTTATACACTGTATTTGAGCACTGATTGCTCTATGGCAGGAACATAGAATGAGTAACGGACGAACGAGAGAAAACTGAGGAGCTGCAGTAAAGAAGGTGATGGTCTTCTCTAACACAAGTGCCTTTATTTCTGAGCTTCCACCAATTCTTTCTTAGAAATGTCTCTTGGGGACTCAGGCAGGATGCTGTTCTTTGGGCTATCTTTTTCCAGTGGTTCACATAGCAGCAAAGGGTGTAGAATTGTGTGTCTGGCTAACTGTCAGCCCTGAATCTAAAAGTTTAATTGTGTTGAGAGGGAGGAGATTATAGAGAGACAAGATGGAAAGCTTAGCCTACTAGCACACCTTCCTTTTCCCCCCACCCCAATTTCCTTACACAAAGCTGCAGAACCAGAGTGTGACAGATGGAAACCAGTCACTGACTGCTACGTCCCTCCCATTTCTTTTTCCCTCTTTCTTCAATAGCAGTAGTACTTGTCTTATGGCTGCAGTGGGGGCTGGAATTGCAGTCATAGGTTGAGACATCACATGACTGGATTTGAAGTTACAACCATTTTATACAATGGTCATTAAGCAAATGCTGCGGTTGCTAAGTGAACAGGGTGGTCATTGAGTAAATCCATTTCAATCAGCATTTTTTGCAGGGAACCAGGAGTAAACTGGAAACTGGCAAAAATTGTCATAAGTCACAGTCACATGTCTGTGGGATGCTGCAAATTGCTGTAAAGCTGAGCCGGTTGGCAAGTGCCCAAAATGCATTCAGGTGATTGCAGTTGTGTGTGTGTGTGTGTGTGTGTGTGTGTGTAGGCAACAACTGTAATTCTGAAAATGGGTCAAAAACAGCTTTGAAGTCCATTGTAACCTCAAACAGTTGTTAAGTGACTGGTCATAAGTTGAGGACTCCCTGAATTGATGGTTCAGCTATTCTTAGATATGGTCCCAGAATCTAATCTCACCTAACATCTAGTTCCTTTAGACCAGGAATAGGCAGCTCTTTGGATTAATAGACACACTGAGGGGCTTAAAAAGCGTTTGTTGAAGGTTCCCAAAAGATGGCTGTCATGAGGGGGAGGCATGTCTATTCACAAAATGGCTGCCACGGGAGGTACATCAAGCCACCATATATCCATTAAGTACTTGATTACAAACTGATGAGAATTATCCTCATTGCTCCTTTTAGCCTCCACGGAGGGGCTTTGCTAATCTCTGTCTCCTCTACCTCCCCTTCTGTTGGGCACCCATCCATATAAAAGCCCTGGATTATGGCCAAATTGCTTTTTTCCCCCTCCCATATTAAGAATGCCTTTGGGGCCTTGATGGGACTTAGAGGCATTTAGACTGCACCAGGAGCTGGAACTTTATTTTACATCAGCCAGCCAGTATTTCTACTTACTTAGTTTACTTTTAAAAGACGAAAAACTGCAGAACTGGACAGGTGTTCCAGGCTGTGTGTTTGTGATTTCAACTCTCTAATCAGCCCTACAAAGACCATTAAAGTCCCTGAGTTTCAGCCAAAAGGTCATGCAGAATATTTTTGCTCCATTTTACTTTTGAGATTGTTTATTTTAATAGTGGCATGCTGCTTTGGATAGTTTTATCTGGTATTTTGTAACTGTACAACATGCTGTGTGTTTTGAATGGTTAGATAGCATCAAGTCTCTACATATAAACATTCACAAACTCTGCACAGCATGAGGCCAATCCTACAAATCAGTCTACTGCTTTTAGGACTTACCTAGGACTGAATTCCTGGCTGCCAAGCAATCAAAATCTTGGAGCAACTTTCCCCAATCAAGTGCTTTCCAATCTGTTAGGATTACAACTTCCAGGATGGCCAACTCATATGCTCATCAGGAATTCTGGGATCAGTAATCCACTGAGGAACACTTGCGAATTTAGCCTTCTGGAGTTGTGTTTTTCTTTCTTCCTTTTGTTAGCAGTAAATTTACTCAAAGAGTTACTCCTTAGTAAAATTAAAACAAAGACTAAAAACAGGAGTGGAATGGGTGAACCTAGCAAAGGTTCCACCATCGTGGTTCATAAGTGTCCTTGAGAAGCAAGGAGAGGCAAAAGACAAAACATACATCACACTTGTGTGCTATGTCACAATGCATTTGAAAGCATAGGGGTGTCAAACTGGCGGCACGCAGGCCGGATGTGTCACGCGTAGGCTACGCCCATCCTGGACCTGCAAAGGCAAAAAACATCGTGATACATCACAATACCTCGCACAACACAATTGAGTTTGACACCCGTGGATAGAGCTTGCATTCTGGTATCATAAGTCACATTGGGTTATTTTTGGCATCCTTGTGATTAGGGAAGGATACTGTGATTATCTCACTAATACATTTTGTGTCTCCCATCCAAACCTCAGAATGCCTTTCTTGCTATTCCACATGAAAACCAACCAAACAACCTACCTATCTACCTACTTACCAACCTATAAGGCACAGGTTGTATATTTTAACCTATCTATTGTACAGCCTTGTAGATAGCAAGAGTACCTTCAGGAAAGGATTAAAAAAAAGTGGGAGGTCAGCTCCCCAGAAAAGGAAATATTAAAAGGGCAAAAAAAATATTTCCTAAAAAGATATTGAAGAACCAGGAAAGCATGCCCAGTTTTCTTAATAGTCCCAGGTCTCCTTCCCCAAGCAGAAACCAGTTGTATAGAAATGCAGATGTAAACCATCAAGAAGGTTGGAGTTAGAAGCTTAGGAAGACAAAGACCTAAAATCTACATACCCCAGACCCAGGGAAGCAGGATGTGACCTTTGGACATAATTGGATTGACCCACCACCATCAAGAATACCAGAAAGGCACACCCAGACACAGGTCAGAATATGTGACACAGGAAATACAAAGCCTGAAACAGGAAATAACTCCAAACAAAAGGCTCCAGGGGCTATAAAAACCCACTCCCTACATATGTTCAGTCCTTTTTTCTGCTAGAACCATCTTTCTGTCTGGCTCTCCTCTGCAATAACCTGTAACCTTCTTCCTAAAGCAGTCGCCATGTTTGTAATGTATTGGCCTTAATTGCTGTAATCAGTTGAATGATTGCTTAATGGCTGTATTGTTTGAAACCCAGACTGCTTGTCTCCAGGACTGTTAACTGTGTTTTGGGTGAGAATTGTTACTTTAAATCTATTGGTTGCCACCTAGAGGCCATCCGTATATATAGCTGTTAAGCAGGCGTTAGGGCTGCTTCTGTTGTTACTCAATAAACTAGTTGCTGTTTCACCCCTCTGCCTCGTCAATGCCTATCCGAACCGAATAGATAATAATGTTGTTTATCCCCGGCTTGGATTGAACCATGATGCAGACTTTTCCTTCAACAAAATGAAGAAGATGGTGACAGCTATTCAATTGAGGCACCAATGTTTTTAGCTGCATTGCATTTCAAAATGCTTGCAAAAAAAATGGGGGGGGATGAGTCAGGCTGGCATTGTGCAGTTGTGGCCATCATCCTGACTTTTTTGATACCTGCCCTCTGTGGATGGAAGGAATCACTAAGGTAAAGGTAAAGGTTCCCTCGCACATGTGTGCTAGTCGTTTCCGACTCTAGGGGCCGGTGCTCATCTCCGTTTCAAAGCTGAAGAGCCAGCGCTTGTCCGAGGACATCTCTGTGGTCATGTGGCCAGCATGACTAGATGCCAAAGGCGCACGGAACGCTGTTACCATAGTGGTCCCTATTTTCTACTTGCATTTTTACGTGCTTTCGAACTGCTAGGTTGGCAGAAGCTGGGACGAGTAACAGGCGCTCACTCTGTTACGCGGCACTTGGGATTCAACCCGCCAAACTGCCGACCTTCTGATCGACAAGCTCAGCGTCCTAACCCACTGAGCCACCGCGTCCCTGTAAGGAATCACTACTGGTATGTAAAGAAATACACTGCCTGAAAAGCACGTCACCCATGTTTTGATTCCTGTACAAACACCAGGACTCAGTATAATACGAGTTGAGATACACTGATAGCCAACATTTTGCTTTGTCTGCTTGTAGGGCTATTAAATCCCTGCAGGCTTTTCAAATGAAAGCTGCCCATCCTTGGTGGACCTAAGCCAAGGCCTGTGTCTTGGAGGGTTCCAGGCAGCTCTGTGAGCAGCTGCAGAGAGCCCCACTCCCTCCCAAATTTCTCTAGGGTCTTTGAATAAGCAGGAATTTGTTTGGCAACCTCTGGAGTTTCCCACTGTATCTGAACTGTATCTGCTGACTTGGTGGTTTTCTTCTTCTTGCATTGGCCAGCTGCAACTGAGCTTGCACTGCTGGGTTTTCCTAAGCCTTCTACTTCCTCCAAGCCCCCTCCTCCCACATTTCATCTTCTCCATGTGAGACATGAGCTACGTGACATTTTTTTTCCAAATGGAGCAGTCTCTCTTGCTCTGCCCTCACCCTCACCCTCACCCTCAATAAATCCTGGGAAGCAGCTTGGCTGCAATTGCTGATACCCATCTGGAGGTCTCTGTTGCATCAGAGGTCTCATCGCTAGCTTAAGTTTGACTTTGCTTTGCTTTAGCCCTCTGTCTGACTTGCATTATCTGAATTTCTTCTGTTCTTTGCCCTTTGCATTTTACATCATGTTAAAGAACAAGTGTGACACACTTTAACAAGTTTTTTTTTCTTCTCAACCATGTAAACATTAGGTTTAAGGTATTGCCATTTGAACACCAGGGTTATATTTAGAGAACTGAGCAGAGCATCCCCCAGTGACAAATAACAGGAACAAATTTCCAAATTAGTGTGGAAAGAAATCTGTTTCATATTAACCAGTGCAGCTAATTTTTATCGCTGCAGTGGTATCTCTGTGTACAAGTATTTATGTAAATATATGTGTTAATGCTTGGTTTGTGGTTTGGCCCAAAATTAATCCAGAAAACATCTAAGCCAAAATTCACCAAACGTTGGTTGACAAGTTTCTCAATCATCCAGGTAGAGTTGTCAGAAGGATATCTGAAGGTTGAATTAGACCAGGGGTAGGCAACCTTGGCTCTTTTATGACTGGTGGACTTCAACTCCCAGAATTCCTGAGCCAGCATGGCTCAGCTTGGAAACCTCTCTCTTTCCCCTCAGCGTGACAGGCTCAGGAATTCTGGGAGTTGAAGTCCACCAGTCATAAAAGAGCCAAGGTTGCCTACCCCTGAATTAGACTCTCTGCCTAACTGCCTTGCTCTGACTGAGGAAGCTGCCTGGATGGGCAGTGAAACTCCCTCAAACTAACAACAAAAATATTACTCCAGTTGCAATGATTCCATCTGCAGGCATTTTCTGACAACCTTCAGACACCAAAACACAGGATAATTCCTGCAATGGATTGTTGGGAATACAGGAAGCAGAATGGCAATTTGGATGAATACTCTTAACTACATGCCTCAAATAAACATCTATCTAGGTATATATTTATGTCCTGTTCTTTGGTATTATTCCAAAATGTATAGAGATAATAATGTTTCTCAGTTCTAGCATTTTTTTTCTTTCAGCACTTAAATATTTGAAAAGTGCAAATATTTTTTAAAAATACAATCTTTGAATCAAGATATGATCGTGAATATATCCATCCTTTTACTTGGAGTTTAGTAAGGGAAGACATATTTTGAAATATTGACCTTGTTAGTGATTTTTAAGGTGTAACATCACTTAATGTGTCAGAGTTATCTTATTTTATATTTGTAATAATGGTATGTCTCAGGGGCTGGAAAAAAAATAGAGAATGCGGTCACACCAAGAATAAAGTCATTTCACAGCAGTTACTCAGGATTCAGAACTACCGGTAATTAGCTGTGGATTGAGCAAAAGTAGTTTGTATCTTTGAGGACACCCAAAAAAGACTAAATGTACTTTTGTTTATGGAATAATGTATAGGACCTATGTATATTGTATGTGGCTCCTAGTTGTATTGTATCATTTCAATTAGTTTTTTTTCCCTACAGTTCAATCTGTTTTAATTTTGAAAGAAATTATGTTAGTTAAAGAAGTTAGTTTTGAAATAATAGTTATGTATGATTAATGATTAATTTACCAACATTTATTGGTGGTCAAGGACAAACCCGTGAAATAAATATTTCATTATTGCTTGTTTCTACTTTTGAATAGTGATTCTTCCTTTATATTTAAATTTCAAAAACATTAAATGTTAACTATCATCTCTACATTACTAAAACTCTTTGTCTCTGTAACCTAAAATTGGGCCAAATGATGCATCACAGGATAACAATTTTTGAACCAAGCTACCTCAACTGGGCAAACTCCCAGAACACATCCAAAATCCTCCCATCACACCTGTGGGATTGAAATTTGAAAAATTTGTGGCCTCTTTAGTGCTTTAGTACTGTGCCACTGCATTGTGACCTAGTGATTCTGGAGACCAGTCCCAACATCAGTCTTCAGAGACTGGTTAGCCATGATCCAGCCAGTAGGTAGACAGATGTCACTCACATTCCAAATTCTGTTTATTTGGCCTTGGTCATTCCATTTCTCTCTTTGGGTAAGAATATATCTGAAATGAGATAGTGCTAGCTAAAAGCCACCAGCATAATTATGTAACTATATCAAAATTGTATAATAATAATTTTATAATAGTGTACTTTATTATAGATGTCCAAACTATTGTGCGTTTAGACATATAAAGATTAAAAAAATGTAAATCACTACATTAAATAAGAGTAATACAACCTAAAATAAGAAGAAATACTAGCAAAAGTTGAAAAAGTTTGAAGACCCCTGTCTTAGGAGTTGACGGGGAGAGAAGAGGTATATAAAAGGAGGAATTATCAAGAATCAAGGATTTTAATATGCAACTGATCCTGGAGATTGTCAAATGTCACATGTCCCACATTTTCAAATGTTCAGGCGCCGAGTCTGGCTGCAATTAATTGCACTAACTTTGCAGTCAGACAAAACCATATAATTCCCAGTTGAAGAACAGGTTCTCCAGATGCTGCTTTCTGACACTGTGATAACTCTGATAATGAGCAGAGGGAAGAACGAATGCAACTTAATACATGGGTATGAAGGACAGTACTCTGGAAGGCTTACTATTGTTTGGCTTACTGTGTAATTAGGATTGCTGTCTTCTCCTCGGAAAAGGCACCATTTATTGGCCTCCTGCAAACCTGCAGAACAATTCGGTTTAAAATGTAATCATAGCTAAAGGTTTAAAAACAATGGGCTGACATCATAGCAGAACTACTGCCTCTTGCTGTTCAGCAAGGCTCTGATGCCTTTAATTGCAGCGTGCAGACAGAAGGATATCAGGGGGTCACGGGTAGCTTGGGGGGTTACTGATGGAAGAAACACACCCATTAAATTTCTGCTTAGTGGTAGATCTCCCAGCAAGGAGCAAAACTATGTTTGCAGAGATCTGGGGGCTGAATACAGATTATCAAGAGTGGGATACAGAGCATCAGAATAACAGAGTTGGAAGGGACCCTGGAGGTCTTCTAGTCAAACCCCCTACTCAAGCAGGAGACCGTATACCAGTGGTGGCAAACCTATGGCACGCATGCCATTGGTGGCACTCACAGCTCTCTCTGTTGGCATGCACGCTACTGCCGCCAACAGCAGGTCCATCAGGCTGCCACTGCTGCCTGGAGCAGGAGCCCCGCCCAGCACAAAGGAGGCAAAGCGGCCAATTAGCAAGCTCGAGTATAGGTGGTAGACCAGAGGTCACCAACCATTGTCGATTGGTGGATTAGAAGAAAAGGGAGGGGGAAGCATTTTACATGCATGCATAATCGCACGGGGCTGCGAGCACCCACATGCTGCAAATGGGGCAGGGCTAGTGCCTGTGTGATACCCGTTTTTGCATGGTGCAGTGCCTTGTATCTGCACCCTGCGGCGCGGTGGCGGCCATTTTTGCGCCTTGCAGTACGGTGGCCCATTTTTGCGCCCCCAGTTTTTGCGTGCCAGAGGCAGCACTCAGAGGTGCCTCCCTGCCCCCCCTGAGGGCACAACAATGCTGAGGCAGCCCTGGCACTTTGTGATACATAAGTGGGTTTTGGGTTGCGGTTTGGGCACTCGATCTCTAAAAGGTTTTGTTAAGTCCGGAATGACGAGCGTAGACAGCGAGGTTGAACAAGAGAACGTTTATTGAATGCACATGGGTCAACTGGCTAACAGCCGTAGAGCCCTATCTTATATACTAAGGTGCCTTTAAACATAACCAATCCCCGGCCCAGAATCTCCCGCCGAGAATGTAACAACCAATAACTGCACCCGGTTTTCCCGCCTTGGGAAACCACTCCCATTAGCTATGGACACAACACCCCTTCCCCCCCAGATAAGTGTTAATTACTTAACATAATCTTTTAGGTAACTTGGTGTCTTATGATTCCTGGCTGGGTATCTGCCAGCTGTGTTGACAACTGGGGTGTCTACTGTTCTGGAGTTAGACTCTGCTTCAGGCCCTGTGGTTTGTGGCACTGACTCTGGCACGGCCGCACTAGTGGGTTGTTGGGGTTCACTGGGCCGTTCAGGGGACTCTGTTGGCCTGCCCTGGGGACGTGGTTCAGTTTCTGCTGTGCTACTAAGGGGAGTTGCTTCAGCTGCACTGATTTGTATTCCCATTCCCTCACCCCCTGATGTTGCCCTTAACTGGTCGTGACTGAATGTATTGTCTGGTGTAGTGATGCTCCTGTCATTGTTGGTCTGTACAATTTCAGGGGACCTTTTTCTTAGCTGATTGATGTGTCTCCTGATCAGCTGATTCCCTTCCCCCTCAATTAAGTAAGATAACGGTCCAGTTTTGTCAATGACTACCCCTTGTGACCATTTGTCCCCCTGCCCATAGTTCCTCACCCAGACTGTGTCCCCAATATTTAAAGACCGGGTCGGAATGTCTCTTTCTGGTTCCGCAGGTAGCCTGTCAGGGTGTAATCTGTCCAATTTGGTAGTTAGACGTCTGCCCCACCTCATTTCAGCTGGGCTTTTGCCTGTGGCCGTGCAAGGTGTCGTGTGTTGGGCCAACAGGAACTGAGCCAGTCTCTGATGCCAATTCCCCTGGATGATTCTTCTTAAGGCGTCTTTGGTTGTCCTGACGTTTCGTTCAGCCAATCCGTTGGAGGAGGGGTGGAAGGGTGCCGATGTCGCGTGCCTAATCCAGTTGGCCTTGAGGAAGTCCTGAAATTCATTGGATGTGAATTGGGGCCCATTATCAGAAACAATTACGTCAGGTAACCCATGGGTGGCAAAGAGTCCCCGCAAGACCTGTATGGTTTTGGCTGAAGTCATGGACTTTACAGGCACGACCTCCAACCACCGGGAGTAGCTATCCACGACAACTAGGAATGTGAGGCCCTGGAATGGGCCTGCAAAATCAATATGAATGCGAGACCAAGGGTTCCTAGCCACTTCCCACTTATGTACAGGTGTGTGTGCTTGTTCTGGCCTAGACCGTTGACACTGATAGCACCCGGCTACTCTGTCCTCGATTGCTGTGTCTAACCCAGGCCACCATAAATGACTCCTTGCCAGGGCTTTCATTCGGACAATCCCTGGATGTCCCTCATGCAATTCCCCCATCACTGCATTCCTATGGCCCTCTGGAATGACAACCCTATTTCCCCACAGAATACATCCCAGGTGTGATGACAATTCATCCTTCCTTCTAAAGTATGGCGTGAATTTGGGGTCAGGATTCTTGTTAGGCCACCCCCCCCTGTACCCACACTGCTATTCTGCTAAGGATGTGGTCTTTTCTGGTAGCTGCTGCAATGTCTTTGGCTGTCAGTGGGCATTCTGAGAGTTCCTGTAGAGACATGATTTGGCCCACAGGTGCTGGGTCTGTGCCAGTGTCTGCTAATGGCAATCTGCTAAGGGCATCTGCGTGCCCCATCTCTTTGCCAGGCCTGTGTTTAATAGAGAATGTGTAAGCTGAAAGGAAAATTGACCATCTCAGCATCCTTGGGGACATGATTTGGGGTGTCTGTTTATCTGTGGTGAATAGCCCTAGGAGGGGCTTGTGGTCTGTGTAAATTGTAAAGTTTCTACCATACAGGTAATCGTGGAACTTTTTTACGCTGGCCACGATGGCCAAGGCTTCCCTGTCAATTTGTGCATAATTCCGTTCTGCTTTAGACAAAGTCCTGGAATAATATGCAATAGGCCTCTGTTGACCCTGGTCGTCCATGTGGCTTATGACTGCCCCTACTCCATAAGGAGAGGCGTCACATGCTAGGAAGATTGGTTTGTTTTCAATGAAATGGGTGACTGTGGAGTTGCTGGACAAGATGTCCTTTAATGTTTGAAAGCTGATCCTGTGCTTGTCCTGCCACTGCCAAGGTGTCTTCCTATCTAACAGCCTGTGTAAAGGTTCAGCAATGGCTGCTTTGGTTGGCAAAAAGGTGTGGTAGAAATTGATTAAGCCTAGGAAGGCTTGTAGTTCCGCCTTGTTTTTGGGTTCAGGTGCCAATTTGATTGCCTTAATTTTCCCCTCAGTAGGGTGTATACCCTGTGCATCAATTCTGAATCCTAAAAACTCAGTTGATTTTACCTCTATACAACACTTGTCTTTTTTTAGCTTAAGCCCTGCATCCCTGAATTTCCCCAATACCTGTTCCAGCCTGTCTGCTAAGATGTCTTCAGTCTTTCCAGCGATTAGGACATCATCGAAGTAAGGGCATACACCTGGTATGCCCTTTAAGGTCCTCTCCATCACCTCCTGGAAGATGCCTGGAGCTGCTGCTATTCCAAATTGAAGTCTGTGAACGCGGAACGCCCCCTTGTGGGTAACTATCGTTTGGGCCTCGGCGGCTTCCTTAGACACAGTGAGTTGCAAGTACGCCTGCGCCAAGTCGAGCTTGGCAAAAATGGCGGCGTCCTGGATCGTCGCGAGGACCTGCTTCACCGTCGGGACCGGGTAAGCATGCTTTTTCATGGCTACGTTTAGGGTGGCTTTATAGTCGGCACAAATCCTCACATCCCCGTTCGGTTTAAGGGGTGTGACGATTGGTGTCTCCCAGAGGCCTCCCTCTACGGGTTCTAGGACGCCCTGGCCTACTAGCTTATCTAGTTCGGCCTCGATTTTTTGTTTAAGGGCGAAAGGCACCCTCCGGGCCTTAAGCCTGATGGGCCTAACAGCGGGGTCTAAATTAAACGAAATGGGGGGTCCCTTGTATCTCCCTAACGACCCATTGAACACGTCTGCGAAATTATCGCAGACCGACTTGAGGGTCTTGCTAGTAATTGTGTTAATTCCCCCTACCCAAATTCCCAGGGCCGGGAACCAATTGAGGCCTACTAGGCTGGTTCTCTGGCCCTCAGTGACTAAGAGGTCTAAAAATCCATTAAACCCCTTATATTTTACTTTAATCGTGGCCTCGCCCTTTAGTTCAATGGGGGGGTTTTTGGAAGTCTGCTAACTGTAGTTTAGTGGGTTTTAGGGGAATTCTGCGGCCGCTTTTCCTCTCAATGTGTTTGAGGGTGTCGCTAGAAATTATAGATACTGAGGCCCCTGAGTCCACTTCCATCTTGCAGGGAATGCCCTGCAGTTGGACTCCAATTTTTAATTTAGGCCTCAGAATGTGATTAATTCTAGGGGTTCCCACGTGGTTGACCCCCACCCCCGGCCCAGGGTTGGAAGTGCGTGCCTTAGGTTTTGGGGTCTCTCCGCCGCTCCCTTCGGGGGTTACCTCACCTGTGGCCCATGCGTCGAGCTCGTGGAGACGGTTGTCACGCGGTCGGCTTCTGCAAATGGCCTGGATGTGGCCCGTTTTTCCGCACCCTCGGCATTTCACGTTTCGGAACCTGCAAGTTGCTCGGAGGTGGTTTCCACCGCAGCTGCCGCACCTCGCTTCGGGGTTGCGAGGCCTGGGTTGGTTGTCCCTCTGGGGTCGTTGTGGTGCTGGGGTCTGCTGTCTTCTTCCTTGGTCGGGTCCGTCATAGCGTGGGGGTCTCGGCGCCATCTTTCCGAACCTTCGGGCGATCTCTGCAACGTCGGCTTCCCACTGGTAGTCCACCTCCCCACCGTCCACATGGCTCTCGAGGTTTATTTCGGCCGAGGCAGCCATGCTGTTGTAGGGGGGGTCGCGTCTGCCTGTAGACTCATACGTGAGTAGCTCATCTAAGACTTCTTGCAGTGTACCTGTGGGCTTTGCGATTATCCGGTTTTGCAAGTGCTCGTCTCGCAGTCCCAAAACTACTCGGTCCCTTATGCGAATTTCGAGGTTATCGTATTTGCAACGCAGGGCCGCTTCTCTGACTGCCGCCACAAACTGTGTGATGGATTCGCCCGGCTGTTGGTTCCGTTTTTCGAATATCCTTCGCCAGAACAGTTCGGACCTTTTCGGAGTAAAGTGGACATTTAGTTTGGCCAACAGGTCAGCGTACGACACGCTGGAGACCGGCAAGGGCTGGCACAGGCCGACGGCAACTCGGTAAACCGGCGTGCCGCTGATAGTGAGGAGAGCCGCCGCTTTCTTCCGGTCCTCCGTTATTCCGTTGACCAGCATGAACCCCTCGACTTGGCCGACGTACTCCTCCCAGTCTTCGGGGTAGTTCGGGTCGAACTCCTTCAGGGATCCGACCTGCGCCATTCTGTGAGTTTAGGCGCGGTTGTAGTTCGGTTGACTGCGATTCAAATTTCCCGCTTTTTGCTCAGCTGGCTTCCGCGGCTCCTTCGCTGTTCCGCCATCAATCCCACCCTCGTCGCCACTGTTAAGTCCGGAATGACGAGCGTAGACAGCGAGGTTGAACAAGAGAACGTTTATTGAATGCACATGGGTCAACTGGCTAACAGCCGTTGAGCCCTATCTTATATACTAAGGTGCCTTTAAACATAACCAATCCCCGGCCCAGAATCTCCCGCCGAGAATGTAACAACCAATAACTGCACCCGGTTTTCCCGCCTTGGGAAACCACTCCCATTAACTATGGACACAACAGGTTTGCCATCACTGCCCTATACCATTTCAGACAAGTGACTGTCCAGTCTCTTTTTAAAAGCTTCCAGTGATGGAGCACACACAACTTCTGAAGGAAAGCCATTCCACTGTTTTATTGTTCTCGCTGTCAGGAAATTTCTCCTTAGTTCTAGATTCCTTCTCTCCTTGGTTAATTTCCAACCGTTGCTCCTTGTCTTGCCTTCTGGTGCTTTGGAAAATAGGTTGACCCCCCCCCTTTCTTGTGGCAGCCTCTCAAATATTGGAACACTGCTATCATCTCTCCCCTGGTCCTTCTTTTCACTAGGCTAGACATACCCAATTCCTCCAACCGTTCTTCATATGTTTTAGCCTCCAGCCAAGGGTCTTCCCCCTTGGCTGGCTGCTGCCACCGTTTCACCTTTCAGTCTCTTAGGAGGCAGCCTGTGGCCACTTGGTGGTGACTTCTCTAGGAGTCTCTTCCCCCCCCCCACCTCCCCGGTTCTTGGCGCAAATCCTCAAAGTGTTCCGCTTCCAATAAATGGCGGGATCCCAGTTTTTGAGCCAAGCAAGCCCCAGCATCATTAGTTCAGTCATGCCCAGCCCTACAATGAAGCTGATGGTCTCTTCGTGGGTCCCCATTTTTAATATTACAGGCTTAGTGAGGAGCGTGGCAGGCACACCACACCCCCCGCTGTGGCTCCATCCAACTGGGAAAGGGCTATGGGGATGGTCAGTCACCTGAACCGTACTCCTCACTTTTCCAGGCTGATTAGGCACCTATTGCTGAAGAAGGGAGAAAAAGTTGAAATGCGCCATGATTCCCATCCTATTTCACTGGCGTCTTGTACTGTTATTAGAAACTAAGATTTTTTTAAAGTCTTATTTTCATCAATATGCTATGCCTCCAAAAGCAGAATTGGAGTCTAACTGTATTTCCATCCTTTTGGTTTTGAGGGAGTGAACAGGATCTGTTATTCTCCCAAATTTTTTTAGATGATTTCTAGATTCATCTGAGAACTGGAACTAAGTGGGTTGTCACAAAAAATTAAACATTGGCATCCCTTCTCTCTTCTATAATACAAGCCTTCATTTCAGTATTTAAAGTACTTTACTGTTATGATTTAGAATAGCAATTATTTCATTGTGTCTTAAAATCCGTAGCTTGGATTGATGTCAACTTTGTTCTTTGTACTTTAATCCCATTGAGATCAATAGGAAATAAATGTGTTCTCATTGATTCCAGTGACAGTGAAGTGCAAGAAGGAGACTGGATTCAACCAAATGTAAATATTTTCCTAGAGTTATGGAAAAAAGCTAGATTTTTCCTGTTTAATGCCCTTCAGATAATTTGAATACAACTGCCATCAGCCCCATAGCTTAAAGTGAGAAAAAGCTAATTCTCACTGCTATACAATCTAATCTTTGTGGAGAAGTAACTTCCTTTATGTCCAAAGGATTCATTCTTAGATATACATATCCCAGATTACAGTTTAATTTATTACAACTGAAAAAAATACAGTATAGTTCATATCAACGTAACACAAAGGTTAGCCAACTCTGCTTCATCTGAAATTGCTTCTTCATCCTCCAGCATTTGAATTTTAACGACCATCTTGATTCGCTGCCTTCTGAATGGACACAGATAAAAACGTCCTGAATGAAAAAGTCATTATGGTTTCACGAAAGACAGGAGTTTGGGGAATGGGGGGTGAGCTGATTTGTATGGGACAAATTCTTACACAGAAAATGACTTTAGGGTTAGCACATTGCACCCTTGAACTTTATTCTCCACTCCTATCTTCAGTTCTACTTAAATTAAAATATGAGGAAACTATACAATTTTCAAGTGAGCCATATATCTCTGCCATTATCATGGTGCCAATACATAGTTCCCAAGTTGACCCATCAGCATGCTAGTATGGGGTACTCATCAAATTCTTTGCTGAAGCCAAGATATATTATATCTACAGCATTCCCAGGGGACGTGGTGGCTCAGTGGGTTAGGACGCTGAGCTTGTCGATCAGATGGTCGGCAGTTTGGTGGGTCGAATCCCAAGTGCCGCATAACAGAGTGAGCCCCTGTTACTCGTCCCAGCTTCTGCCAATCTAGCAGTTCGAAAGCATGTAAAAAAATGCAAGTAGAAAAATAGGCACCACTATGGTGGGAAGGTAACAGCGTTCCGTGCACCTTTGGCGTCTAGTCATGCCAGCCACATGACCACGGAGACGTCCTCAGACAAGTGCTGGCTCTTTGGCTTTGAAACGGAGATGAGCACCAGCCCCTAGAGTTGGAAACGACTAGCACACATGTGCGGGGGAACCTTTACCTTTACCTTTACAGCATTCCCAGAGTCTATTACAGAAGTTTCCTAATTAAACACGACATAATCTGGTTGACTTCTCTCCATACTTTTGTGTCAGAGTGAACAATTGACATAAGTTGCAAGTTTCAATGAGGTGCAGTCTTGCTCTTTCTGTAGTGTTCTGTGTTCTATACACATCAAAAATATGGGATTGAGTCCTGATAATCTGCTTTGGAATTGACCATAGTTCTGTATTAAGATCAAACTTTGTATGAAAAGTATTGTGTAGTGGGTTCTTGAACACATGGCAATATGATGGACAAAGGGTTCAGCATAACAGCTCTTTATTGGTGGAAGCACAGACAGGACAATAGGGGCTACCTGTACCCCCTTATATACCTGGCTAGGTACACAGGTAGCCAATTCCTTTATGTGATTTTCCTGCCGGGCGCTTATCAGCCAATCCTGTCTCAGTACAGTGCCACCTGATGGTAACAGAGAGCCGCTGCTTGTATTTTATTAATCCCCATACATAACACCCCTTCCCACATAAAAAAAATAAACAATTTTTATTTTTATAACACATGCTTCCTGGTGCTGAATAGACACGTTGGGACCTTCCTACGTCCTTACATAGTCCTCCAAATAGGCAGGTGGCCTATGAGCCCTGGATGACCTTCTCAGGGTTTGCTCACCGTCCTGAGCAGCCTCGTCAAGAGCTGAGGCCTGGCTCTATGCCCCTTCGACCGCATTGTCCTGGTGAGCCAGGGCTTGATGTTCCAGTTGTTCAGTCCTGCCAAAACTTCCTGGTATTAGTTCAGTGTCCGTGAAATCCTCCTCCATCCCAGGACCCATTGCAAGGGCAGGGCCGTCAACCCGAGGCTTTTCAGGAACCCGTTTTCTGATTTGGTCAATGTGTCACCTGACCTGATGGCCCCCCTCCACCTTACAATGTAGGACAATGGCCCCGTTCTGTCAATCACCACCCCCTGAACCCACACATGACCCGGCCCATAGTTTCTGACCCAAACCAGGTCACCTGTGTGTAGCTTTCTGGTGAGGATGGGTTGTTCCGTCTCTGCAGCCACTCTGTCAGGGTGGAGTCTGTCCAATTTAGTGATAAGCTGTCTGCCCCAACGCAGCTCTGCAGGGCTCTTGCCAGTGGTTGTACACGGTGTAGTGTGTTGTGCAAGAAGGAATTGGGCCAACCTTTGGTGCCAGTCTCCACTGATGATGCATCTCAATGCATCCTTGGTCGTCCTCACCATCCATTCTGCTTGCCCATTGGACGACGGGTGGAAGGGCGCGGAGGTGACATGTCTAATCAAGTTGGCCCTTGTGAAACCCTGGAAATCAGCAGATGTGAATTGTGGGCCATTATCTGAGACTATCACATCAGGCAGGCCATGCGTAGCGAAAAGCCCCCTGAGCACCTGGACCGTCTTGGCTGTGGTCATGCTAATAACTGGTACCACCTCAAGCCATTTGGAGTGGCTGTCAACTACTATTAGGAATATTTGACCCTGAAAAGGGCCAGCATAGTCAATGTGGACTCTAGACCACGGTTTGTGCGTCTCCTCCCACTTGTGTACTGGTGCGTGCGGCTGTTCAGGCCTTGACCTTTGGCACATGTAACATCCTGTGACTTGTTCCTCTATAGCCTTATCAAGGCCCGGCCACCACAAGTAACTCCTGGCTAACGCCTTCATCCTGACTATGCCAGGGTGTCCCTCATGTAGTGACTGTAAGACCCTATCCCTGAGTTTCTCAGGAATGATGACACTGCTACCCCACAATAGGCATCCCTTATGAGAAGATAGCTCATGTCTCCTCATGAAGAATGCCTGAAATTCCAGGCCTGGACTCTTTTCCTGCCACCCTGAGGCTACCCATGCCTGTACCCTGCTCATGACCTTGTCAGCTTTGGTACCTGAAGCAATGTCCTTAGCGTGGAGTGGGCATTCTGGTAGATCCTGGATGGCCATTATCTGCTCAGCAGGTGCCGGATCTGGTTCAGCAGTGGTTAATGGTAACCTGCTTAATCCATCCGCATGGCCCATGTCCTTTCCTGGTTTGTGCACCAGTTTACACGTGTATGCAGATAGGAATATGGACCACCTCAGCATCCTGGGTGATAGGATCTGTGGGGTTTGTCTGTCAGTCGTGAACAACCCCAACAGAGGCTTATGGTCCGTGAAAATAGTGAATTCCCTGCCATATAAGTAGTCATGAAATTTTTTGACTCCTGTCACTATTGCCAGGGCTTCCTTATCTATTTGGGCGTAGTTCCTTTCTGCCCTTGACAGTGTTCAGGAGTAATAAGCAATGGGTCTCTGCTCCCCATTGTCCTCTATGTGACTTAGAACAGCACCCACCCCATAGGGGGATGCATCACAAGCGATGCAGATGGGTTTGTTTTCTATAAAATGTGTGACAGTTGAGTTACAGGACAATAGGTCTTTTAAATTCCAGAAACTATGCTCGTGGACCTTGGTCCAATTCCAAGGAGTTTTTTTTGTCTAAGAGCCTGTGTAAGGGCTCAGCAATTGCTGCTTTGTGGGGCAAGAAAGCATGATAAAAATTTAGTAACCCAGGAAAGCTTGCAATTCAGCTTTGTTTTTAGGGGTTGGAGCCATCTTAATTGCTCTTACCTTGGAACCAGTGGGGTGAATTCCCTTGGCATCAATTCTGAACCCCAGGAATTCAGTGGATGCCACTCCAATGCTGCATTTGTCCTTTTTTAGTTTTAATCCTGCAGAGCAGAATCTGCTTAAAACAGCCTGCAGCCTGTCAGCCAGGACCTCTTCAGAATCTCCAGCGATAAGGACATCATCAAAGTAAGGGCATGCTCCAGGTATGCCCTTCAGAGTCCTCTCCATCACCTCCTGAAAGATTCCAGTAGCTACAGAGACACCGAACTGCAAATGGTTAACTCTGAAAGCCCATCTGTCTGTAACAATTGTCTGCATGTCAGCCATCTCCCTGGTAACAGGGAGCTGCTGATACGCTTGCGCCAAATCGAGCTTAGCAAAGATGGTGCCGCCCTGGAGTGAGGAGAGGACGTGTCTTACCGTCGGGACTGGGTAAGCGTGCTGATTTAGGGCCTGGTTCACCGTGGCCTTATAATCTGCACAAATTCTTACTTCCCCATTAGCCTTGAGTAGGGTGACTATTGGGGTCTCCCACTCTCCCCCTTCTACTGGTTCTAACACCCCCTGGTCCACTAATTTGGAGCTCTCTGACCCAGGCTGAGAATTTTAATTTTAATTTTAATTGGGGGCTTTTACTTTTTCAGGGACTGTTGCAATTTTTTAAATTGTTTTTAACTTTTGTATTTCTTGTTTTAATTACCCTGTAAACTGCCCTGAGTCCTTCAGGAAAGGGCGGTATACAAATCTAATTAAATAAATAAAACAAATAAATAAATAAATTTGTCCAATTTGCTCTCAATCTTGTGCTTGAGAGCGAAGGGGACTCTTCGGGTCTTAATTCTCACGGGCAGGATATTGGGGTTTAACTTAAATTTTATGGGGGGACCTGTGTATTTGCCGAGCTTGTCGTCGAATATGCCTGCAAACATTTTGCAGAAGGATTCGAGGCTTTTGGACTGGGTGCTATGGATCCCTGAGATCCCTATTCCCAGAGCTCCAAACCAATTCAGCCCCACTAAACTGGTCCTCCAGCCCTCGGCTACCAGGATGTTCAAGGGACCCTGGAAGTCTTTGAACCCCACTAACATAGTGGCCTCCCCCTTAACCTTAATAGGGGCATGCTGAAAATCGGCTAACTGAATGCTGGTGGGTTTCAATTGAGCCCACCGCTTGCTCCGGCCACAAACTGCTTTAAATGTTTCATAAGAAATTATAGAGACTGCGGACCCAGAGTCAAGTTCCATCTTGCAAGGTACACCTTGCAAACGGACCTCTAGTTTGTTTTTTGGTGTGAGTAACTGGTGGATCTCCGTGTGAGACACGGTTCCCCTCTTCTCACAACTTTTGGTATAGGTGGGCTGAGGGGACTCAGTACCTTTAGGCCACACGTCCATCGATTGGAGCTCATACAGGCTGTCTCATGTGCGATTCCGGCAGACGGCTGTGATGTGTCCCGTCTTGCCGCAGGACCGACACTTTGCAGTTCTGAATTTGCAGGTCGCTCTTGGATGATTTCCTCCACAACCGGCACACTTCTGGGCGGTTTCTCTGTTGGTGCAGTCTGCACATTTGGTGCATTTGTTGGCCGTTGTGGGCTTCCGCTGGCTTCTGTTGTCGTGCCGCGTTAGATGTCTCCTTGGCTTTTGTTGTAAGGCATCGATCTCCACCTCCTCCAACACGTCCCCTCTCCCGCCATTCGCAGTCTCTCTGAAATGAATAGAACCACCTGGGCTGCTGGGTCGGACTTGATGGGTTGCGTTGACTGCCCCACTGGTGGCTTCGCTGGCCAAGATCTCATCCTGAGCATCTTGAAGTGTGATAGTTGGCTGGGCATATAGATGCTGCTGCAGCCGTTTGTCCCGGAGCCCACACACCATGCGATCTCGCAGCCTTTCTTCTAGGTTGCTAAAATTACACAGTCGAGCGGCTTCCCGCAGAGCTGCGATAAATTCGGAAGCCGACTCACCTGGCCGTTGGAACCGCTGGTTGAACTGACCCCGCCAAGCCAGTTCAGATATTTGTGGCTTAAAATGGTTGTTCAGCTTCTCTACGATGTCCTTGTATGAAATGGTCTCGATCGCCGTCGGCATGCACAGGTTAACTGCCAGGTCGTGGATCGCTGGGCCACTCAAACAGGTCAGAGCTGCGGCTTTTTGAACATCATCAGTGATGTGGTTAGCCCGCAGGAACGCTTCTACCTGGCTGAGGTGAGACACCCATCTCTCAGGGCGGCGGGTGTTGAACGGCGAAACCTGTCCGAATTTTGCCATGGTGTGTCCTGTTTCTCCGTTTTTTCTGACCGCAAGCGCTCGCTTGCCGGCCGTGGATGGTTCGGGGAAAGATGCTTCTTTCCTCCGATCCTTAGTGACTTCAGCTCCTCAGGAGAAACAAGATCCCACCTTCGTCGCCACTATTGTGTAGTGGGTTCTTGACCGCATGGCAATATGATGGACAAAGGGTTCAGCGTAACAGCTTTTTATTGGTGGAAGCACAGACAGGACAATAGGGGCTACCTGTACCCCCTTATATAGCTGGCTAGGTACACAGGTAGCCAATCCCTTTATGTGATTTTCCCACCGGGCGCTTATCAGCCAATCCTGTCTCAGTACAGCGCCACCTGATGGTAACAGAGAGCCGCTGCTTGTATTTTATTAATCCCCATACATAACAAAAAGAATATATATAATTTTTTTCTTCCTTTCCTTCTTTTTCCTTCCTCCCTTAATTTTGTTTTTCAGGGCTGACATATGCAGTGTAAAAATACAGTAAATAAACAATACATATTTTTGCCATTATGTTGCTTGATATTTGTCTTACTTGCTATTTTTTATACTACTTTTCTGATGTTAATGTTGAGTACTATTTTAGTGTCATCTCAACCATTAAAGAAATCCACTCCAATCAAGCGTCAACGAGGCATGAACATTTCAAAGAAATCTCATCTAAAAGCTTTCAAGAACAAATGATATGTTGGCAATGGCTGCCTTGGATTATCTCCATCTGAGATGTAAATGGCAGTGCCTTCTGTGTTGATGTTGACTCATCTTTGAAAGGGGATCTCTGTCTCTTTTCCTTTCTTTGGAGCAGTGGGAACAAGAATTGCTGGAAGGAAGCCAGTTGTTTTTTAATTGTGTAGGAAGGAATTAAGGGCAGAACATCTAAAACTAGGCTGAGAAGTCTTTATGTTGGCAGTACATATTACATGGCCCAGATATTGCCTGGATTCTGAGAATTACCAACGTGGCTGTATTCAAGAAACTATCAGAATGCTTTTGAATATGTATTTCTCTGCCAAAAGGAGTAATCCGCAAGAACAAGAACTAGACATTGGTATTTGTGAAAATATTGTGGGGGCTGAAATGCTGTTTTCTAGGAATTTCTCAGTTCAGCATGTGGTGGTAAACTAGAAATGATTTATAGCTTTTCTTGCCTTGGCAGAGCAAACATTTTACCTCAGAATGAAAGCTCAAGTGCATTTGAATTTGGGGTTATGCAGGATTTGGCACTCATTATCAGTGGTGTCCATAGGGTGTGTGGATGTATGTGTCAAAGAAGTCAAGATGGCAGCACAACCATGCTTTTTGTGCGTGTCAGGCTGAGGCTTTGATAGCATGGTTAGGATTGACATTTTGGTTTTGTTGACCACCCAGAGATATTTCAGATCTTTCTAAAAGCTTGTTCAGAACAGACGTCACCAACCTTTTGGGCACTGGGGACCAGTTCCGTGGAGAGAGGTTTTTTTCTGTGGACCAGAGGGGGCGTGGTTTCATGTACTGCCTGCATCCCACAGATGGGGCTTTGCTTGTTTGTGTGGCCGAGTTGCTGGCATGCCGCGGCCCAATGCTGGTCCATGGACCGGCGGTTAGGGATCCCCAGTTTAGAACAATCAGTGAATTGTCTGCTCATTCTCATAAAACGTAGGGCTGAAAGGATCCTTGAAGATCTTCAATTCCAACCCTTTACCCATGGCAGGAGACATTATACCATAATGGAGGTTTCTTGAAAACCTCCTGCAATGGAGCAGCCACAACTCTCAGAGGCAAGCTTATCCATTAGCGAACTGTTCTTATTGTCAAAAAGTTTCTCCTTATTTCCAGGTTGGATCTCCCTCTGACAAGCTTCCATCCATTGGTTATTGTCCTATCTTCAGGAGCTTTGGAGAATAAGTTGACCTCCAGTACCAGTTTTCATGTCCATCTTCAGTTGTCATTCTGTTACAAAGATTAACTGATTTCCCCCCCCCCCATGGAATCTTTTCTTCCCAGAGGATCTACATTTTACAAGAGTTGAGGAATATCTGCACTTAGTAAAGCGAGTGCAACTTTTTATGTATGACAGGGTGGGTTTCTTACAGGACCTTAAATGACAGCTAAGTTACTTACAGTCATAAATGAAGAAACTTCTTGGATGAGAAGTGAAACATCTTCAAGGAAAAACAAAGAAAGTCCAGTTGCCTCCTGAAAAAAAGCACCTTTGGGACAGCCATGACCTGGATGACGGAAAATCTCGTGTGGACATCTTGTATGACAAACAGTGGAAGACAACAATGAAAGACATCCTTGAAATTTAACAATTGTTTTTCCCCAGAAAAAAGTGATGGGGTTGAAATAAACTAAGAAAATTCAATAAGGGATATTATTATTGATGTTACACTAGTAGCAGCTTCAAGTCAATATTGGCCAATCTCAAAAGTCAAAGCAAAGTTGGATCTGGATATACTTGGGTGGGCACTGCAGATTCGATTGGGAAGTCCAAAATTTTTCTCAAAGAAGAAAATAACAAATAAAGGAGAATATTTGTAGCTCATGGCTGAAATGAAGGGTCCTTGGTGCTCTCTGAGCTTGTTTTTTTTTCTTGCAGATGTTTATTACCCAGACTAGGTAACATCATCAATACTAATCAAGGAAACAGCAAACCACTTTTGTCTTGTTGCCAAAATCCATCACACAGATGTGTCTGTGAAATCACCAATGGGTAGCTGTACTTGAGGGAGACTTTTGCGGTTAGTGTTATTTCTGTTATTTTCCAGCTTGTCAGTCTTGAGATTTGAACAGCATTTCAATTTGAGATTTTTATTAACTTCATTTATCCTTTGTTAGTCTAGGAAACCTTTTGATTGCCTAGCAAGGCAGTTAAAAAAAAAGAATATTACCTCGCTTTACTTTAAAGGCTGGAAGTGATGCTTAATTTCAGTCTTATAACCTGATTAACTCACTACCTTCCCTCAGATTAGGAGCAACTCCTAGAGAGTTCTGGGTCAAGCTGGTTTTGCAGGTATGCCCACAAGACAGGGTCAAAAAAGTCAAGATGGCAGCTGCAACTGTGCAAATTAAGCCCTATACCCAACACCTTGACTTCATCTCATTACTAATGCCCTTATTGACCATTAGTGTCATTCTTGTTATACTACAAGTAGTCTTCAACTTACAACTACTGTATTCATTTAGTGACCATTTGAAATTACAATGGCACTGAAAAAAGGGACTTAAGACCATTTTTTCATACTTATGACTGTTGTAGCATCCCCGTGGTTACATGATCAAAATTCAGATGCTTGGCAACTGCCTCATATTTATGACGGTTGCAGTGTCCTGGGGTCATGTGATCCCCTTTTGTGACCTCCTGACAAGCAAAGTCCATGGGGAAGCCAGATTCACTTAAATAACCATAGAAAGAGAGGCCATAAAATGGGGGAAAACTCACTTAACAACTGCCTTGTTTGGGTTCAGTTGTGGTCGTAAGTTGAGGACTACCTGTACTGCCAGTTTAGTGGAGGTTTTGAGAGCAAATGGCAAGCGTAGTGCTTTGAAACCAGAGTAGGACTCTGCAAAAGCTAGGAAAGTTTCCACATTTGCCTGTTTCTTGATCCCAGACTGAAAGAAGAGAACCTCTATTTCCTCTTATATATTAGAGAAAGGTCCCAGTGGCATCAGGAAGAATTTTGCTTTCGCTTCAGGAAAAGGAAGTTTTCATTGCAATTTCTCTGAAGGAGTTGTTTTAGATGGCTTGGGAGCCAATCTTGGCTGGAAAGTTGGATGCAATTCATTAAACCTTTTAAGCAGGCTGAATATCCTGAGAAATAATTCTGCAGATTTAATATAAGTGTAGTGTGTTTACACATTATTTAATTCCATAACCGTAACACGAACACAACCAAGAGTGGACTGGGTGTCTCTGCTCTTATTCCAATACCTTCATCTCTAGAAAAGACTATTTGTAGCTTAGGATTGAACTGTGGGATCCTTGGTACTTTCGGAGCTTGGTTGTTTTCTTGCAGACATTTCATTACCCAGCTAGGTAACATTATCAGTGTTAGAAGGAATGGGGCTTGGTCTTACATGCAGTAAACAAAATCCCAGTCAAGGAGCTACCAACTAAGACAAACAATGAAATAGTAAACAATAGCCTAATCAAGGAACTATCAAGAGAAAAACACTCCCACCAATACGGACAGAGCAAGTCACTTGTATATAAACAGAGACTACAAATCCCACTCCCTGTTAGCGCTGATGGTGTTATCTAATTGGGTAATGAAATGTCTGCAAGAAAACAACAAACTCAGAGAGCACCACACCTTCACCTCTACCCCTCCACTGGCTCTGTGAACTTCAGATGAAAAATACGACATATGTGGTAATAGATAAATTGTGATGTTAGATTTCTGATAGCCCACTGATATATAAATTATTATAACAGACAAATAGGTGACTGCTTTCTGATCATGTGAACTGATTTCATTTTACTGTCTGATAGTTTGTATGAATACAAGGAACAATAGAAAAATATTTCTCATCATCCCTTGCCATCCAGTTCCCACCAAAATGTATGTAAAACTGACCAAAACATCCTGCACATATGCAACCATCACTTGCAGTGAATGTTAGGTGTATTTTCAAGTGTGGCAAAAAACACACACCACACATCAGACTTCATATGTGACATGAATATGTGTGGTTCACATGTTATTTATTAAGCAGCCTTTGTAAGAATTCCTAAGACAAGAGACTTCTCTTCTGGCCAAAATCAGATGGAACTCAGAGATATAGGTTTCCTGGTTCCTGCCTAGACAGCTCACTTCACAAGCATTTTTTTTTAATCCCATTTATATCCCGCCCTTCTCCGAAGACTCAGGGCGGCTTACAATATAAGAAGCACAAATCAATGTGCTTAGCAATAGCCTTCATTCTATGTATATGCCTGCTTATTAGGGCTTTCGCGCCCCCCCAAGCGGCATTTTTTAACAAAGTCAGCTTATTGCCCCTAACAATCTGGGTCCTCATTTTACGTACCTTGGAAGGATGGAAGGCTGAGTCAACCTTGAGCCTGGTGGGACTCGAACCTGCACTAATTGCAGGCAGCTGGTGTTACTTAGGGAGGCATTAGCCCACTGCTCCACCAGGTCTTGTTTGAGGAAGACCCACAGCTTAGTGCGAGAAATGGTATGGAGAATCCTGGATTCAATTTGTGCCATAACCCCCAAAAGATCAGGTAACAACAGGTGTTCCAGGCTAAAATCTTAGAGAGCTGCTATATGAGAAAGTTTGCATGCTAGTTGATGGCACTGAACTTGCATTTTCCTTGAATTTAATCATTTCATTCTCCTTCTGTTAATGTGTGCTTTTCCCTTGGTTGCTCCCAATCTGCCCGAGGCCTTCTCTATTGGCTCTGCCTTGTTGTTAATCTTCTCTGCTGTGTTTGTTTTCTGCTGTTTTTGTTTTTGCCTCTCTCCAGCAGGAACACATTAACTCACCCTTTCTTAGAAACCTGTGGGAACAGCTCCGCCCCTGTTCTCTGCTCCATGTGTGTATCCTAGTCAAGAAATAAACAAACCCTTGTTAGCAGGCAGCCGACTCTGCAGCCATTGTCGTCACAGCTGTCTCTCTGCTTCACAAACCCGGCTATAGAAGGAGGGCTTTGGATGGGAACACAGTGTCTGCAAACGGAAAGAACAAATACAAGCCTGCAGGGAAAAAGGTCTGTCGTTGGTATACTTGTGAGTTTTCCCTTTGCAGGTTATTTTCCAGGGAACACTACTGTGCTTGTTGCTACAACCAAAAGAGCCTAAGTAAAATTTGGTATTAAATCCACTTCCACAGCTGGATCAGGAAAAAAAAATCTCTGATAAAAAATAAACTTCCTGACTCTGGTTGCTTTCTTTTGAGATACTCTAATTCGCCTGGCACAATCCTTTCCAGTGTTTAATCCCACTGAATTTACCTAGGTTTACTTCTGAGAGTTCACATCAGATCTTCCTCTCAATCCTTGAACATTTTCACACAACTGCTCTCGAATTGCCTGCCCCATGCAAAAATCCCTGACTGAAAATTTCCCTTCCACACAATTTTTAAAGGCACGGTGTAACCTTTCCTTCTTATTACATTTGGCCATCCAAAATTGTCCAGGGAATAAAGATTTATGCCGAAGGGTTTGGCTTTTAGTTCCCCCCATGCTTTGCCTTCTAGAGCTGACAACTTATCTCTGATACAATATCGTGGACTGCAGCTTCCTCCAACCAGATGCAAGCCGAATATGAATCTGACTTGGATTTCAGCAAGCTGAAAATTATCAAAGTTGAAATCGAACACATCTGGAATGGGCTAATTTGGGGAAGGTTGATGCACTGAGCCAGTTTGGTTTAGTCATTAACAAAGGCACCAGGCTAGAAAGCAAGAGACTGTGAATTCAAGTCCCACTTTTGCTAGGAAAGCCAGCTGGGTGACTTTGGGCCAGTCACTCTCTCTCAGTCCAACCTACCTCACAGGCTTGTTGTGGGGAAAATAGGAGGAGGAAGGTGCGTTGGATATGTTTGCCACCTTGCATTATCTACAACTTACCCCCAGAAATCGTGGGCGCTCCATTGCTGGAAGTTTTTAAAGAGAGACCAGACAATCACCTGTATAGGATAGGGGTAGGCAACCCTGGCTTTTTATGACTAGTGGACTTCAACTTCCAGAATTCCTGAGCCAGCCATGCTGGCTCAGGAATTCTGGGAGTTGAAGTCCACTAGTCATAAAAAGCCAGGGTTGCCTACCCCTGGTATAGGACATAGGTCCTCCTGCTTGAGCAGGAGGCTGGACTAGAAGGCCTCCAAGGTCCCTTCCAGCTCTATTCTGTTCTGTTCTGTTCTGTTCTGTTCTGTTCTGTTCTGTTGTTTACTATTCTATTCGAAATGTGATAGATGTCACAGAGCTCTTAATGTCATAGAACAACAACTTCTAGCATTTATAAAAAGGATAATCAAGGAAAAGGAATGTTGGAGCTACAGTTCAGCAACAACTTTAGAACCACAATTTTCTTGTCCTTACAATAGCAAGAATTCAAGTCATCCTCCAGCCCTGAAGGTCACTATAATGCCTTGGGTTATTTATGATCTTTCAGCCTAACCAACCAAGCAAGACTATAATGATATAATGGGAAGTAGACTCAATTATCCCACCAGGAGTGGATGCATGAGATATAAGAAGTAGTAACAACAGGTTTCGGCGGAAGAGATGACCACAGTTGAAATGTACAGTATGCTTTGGATTCCGTTTTGCTTGATTATGATGTGCTACCCCATTGTATAATAATTGTCTAGCAGAACAATGGACTGAGATCAAAGTTGTTCCCAAAGGAGCTCAGGAAACCCAGCCTTGGAAACAGGGGGAAATCCACAGGATTTAGAATAGAATAACAAAAAGCTCCAAAGATGGATCCAAACTGGTTGGTAGAGTTTTTATGCAATTTGTTGCTGATAATCATATCCAGAGGCGGGGCCATTAGGATTGCGATCAGTACCTGTTTTGCTTCTTTAGCAATTCATTTCTCAGCTACTTCTGAATTGCCCTAATAACTATGGCTAAAGTCCAATCAGTCCATATCTGATAAGGAAGTTCCCACCTAGGTATGAAATTATGGCCTCCTTGTGTTTGATCTTAGCCTCTGATATTTAGAGATAGACTCCCTGTCTAGCCCTGTTGTCTGCTCTGATGATAGTAGCTCTGTAAGGCATCTAGCAGGTGTTCTCCCAATAACATGACACCTGATCCTTGTAATTGAAGGCATTAAAGAATGAAATTGCATCCCTTCCGGGGCCCATCACCATGTCACCACTTTGTTCCCTGTAGTTCTTGTAGCTTGGAAAAACAGACTATAAATAATAGTAATTTAAGGTATAGGGCTTATCTATATATACAAAAAAGACCAAACTCTTCTTACTTCTTTTCTAATATATAGCAGAATCTAGTGCTGATATCTGAGATGTCTGTCTGTATGTATGTATGTATGCATGTATGTATGTATGTATGTATGTATGTATGTATGTATGTATGGTATGTATGCATTTTTGTTTATGTTAAACACTCCACACAATGCCAAGCAAAGAGCATAATGCCGGGCTACTGTTTCTGTTTGGTTGCAATAGTTTGGGAAAACTGGTTTTAAATCATTGCTTGTTGTTCTTCTAGATGGGCAGAAATTAAGACAATTGCAGTTGCTGAAAAAAAATGCTTCTTGATGGTTTGGTAGTGAAAATGGAAGCACTATGGAAGTGCCCTAAATTGAACAGTCATTTTGGCGAACTTCTAAGCAAAGCCAACTCCAATCCTGAAAGAATCTCCAGAGGTCCAAATCACTTGTTAACTCGTGAATGGCCAAAAGACCCTAGTGCAGGGGTCTTCAGACTTGGCCCTTTTATGACTTGTGGACTTCAACTCCCAGAATTCATCAGCCAGGCATGCTGGCTGAGGAATTCTGGGAGTTGAAGTCCACAAGTCATAAAAGGGCCAAGTCTGAAGACCCCTGCCCTAGTGACTCGACTTAGTTGTGGTAATAGTGTTATATCTACTAATCTGTTACATGTCTAGTTTTCCCCTAGTATGTCTATTGTGGGAAATTAAAATGGCTGTTCAATTTAGGGCACTTCCATAGTGCTTCCATTTTCACTACTGAACCATCAAGAAGCATTTTTTTCAGCATCTGCAACTGTCTTAATTTCTGCCCATCTAGAAGAACAACAAGCAATGATTTAAAACCAGTTTTCCCAAACTATTACCACAACTAAGTCTACTCACTAGGGCAGCGGTAGGCAACCTTGGCTCTTTTATGACTGGTGGACTTCAACTCCCAGAATTCCTGAGCCAGAATGGCTGGCTCAGGAATTCTGGAAGTTGAAGTCCACCAGTCATAAAAGAGCCAAGGTTGCCTACCCCTGCACTAGGGTCTTTTGGCCATTCACGAGTTAACAGGTAATGTGGACCTCTAGAGATCCTTTCAAGATTGGAGTTGGCTTTTCTTATTTACTGAAATACACAACTATTCCTGGCTTCTGAAACTATTCAGTAAAAGGAATGATTAATGCCAGAGGTGGTCTACAAAAATAATTGTTTTGGGCAACAAAGAATTAGAGCTTTCTGTTTCTCCTTGTGCCCATCTGAAGTCAGATCTGAAGTACTAATGTAGTTCTAGCCTTAAATTAAAAGCAAAGATGGGGAGGTTTCTTATTAGATATATTTTACATCTTCAGTTTTTCATTGTGGTCTGAAGAATGAGGATGGAGGTAATAGGCCTCCTTTGCCACAAATCTCTGAAAATATAGTGTGATATTGGGGGTTGCCAATTTGATTTAACCCAGTGGCAAGTCAGACTCCTTTGTTTGCTTTGACGAAATTGGGTAACCTCTTTAAAAAAAACAAAAAACACCTAAATTTGGATTCCTGTATTTGATGATTGAGTGCCAGTTTGGGTTAGTGGTTAAGGCATCAGACTACAAAGCAGAAGACTGTCGGTTCTAGTCTCACCTTAGGCCAGAAGCCACATGGGTAACCTTGGGCCAGTCACTCTCTCTCAGCCCTAGGAAGGAGACAATGGCAAACCGCTTCTGAGAAACCTTGCCAAGAAAAACTGCAGGGAGTTGTCCAAGCAGCCTCCGAGAATCGGTCATGATTGAATGGAATCGAAAGAACTGGTAGATGGAAACACTATAATTCTCACTTGGGCAAAAAGGAGAAAGGCAGTGCTAGATTGGGGTTGTTCTCCTGTCACATGTCTACAAATGTCCTGTGGATATTTAGATTTATTTACAATAACATCTCTTTCCTCTGCTGATATTTTAAATACTTTCTCTGCTTATATTTTATGTACCAAAACTCATGATTCTATATGAATAAAATAGTTTATTTATTTATTTATTTATTTATTTATTTATTTATTTATTTATTTATTTATTTATTTATTTATTTATTTTTCTATACCGCCCTATTCCCGAAGGACTCAGGGTGGTTTACAGGGCAATATTTAAAAGACAATATAAATTAAGATAAAATAGAATTAAAAGAATTAAATTAATAATAGCCCAACAATAAAACAATGTTAAAAACTTAAAACTAAAACCCCCCTCAGTCCAGGCCAGATAGATCGAAAAGCCAGGTTTTCAGGTCCCGGCGAAACGAGCGCAGGTCGGGGGCAGTTCGGAGTTTCACAGGTAAATCATTCCAAAGGGCAGGCACGCCCACAGAGAATGCCCTCTCTCTGGGGATCACCCACCGGCATTCCCTGACCAGCGGCACCCTAAGGAGGCCCTCCCTATGGGAGCGCACAGGACGATGGGAAGTTGATGCCGGCAGCAGGTGTTCCCTTAGATAGTCCGGACCCAAGCCATTTAGGGCTTTATAGGTCATCCACCAGCTTGACATTATAGCAATTTTTTTAAAGCATGATATATGGTAAATGAAGGCGTTCCCTCTTTAATTTTCCTCAACCAATGTGTTTTTGGGTTGTATCATATCTGCGGAAAGTTATGATTGGATTTTAATTATAACCTTGCAATAATATTCTGGAGCACGGGTGTTAGACTCACCACATCACGTGATGTGTCGCGACGTATCGCGACTTTTTGTGCATTGCCGGAGTTGGGGTGGGCGCACGCTCCGTATGATGCAATCGGCCAGCGGGCCGGCAGTTTGACACCCCTGATCTAGAGCGAATAAAGAACAGGAGTAACAGGATTGCAGCCTATCTTATATGCAGTTAGAATATTCCTTAAGTGTTCTCAATACTTGTACGGCTCACATCAGCAGCTTTTTTTCAGCAGGAGAAAAAGAAGGAAACAAATTATGATTTTCAGTTGGACAAATTCCCTGGTTAGATTTCCAAGCTTTAATCCCTCATATGAAAATAAACATAAACACACAGATATTCCCAACTGCTAATTGTTCCCTTAGGAAAAAAAAATAATGTGTATACTTTTCTGCTTCCCATATAGGTGACGATGAAGAGATGCTGACACTGACAATTAAGTGTGGTTTTTATAATTGTTCATTGCCTTGAGTGCCCTACTAGCAGAAAGACAGCATACAGGACTTCGGTATTGAAATAAACAACTAAATCAACCACAGATAAATAGGCAAGCCGCTCATAGGTATATTTTCTTTGGAATGGGAAAAAAAATCATTATAGGAAAAGCTCTGGGAAAATGTTGAGGGATTCTGAAGATGGGATGACCTCATCTGAAATCACTGCAAAATGCAGCTGGGCAATTTTTCAACGAAAACTTCATCAGGAAGGGATTGGTGATGTGGCCTAGTGCAAAAAGTTGAGCTCAGTAACCAGTGCCCATTTCCACCCCAGATGCTCTCAAAAGAATGAAAAGAAACAGTCTATCTTGGGTTGAGTTACCTTGCTTTGCTCTCTGGCTTCTTCTGTTTTTCTCAGCCTTGAACTATTTAAGAGCCTTAGACTACAACTCTCATCATTCTCAAACTTTGCATTTCTGAGTGGGGTATTTATTGGACTACGACATCTGGGGACCTAAAGATGAGAGCTCTGTCCTTGGAGATCACATGTTGAGCTGTAGCTCTTCTCACCAAATACAGGTAGTCCTCTATTTACAACAGTACATTTAGTGACCATCAGAAGTTACGACGACACTGAAAAAAAGTGACTTCACACTTATTACCTGTCACGTGATTTACATTCGGATGCCTGACAACCGGTTCATATTTATGACGGTTGCAGTGTTCCAGGGACATGTGATCACTTTTGCAACCTTCTGACAAGCCAAGTCAATGGGGAAGCCAGATTCACTTAACAACTGGGATACCAATTTCACAAGCTGCAGTGATTCGCTTAGCAAATGTGGCAAGGAAAGTCGTAAAATGGGGCAAAACTCTTAGCAACACAAATTGTGGGCTAAGTTGCGGTCATAGATGCAGGACTACTGTGAGTAAACAAGGAGAAAGCAAGGTAAAGGACCTGCAATAGAAGCCACGATCTCTGAGTGTTGTTCTGCTATTGTGGATTGTTGCACAGACTGATATCACAAACACCCTTCCTGAGGGAGTTGGCAGGGAGAGAGTCATGTGAAGGGACCTATTCACCACACTCCACCTGCAGAGACGTTTCAGTAACTAATTTCCTCGGAGTGGCTCATTGGCCTTATCCGTGGGAGTGGCTAATATCGCCTGACTTCAAGTGGGCAGATTTAGTGCCTTGTGCAGTATGACTCTCTGCTTAGCTGTGCGACTTTGCTGCAATAAAACACCCCCTCCTTGGATCACAGTGTCTGTGGATGTGTGTCGAAATAAGGAGTTAAGATTCTTTAAAAGTGTCTAGAATTTTTTTTTAAAAAAGCAACCTGATACACATCTGGAGAGCAAAAAGACAGGATTTAGGACACCTGAAGTCTGAGCTCAGGCAACATATTTCATAAAATAGGTCGATGTTCCTTCCAGTTCTTCTTTGAGCCCCAAGGCAAATTGCATAGAATAAATTAAAACAGTGCAAGAGAACTGCAGCAAAAAGTTACTGGAAGTTCCACTGGGAAGATGATGCACTGTACATGGGTTACAAGCAATCCCATGATGTCCCTTTCAAATGTGGTTGGATATTGTCTCTTGATTTAAAGAATCAAGGTCCCAAAATATCAGAAAATACACAAACTGGTTTTCAGTTTGGGTGCAAAGGTAGAGGTAGGATCATGATTGCATCTGGGTCCTCGTTTTACTGACCTCGGAAGGATGGAAGACTGAGCCAACTCAAGCACTTTAGGATCAAACTCCAGGCTGCGGGCAGAGTTAGCCTGCAATACTGCATTCTAGCCACTTTGGCTCTTTAGAGATGATTTGGACATAGCATGGCTTTTGGTATGTTCCAACCAGCCATGCCTACTTTCAAATACCTTATTTCTCTTCCTTCCCCCATGTTACTCCTCTCCCTCCAATTGGTCACCTGGATGTCCATAAAGGAAGTCCACTGATCCAACAGTGAACAGAATCAAATTCAACAAAGTTGACTTTGGATTTATTTTTTTTATTTTATTTTATTTTAATTCCATTTATATCCCGCCCTTCTCCGAAGACTCAGGGCGGCTTACAAGCTTAGCAGTAGCCTTCAAGACAACACAGGTAGTCGCTAGATCTTCAACATGCTGACTTTTGAAAGACCAAGAAGCTGAGTATCAATCTTAATTGACCTTCCCTATCAGGATCTCTATATCTTAAAACATGCATCCATTTTGTAGCTGAGCTTACTTCAAGTCTCAAAACCTGAACTGAAGAAAACTATTTAGGTAGGAAATTATGGGAGGGAAAAATAGTGAATTGTTAAAAAAAAGGTGAGCATGTAGATAGACAAATAGACACCAAAGGACATTCTTGGTTATGAAAGTATTGTGTGTGGAACTCTCAGAGATGAATCCACCTTTTTTTACTAATTTCCTGCTGTCATTGATTGTCAGAAGCAAAACAGCCTACTAGTCATCAGAGAGCTGACAGCAGTTGTTTGGAGGGATCAGATTGCTGGTTTCCTGCTACTAGTGGAAAACCTGTTTTCTAATGTACCTTGATCTGGGGCAGGTTGCTAGGAATGAAATAAGTGCCCTTGTGTGGAAGAGTAAATGTATATACAAGTAAGTGCCCAGAGATTCATAACCTCAGATAACTAAGTGAGCAAGCAGTGTGAGATTAAAGAAAGGGTCTCCATTTTCCATGCTAGGGCCTTTGCACTTATTCAGTTTTACACCATCAAATTCTATCATACCACCATTAATGATCAAGGCCCTGCAAAGTTAACTTGAATTTCCTCCACTTGGTTTTCACCATCAGAGATCCTACATACTTCTGTTAGTTGCTTATTGCCTCCAGAGCTCCCAGTACTCTGTAAAACAGACATGTTAAACACAAGGCCCGGGGGCCAGATCCAGCCCGCGGAGTGGTTTCATGTGGCCCGCGAAGCCACCCTGGAAACAGTGAGGGAATGGCCCCCACTGCCTTGGCCCTGGCCCAGAGACCCTCCTTCTGCCAGAGACCCTCAGATCTGTCCCACTCCTGCCCAGGCCCCCATAGGCACCCTTGATGCGAACGATGTAGAGCTGGCCACGCCCACCCAGTAGGCCATATGCACTCTAGCCACGCCCACCCAGTAGGCCACGCCCACCCTGTCCATACCCACCCGGCCCCTTGAGGGCAACCGCAATGCTGATGCGGCCCTCAATGAAATTGAGTTTGACACCCCTGCTGTAAAAGCTAAAAGAGACGTGGTGGCACAGTGGTTAGAATGCAGTACTGCGGGCTACTCCTGCTGACTGCCAGCTGCTAGCAGTCCAGCAGTTCGATTCTCCCCGGCTCAGGGTTGACTCAGCCTTCTATCTTTCCGACATGGAGAAAATGAGGACCCAGATTGTTGGGGGACAATATGCTGACTCTGTGAACCGCTTAGAGAGGGCTGTAAAGCACTGTGGTGCGTAAGTCTAAGTGCTACTGCTATCTCTTCTATTTTCATTCATTTGGGGGGCAAAGATGAAAAATTGAGATCCTGTGCTTGTTTTCTGCTCTGCAACAGATCTATCTTACTAAGATATCCATATTTTTTTTGTTTCTACATTTTTCTCCATTCTAGGGGGGCTCTTCCTAAGAAGTGAAATGTAGCTGTGACATATGTGTGTGGCAGGCAGCCTCAACCATGAAAATACAAAGCATAGAAGACACAAAAATATTCATACCGGCACTAAAGCTGTAGAAAGGAGAGAATGGGAAAAAAGCTAATTTAAGAAGAAGAGGAAAAAGGCAGTTTCTCAGCTTTGCGAAACACCAGCACTGCGTTGTGGCAGGTGTCGTGTGGTGGCCAGGAGCATCTCCTGCAGCAGATGATTACTTGTATGGTTTCATTAGCTGAAATTTGCATTTGAAGACAGAAGTCTTCAGCAATTATATCTAATTTGTGCTAAGCCTAGTAGATATCAGCTGCTCTCTTGCCCTTGCTTGAAAATTATTTTCTGACAAGAGCTCTTCAAGTTTCCTTCTTTAAATTTGCAACTCTAAAAGTTCTAGAACTCCTGAGTCAGGAGTCTCTCCAAAGGTTTGGAGATGAATGCATTCCTAACCATGAGAAAGAAAGAACATTTAGAAGAAACAGGAATGTCATTTTCATACAGCTGAAATAAGAAGTAAGGTGACTCGTAAGTTCTAAAGCAGGGATGTCTAATCTTGGCAACTTTAAGACCTGTGGACTTCAACTCCCAAAATTCCCCAGCCAGCATGTGCAATCTCTTCTTAGAAACCTCCAGTGACAAGGCACCCACAACTTCTGAAGGCAAGCTGTCCACAGACGAAGTCTTCAGACAGATTCTGATGTGAGCCTCTTCTCTGTGGAGAATAGCTGTATGATCAAAACACAACTCATTGATTTCCTTAAGTAGGCATAAAGGGGCATAGATGAACCTTTGCCCAGTCTTCTGCCCTCAGAATTATATTAGCAATTAGCTTTGAATTGGCCAATGGTATCTAGGTCTGCTTTGGCATGGAAGACATTGCAAAGCTGACTCAGCAGAGCAATTTATTTTGACTAAATGAAAATAATGAGCACAGACTTGGAGAGCTTAAATAATTCTGTGACACCTTGTGGATGAAAAGATACAAATACATTCATGGGTTAATTAAAAAAGTGAAAATCTGATTTCATAGGGTTGTATCTTAGATCTTCAGAACACAGAGGGATTAAGACCTACCTAATCCAGTTTTAGGAGGGACACGGTGGCTCAGTGGGTTAGGACGCTGAGCTTGTCGATCAGAAGGTCGGCAGTTTGGCGGGTCAAATCCCGAGTGCCGCGTAACAGAGTGAGTGCCTGTTACTCGTCCCAGCTTCTGCCAACCTAGCAGTTCGAAAGCACGTAAAAGTGCAAGTAGAAAAATAGGGACCACTGCGGTGGGAAGGTAACAGCGCTCCGTGCGCCTTTGGCGTCTAGTCATGCCGGCCACATGACCACGGAGACGTCCTCGGACAAGCGCTGGCTCTTCGGCTTTGAAATGGAGATGTGCACCGGCCCCTAGAGTCGGAAACGACTAGCACGCATGTGCGGGGGAACCTTTACCTTTAATCCAGTTTTTCTCTTTACAGCAATCAGCCAGATATCTGTGGAAAACCATAGGATTAAATGAACACCCCCAATACTTGGCTGATTACATCAGGGGCTTATTCTTGCCCTGAAACTGACTGGTACTCAGAGATATCTTGGTGGTCATTCATAGCCTTACCCATTAATCCCTTGTGAAAATCAGTTCCATTACTTAACCGTGCAGCAACTGCATGTAATTTAAGGTCACTAGCAACTTGGCTAGCTGCTCCGGGATAATCACTCAACTCTCTTTTCATAACATTAAGTTGAAAACTTTTAATTTATTCCCACTAAGGGTTTTTATATTTTTAAATATTATATTTGTAAATAGATAATAGACAGGTAGATAGATAATAAATGATAGAGTATGAATGGATAGAAATAGATCAGAGAGAGAGAGAGAGAGAAGGAGAGAGAGAGAGAGAGAGAGAGAGAGAGAGAGAGAGAGAGAGAGAGAGAGAGAGAGAGAGAGAGAGAGAGAGAGAGAGAGAGAGAGAGAGAGAGGTGGTGGTGGTGCAGTGGTTAGAATGCAGTATTGCAGGCTAAACTCTGCCAACTGCCAGGAGCTTGATCCTGACCGGCTCATGGTTGACTCAGCCTTCCATCCTTCTGAGGTTGATAAAATGAGGACTCAGATTCTTGAGGGCAATATGCTGACTCTATGAACTGCTTAGAGAGGGCTGTAGAGCACCATGAAGCAGTATATAAGTCTAGGTGCTATTGCTATTGCTATTGCTAGAGATAGATAGATAGATAGATAGATAGATAGATAGATAGATAGATAGATAGATAGATAGATAGATAGATAGATAGATAGATAGATAGATAGATGTAGTATATTCTTATCTAATGAGTGGTAAATTTATTCAGGCCAGAAACCCTTCAGGAGAGAAATTCCAGCATCTATATTAGAGCAATACATTTTTCAGGTAACAACCCATGTCATGAAATCATGTGATTTTTACATTGGCCAAAAAAAAGTATTGCATTAAATATACTTAGATTTATTGTTATTATTTAATGGGCCCACTTGATAAAAAGCCTCCATGAAAGAGACCTAAAACAAGACAGATATCAGCAAGTATTGTGGGCCCAATTGGCAAAACGAAGCTAAGGACTGTATTGGTTGGAAAAATGCGGAAGAGGCCTTCATCCTGCAGGGGATGGACAATGGCTGGAATGGTGGTGATGATGATGATGATGATAGGTTGCAATAGGCAACCTTGTCCCCTCCATTTGTTCTTAGATCTCTTTATTGGCAAAGGCTTTCATGAAAAACATCCCAGAACTCTAAATGCTCAAGACTAACCAGATCATTATCTGAGGGACTGTCTACCTCCACTAGTTTCTATCCACCCCATAAGATTAGGCAGAATGGGCACAATCAATAAATATCACTTAAGTAAGTAAGTAAAGAACTAAAGAAGAATCCAATAAGTATCGATTTTCAAAGGGACACAATAAATATCTAGACATGTAGAACATCTAGATGTCAGTAGAAATTTCAAAAGTCCAGCAATTTCCTTGAGAATGATTCATTGTAAATATGTGACGACAGTCACACTACACAATATTCTGCCGGCAGATTATTTAATGCTTTACTACACTATTTCCTTCAGTTGCTTCATAAGCTTCTGCTAGTTACAAGCAATTTTACAGGCTTCCGTGAGTCATCCTATACTTGTCCAGGGAATATTTGGAAACATCTTTAATCTTGTTTAAAAAATGACTTTCGTAATGACCAGGTGATCCGACACTAAGTTAAGTAATCAGTAAATCCAAGGCACGTTTACAGAAATAAAGCCAGATTAAACAAAAAAACCCACCTTTTTTTTAAAGTGACATCCATTACAAACATGGAGTGAGCCTGGAGGCACATACTTCAGTAACCCATGCAAGATTTAAGTTTCTTTCTCTCTCCATCTCTCACACACCTGCTGTGGGACCCTAACAAGTGGAATTACACTTGGTTAAGGGTCCAAGGGGAAGAAATGGAGGTAGTGACAGATTTTATTTTCCTGGGCTCCAAGTTCACTGCAGATGGGGACTGTAGCCAAGAAATTAAAAGATGCTTGCTCCTCGGGAGGAAAGCCATGGCAAATCTAGACAGCACACTAAAAAGCAGAGACATCACCCTGCCAACAAAAGTGCATATAGTCAAGGCTATGGTCTTTCAATGTATGGCTGTGAAATTTGGATCATAAAAAAGGCTGAGTGCCAAAGAATTGAGGCCTTTGAACTGTGGTGCTGGAGAAGACTCCTCCAACTCCCTTGGACTGCAAGGTGTTCAAACCGGTCAGTCCTAGAGGAGATCAACCCTGACTGCTCTTTAGAAGGCCAGATCCTGAAGCTAAAACTCAAATACTTTGGCCACCCAATGAGAAGGAAGGACTCACTGGAGAAGAGCCTAATGCTGGGAAAGGTTGAGGGCAAGAGAAGAAGGGGACGACAGAGAATGAGGTGGCTGGATGGAGTCACTGAAGCAGTAGGCGTGAGCTTAAATGGACTCCAGAAGATGGTAGAGGACAGGAAGGCCTGGAGGAACGTTGTCCATAGGGTCGCGATGGGTCGGACATAACTTTGCAACTAACAACAACAAGGATCCACAGTCAGCAGATAGTACCAACTTTGCTGGATCTTAGATTTTATTTCATGTTTAAAGTTGGACCTTGAATTATTCAAGCTCAACCCAAGGAAGCTTGCAGGGTGTGATCAGAAAACCTCAAGATTGTGAGTAGATGGCACAATCAAATCTCTGCCTGATTCTGATGCGTGTTGCATGTGCAATGCTTATAAAAAACCTGGTAGAATGGCTATTACACCATCATGGCCATAGCATTAACTTTTTTTTACTATATTCTGCAAATACCCCTTGAAAGTAATCTATAATTTCTTTAGAAGTCATCACCAACTGCCTTGGTTGCACATGGCATTTGTCTGAGTGCCACATCTCATCAAATACTGTTCAACAGTGATGAAGCACATGATTTCACACATCTCAATTTCTCATTGAGAAAGCATCGCAAAAAAGTTCTGTTGCAATCCCTGGAGAACAGCTGACAGTCCTGGTGATAAAGCCATGGTAGATGGAGAAAGAATCTTCACTGTGGAGTAACAACTTTGGATATTCCACCAAGCATAGAACTTGCTGATTCTGAATTATAGGCCTTCATTTATTCATAGGAGAAATTTTTCGGTTCATGATATATATTCAGACTCTTGACACATAATTGAAATTCCACTCTGCACATAAAAAGGGGGCAGGACTTTGCACAGTCACAGAAGTTATTTTGAACATTTAAATACCATAATCTGAAGCTATTGTGACAGTAAACTCTATTGCAAATACGTATTTGAGGAGAAATTGCACTGGAGAACATGATTTTTAAAAAACAAATATATGTATTTGCATGCATATGAGGATACATGTTTTAGTGTAAACTTTCTAGGGAAGGGAATTTGTGGAGCAATATGGAACTGAGAGCTGGAATGGATGAACTGGTCCAAAAGTGATGAAGAAAGAAGTTTAATGATTGAAATGAGAATCAATGGGAACTTTTCTGGGGCAAAACATGGAACTGCAATCCCTTTCAAACTTCTTGTACCTGGACTATTGAAGGGAAAATGGCTGTGCATTTTTATTATCAAATCCACATTCTCAACATTAACAATGTGGGTAATATAGAATTGAGGGTTGCAAATTTATATAATATTTAAAGTCTTGTTGTCATGACCTTTAACTGGTTGAAACAGAGCCTCATAAAGCAACAATTTTTGAACCAAGGTGCTTCAAATAGGCTAACTTACAGAATGCATCCAACATATAGGATTCATGATTCCTGAGGAAATGAAATTGGAAAAGTTGTGGCTGCTTCAATACTATTGACTGCAGTTGGGCTGCTGTTGCTGATCGCATTTTCAGCATTCCATGACAGTTTCCCAGCCAGTCTCTCAATCCCTTGGTCACTTCTCCAAAGCAGCAACAGTCACTTACTTGCCTGATGAGGTGGGAGGGGATGGGATGCGGAGGGGAAGGGAAGGGAAGTGTCAGATGCTCCATGTCAAATTCACACAAGGAAACTCAATGGAAAAGCCAGAAAGTTGAAGGTTGTTCCAGCTCCCACTGCTTTTTTGTCCACCCATGGTCATTCCTTTTCACTGTTTAGAGAAGGAAATATCTCTGAAATGATGACCAATAGGGCATGAATTGTGTAGCTGAGACTAAAACTCATTTCATGCTGTGAAGGCCCAACATTTACCAGCTGCACCAGAACCTTGGGGGAAAGAAACCACAAACCAAACAAATCTGTATGATGATCGAAATACTGAAACACTCTTCAGTCAGCATATAAATTGTTAGCAAATAGGAGCAGTATCTTGGCATAAGCCCCATGCCTAGACTACTTGATGTATTCAGTTGAAGTTCTCTAAGATGCCTCACTCGAAATAGTTGGGTACAAGTCTTCTTGTTAAATGTTGAGACTTTCACACTTACACAACTGCACTGGGAGTGGGGAGTGGGGAAAGAGCAAGAAGGATTATTCAATAATTTGATTTGATTTTGATTTTATTTTAAATTTATATGCCGCCCTTCTCCTTGAGCACTCAGGGCAGCTCACAACCATAAAAATGAAAAAACAAATTTAAAAAAGAATTAAACAATAGATGCAATAATTACAAGACAATTTAACCCAGTAAAAAGCCTAATTAAAAACCGTAGTCAGTCCAGGCCCGCTTGTTGGAACAACCAGGTCTTCAGGTCACAGCGGAAGGACCAAAGGTCAGGGGCCGTCCGCAGCTCCAGGGGTAGTTCATTCCAGAGGGTTGGCGCACCCACAGAGAAGGCTTTCCCCCTGGGGGTCGCCAGCCGGCATTGCCTGGCTGACGGCACCCTGAGGAGGCCAACTCTGTGGGAGCGAACCGGGCGATGGGAGGTTGAAAATGGCAGCAGGTGGTCTTGCAAGTACCCCAGGCCTAAGCCATGTAGGGCTTTAAAGGTTATTACCAGCACCTTGAATCGCACTCGGAGGGTAACCGGAAGCCAATGCAGCTCGTGCAGGATTGGTGTAACATGGGAGTACCAAGATACTCCCTTAAGCACCCATGCGGCCGCATTTTGCACCAGTTGAAGCCTCCGGGTGCTCTTCAAGGGCAGCCCCATGTAAAGAGCATTGCAGTAATCCAGGCGAGAAGTGACGAGGGCGTGGGTAACCGTGCATAGGGCATCTCGGTCCAAAAAGGGGCGCAACTGGCGCACTAGGCGAACCTAATCATCTCTTCATTCAACTATTCTTCACTATAGACCTTGAATCAACCAATATGAAACAGAAAAATACATATGATAGGCAACAGGGCAATGATATTGAATATTAGCTGACATCAGCTCATATAAAGCAGTATTAACACTTCACATGTTCTTGATACTATTCCTCTGTTGATGCAGTGTAGGACTGCATTGATTGATCCTGCTTCGTCCAATAAGGTCATAAATCACATGAGAACCATAGATTGTCTGTCCCCAAAACAAAAAAGTGCAGAACAGAACCAGCAGGAGATTCTTCACTTTCCCTTTTATAATCTTAAAATTTCCAATTTTAACAATCTTAATCAAGATATTCACATTTCTGAAATGCTAAACTCTTCTATCCAGTCTGCTGCTATTATTATATCCGTTTGATTCTTCTAAAGCAGACATGTCAAACACAAGGCCCGGGGGCCAGATCCGGCCCGCGAAGTGGTTTCTTGCGGCCCGGGAAACCATCCTGGAAACAGTGAGGGAACGGCCCCCACTGCCTTGGCCCTGGCCCAGAGACCCTCCTTCTGCCAGAGACCCCCAGATCTGTCCCACTCCTGCCCAGGCCCCCATAGGCACCCTTGATGTGAACAATGTAGAGCTGGCCACGCCCACCCAGTAGGCCATAGGCACTCTAGCCACGCCCACTCAGTAGGCCACGCCCACCCTGGCCATACCCACCCGGCCCCCTGAGGGTAACCGCAATGCTGATGCGGCCCTCATTGAAATTGAGTTTGACACCCCTGTTCTAAAGGATTTCCTCTTTCTTTAAATTTTAAAAAAAGATCATCCATAGTTAGTGCTCAAATAGTAGGGTGAATATATTTTCAGGAACTATATTCTTGCTTCAGCTGCCCCCTGTGTTTCTCGTAGTAAGCGAGATGAGTCAGATTTTTCATTTCTGAGAACCAGACAGGGCTAAGAGTCAATACCTGAATAGTGTATCATTGTGGTGCAATTAATGCAACAAAAAAAGTCAGGCTTGGGTTGCACAGAGTTGCGTTGCTTTACAGCCTCGGTGCCACGTGATGCCCCTGGCCAGGGTCACAAGACCAAGGCTTCCTGGATTTCTTTACTTCTCACTAAAAGTCCATCCAGTCTAGCTAGGAATTGAAGTTTGCCTTAAAATGCCCTGATTTGCAATCTTTTTTCTATCTCCTTTTGCAGCTGCTCTAGCTTCCTCATTCGTCCCCAAACCTCTTTAAGATGCTTGAGAACCAAATTACTCAGGCTAGCTGCCCTTCTCCTTCTCTATAAGTAGGAAGGAAGAAAATCTACTCCGTATTATCCAGTATTTGGGATAGTCTTCCAGAGACCATAAAACCCAACTGTCAATGTGAAATTATTCGGATATAAAGATGCTGAAAGAATGGAAGAGATTCCCTTTCATTCATGCACAGCTGGATCTTACAGATGCTGATTCAGAAGACCACCAAATTCAGGGCTCCTCAGAGATGAAGCTCTGTAATTCCCACCACCACCACCACACACACACCCCTCTCTTTTGTGAATTTAAGTGTTTGTCGCTGGGTATTTGCTACAGCTTCTCCTGCCCCTTTGCAAGAGAAAGAAATCTGTGGCTCCACCTTGGTTTATGACACTCTAATTCTCCAGGTCTTTGCATCCAGGTTTGCATAATGTACATACATCTGCTCTGCATGGAAATACCCACCAGAATATTAGTATGCCGAAGGCAGTCATTTCTAGTAAAGGCATAATTCTTCTACCAGGCAAAGGAAAGCGATCTTATCTAATTATAGATAGGCTTTCTTTGTAAACTGGCCACCCGACAGCCACAAAACCTGTTTTTTCCTTGATAAACATGCTAAAATAGAGAAACTGCCATCTCCCTTCTGACGTGTGCCAGCCATTTTCTTTTACCTCTTTGAATGAATTGACACATTTTGAAAAAACAAGGTTTCTCGAAACCAGGGATATCTGGGAATGAGGTTAAAAAATGGGAGGGGCTTTGATTGTGTGATTGTTGCTGTCATCTTGACCTTTTTTGACCCCTGTTTAAACATCCCTGGTTTAGGGAACTTGCTGTTCTGCAAACAAGCAAGCATTTAGAGCAGGGGTGTCAAACTGCCGGCCCGCGGGCCGGTTTCATCATACCGAAACCGCGCCCACCCCATTGCCGGCAATGCAAAAAGAGCCACAATATATCGTGACACATCACGTGACGTGGTGAGTTTGACACCCGTGATTTAGAGGGATGCCTGGATTCAGGCAGTTTTTGCTGCATTGATACCTGTGGAAAGGGCTGCGAGTAACCCAGCGGCAGAAAGAGCATTGTTTTAGTCCTATTTTTAGGAATATTGGAGGAAGTGTTCTGCATGCATGCATGCACATATAGGCCCACAGCCTTCTGGAATGTCCTGGGCACCACTTTTACCAGAATGTAAGGAAATTCAAGTCACCACCTCAGATGGTTCCAACTGGAAACGTCCCTTATTGTCTACAAAAAGAGAGATCCTGAATATTCTTTGGTTCCTTAATTAGCCAAGGGAACAGAAGAACATTCTCAGTTTTGGCACCGCTATGTAACAGCAGGCCTCTTAGAACAGGAGTCCTCAACCTTGGCAACTTTAAGACTTGTGGACTTCAACTCCCAGAGGGCTGGCTGAGGAATTCTGGGAGTTGAAGTCCACAAGTCTTAAAGTTGCCAAGGTTGGAGACCCCTATCTTAGAAGAGGCATTTTGGGCCTTTGCTGCAATGTTTAGATTTATTTAGTTTTAATACGTACTACAGGTAGCTCTCAGCTTACGACCACAACTGAGTCCAAAATTTCTGTTCCTAAGTGAGACAGTGGTTAAGTGAGGTTTGCTCCATTTTACGATCTTTGTTGGCACATATGTTAATTGAATCACTGCAGTTGTTAAGTTAATAACATGGTGGTTAAGTGAATCTGGCTTAACTTTGACTTTGCTTGTCAGAAGGTGGCAATGACCCCGAGGCACTGCAACCGTCATATATATGAGTCAGTTGCCAAGCATCTGAATTTTGGTCATGTGACCATGGGAATACTGCTACCTTCGTAAGAAAAATGGTCATGTCTCTTTTTTCAATGCCATTGTAACTTCAAACAGACACTAAATGAACAGTGGTAAGTTGAGGACTGCCTGCACAAACTTATAAGAATCATCTTTATTAATCAAGCAGATATGTTCTAATGAATGAAGGATTATTAATAATGGGCCAAATGTTTGGCATATAAGCAATACTTTTTACAATTAACAGAGATGAAGGGTGGAAGTACAATCACTGCAGAACTATGTGCCTTTGGTAAATCGAAGCAGGAAGTTGCTAATGTGACTTACTCTACCCTCTTCCTCTTAATCAATTTATAAAATGAAATAAAGGGAAGGTGTGTCTTCCTTGCATAAGGTGAAATTATCTGGGCTCTTGTACATTGCAACAACACCAACAGGGCATGTTGGGTAGTTTCTTAAAATTGATTTAAATGCAACCAACTGATTTATTCATCAGTTAAAAGGCAGCTAATAATATAAATGCTATAATACCTTAATTTATTAATTCTGTTCTGGTATTAATTCTGTTATATAGAGTTTGCTCTGAAGGTTGACATCTACATTTTAAAGATAATAAATAGGCTAAAGCATTTTTTATTGGGTGACAGCCCACAACAAGGTATCTGTTCTTATGGAGCAATACCATCTGTTGCGATAAACATATGGTGTTATGAGGCACCAGGACATTATTTATTTACTGGTGTTTTTTGATGATCATAAAGCTGCTACTGTTGTTTTGTAGTGGAAAGAGCTGACCGTGGACTATGGTGTGTGAGGAGCCAATTTCTCCGTGTACTTTCAGAGGCACATGAGGAGAGCTGTGCCAAATGACATAAGCTAAGCTGCTACCCAATATGCCAGGGTGCTGAGGAAGATATTCGTAAAGATTTAGTCAAGTGCAAAGCTATGCAGTTCTTAATGGTTTAGCTGACCCCAGGCCTTCTGGGGTCAATTCCAGAGCAGCAAAACGAGAATCACATTATGGCTTAAGAAGCCATAAAGATCTTTTCTGGGGAAAACTCTTATAGGGCATTAGCTGTAATAATTCCAGGAGAATGGAGAACGTGATGAGGTTCTAAAATCCATAACAGAGAAGGGCAGAACCTAAGAACATTGGGGAAAAAATATTTTCAAAATTTTTAGAAACCAAAAAGTGTTTATATACTGTATCCTATGAATCTGTAGTTCAGGAGCAGAATGTATGACCTGTGAAGATATTTGTGTAACCTATATCAGAGGTCTCCAACCTTCTGGGCACCAGGGACCAGTTTTTCCACGGACCGGAGGGTGTGTGGTTTTGTGTACTGCCTGCATGCCGTGGATGGGGCTTTGCTTGTTTGTGTGGACCGGTTGCTGACATGCCGTGGCCCGGTACTGGTCCACGGATGGGGGATTGGAGACCCCTGAACTACGTATATGGTAGATACTATATACAATACTACTATATATAGTTTATATGATATATGGTTCAAGCTTATATTTCTATATAGTATATTTATAATTTTTATGTACTGTTTGTATCATGTATATATTATACTTGTATATACCGTTTGCATGGCCTGGTTCCAAATGAACTGCAGCCCGGTAGTGGGCCACAGCCCTGAGGTTGGGGACCCTTGATTTAAACTACACTGTATAAGGATGTTGATGTTAGATATATATCCATATACATATGCACATATACCACATATACGAAAGTGCCTACTGAATGAAGGGTAGTGTTTCTTACCACTGTGTTTCCAAAGTGTTCTGCCATCTTGAGTAGGGTCTGAAATTCCACTGCCTATGAAAGAAATTATCCCATCATCTATGGAGATTCTTAGTCATTCAGGTCATGGTTATCCCAAAGCTGCTCTTTCAAGAGGCATCTGGACTTTCTTTGTTTTTCCTTGAAGATGTTTCCCTTCTCATCCAAAAAGCTTCTTCAGTGTGAAACTAAAGAAGCTTCTTGAATGAGAAGCGAAATGTCTTCAAGAAAAAACAAAGTCCAGTTGCCTTTTGAAAAAGCACCTTTGGGACAAAATTATCCAATCCAAATGGAGAAAAGGCTAGTCAGCATCCCTTATTGAAAACTCATGTGATCTCCGGTAATGATCTTTTCTTCCCCAGCATACTGCTCTTGTAAAGTATCAGTGTCAAGTGAAATTGACTTTTCAGATGACACTGACATGTCAAGACTGGGACAATATTTGCCTTTCTTTATTTTCCTGGTCCTACAGCTATTTGTCCAGAATTTCTCAAAGATCTTGGGATAGGCATTCAGTCCATTTTTCAGCAAGCTTCTTCAGTATCCTGAAGGATGCAGTCTATCTGGCCTTGGAGATTCACACTCATTCAAAGTAAATTGATTAAACCAGAGTAAGAAAATATCTGTTTGAAACTTTAATCCTGCTTGTTCATTGTGCTTTTCACAACTGCCTGATGGATTTCTGTTTCCTCTTGCTGGGTTTAATGAGTGTTGAGTAGTTCTATTTTTTCTTTTGTTAACTTTCTGCTTTGTCAACTTCACGGAAACATCGTCTATGTTTCTTGCCTCTTTCTTTTACTCTAAGCATATCTAAAGTAGTTCTTGGTTTTCTTGTTTGGTTAGCAGCCTTTGTAGCTATAAACCAGGGGTGTCAAACTCAATTTCATTGAGGGCCGCATCAGCATTGCGGTTGCCCTCAAGGGGCCGGGTGGGTATGGTCAGGGTGGGCGTGGCCTACTGGGTGGGCGTGGCTAGAGTGCGTATGGCCTACTGGGTGGGCATGGCCAGCTCTACAACGTTCGCATCAAGGGTGCCTATGGGGGCCTGGGCAGGAGTGGGACAGATCTGGGGGTCTCTGGCAGAAGGAGGGTCTCTGGGCAAGGCAGTGGGGGCTGTTCCCTCACTGTTTCCAGGATGGCTTCGCGGGCCGCATGAAACCACTTTGCGGGCCAGATCCAGCCCCTGGGCCTTGTGTTTGACATGTCTGCTATAAACCATTCTCAGATTTACTTTTTCAAATAACATTTCTGCAGTTTGGGTCTCATCTCACTTTTTTCAGATTTTCACACACAAAAAATGTGCATATAATTTTTCTCAATTTCTCTTCTTCCCTTTCTATAAAATAGATATTTTGTGATTGGTCCATCCTATTTTAGAAGGAGCTGTTTGTGGTGAGAAAGCAGTTATTAGGGAAAATGAAGAGGAATGAAAAGTCTGGCTTTAAAAAAACAACAACAAAGGAGACACAGGAGCTCAGGGGGACATGGGTCTACCCAGCCCACTGGGTAAGCTGGTAGACCACAAAGTGACTGGAACCCCTAGGCGCTCAGACCACATAAACCCCCAGCATATCTTAAAGACTATGTTGTAAAATAAAGTGAAGTGTAACTGTATGACAATCTGCTACTATTTACAGAAAATGGGGGCACATTTAACTGCTGTATGGCATGCTCATTGAGATGTTGTTTTATCTCTTTGTAGTATATTGCATTGTCATATCGTTCTTTAATATCTTTGTAGTCCACTCTACAAGACACGTCTGAGAAGGTCGCATAAGGACTTCTAATTACCTTAGCTTACAAATCATCAGATTTAGTATTGTTTAATATTATTTAGTTTGGGCCTTGACAATTGTCAAGGGTATTATAGTCTGATCTTAGGAGGGAGGAGTGTTATGTACTGGGCTTTTGGAATATCACCACGTGCTCTGCTGGAGAACTATCTCAGACAGGACGGCGCCTGTCCTGCTATTGGTCAACTTTGGGTGGCAAGTATAGCTTCAATCCGATTGGTTAATACCATAGGGCCTGGCTATATATATTGAGGCAGGGTGACTCCAATCTCTCAGTACAGTTTCTGCTTAAATAAAGTATGTGTACTCCTCTGTACTCCTCTGCGCAGTGGCGTAGCGTGGGTTGTCAGCACCTGGGGCAAGGCAAGTGACGTCACGGCACCGCCGAAAAGACACGCCCCACAGCGGCGTAGACTTTCCAAGAAGAGTCGCGTGCATGCGGGATGCTTCCGGGTCCCTCTCGAGGGCAGCTGGGCGGGGCTCTGACCTGCAAGAGCCGCTGCATTCAAGCTCGCACGTGAGCCCCGCTAAATAAAGCCACGCATGCGCACGAAGCTAGGCCGGCCGGCCGGCGGGTCCGTCTTCACTCGGCCAAGCCTGCCGGGGCGCCTGCGGGGCGCTTGTGGTTGGCCTGAGCCTGGGCGGAGAGTTGGGCGCTTCTATTTATTTTATTCAGTTTATGTGGCCGCCCATCTCAACTGCCGGACTCGTTTCACTTTGCAAGAAAGAGCAGCTCGAGAGCGGAGCCAAGCCGACTCTGTGCAGCCCTTGGGGCTCCCTGAGCAGCTCAGTGCGAGCGCCCCCCCCAGATGTTGCACCTGGTGCGGCCGGCCCCCCCTGCACCCCCCACGCTACGCCACTGCCTCTGCGTGTTCTCATTACTGCTCATCAGAGCCCACGACATCATAGTTCCCATATTACAAAAACTAAACTCCAACTCTCTTTTAGCTTAACTATGTGAACAGAGCTAGAATCCTGTTCTTAATGCAGAATCCTATACTTTGGGCCATGTTTCTCAACCATGGCAGTTGAAGATATGTGGACTTCTGCTCCCAGAATTCTCCAGTCAGTCAGCATGCTGGTTGGAGAATTCTGGGATTATAAATCCACATAACTGAAAGTTGCCATGGTTGAGAAATGCTGGTTTAAGTTCAGGATACTGGAAATTAATTTATATTTACGGTAAATGAGCCTTGGTGTTGTGATTCCTCACCAGCCAGTGGATCTGGCAGCTGAATCTGAGGAATCAGATGAGGAGGAGGGGCCTGGAATGACAGAGTCAGAGAAAGGCTCTGAGGAGCTCCAAGACTTACAGTCTGACAAGGACCCTGGCCCCTCTACTCATGCTCAGGCTGAGGCACAGCTGTGCTGAGTGTCTGAGTTAGACAGTGATGAAGCACAGCTGGGAAATATCCATGATGCATGAAAACGCCAGCAAGAAAAGAGAGTCGGACAGAGGAATGCAATGGGGTGGCTCCAAAGGCAAAGGACAAGGCATTAGGAAGCCACGCCTTGGCTGAATACTAAAAGGAAGGTGTGGGAGGTGCTGGTTGCCAAAAGCAACCATTAGTGTTGAGGATCAAGTTTCTGTGAACTGCGTTTGTTTGCCTTGGATATTGACTCAGGTCTGTGAATAATAAAAGGGGACTGGTTTTTTCCTGTGGTTCCAGCCTGCTTGTTGGAAGAGGGGTTTCTCCTTGTGAGCATAACAAGGACTCACGTAGGCTGGAACAGAACACTTGGTCCCTGTATACTTTGCATCATGTTGATATCACGAATGGAGAAGTCAATGCGAAGATTACAGTACAGGTAGTCCTTGACTTACAACAGTTCATTTATGACCTTTTTTCATACTTGTGACTGTTGTAGCATCTCCATGGTCACTTGATCAAAATTCAGATGTTTGGCAACTGACTCAGATTTATGATCGTTGCAGGGTCCCACTTGATCACCATTTGGGACCTTCTGACAAGCCAGGTCAATGGAGAAGCCAGATTCACTTAACAATCGTTCAACTAACTTAACAACTGCAGTGATTCACTTAACAAATGTGGCAAGAAAAGTCATAAAATGGGGCAAAATTCACTTATCAAATGTCTCGCTTAGCAACATAACTTTTGGGCTCAACTGTGGTTGTGTAAGACAAGGGCTACCTGTATTGGCTTCTCTCAGTCCTATCTAGACATGCCAACCGCTGAACTCTGGAAATTATAGGATAGTATAACTTCTCTAGGGACGCGGTGGCTCAGTGGGTTAGGACGCTGAGCTTGTCGATCAGAAGGTCGGCAGTTTGGCAGGTCGAATCCCGAGTGCCGCGTAACAGAGTGAGCGCCTGTTACTCGTCCCAGCTTCTGCCAACCTAGCAGTTCGAAAGCACGTAAAAATGCAAGTAGAAAAATAGGCACCACCACGGTGGAAAGGTAACAGCGTTCCGTGCGCCTTTGGCGTCTAGTCATGCCGGCCACATGACCACGGAGACGTCCTCGGACAAGCGCTGGCTCTTTGGCTTTGAAACAGAGATGAGCACCGGCCCCTAGAGTTGGAAACGACTAGCACGCATGTGCGGGGGAAACTTTACCTTTACCTTTATAACTTCTCTAAATTCCTCCGAACTATTAAGACTTTTAGGATATGCTCTGTGCCTTATAATCTACATGTGGGCGGCAGAAGCTCTGCTCGATTATATTTCATTCCTACAATCCTTCCATCAAAAGTTCTTCTTTTCTGCTTCCCTTTCCTTCTTCCAAGGATCAAGCCATCCTCTCCAGCCAGTTTTTAGCAGGAGTGAATTCAGTTTTTTTTAATTATTATTTCTGTCAGCTCTACCAAGTTTTTCAACTTGATACCATCAATGTCCACTAATTATATTATGCAATTTTAGCAGTATTGTTTACTTGCAGGTTTGCTTGGCCAGAAATGCAACGTAAAAATGAACATTAAGATAGTATCATTGGATCAAAGCATATATACTAAATCTGGATGAAGGTAGTTGTAGATCATTGTGAAGTTGTACTAGAAACGTCTCTTCTGGGGAAGGAGATTGCACCCAGATTTATATTTTTATTGTTCTGGGCTGATATTATGTTGTCAATCATTACAAGTCTCTGAGCAGCTTTCAATCCTACACTTGATGAGCAGGATTAAACCATTCAAAAACAAAAGCAAGCGGGGTAAGAATAAAACATTGTAACCCATGAAAATAATAAAGTATTCATAGGCTGAGAAACAACTGAGAAATAATAATAAAAATCTATTGGGTTGGAGCAGGGGTGTCAAACTCAATTTCATTGAGGGCCGCATCAGCATTGCAGTTGCCCTCAGGGGGCCGGGTGGGTATGGCCAGGGTGGGTGTGGCCTACTGGGTGGGCGTGGCTAGAGTGCCTATGGCCTACTGGGTGGGCGTGGCCAGCTCTACATCGTTCGCATCAAGGGGAGCCTGGGCAGGAGTGGGACAGATCTGAGGGTCTCTGGCAGAAGGAGGGTCTCCGGGCCAGGGCCAAGGCAGTGGGGGCCTTTCCCTCACTGTTTCCAGGATGGCTTCCCGGGCCACATGAAACCACTTCGCGGGCCGGATCTGGCCCCCGGGCCTTGTGTTTGACATGTCTGGGTTGGAGGATCTATCTCAATTTGTTTCTACTGTCAAATATCCAGGTTTAACCGCTTTCTAAATCCCAACAGGGTGATCCAATCATAATCAACAGGCAGCATTATGACCCATCCCCAGAGACTCTGACTGCAAAATCGGAAGAGTCAATCATCCAGATATACAATGAAAAGTCTCTCCCACAAGATAATTTAAGCTTAGTGTGATGTAGTGATTAAGATGATGAAATATGATTGAGGAGATCCAGGCTAAATCCATCCTTAGAGGTTTATTGATGACTTTGGACAAAATACTCTCTTTCAGCAGAATACAAGTAGCCCTCAACTTACAACAGTTCATTTAGTGACCATTCAAAGTTACAATGGTATTAAAAAAAGTGACTTGTGAAATTTTTTCGCAGTTATGCCATTGCAGCATTCCCATGGCCACATGATCAAAATTCAGACATTTGACAACTTGAAAGTGTTTATGTCCTGGGTCATTGGATCACTTTCTGACAAGCAAAGTCAATGGGAAAGTCAGAGTCACTTAACTGCCATGTTACTAACTTAATAACTGCAGCAATTCACTTAGCAACTGTGGCAAGAAAGGTTGTTAAATGGGGCAAAGCACAGTGTCTCCCTTAGTAACAGAAATTTTAGGCTCAATTGTGATCGTAAGTCGAGGACTACTCATATAAGTTACAAAGTTGTTACTCCGAGGATAAAACAGAGTATTGCCATGCATTTCTGGAGTAAAGAAGATTAACAAATAAATATGTGCATAAGTTTAGGAATGTACTGAATTATGCAATTGGGAAATTATTCAGTGTGGAGTCCTTGATCTGAACCCCAAGCATTTGTAAATAGCTCCTCAAAAACAAAGTGTGCTTCTGAATGAAGAGCTCGACAGTTCATGATTATTAAATCATAGGATTACGGACAGTGATTCAGTATACACTCCAAGCCACAAAGAATGTGAATCCAAATAAAGTCTGTTTTGAAGAGAGTTCGAGATCCTGACTCTTAAATTCTTCAGATTGCTCCAGAAAACACCAGACTTCCTGAACCTTGGAGCGCTACTCTTCTTGAGCCTTCTGCACAGCAACCCTGGCCTGGGTCACAGCTCAAGTTTCAGAGCTGAAGCAGTAAACACACTTGGTACTGTTTGCTGTTCCTTGTGAAGAGATCTTGGCACCCGTCTCATGTTGCATTGAGCCAGATCCTCTTCTCCTCAAGCCAATCAGATTAGCTCCATCAAACTCCCCCCTCCCCCACAATCCAGAGCAGTTCTCTCTCTCTCTCTCTCTCTCTCTCTCTCTCTCTCTCTCTCTCTCTCTCTCTCTCTCTGTGTGTGTGTGTGTGTGTGTGTGTGTGTGTGTGTGTGTGTCTCCTGGCTCCTTTCCCACTGCTGAGCTGGCTAAATAAAACTTGGTTGATACAAAGGATTGCTGGTGGCTTCTAAAAAAGCCACAGAAATATTCTTTTGGGAAAGAGTTGAGTTTTTTTTATTCTTGTGTCTGACAATTTAATTGATCCACGTAGCGGCCTTATAAGGGTTGAAGTTACACCTCAGGCTCCTGGTAGAAAATTAATATTTACCTTAATATTTCCTACTCCTCAAAAATAAAGTAATAATAATAAAATTCCTGTGGGGAATCAAACCAGCAAGGGGAAAAAAAAAGATAGGACGATGTTCTCTAGATTAGATCCTTTCCCTGTTTTAAGGAAAAAGGTTGAGCTAGAGGTTTTTCTCCCCTTAGTAATAACAGTTTTATTTATTTATTAAATTTATTTGCCACCCGTCTTGTTTCAAAGCGACTTAATATCCCTTTATGAGCTTCAGTGTTCTTGACCCCCATAATCTTAGGTACATCATCCCACAGCGCAGTAAGTTAGACTAATATTATATTATCAGAAATACGCTCTACACAGAGCTTCATTCTGTCTCGCTTTCTTCTCGCTTCATAAACATTTCATCCATTTGTGGCTACTAATCATGTTATTAATATGTTACTAATCAACCACCTTCAGAAACAACTTAAGCCTTCTATTGTTTGGGGAAGATCAGCCAAAACAGACTGCAAGATGCTACGGTTTTCCTGATCTTGATGGGCTGAGATTAATTTTTCCTGAGGTTTGCAGAGTTCAAGAGCTTCTCCACTGTGTCTCCAATACTTTTAATATTGGTACATGTGAATAAAATACTTAGAACATAGAATAACAGAGTTGGAAGGGAACTTGGAGGTCTTCTAGTCCAGCCCCCTGCTCAAGCAGGAGACTATATACCAGGGCTTTTCAACCTTTTCACCCATTGTACCACTTTTAGGATTTGGCAACATCCGAGTACCACCAGTCGCCTAGCAAGGTGTCAAAAACCTGATGACACCCCACCCAAAGGAAAAAAAGTGATGAAGTACAGGTAGTCCTCGACTTACAACAGTTCGCTTAGTGACTGTTCAAAGTTACAATGGCACTGAAAAAAGTGCCCCCCCCAAGCCACAGCCGAGCAAGACACCTGCCTGCGCTCTTCCTCCTGTCCGAGGTTTTCATTGTTGTGAGCATTTCTGTTGAGGTTTGACAGCGGAGGTGCGGTGGGGGGAGGGTGTTTGGTTTTTATTCCACCCTCCCCCCTCTGCTGGGTGGTTGCAGCAGGTTTTGGTCACTTCACATGACCCTGGAACACTGTGACAAATATGAATCAGTTGCCAAGCATCTAAATGTAAATCACAAGCCCCTGGAGGTGCTGCAACATTCCAGCTGATCGGCGCTTCTTCTGACTCAGCAGTAGTGCCAGGATCAGTGCCGAGCTCCAGCTGGAGCTTGGCACTGATCCTGGTCCTTCCACTGAGCCCTGACAGCCCCGAAGCACTGATCCTGGCGCTTCCGCTGAGCCCTGACAGACCTGCAGCTCCAGCCGTCTCTCGCTCAGGCTTATGCGGTGCTGCCACCGGTTCAGCTCATTCCCCTCCCCCACTACCACTTTTCTAGGATGGTCACATACCACCTGCCGGGTGCCAATTTACCAATTTACCCGTACCACTGGTTGAAAAGCCCTGCTATATACCATTTACAACAAGTGCCTGTCAAGTCTCTTCTTAAAAGCCTCCAGTGATGGGGCATCCACAATTTCTGAACTTATGTGCTCCCTTTGTCTCTCAACAGAATACAAGTGATGCAATATCTATCTATCTATCTATCTATCTATCTATCTATCTATCTATCTATCTATCTATCTATCTATCTGTCAGAATCCATTTATATCATATTCATAAATGGAATGTTTCAAACATTATTCCATGGATTCTGCCATCTCCCGAAGAGAAGAGAATGGATGTGTATTGAACCGGTATTAGGCATTTCAAAGGAAAGGAGAAGCCTTTTGAACTGGGGAAACAAAAGGGGGGGCTAGCATCTGGCTTGTGTCACAGAAGAGAGCAATAAACATGAAAAGTCCTAAGTTCCTTTTTCCCACGAGAGGGATGATACGAGATAAAGGATGGGGGACTGACCAAATGGGGTTAAGGGGGGGTTAAACCGGGAACTCTTTATAAGGGTTTACTTTGTGGAATAATATGAAGTCCTGTCTTGTATTCCTACAACCAAGCATGTCATAGTAAAGATTCTTTTTGGAATAGATTTGACTCCAAGAATTTTGTCTTCCTAAGACGTGGTTTGGGGTGGGTCCTGACACTATCTATCTATCTATCTATCTATCTATCTATCTATCTATCTATCTATCTATCTATCTGTTCTCCATAGCACCTGAAAGCAGGACAAGAAGCAACGGATGGAAACTGATCAAGGAGAGAAGCAACCTAGAACTAAGGAGAAATTCCTGACAGTTAGAACAACTAACCAGTGGAACAACCTGCCTCCAGAAGTGGTGAATGCTCCAACACTGGAAGTTTTTAAGAAGAGACTGTCCAGCCATTTGTCTGAAATGGTATAGGGTTTTCTGCCTGAACAGGGGTTGGACTAGATGACCTCCAAGGTCCCTTCCAACAACTACTACTACTTCTTCTTCTTCTTCTTCTTCTTCTTATTATTATTATTATTATTATTATTATTATTATTATTATTATTATTATTATTATTATTATCTATTTCTCCGTCTAGAGCAGAAAAAAAATTCACCTCCATTTAAATCCCTACAGCGCTTGTCAAAGTAAAACTTTCTTATAAAGTCATTTTAGCAGCAATCCGCAAAAGTTAAGTTGCATTATCTCCCAGCCCTTACAAGGCGGAGAATGCAATTTAACATAGCCAGGTCTCTGTAATATTTGTGGCTGAAATGTTTGCATAGCTGCCAACTCCTAGGCTCCATTCTTTTTGGCAGCTACCCTGGCTGAGAGAAGCTTGTTTGTGAGTTGTTTACGCTGTTGTGTGCTCTCTTGACTTCTGTTTCCCATTGATGGGAGTGTTTAGCTGATGAATGGAATCTGACCTCCATGTGGCTTTGCCAATATAAAAAAATAAATCGGATTGCAAGTCAGATTTGAAAACAGACTTATTTCTAACTGGAATGCTTGTTTCCCAAAGACTCTATATCTCTCTGTCAAAAGCTATTGTTTTAAGAGATATGGACTGATGTATGTTCCAGGCTATCAACTGCTAAGAGTAAATTCAGATTTCTAGCCAAGTCCAAAAGTTTTTCTTTCTTTTTCTTTTTTTAATATCCCAAGGAAGAGATAAGGGCTGTGGGAAAGGGTGAGGTGGTTAAAAAATAGGACACATCTGTAGCACCGGGAGAGGCACAGCACAGTTAGAAAAGTAGCTGCATGCCAAACAACTCATTTCTACAACTAAATATTCCAAATTCTCTAATGCCTTTTCTAGAATCAAGCACCAAGACCAGGTGTCGATGAGAGAAATTGCCGTTAAAGGCTGAAGTTCTCAGAGTTTTGTAATTTCTTAAGGGGGGGGCATGTATCGAGAAAAGAAAGTATAAATGCTTGCTTTGAAACTTGCTCAGCGCGCTCTTCGAACCCAATCCAACTTGGGAAGGGTCTAAGAGGCCACGTTTGCAAACGCTTGATTTCTTTATTATTTTCTTTATTATTTTCAATTTCTTTTCAATAAATCTTTGTTTTTGTTAACCAGACTTGTCTTTGAGTTGTGAGTATCAAATTTTGGGTTTTTAAATCTCACAGTTTGATTAGCTGCTTCTGTTCCAAAATATTGTGTCACACCATACTGTAGCCCTCTTTTTCTTCCCACCTCAACTTCACATTAAAATGTTTGAATATTTTCTTAGGGTGCACACTGAGAGTGAATGAAGAGATCCAACTGACTGCTATTCTTCTATTAATAGGATTCTGGAAAAACTGGTTATTTGTTCTGCTGCCTATCGTCTTGAGAACTTATTTAAATGACCCTTGCTGGAAAGAAAATTACATTATTAAAACGTCTAATATGTTACATGTTCGTGCATGTCAATCTTTTCCCCTGGGCTTGAGTTATTTCTCCTACTGGACTTAAGAAATCAAACAACTTGGTGCTCTTAAGGGAAGGACCCTACAGGACTAATTTATTAATTATTAAGTTTAGTTGATTTGCCTTTGTCCAAAGAGGTCATATAATACCAGTGCCCCTTCCCTCATTTTTCATTTTTAGAATAGTCAGCAAGCCAAAATCAAATGAAAATTTTGTCCCATTTAATTTAGGATCTGAAAAGATTGGGGAAAAGATTGACATCCACGAACATGTAACATATTAGACGTTTTAATAATGTAATTTTCTTTCCAGCAAGGGTCATTTAAATAAGTTCTCTATGGGATTTAAAACCTGGTTCTCCCCAGTCCTTGGGTGTTTCCTGATGTGTCACATCTAAAATAACAGGCAGAGCTGAAGTTGTACTATCATGGCTGCCATTTTAACTTTTTGACCCAACTGTGTAGACATTTGTTCCCAGTGTAAGGCTGCTGGAACTATAAATAAAAAAGTGCAATTATGTGATCTTTTCCTCCTAAGTGAATTGTCAGAGGAAAAGAAGAAAGACAATGAAGGTGGTTTGAAAATGTGTGATGAGCCCAAGTAGCATTGGGCTGCATCTGACAATTCCTGTAAAAAATTAGTGAGTGAGATACAGGTGGTCGTCAACTTGTAACTCTCTCTTTAGTAATTGTTTTAAGTTACAACAGCACTGGAAAAAGTGACTTATGACCATGTTTCAAACTTATTGCCATTGCAGCAACCCCATGGTCACATGATCAAAATCTGGAAGCTTGGCAACTGGAAACAGCTCCAGGTCATGTGCAGTGGTGGGATTCAGCCAGTTCGCACCACTTTGGCAGAACCGGTAGCTAAGTTTTTGTTGCCCAGGCTCAGAATGGACTTCCAGAAACGGCATCCACACAGAGAACCAGTTGTTCACATATTTGAATCCCACCACAAGCGTTCAATGATATATTCTTTGGCAGAAATAAACAGAAAAAGAAATAATGACTCACAAAATGAACAGAAGGAGTAAATATTGGTTTTAAGGGGGTTCCCATGTTGAGAAATACATTTGAAAATAATTACTCTTCTTAGCCACCACATCATCACTCATATTTTACTTCCCCAAGCACTCTGTCAGTTTGCCTCTACAATCTCTGAATCTGAATTTCTTGGAAGCAGCATAGTTTTATTTTTATTTTTTTAAAAAAACAACTTATTCATCCTTTGTTCTGTTCACACTGACCACAAACCTTCCAATATTTATCTGATATAGTTCTGCTTTTTGCAGGAGAGATGATAGATAGTATCTCATCCAAAGTAGACTGATCAAAATTAATAGAACCAGGTGTTTTTTTTATAATTCACTGTCCTTTCATTTAGGACCTATTCTGATGATGACACTAAATCTGAATCCAACCCAAATTTAAGGAGCAAAAATGAACTGAGAAATATAGTTTGGGTGCTTTAAATTTCAGGACAATTTCCATTAAAAGTTAACTTCAGACTTATTTTATAAGAAGTGAAGCCCTTTCTGTATCTAAAACTGAAAAGTCACTCTTGCACTTTTTTCAAAACGTAAATTGGCGAACAGTGTTGTCATACGTTCTTGGCATTTGCTGATGGTTAAATTGGATAAATAAATGTACCGTGAGTGTCCACAGGGGAGAATGGGTCAAAAAGTCAAGATTATTACAATGGCATGATCGAAGCCTCATGCTTTTGTGTACATTATTAACATTGCCATACTTACGATGGGTAGTATTTCCATCACAATACCACAACTGCTGGCTGAGGAATTCTAGGACTTGAAGTCCACAAGTCATAAAAGGGCCAAGTTTGAAGACCCCTGATCTGGACTTTTTAAACCTTTCCTGTTGATGCCGCACCTCGTATATCTAAATCAGAGCTATACAACCCATGGCCCCAATCCCATATAAGTCCTCAAAAGCCTTGGATACAATGCCTATAAGTGCCTCCAAAGCATTCCATCAAGCTGATATTCTTAATGTGATAAAAGAAGCAAAATACTCAATAACTGGGGAACAATCGTGTTTATTATTTTGAAGTAATTTAATATACTGGTAGCCCTCAACCACAACGGAGCCCAAACTTTCTATTGTTAGGTGAGACAGTGGTTTTGCTCCATTTTACAATTCCACAGTTGTTAGGGGGAATCACTGCAGTTGTTAAGTGAATCTGGCTTCCCCCATTAACATTACTTTGTCAGATGCGCACAAAAGGGGATCACATGACCCCAGAATACTGCAACCATCACAAATACATGCCAGTTGCCAAGCATCCGAATTTTGACCATGTGGCCATAGGGATGCTGCATCGGTCATAAGTGTGAAAAATAGTCACAAGTCACTTTTTTTCAGTGACATTGTAACTTCAAATGGTCACTAAACGAATGGTTGTAAAGGACGACCTACATTTGCTGTACTCTATTTGAATTAATAGGGACGCGGTGGCTCAGTGGGTTAGGACGCTGAGCTTGTCGATCAGAAGGTCGGCAGTTTGGTGGGTCGAATCCCGAGTGCCGTGTAGCAGAGTGAGCGCCTGTTACTCGTCCCAGCTTCTGCCCACCTAGCAGTTCGAAAGCACGTAAAAAATGCAAGTAGAAAAATAGGGACCACTACGGTGGGAAGGTAACAGCGTTCCGTGCGCCTTTGGCGTCTAGTCATGCTGGCCACATGACCACGGAGACGTCCTTGGACAAGCGCTGGCTCTTCGGCTTTGAAACGGAGATGAGCACCGGCCCCTAGAGTCGGAAACGACTAGCACGCATGTGCGGGGGAACCTTTACCTTTACCTATTTGAATTAATACAATCATTGATGTAATTTAATTAAAATTAAAGCAATGTTTATTTTTGTCCCCATCCTACCCTTTTCTTTATTCTGGTCCTACCTGGATTGGAGTCCTGAGTGTCCCAGTCAAAGACTGAGTATAGCTCTGGATCTAAAAAAAACATTTGCCTCTTCCTGATGTTTGTATTGTTAATCATGCATTTAAACTTGCAACAAACCATATGGGCAGTAAAATCCTAGCAATTGTTTTACCCTGATAGTGTGCCTTGCAAATTATCTGACCCTTTGTTTCCTATCTGGCTTGTAGGAGGCAGTTCTGCTTTCCCTTGATTTCAATCTGGAATTTCCCACCGGAGTTAAATGTGATGACTTTGCTTAAACCACTTTATCAGACTCATCAGATTCAGTTTCCCTTCCTTGGGTCAATTCAAAGTTTTAACCATATGCAAATGCGTATTATTCCTGAGGACTTCAAAATAGTCTCCTGAGAGTTGTTTTCATTATAAGACGTTACTATGCTCTTCCTTGGCAAGGATGTTTATTATCTCTGCTTGACCATCCTTGCCAAGCCGAACAGGCTACCTTTCTCTTGCTATGATTCTGTGACCTTGAAGACTGTCAATCATAATTCCCATAAGCATTCAGAGCTATCCCCCGCCCTCACCTGGGCTCCTCTGACCATCTCTGTGCTGCTTAATCCAGCATATAAACCTTTATTACTCAGAGTGAAACCTACAGTGAAGCAAGTGAGGGTTTGGACAGAGGGAGCTACAGAAGCATTACAAGACTGCTTTGAGTGCACGGATTGGGGCATATTTAAAGAAGCAGAAACTGCTAAACCAACATATAAATTTATTTATTTATTTATTTATTTATTTATTTATTTATTTATTTATTTATTTATTTATTTATTTGATTTGTATACCGCCCTTCTCCCCAAGGACTCAGGGCGGTGAACAGGGACATAAATATCAAAATGTACAAATACAGAAATTGAAAACAAATTAAACCCTAATGCCCAAATCCAGAAGATAAATTACATTAAAACAATAATTAAAACAAAACCCGTCAGACCAGACCGGATTGCTCAAACAGATAGGTTTTTAGGTCGCGTCGGAAGGAGCGAAGGTCGGGAGCCATCCGGAGCTCAACCGATAAACGGTTCCATAGGTCAGGCGCACCCACAGAGAACGCCCTCCCCCTGTGAGCCACCAGACGGCATTCTCCGAACGGCGGCACCCTTAGGAGGCCCTCTCTGTGGGAGTGCACTGGGCGGAGGGAAGTTGACGCCGGCAGCAGGTGATCCCTAAGGTACTCCGGACCCATGCCATGTAGGGCTTTGAAAACCATTACCCGAACCTTGAATCTCACCCGGAGGACAACTGGGAGCCAATGCAGCTCACGGAGTAGTGGTGTAACATGGGAGTATCGGGAGACTCCCAACACAACTCTTGCAGCTGCATTCTGTACCAGTTGGAGCCTCCGAGTGGTCCTCAAGGGCAGCCCCATGTAGAGAGCATTGCAGTAGTCTAAACGAGAGGTCACGAGCGTATGAGTGACCGTACGCAGGGCATCCCGGTCTAGATAGGGCCGCCAGGCAAACCTGGGCAAAGGCTCCCCTAGTCACAGCTATTATGTGGTCTTCCAAAGAAAGCTGTGAATCTAGGAGGACTCCCAAGTTGCGAGCCCTATCTACGGGGGGTAATAAATGTTGAGGAGTATACCACCACGGTGTCTGCATATATCCAAAAGTGCATAGAGGATGTCTGTATCCTTAAAAGCATTGTTGTGAGGGTGAATGAAAAACCGTGGCTGACTTATGAGGTCCGCAAGATGCTGAAGGTACGGAATGTGGCTATTAAAATCTGGCGACATACTGGCACTTAGAACAGCCAGGGCTAATTTGAAAAGTGCCAAAAAAAGGTGCAAAGCAAGCCCATTGCCAGAAAATTCAAACTTTTTTCAGGACCCAACAAACACCAGGCAAATGTGGCAAGGAATCTAGGCCATTACGGATTATAAGATGGCTCCGTCGAGATGCAAGGATGACACAGATTTCCTAAACAAGCTGAATACATTTTTTGGAAAATTTGAGGCATCAAATAGCACTCCTGCTAGGAAAACTGTGTCCCATCCTGACAAGCAAGCAAGCATTATGAAATGCTTTGAGAAGCTGATAAAGGACATTATTGTATCTAGCCTCTCGCCAACATTTGACCTGTTTCAGTTTGCTTACTGACCAAATTGCTCTATGGTGAATGCTATTTCTTCTGTTCTCCATCTGAGCTTGAAGCACTCTTAGAGCAAAGAAATACTCATGTGCGTTTGTTGTTTGTTGACTTCACTTTGGCATTTAACATTATCATTTCCCAGCATCTAGTAGACAAACTGGGCCTTTTAGGCTTAAATACTGTATTTTCCGGCGTATAAGACGACTGGGCGTATAAGACGACCCCCCAACTTTTGAGATGATTTTCAAGATTTTTCGTCTTATACGCCGGAAAATCAGCGAGCCCGGGAAGGCACGCCCTCCCCTCTCACTGTGGAGGAAGCAGGGCAGGCTGGCGTCTGGCGGGAGCTGGCAGGGCAGTCCTGCGCACGCACGCGCTCCCCGGCTCCTAAGGAGAACCTCGGGGAGCCATGGCAGGCACCTCACGCTCTTCCCTCTTGAAGCAGCATCGGCGGAGCCGTCCGGCGTCGGGCGGGAGCCGGCAGGGCAGTCCTGCGCACGCCTGCGCTCCCCGGCTGTTAAGGAGCACTCCACACAATCAAAGGCTTTAGCATAGTCAATGAAGCAGAAGTAGATGTTTTTCTGGAACTCTCTAGCTTTCTCCATGATCCAGCGTATGTTGGCAATTTGATCTCTAGTTCCTCTGCCTCTTCGAAATCCTGCCTGTACTTCTGGTAGTTCTCGATCCACATACTGCTGGAGTCTAGCTTGTAGGATTTTAAGCATAACTTTACTAGCATGAGAAATGAGTGCAATGGTGCAATAGTTTGAACATTCTTTGGCATTGCCTTTCTTTGGAATTGGAATGTAAACTGATGTTTTCCAATCCTGTGGCCACTCTTGAGTTTTCCAAATTTGCTGGCAAATTGAGTGTAGCACTTTTACTGCATCGTCTTTTAAGATTTTGAATAGCTCAGCTGTAATACTGTCACCTCCACTAGCTTTGTTGTTGCTCAGCTTTTCTAAGGCCCACTTCACTTCACATTCTAGTATGTCTGGCTCGAGGTCAGTGACCACCTCATTGTGATTATCAGGGACGTTAAGCTCATTCTTGTATAGTTCTTCTGTGTAATTTTGCCATCTCTTCTTAATCTCTTCTGCCTCTGTTAGGTCCTTGCCATTTTGGTCCTTTATCATGCCCATTTTTGCATTGAATGTTCCCTTCATCTCTCCAATTTTCTTGAAAAGCTCTCTGGTCCTCCCTATTCTATTGTTTTCTTCTATTTCTTTGCACTGTTCATTTAAGAAGGCATTCTTATCTCTTCTAGCTATTCTCTGGAATTCTGCATTCAATTGGGTGTATCTTTCTTTTTCTCCCTTGCCTTTCGCTTCCCTCCTTTCCTCAGCTATTTGCAAAGCTTCCTCAGACAGCCATTTTGCTTTCTTGCATTTCTTTTTCTTTGGGATGGTTTTGGTTGCTACCTCTTGTACAATGTTGTGAACCTCTGTCCATAGTTCTTCAGGCACCCTGTCTATCAGATCCAATTCCTTTTTGTCACCTATTGTCTATTTGTCACCTCTGCTGGGATATGATTTAATTCATACCTGACTGGCCTAGTGCTTTTCCCTACTTTCTTCAGTTTAAGCCTAAACTTTGCAACAAGAAGCTCATGGTCTGAGCCACAGTCAGCTCCTGGTCTTGTTTTTACTGACTGTATAGAGCTTCTCCATCTTTGGCTGCAGAGCATATAGTCAATCTGATTTCTGTGTTGACCGTCTGGTGATGTCCATTATGTAAGAGTGTAGGTCTATACATATGTTGTATATAGTATGTTTGAATGTGTGTTATGTATGTATACACTTTGAGAGCAAGCAACTAAATTTCATTTTTAATATGTGCTGTTGTGCTCACAGTAAAAAATGACAATAAAGATAATCTAATCTAATCTAATCTAATCTAATTTAGTCTAATCTAATCTAATCTAATAGATCATTGTTTATTGCAATCTTTCTTTTGATGCATTTGAGAGCATACCATTTTTTTCTGACTATCTCCTTTACTGTATAATATATATTGTATAACTGACAGGGTGGCTCAGTGGCTCAGTGGTTAAGATGCTGGGCTTGTGGCTGGAAAGCTGGCAGCCCAGGTTCGAGAACCGAGCTCCACATGACGGGTAAGCTCCTGTCATTGCCTCAGCTCTTGCCAACCTAGCAGTTTAAAAACATACAAATGCAGGTACCATTTTGGTGGGAAAGTAATAGAGCTCTGTGATGTCATTCTGGCCACATGACCACAACTCTGGCTCAATGAATAGTCGGCAACAACTAGCAGAGTAAAATCTACAGGGAGGGACTCCTTTTTTAAAAAAAACCTTTTTAAAAATATCCTTTATTATAGCAAATAAGGAAGATGACCTTGATGGATATGTATGTCAGATTAGTTGCCAAGGTGATAAGTGTAAACATTTTTTTTAAGTTCAGAACATCCAGACACATTTGAAAGTACCTCTGCTTCACTGAACTATAAGACTGAGAAGCACAATCAAACATGCAATATTCTATGTTTACTGTACTTTTTTTCCCTTCTGTTCAATCATGTCTGATTCTTAGCAATTGCCTGGACAAGTTCCTGCAATTTTCTTGGCAAGATTTTTCAGAAGTGGTTTGCCTCCTTCCTAGAGCTGAGAGGGAAAAGAGAGAAGTGGTGGTGGTTAATTGGAAACAGGTCTGAGGTAACTTCTGCCAGCCAAAGCTCACTTGTAAATGACAAAGCAGCACAATAAAGTTGTTCTTTAAATGATTATGGCTTAATCCAGAACATTTTCTGGATTGTGACACTTGGATAAATTCCTATCAAACAAAAGCTGGCTGGGAGGGTGTGGGAGATTAACCTTTCTTCCAAAGATGTGATGCAGTGAAATCAACCTGACCATTCCAAACAAAAATTGTGGCTAGACTATTACTTTGGTATTTATGATTAAATAAAGAAATTCAAAGGAATCAGTACAAGTCACCACGATGTAAAAAAGATGTTGAGACTCTAGAAAGAGTACAGAGAAGAGCAACAAAGATGATTAGAGGACCGGAGGCTAAAACATATAAGGGACGGTTGCTGGAATTGGGTATGTCTAGTTTAATGAAGAGAAGGGTGAGGGGTGACATGATAGCAGGGTTCCAATATCTCAGGGGCTGCCACAAAGAAGAGGGAGTCAAGCTATTCTCCAAAGCACCTGAAGGCAGGACAAGAAGCAATGGATGGAAACTGATCAAGGAGAGAAGCAACCTAGAACTAAGGAGAAATTTTCTGACAGCTAGAACAATTAATCAGCGGAACAACCTGCCTCTAGAAGCTGTGAATGCTGCAACACCGGAGGTTTTTAAGAAGAGACTGGAGAGCCATTTGTTTGAAATGGTATAGGGTTTCCTGCCTGAGCAGGGGGTTGGACTAGATGACCTCCAAGGTCCCTTCCAACATTATTATTATTATTATTATTATTATTATTATTATTATTATTATTATTGTTATTGTTATTGTTATTGTTATTGTTATTGTTATTGTTGTTGTTGTTGTTGTTGTTGTTGTTGTTGTTGTTAGTGTTGTTGTTGTTATTATTATTATTATATAAAACCTTTATTCATAAAACGTGAAACTCAGTCAACTGAACACCCAAATTGACTGGCACTAATGGTTGACACGGGTTGCTGCCAGCATCCTAGGTATCAACCAGGTATCTCCTTAAAATGTAAGATGTTCTGAGTAGCGCAGATTTTTGTAGCTTTGCTGGAGTTATTGCAGGAAGCTGCCATTTCTTGATGTATTTTGCAAAGTTTTTGGACATAGTTCCCAGTACCCCGATGACAATGGGTATGACTGTTACATGTTTGATCCATAATCGCACAGTTTCAATGGCCAGGTTGCGGTATTTCGTAATTTTTTCCAGTTCTTTTTCTTCGACTCTGGCATCTCCTGGTACAACGATATCAATCAACTGTACGCTTCGGTTCTCTATGACTGTAATATCTGGCGTGTTGTGTTCCAAATGGCGATCTGTCTGTATTCAGAAGTCCCACAAGAACTTCCCCCTCTCATTCTTGACAACTTTTTCCACCCTATGTTCCCACGACTTTTCGGACACAGGCAAGTTGTATTTTTTTCACAATGCCCAGTGGATTAATTTAGCAACTTGGTCATGTCTAGCTTTGTAATAATAATAATAATAATAATAATAATAATAATAATAATAATAATAATAATAATAATAATAAGAAGAAGAAGAAGAAGAAGAAGAAGAAGAAGAAGAAGAAGCAGTAGTAGTAGTCCTTGTCTTACAACCATTCATTTAGTGACCTTCCGAAATTACAATGGCACTGAAAAAAGTGACTTATGACCGTTTTTCACACATCATGGTCGCGTGATCAAAATTCAGACGCTTGGAAACTGACATGTATTTATAATGGTTGCCGTATCCCAGGATCATACGACCCCTTTTTGCCACCTTCTGACAAGCAAAGTCAATGGGGAAGCCAGATTCACTTAACGTCCATGTTATTAACAACTGCCATGATTCACTTAACAACTGTGGCAAGAAAGGTCGTAAAATGGGGCAAAACTCACATAACAACTGTCTTGCTTAGCGACAGAGGTTTTGGCCTCCATTGTGGTTGTAATCCTCAACTTATGATCACAATTGAGCCCCTAATTTCCTTTGCTAAGCAAGACAGTTGCCAAGTGAGGTTTGTCCCATTTTACGACTTTTCTTGCCATAGTTGTTACATTAATCACTGCAGTTAAGCGAATTATTTGGTCATTAAGTGAATCTGGCTTCCCAATTGGCTTTGCTTGTTGGAAGCGAACTGGGGAGGGTGCAAATGGTGATCACATGACCTTGGGACAATACAACTGTCATAAATGCATGCCTGTGGCCAAGCATCCAAATTTTGATCATATGACCATGGGGATGCTTCAACAGTCATAAGGGTGAAAAATGGTCATTTCAGTGCCATTGTAACTTTGAACGGTCACTAATGAATTGTTGTAAGTTGAGAACTCCCTATAGTGAAAATATAGAAATGAATGAATTCCCTCCTGGTATATCTCAATTGTAAATTTTTTTGTCACAAGTTCCTGCATATACTGTACAATAATTTCTTCATCGGTGTGTTCCTAGCAGAACACTCCTGTTTTACTGTTATCAGTGAACAGTAAAAATAAGCTGTAAGCAGAGTAAGTAAGCAGAAGAACAAACATATTACAGCATATCACTTAGAAATAATTACATACCTCTTTTTCCCTACGTGTAAGGCTGAGTGTAAAACAGAATGTTATAGGTCAGACATAAGGATTTTTGCTTGTTTTTACTTTTGAACTAACGTTTGTTCTTTGCTCCTGAGTTTTATCTCCATGCACATTGCAGCACAGAACATCAGAAAAGATGTCAGCAGAATTTAAATTGAGGCAGAGAGCTCAGATTCAAAGAGGAAGGAAGGAAGGAAGGAAGGAAGGAAGGAAGGAAGGAAGGAAGGAAGGAAGGAAGGAAGGGAGGGAGGGAGGGAGGGAGGGAGGGAGGCCAAGATCTTTTATCTGCTTGTGAAAAAGATAGTTGACAGAAGGCAAACTGGATAAACAGCATTATTGACTATTATGGAGACCTGGAACAATCTTGTTCCAAACAGCTGAAATCAATAAAAGAGTAGATCTTAGGGCCTTGTGTGTGTTTGAAATGAGTGTTAAAACAAAGAAGCTACTTATCTAGTGCCACCACAACAGTTCAAAAAATTAAAGGTAAAGAATTTTCTGATAACTGGATTTATGGAGAAGAATATGTTGATGGATGGATGATATGTTGAGGGAAGGGAACTAACTCTATTGATAGTCTAAATAAATTTTCCCCAGTAAGGTATCTTCCATATAGGTTGGGACTGCAGATCCTAAAATTCCCATCCAGCAAAGTCATGTTAAGTACAGATTTACAACACTGAGGTCCAACACATATGGAAGGCATCGGCACCAGAATGAGAAAAGTTGGACTAGACAGATTCTACAAGGATATTTCTTATAAACAGATATATTCAATGTCAGCATTATAAACTAATCCACTGCTGTCCAATTTAATTAGTTCAATTCTTTAGTGAGCTGGCAGAATGTTTGTAGTTAGAAATTCCTAATAATAGCACAGAAATAAATTATGCTGAATTTAATATATAAGATTGCAGTGTCATTAGCTAACAAAGTATCTCCAGTTTTCCTGGAGAAAATTAGGTAAAAGGTTGGAATAATAAGAGTATGTTTTCATTTATTAGTTTATGAAGAACTTTGGACTTACTGAGCTTGAAGTCTAGCCAAAAAGATAATTTTCCTTTACTGGGGCAAATTGTCACTCAAAGGTTCAAATCTTGGATTGAAGAAATATGTTTGGTCTTACTTTACTTACAACCAAACTCATGAGCCAAGGGATCATTGTAAGCCGCCCTGAGTCTTCGGAGAAGGGCGGGATATAAATGGAATTAAAAATAAATAAATATGATTTTGTGTGAGCAAGGCACAATTCATTGTTTAAAAACTGAGTTTCTTTAACATGGCCCTTGTAATAAATGTGTGTGTTTTGGACAACTCTTATTTTTGCTGGTTTTTGTGTGTGAGAGATTATGTGTCTGTGTGAGACTGTGTGTCTGTGTACACTTTGTTGTAGTCCCCCCCCCACTTTTCATTTTGGACATTGTAGCAATAAAAAAAATACCTATACAAAAGTAAGTATTTTTTGAAGCAATATATGCAGGTAAACTTTTTCCCATTTCAGTTTGTGAATTATAAGAATCTAGAATTAGGCCAAATAAAACTTGGCATACCCCTTCCAGCTGGTCTGGAAGAAGACTACCCTTAATATTGACCCAAACTGACCTTAAACCACCTGAAATGGAACGACAAAGGATTTTTTTTTCTAAACCATCCATTGCTCTTTTTTCTTTACTTTTCCATCTTTCTACAAATGAAACAGAGAAGATGAGGAGAAACAACAGTCAATTTCCTATGATTTTTTTAAAAAAAACTAGGGGAAAACATCTGACTTTAGCCATTATTGGGCTGGATTAATGCTAACTAAGGCTACTTAAAAATATAACTAAAGAACACTTTAGATTTATAGACCAAGTTCCGTTGTGCCTAAGTGCGGATTTGAGCAAGAACTACCAGACAGTATCTCTGGAAGCTTGATTTAGAATTACACCAGATTCTAAAAGAGATATGAAAAGCAAAAACAGTTGCATTTAATATCCTGAATATTCTCCTAGAGTCATACATTATCCTTGCAGTAAACCAGAAGGCATCTAGCAGCATCTTTTCAGAACAACAAGTTTTATCACTGACCCAGCTCTCCTTCACAATGGCTAATCTTGCAGCACAATGTAATGAGCCAATGATGCATTTCAAGTGCAAATGAGACTGAGCAAAAATGGGCTGTAGGAAGGAGGCAATGGCACATTACTTTGGAAAACAATGCCAAAAAAGCTGCAGGGACTTGTCCAGGCAGTTGCCAGGAGTCAAGGCTGACTCAAGGACACACACACACACACACACAGACACACAAATGAAATAAAAATTAAAGTACAGTACATTTTAAGAGAATGGTCTATGGCCCATCTACTTTCAGGTTGGAGATGCTTCCTATCCAGTACAAGGGACAGACTTCCTTGAGAAATATTTTTTATTTAAATAAACTTTAAAGTTGTCCCTATGTCTTTAAAAGCAATTTGAAGTGCAGTGCCAGTGGAAGAAAGTAATGTTTAACTACCTGCCATAAAAGTGAGCTTCCATCATGATTACCTGCAAATTGCTGTTAGAGGGGAAAAGAAAAAAACCATGATTTCCCAATGGCCATGTGATATCAGCTATTAACATTATACATTTTGAAAAAGAATCTAACTGCTCTGGAGTATAGGTAGTCCTCGATTTACAACAGTTCATTTAGTGATCGTTCGTGGTTACAACAGCATGGAAAAAAGTGACTTATAACCATTTTTCACACTTACATCCCTCTGGTTACATGATCCAAATTCAGCCGCTTGGCCATTGATTCTTATTTATGATGGTTGCAGTGTCCCGGGATCATGTGATCCCCTTTTGTGACCTTCTGACCAAGCAAAATCAAAGCCCGATTCACTTAAATTAACCATGTTACTAACTGGTTAACGGCTGCAGTGATTCACTTAACAACTGTGGCAAGAAAGGTCATGAAAACGAGGCAAAATTCACTTAACAACACTCACCAATACCAATTTTGGGCCTCCTTGTAGTCGTAAGTCGAGGATTACCTATATGCTCAAAAACAAACAGCAGACCTTCCCAGAGTTAAATTCACTATGGTTTACTCAAATGTTCTGGGTTTGCCGGACATATTGAGCCATAGATTAGTCAGCCTGGATAGGTTTACCTAGTACACTATCCTGAATTGTTTTTCTCAATTTTGGCATCTTGCAGACGTGTCTTCTAAAACAGAGGTCCCCAACCTTTTGGGCACCAGGGACCAGTTCTGTGGACAGAGGCTTTTCCACGGACCGAAGGGGGCATGGTTTTGTGTACTGCCTGCATCTTGTGGATGGGGCTCTGCTTCTTTGTGTGGACCGGTTGCTGGCATGCCACAGCCCGATCCTGCTCCACGGACCGGTGATTGGGGACCCCTTTTCTAAAAAACCCAGAATTTGTCAGCTGTTGCTGAGAATTCCAGCATTTGAAGTCCACATATGTAAAAGTAACCGAGGCTGGGAAATGCTACCCTGGCTAAAATACGATGGGTTCAATTGCAATTCAGTATGATTGAATCCCGAGTGCCGCGTAGCAGAGTGAGCGCCTGTTACTCGTCCCAGCTTCTGCCCACCTAGCAGTTCGAAAGCACGTAAAAATGCAAGTAGAACAATAGGGACCACTACGGTGGGAAGGTAACAGCGTTCCGTGCTAGTCATGCCGGCCACATGACCACGGAGACGTCCTCGGACAAGCGCTGGCTCTTCGGCTATGAAACGGAGATGAGCACCGGCCCCTAGAGTCGGAAACGACTAGCACGCATGTGCGGGGGAACCTTTACCTTTACCTTTACCCCTGGAAGTACAGGGAAAGCTATTTCAAGTACCGTATATACTTGAGTATAAGCCGAATTTTTCAGCCCACTTTTTGAGCTGAAAAATTCCACTTCGGCTTATACTCCAGTCAACAAAAAAACCTACCGAGGACTTGTGCGCGGCCGAGGCTTTGGTGCTTCCGGGATCGCGCGCACCTCTCCCAAGCCACCGCCATCCGGAGACCTGCCGAAGTTTGGGGAGGTTTGGGGAGGTGCGCGCGCACCTCCCCAAACCTCCCCAAACGTCGGCAGGTCTCCGGACCTCCGCGCCTTGCCTGCCTGCTTCTTTCTGCAGCGGAAAGAAGCAGGCAGGCAGGGCGCGGAGGAACGGAGACCTGCCGACGTTTGGGGAGGTTTGGGCACCTCCCCAAACCTCCCCAAATGTCGGCAGGTCTCCGTTCCTCCTGCCGACGTTTGGGGAGGTTTGGGCGCCTCCCCAAACCTCCCCAAACGTCGGCAGGTCTCCGTTCCTCCGCGCAGACCTGCCGACGTTTGGGGAGGTTTGGGCGCCTCCCCAAACCTCCCCAAACGTCGGCAGGTCTCCGTTCCTCCTGCCGACGTTTGGGGAGGTTTGGGCGCCTCCCCAAACGTCGGCAGGTATCCGTTCCTCCGCACAGACCTGCCGACGTTTGGGGAGGTTTGGGCGCCTCCCCAAACCTCCCCAAACGTCGGCAGGTCTCCGTTCCTCCTGCCGACGTTTGGGGAGGTTTGGGCACCTCCCCAAACGTCGGCAGGTCTCCGTTCCTCCGCGCAGACCTGCCGACGTTTGGGGAGGTTTGGGGAGGCGCCCAAACCTCCCCAAACGTCGGCAGGAGGAACGGAGACCTGCCGACGTTTGGGGAGGCGCCCAAACCTCCCCAAACGTCGGCAGGTCTGCGCGGAGGAACGGAGACCTGCTGACGTTTGGGGAGGTTTGGGGAGGCGCCCAAACCTCCCCAAACGTCGGCAGGAGGAACGGAGACCTGCCGACGTTTGGGGAGGTTTGGGGAGGCGCCCAAACCTCCCCAAACGTCGGCAGGTCTGCGCGGAGGAACGGAGACCTGCCGACGTTTGGGGAGGTTTGGGGAGGCGCCCAAACCTCCCCAAATGTCGGCAGGAGGAACGGAGACCTGCCGACGTTTGGGGAGGCGCCCAAACCTCCCCAAACGTCGGCAGGTCTGCGCGGAGGAACGGAGACCTGCCGACGTTTGGGGAGGTTTGGGGAGGTGCCCAAACCTCCCCAAACGTCGGCAGGAGGAACGGAGACCTGCCGACGTTTGGGGAGGTTTGGGGAGGCGCCCAAACCTCCCCAAACGTCGGCAGGTCTGCGCGGAGGAACGGAGACCTGCCGACGTTTGGGGAGGTTTGGGGAGGCGCCCAAACCTCCCCAAACGTCGGCAGGTCTCCGTTCCTCCGCGCCCTGCCTGCCTGCTTCTTTCCGCTGCAGAAAGAAGCAGGCAGGCAGGGCGCGGAGGAACGGAGACCTGCCGACGTTTGGGGAGGTTTGGGGAGGTGCGCGCGCACCTCCCCAAACCTCCCCAAACTTCGGCAGGTCTCCGGACGGCGGCGGCTTGGGAGAGGTGCGCGCGATCCTGGAAGCACCGAAGCCTCGGCCGCGCGCAAGTCCTCGGTAAGCTCCGGGCGGTCACTTGCTTCGCGTCTCCTGAGGGAAGGGGGGGCGACTGGAGCGGGCGTGTTTCCTCGCCTGCTGGGCGCCGCGATTTGCCCGGGGAACGCGAGGGCCCCGAATGGCAGCGTGGAGCGAGGAAGCGGACAGCCAGGGCTTCCCCGAGAGCCGCGGCCACACAGGGTATTCCTGTGTATTCAGGCTTGCAAAATGGCGGATCGAGCCTCTGCTGGCGGCAGAGGCTTGCAGAACGGTGGATCGGCTTATACTCGAGTCAATAACTTTTTCCAGTTTTTGGGGGTGAAATTGGGGGTCTCGGCTTATACTCGAGTCGGCTTATACTCAAGTATATACGGTACCTTAAAGAGTATCTAAGTTTCCCTTCCCTTTGAATAAGCATGGTGGAAATCAGAGGGAGGTTTTATTGGGCAAATTATTTTAAAGTCTGAGGTTTCTTTTTTTCAGGGAACCATACACAGAGAAAGCCAGCATGTCATATAGCTTTAATAATTATGTGGAGAGAATTTTAACAAATGCTTTTTCCTTTTCTAAGTTACTCATTTACTATAAAACACCACTGCAGATGGGGACTGTAGCCAAGAAATTAAAAGACGCTTGCTCCTGGGGAGGAAAGCCATGGCAAATCTAAACAGCACACTAAAAAGCAGAGACATCACCCTGCCAACAAAAGTGCATATAGTCAAGGCTATGGTCTTCCCAGTTGCAATGTATGGCTGTGAAAGTTGGACCATAAGAAAGGCTGAGCGCCAAAGAATTGAAGCCTTTGAACTATGGTGCTGGAGAAGATGCCTGTGAGTCCCTTGGACTGCAAGGCGATCAAACTGGTCAGTCCTAGAGGAGATCAACCCTGGCTGCTCTTTAGAAGGCCAGATCCTGAAGTTGAAACTCAAATACTTTGGCCACCTAATGAGAAGGAAGGACTCACTGGAGAAGAGCCTAATGCTGGGAAAGGTTGAGGGCAATAGAAGAAGGGGACGACAGAGAATGAGGTGGCTGGATGGAGTCACTGAAGCAGTAGGTGTGAGCTTAAATGGACTCCAGAAGATGGTAGAGGACAGGAAGGCCTGGAGGAACGTTGTCCATGGGGTCGCGATGGGTCGGACACAACTTCGCAGCTAACAACAACAACAACAACAACATAAAAGAAATAGGTTGTCCTTCGCATCTACTGATTTAATTTCTTTCAACTGTGCCGCACTGTTGGGTTGTTGCAGACCTTAATTTTAGTAATTCATTTGGTGGGAGAGCTGCTGCTGGGACTTGTAATGGTCTGCTTGAACTCTGCATTGTTTGTGGGTCTCCAACTTTGGATCAGAGGAGGAGGAGGAGGAAGAGGAAGAGGAGGAAGGGGAAGGGGAAGAAAAAAAAGAAAAAGAATATTGTCTGTCCTAATGATCTCTAGGAGCTCCAATAACTTTGCAGGAATGTCACAACTCTGCTTCAACAGCAAGCCTTACATAACATGAATGAGAAGTTGTTACTGGTTACAAGGAAAAGTTGCTACATTACAGGATAAGGACACCTTCCTCTGCAGTCTTCCAAAGGTGGTGGCATTTTCCTCCTCCACTTTTTAATCAGCCTACCCCAAATCAAACATGTTTGGAGTAAGAAAGCCTGGTTGAAGACAACATCCAATATGGGTGGGTCACTGGTATTACAGTTTTAATCTTTTAATTAATCAGAGCTAAATAGAAGAGTAAAACTTCTAGTCCCAGGGATTGATCCAGATTGGATCTTGCAACATTATCTTGGGATACATATGTTTGCATTCATGGTAAAGACAATATCCTTTTCAGTTTGCATAGATTCTGTGGTTTCAATGCTTTGCCTGAAGTGACCAAATTTGAGCAATGCCACCATGGCTTTAATTTCAAGAACAGTCCTCTAGGTCTTCCCTTTTGAGGCAGCAGCTGTAGTGTGATAGAACAACAAGAATTTTGGCTGGTACTACCTGTGCCTGCTGTCTTCTCTAGTCTAGTGCACTAACTGTTGGTTTCAAATTACATGGCCACCATCAGCTGCTGTGATGGTCATGCAGTGCTTTTCCTGAGATTCGTTGTCCTCATTTGATTGCATGCTGCAACCAATCAAATCTCTCCTCCTAGTCCCATCCCAAAGCTTGTGTTCCTAGAATCCAACAGAATAGCTTTCTTTTTTCTAAGCAGCATGCCTTCTGGTGCTTGACATTTCAGAAATGTCAGATGCAGAGAGAAATGGAGTTTAGCTGCTCACTATCTATGCAAGGATGGGCAATCTGTGGCCTTCCAGTTATTCCAGAACTATATATCCCAGCATACCTAACCACTAGTCTTGTGGGCTGGGGATGGTGGTAATTATAGTTCAAAGCAGTGGTGGGATTCAAATATGTGAACAACCAGTTCTCTGTGTGGATGCCACTTCCGGAAGTCTATTCTGGGCCTGGGCAACAAAAAATTAGCTACCGGTTCTGCTGAAGTGGTGTGAACCCGCTGAATCCCACCACTGGTTCAAAGGTATCTGGAGGATCAGTACTACTCTGCTTCATGAATTGACATGAAGTACTTAAGTGATTTGGGATTTTCATTCATATTTAATTGTTCCATTGTCTACTCCAGGGGTCTTCAAACTTGGCCCTTTTATGACTTGTGGACTTCAACTCCCAGAATTCCTCAGCCAGCATGCCTAGCTGAGGAATTCTGGGAGTTGAAGTCCACAAGTCATAAAAGGGCCAAGTTTGAAGACCCCTGGAGTAGACAATTGGCTATTTGGAGCTCTGGGTTATTTCTGTGACTCGGATTATCTTACAAGGCTGCAAACATCCGGATGACCATTGACCGAGCAGCAAAGGAACAAACTTCATTTGCTGCCATCTGATGATCATCCAGATACTGGCAATCTAATGTCTGACACTTTTGCAAATGTAGTATCTAATGAATGTAGCAACATGAGTTCCTCATTATGTTTACAAAACATAATATTTGGTGCACTTCAGACTGCATCCCATAATCCTGATAAATACACAGAAGAAACTCTATCCTAATGCCAGTACGTACGGATAAAGTTCTAAATGCTTAAAATATATAAAGAAGGAGAAATGCCTTTGTTTATCCTATTGCGGCAAATATGATTGAGTTTTAACTTGCAAACTATTTAATTTAGCTCAGTGAGGGCATTTCTTAAAACTTATAAGTTTAAATAATTTACTTATTCTGCTGCTTGCTCCTTCATAATCAAAGTACAAGTACAGAAGAACACCAACCAATCAGGTCTCTGTCTCATTGGTATCTACTTTGGTTGGAAACATCCCACCTACCCAATCTACGTCAGTTGTTAACAAATTCACAACAAGAGATCTGTTTTTGAAGTTTGGACACTGGAGAGAAGGAACATGTGATTCAGTTCCTTTGGATGTACTTGCCAACGGTTGACAGTAGTAGTTCCAGGATTATATTCCACAGAATTATTTGAGGATATATATAGTTGGGAAGGTCAAGCTGCTATAAGAGATTCATCATATTGTAGACAGATTTTTGGTTCAATAGTGAGGATCAGGTTCAACGGAAACCAGATTTTTCAGGTTGCATGAGAAGCTAATAGTTGTTTGTGGCACCATAAACCTATCTCTCTTCCATTTCTAATTTCTAAAGCAAGTTTCAAGCAGTTGTATTTAAGAAAATTTTTTAACTGATTAGATAGATAGATAGATAGATAGATAGATAGATAGATAGATAGATAGATAGATAGATAGATGACAGACAGACAGACAGACAGACAGACGCACAGACAAATATCAAGGCTAAGTTAACTCTTACTGTATTTGCAATGTATACTACAATTGTGATATTGTATACAATATAATTGTAATTATATTACAATACACACACACAGTAAGAATTAGTATCACTGATATCATGCTTGCAAAGCTAAGAAAATTAAAGACATCTAGAAACCAATGAGAAGCAAGACAGAGTCCTAAGATCAGCACTTTCATGCCTGATTGGTGTGGTACAAGGTGAAAGTAATCAGGGTTATTGCTTGTTATAAGGTTTTCAACCAAAGCTGTTCCAATATAGGAAAACTTAGCCATAAAACAGCAGGAGGATTTGTGGAGTGACTTTCTTGATTTCTTCAAAAGTGCTTGACCAAAAGAAAGACTAATTGGGTCTTGCCTCCCAAGATGGCAGTATGTACCAATTTGCTTGCTTTCTCCTATCAAAGGTTGAGTTCAAATGCCTTAACAAATAAGAGAGTGTCTTTTTAGTTACACGAAGATGCTAGCTCATCAATACATTTTAAAATATATTGCACTCAAATTCACTTTGTCAGTGGGAATCTACTGAAGTCAAGCAAAATTATGCTTCTTCAGCAGCTTTATGAGCTATTCCTGCCCTGCTTACTAACAAATGGAATTAGTTGCCTATCCTGCAACATGCAGAAATTATGCCCACGTCAAAATTTTGCGGTAAGCAGCACTATAAAACTGAACATTCCACATATGATTCATGGGTAATTCCATGATCTTGCAGATAAGATTTAGTATAGAATTAACATGTGTAACTTTCTAATGCTGTCTCAGTCAATGTACAATTTCAAGCAGGGCATTTTATAAGCTTCTCCAATTAGAAACTCTGCTGGCACAGTTCATTATTCTTGGGGTACAGCTGCATTTTCCTGGGAACTAGTGGTATAGCTGTCATTTTCTTTGTATTTTTCAGTTTTGTTCAACCAACTGTTTTTATTGCCTTACAGATACAGGTAATCATCAACTTACCACCATAATTGAACCCACAATTATGATCACAAGTCTTGACAGTTATAAAGTGAATCACCATGTGACCAGACCTTTTGTGCAGCTGTCATGGTGTACGTAAACCAAATACCATAGTTGTTAAAGAAATACAATAGCCATTAAGCAAACCCATTATTTGCTCTGGGGCAAATTTTTCCAGAAACCAGAAGTAAACACTGGTTTCCAATGTTGTATCGCGATCACATGACCATGGGATGCCACAAATAGCTGTGAATGCAGGCTGGTTGCCAAGCTCCCAGAATAGGGTCATGTGACTCTGGGGAAGGGGACCTGGATATGAAACTTCAAAACTGAGTCATAAGTAGCTTTTGGGGGATCCATCATAACTTCAAATGGTTGCTAAGCAACCGGTCTATAAATTGGTGATTACCTATAGATCAGTTGCAGAAGACAAGTTGTTTTCCTAACCATTCCCCCAAATGAAAACTTCAAAATGCCTTTCCAAAACAAACAAACAGGCTGCAAAACAGGATCTCAGGCAAGATGATGGATGAGGCATATACAGTATGTACATAAAGAAGAATACTAATCCTAGTTAATAATTTTGCAGCTCTGTTTTGAACCAATTGCTGTTTCCAAATTTTTAAAGGCAGGTCCACATCAGGGACATCCCTAGAGGAGAGACAGTGTAAAATAAGTCAATATGGTGGTATTTATGTGATTGAAGCTCCACCCTTTTAAAAAGTAAATTGTGTGGGTGATACATGTAAAAAAAGAGTGGGGTTACCATCATGTGGATGTGGTAGCCATCTTGACCACAGATTTTCCTGGCCCATATATTGCATTTACACATTGTAAATTCCTATCATCGTGCTTTAAATTTTTGGCTTCAAGAAAAGTGCAGGACTGCTCAGTTAAACACATGCTTTAAAAAAAACTGAAGACCTCTGAAACAATGGGAGATTCATTATTATTTTTTTAAGCAGTATGTTAGATAGTGGATTTCTAACACCACTTTTCTACATACACAAATGTGCATTCTTATTTGTGGCTCAGAGAATGGGCTTTTACCATGAAACAGTTTATACGCAATGACAAATATAGCTTCTAACATGCCACAGGACTGTTTATCTTACAGTAGGTTAGTAGCACATATACCCTGATGTAATTTGCATCTCAGTCTTCCTTCCATATTATAACATTTAATGTGCCCAGTAGAAGAAATTATTAAATAGACAGGATGTAATCACATTAACTATTATCCCATTGGTTGGATTTTAAATAGCTACCTTTTTGCCTTGATGCAGTTCAGTTTTTGAAGTGTGATTGTTGCTGGTCAACAACAGGTTGAGGGACAGCATCAATGCTCATGGAAGTCTGCAGACTTTGCCGTATGGAAGACTGCAATGTAGAATGTAAGAAGAATAAATGGTAGAGAACATGAGTTAGAATTAGTGCTTGCTTAACAAAGGTAAATGGGACTGGGATTTACATTGCTAAGCAATGTGTGATGTCATGAGACCATGGCAGTTAGCAATAGCAGTTCTAGCACTCTCTGTGTTGTCCCACTCCCCCCCCCGTCTCTCTCACACACACAGCAAGAGTTCTACAGGTGTTTATTCAACACCTCTCCCAAACAGGTCTTCAGAAAGCATCCCTGTTGTGCAGGTTCGAATTCCAAGCTCAGCACGGTGAGAGTCACTGGGCACAAATGAGGCCCAGGAAAGCAGACCACCAGTCGAACAGGACAGGATATATGGGCATGAGTGCACAATGGAACTGGGCATGTTGCTCCAGAAACACTCAAATCCTTGGGGTGGGATTAAGTAGGCAATGCGGGTGCAGCCCTTCATGAGAGACGAGGTTGCCTCCTTGTGAGTAGTCTAGCTCAGGGCTTTTCAACCAGGGGTACGGGTACCACCTGTGGTACATTGGCACCTGGCAGGTGGTACGCGACCATCCTAGAAAAGTGGTAGCGGGGGAGGGGAATGAGCTGAACTGGTGGCAGCACCGCACAAGCCTGAGCGAGAGATGGCTGGAGCTGCAGGGCTGTCAGGGCTCAGTGGAAGCGCCAGGATCAGCGCCAGGCTCCAGCTGGAGCTCGGCCCTGATCCTGGCGCTACTGCTGAGCCCAGAAGAAGCGCCGATCAGCTGGAATGTTGCAGCACCTCCAGGGTCTTGTGATTTATACATTCAGATGCTTGGCAACTGATTCATATTTATGACGGTCACAGTGTCCCAGGGTCATGTGAAGTGACCAAAACCTGCTGCAACCATCCAGCAGACGAAGGGGGGGAAATAAAAACCCAAACACCCCCCACTCCACCCCCACTGCTAATCCTCAACAGAAATGCTCACCACAATGAAAACCTCGGACAGGAGGAAGAGCGCCGCCAGGTGGGCAGACAGGTGTCTTGCTTGGCTGTGGCTTGGGGGGGGCACTTTTTTCAGTGCCATTGTAACTTCGAAGAGTCACTAAGCGAACTGTTGTAAATCGAGGACTACCTGTACTTCATCACTTTTTCCTCTTTTTTTTGGTCACGTTTTTAACACCTTGCTAGGCGTCTGGTGGTATTCGGATGTTGCCATATCCTAAAAGTGGTAGAGTGGGTGAAAAGGTTGAAAAGCTCTGGTCTAGCTGACCAGCTTGGTGCCTGTCTCCTCTCTGCCCTAAGTGACTGTGGATCGGGAGGAGGTGTTGTGATTCAGGGTCAGCCTGTGGGTTCGGCAGTTGGGTCGGACGACTCAGAGGAGGAGGGGGGTGTTGAAGAGCTTGCTGAGGGGGTTGGAGAGCTTGCTGATGAGAGCCCTCAGCCAGGCCCCTCCCACCTGGTCACGACGGAGACCCAGCTGTGTGAGCCTGACAGCGTGGATGAAGATGACCCACAGCTGGCCCTGTTCAAGGACGCCCGACGCAGGAGGCAGTCAATCAGGAGTAAACAGGAAGGCAATGGGGCACCTCGGAAGGAGGCAGAGAGAAGCCACGCCCTGAACTGTATAAAAGGGGAATGCGTGGGAGGGCTGGTTTGCTGAAGGCAACCGCTTGAATAGCTCCTGTTTCATGGTTCGTGTCTTGTTCTGTTTGCTTTTGTATCCATAAATTTGGCAGGCTTGGTTCTAGCCTCTTGCCTTCTTGTAAAAGGGGTTGTCCCTGCCTTTTCTGCAGGGCTGGTAGCAGGCTGGTACAGAACAGGAGGTGCGGATTCCACCTCCTCCTCATGCTAACGGGCAGCAGCTGCTCCTTTTCCTCACCTAGCCAGCTTGCTGCAGCTGTGGCTCGTCTCCCTCAGCTTCAGTCTGTGGCTCCTCCAATCGACCCAGCTGAGGCTGCTCTGCCAGGCTAGCACGCTCCGTGCCCCAATCTGGGCCGACCCTTGCAGCTGTGCTTTCCTCTGCCAACTCAAACTCACCCTCTCCTCTGAAGTCGCATCCAGAGAGAGGCCCGGGGTAGATCCATGACAGTCTCTGGTTACCATTGTTAAGTGAATCATCTGTAACCGTAACTTTGAGAACTACTCGTAAGTATCACTCATTCAGCCTTGTTGTGAGTTTGAATGGTTGCTAAGCGAGTAGTCATTACAAGGACTGCCTATAAGCAGGAAACCCTATAACAGTGATGGCGAACCTTTTAGAAACTGAGTGCCCAAACTGCAACCTGAAACCCACTTATGTATCGTCGGGTGCTGGGTGGGCGTGGCCCATTGGGGGTGTGTGTCGTTTATTGGGTGGGCGCGGACAATAGAGTGGGCGTGGCTGTGGTGGTAATGGCAGGCAGACTGGGTGGAACTAAAAAGTTCAATCAATCAATTCCAACTTTGCAAGATACTTTTTTTTCCCCCTGCAAGAAGTTGAAATTGATTGATTGAACCTTTTTTTTTTTGCACATGGTAGCGGAGGCCTAAAGTGAAAATGTTTTATAAAACCCAGCTGAAGGCCTAGGACTGGGGTGCCCACAGAGAGGGCTCTGCATGCCACCTGTGGCACGCGTGCCATAGCTTCGCCACCATGGCCCTATAACATTCCAGACAAATAGCTGGCCAGGGTCTTCTTGAAAACCTCTTTGCAAGACTGCCATCATGCCACCCCTAGTCCTTCTTTTCATTAGACTAGAATATACCCAATTCTTGCAACCGTTCTATGTATGTTTTAGCCTCAAAGCACCCGAAGGCAGGACAACTTATTAAGGACCTGGAATGGAATGGATGGAAACTTACCAAGGAGAGAACCAACCTAGAAATAAGGAGAAATTTCCCAACAGCGAGAACAATTAATCAGTGGAAAGGCTTGCCTTCAGAAATTCTGGGTGCTCTCATCACTGGAAGCTTTTAAGAAGAGATTGGACAGCCACGTGTCTGAAATGGTAGAGGGTCTCCTGCTTAAGCGGGAGGGTGGGGGGTGGGTGGGCAGAGGAGTTGGACTAGAAGACATCAAAGGAGGCTTCAAACTGTTATTCTGTTACTCTCTTATTCTGTTAAAAATTAAAAGGGATGAAAGTATTTAGGATGAAAGTGAGAGAATATTGGAAAGAGTATTTAAGAGATGTTGTTGAGAATGAAATTTATATGTGGAAGAGTAGAAGTGAAATTTTAAAAGTGCTGAAAAATGAGTCTTATAAATGCTGAACGTGGCGTGGCTACAGGTGAGGATGGTCTCTTCAGGGCTGTCCAACCTCGGCAACTTAAAATCCATGGACTTCAACTCCCAGAATTCCCCAGACAGCCTGAGAACTGAAATCCATAAATAAAGTTGTCAAGGTTGGACATCCCTGGTCTAACTGGATAAAATATGGATGCGACTTGCTTATGAAGTGGCTGCCTAAAGGCTACCACTGTGGTCTGACAATTCAAAGAATGCTTTTATTGTTCCCTTATAAAAATGGAGAGGAAGCCAGAATGTGTGTGAAAACTACAGGGGATTAGTTTGCAAAGTGCATCTGAGAACTTTTGACAGGATTTTGATGGAAAATGTAGAAACTTATAATATGAGCAACATTGGAGAAAGGCAAGCCAAGCAACGTCCGACAGATATATTTTTTCTCTCTTCTGTAAGGCCACGGAGAAACGTATAAATGTGAGAAAGCTAGTATATGGTGTTTGCTGATTTAGAGAAAGTTAATGATGAAGTGAAGAGGCTTGAGTTATGGAATATTTTGTAGGAATATGAAGATTAGCTGCTGAGTGCAAAAAAAATGGTGTAGTGAAAATGATTCAGTACTGAGAAGGGAGTAAGTCAAGGAGATGTGATCTTCTCTTGGATGTTTAATAAATTCATAGATAAATTGTCAAGAGTATTTGTGGGGACAGAAGGAGTGTGTTTGGTTGGGAAGATACATATCTTCTTTTGTTTGTAGAAAATTTATGCTGCTGGACAGAATCTGAATTACTTGTAGCAAACATTCAGTTGCACAATGCAACCAGGAAAATGGTTCTGAACAATGATTAAAGAGCAAGATAGTTGTGTTTGACAGGGGAAACAGAGTTAATGTCTAAAAGTTATACATAAGGAATACTTGATGCTCTCTGAACTTGGCTGTTTTCTTGCAGATGTTTCCGCCCTGATGTTACCCAGCTGGATAATGAAACATCTACAAGAAAACAACCAAGCTCAGAGAGCTTGGAACTACAAATATTCTCCTTTATCAGTTATACATAAGGATGGTCAGAGATAAAACAAGTTCCTTATAAAGTACTTTTCCATTTCTGTGACAGAAATGGGAAAAAAAGCATTGATTTGTGGATTTAATGCTTGAAAAAGTATTAAATAGGGAGCTGAAGGAATTTTTGTAGTGTTAAAGGGGAAGATGGAATGATGAGTTTGTTTATATGTTGGAAAAAAAAGGTCTGAAGTTCCCTTCCTTTTTCTGATTTGTGTTTTACATTTTTTCCTTGTTTCCTTTGTTCTTCACACTATTTCCCCTTTTCTTATTTCTTTTCTCTTTGCCTTATACTCTTCCTTTACATTTATTACATATGTAAAAAGTTTCAATAAAAAAATTATAAAAGTTATAAAGATGAACTTTTTTTATCTTGGCAGAATGTTTACTAAAATAAGGAAATGGATGAAGAAACATCAAGATGTGCAAATCCTGGTTACAAGTAAAGGAAGAGCAGATCCAGAAGATGAAAAACCACGTAAGGTTAACAGAATAGCAGACTCAGAAGAGACCTTGTACAGTGGGAGAAAACATTATTTGATCCCCTGCTGATTTAACTTTTTTGAAATGCATTTTTTCTGGAATTTTTGTTGTTGTTATTCTATCTCTTTGTTAAAATAAACCTACCATTAAAATTATAGACTGATTTTTTCTTTGTCAGTGGGCAAACATACAAAATCAGCAGGGGATCAAATAATCCCCCCCCCACTGTAGATGTTCTACAGGAAACCCTATACCAGGGGTCTTCAAACTTGGCCCTTTTATGACTTGTGGAGTTCAACTCCCAGAATTCCTCAGCCAGCGTGCCTGGCTGAGGAATTCTGGGAGTTGAAGTCCACAAGTCATAAAAGGGCCAAGTTTGAAGACCCCTGCCCTATACCATTTCAGACAATTGGCTAATCTCTTCTTAAAAACCTCCAGTGACGGAGCACCCACAACTTCTGGAGGCAAGCTGTTTCACTGGTTGATTCTTCTTACTGACAGAAAATTTCTCCTCAGTTCTAGTTGGATGGAGCTGATGAATGGGGAAGACTCAAGAAAGTGATGGATGGAAGGGGTTGAGATCTTCCCTGCTCACTCACACACACAAAAATGCAAAGGGACCTGCTCCCAACTATGATGCCAAACCAAACACACATCCTGGCAATTTTGTTAGTCAACCCATCCCGATACACACCTATGTTGACGTTTGAAGAACAGAATGCAAGGTTATGAACTGGTATATGGATGCAAGGAAGATTGTTTGCAAGCATTAAGTATAATGGTGTTGGTATAGATTTTCAGTTGTCTTATACCCTTGCCTGTTATTTTATTCTTTTCTTACTCTTGTTTCTTCACTTGCAGTAACATTGCTTACTTCAGTAATGTGATTGGTTTATATACACGTAAAGGAAATATCATCCAATACTATTTTTGTACTGTGCTGTTAACATGATCAGATGTACACGTACTTTTCAGATATATTTCTGAAAGTATGAATTTAATCCATGGAAATGGAGGAATTCACACCAAACTCAGGGGCGGGGGTGGGGTGGCTAGGTGCTTTGAACTAATTTAGAATCCCAGCTCTACTCTCCATTGTAATTAATGTTGTCTTCCCCAAGGAGACCTGCTAAGGTTGAAGTCTTCATTGCACATAATAAAAGGTCCCATTGCTTCTTTCTTGAATATTTTGTAGCAAAAAAACCCAGACTTTATTAAGTACGTTTTCTGGAGTGATATCTGTATGTGAAATGTGACAAGAGAGAAAAACACCAATCTAAGTAAGCTTCTGGACTTTTTAACTCCAATCAGTGGGTTTGACAACCTCCTCCAGAACAAGTGCAATTGGAAGGAAATACCTTATCTTACATGATTTCCTCAGGGAGTTTGAAATTTTATTCCATTGGGTAGAAAAAGTATGTATCTTCTTAGTGACCTGAAGTCAACATAATCACATAACCTATTGCTTAGCACTCATTTAAGTTTGGAAGAAAAATGAACAATACACTAAGTAACTGATAGCTTAATAGTGTTATATGGTCTCTTTATCTTTTAATGCTAACTTCTATTACGGTGAACAAGAAACCAGCACCATTGAAGGTCAAGATCTTCCCACTGAGCAGGATTGCTTTTCCCTTCTTTTCTTTCCCCCTCAATTGCTTAGGAATTAGCCAATAAAAACAAGAACAAGCAGCAAGTTATTACAAAATGTTTTTATCAGGAAAGTAAAAAAACCAAGTTGCATAGAAATTCTTCAAAAACTTGAACATCAAGTGTATTTCACGTGAACCGGTAATCAACGGAAGCACCAGAGACCTACCGCGCGGGGTCCTGCCCCCATTGCAACTTCTTAGCATCACCTTACACTTCTCTTATGCATCCCCCAGGATTTCTAATCACAGACAGGGCCCAGTTCACCTACTGCTCTGTCCCTCCCATTGGTCTCATTTACAAAAAATGGAGTTGCACAGCGGTGCTCAGTGGATTAAATCTCCTTCCCCCCCCAATTCAGCCAGAAGTCTATATTTAGCTGCCTTCTTTTAGCTGCCCAAGTGTCAGTAGTGGAACGTCTTCACATTCATCTCTATTAATGTTACACATGCTTGGTCCTTTAGACCTTAACACTTATTAACACACACCAAACTTTCACCAGACATCCATTGATTACTATCTACTTTTTTCCTTCCCATTTGTTGTTTTTTAAAAGCTTAACAGGGGGGAAAAAGGCAACCTTCATCTATCTTTAGCGGCAGCCCTGCTGCTGTAAAGTTATCAGCTGTCAGGAAAAAAAATACTGCTAAATCAGTAAGAGAAAGTCATCCAATTGGCAGACGAGGACTTTAAACCTAGCAGTGTATCCAGGCCTACACAGGAGTGAGCTTTGTTGCTGGTCAGAGTTAAGTAGCAGAGTGCTGTTCTTACAGTCAAATGTTGCCTTCTGCCTTCTCTTCGGACTATCTCCCACTATTGCTGTAAATCAAACTTCCATCTAATCTAACCTACTGTGGTTCCAGAGGGACAACCACTTCTTGAAAAAAATCAGCTTATGTTCCATAGCCCTTTAGGTAACATACTTCCCCAGTTTGGGCTGGGAATGGCCCCAACTTAAGAGTAAATGCTCAGTTGGTCCAAGCTAAGAGGATGCTTTTAACATTCCTCAATGAGCAATTGTTCAGAGCTATACAACTTCTTTTTGATGACCCTAAAGCCTGTGCTGAGCTTCAGGGACTGACTGAAGCCTGGAGAGAAAGCAGAACCGGAGCTAAAGAGTCCCTGGATTTTAGGCCACAGGCGGGAATCCAGTCTCAGAACAAGAGTCAGCTGGAAAGTAGGCACCAGGTTTGGATCCACGGCAATCTGCTCCACGCTGTGGCACGCCTTTCCTTGTTCCACGCAGAGATTGATGAGAGCTCCCCTCAAGCCACAGGGCTCTCGGTAAGCCAGGTGAAGCAGCTCCTTGCTCACTTGGGCGACCAGCTCATTGGGCATGAAGAGTCGGGAGGGGCGGTTGGAGTAGAGCTTGGCTTTGTTCAGAGTGACCTGGATGAGCTTCATGAGGTTGGCACACAAGAGCTCATCCTCAGGATCGTTTAACAAATCGAAGTCTGGCAAGGACACTTCATCCAGATACTCCTGGGCATCTGAAAAAACGAATCAAAGCAGCCCGTTGAGTCTCATGGACCTATAGACAAAAACACCTTTCTCCCCCAACAAAGAGAAAGCCCTAATAAGCAGGCATATACATAGAATGAAGGCTACTGCTAAGCTTGTAAGCCGCCCTGAGTCTTCGTAGAAGGGCGGGATATAAATGGAATGAAAATAAAATAAAATAAAACTCCCAGAGCAAACGCACAAGCAGGGATTTCCAGCGTCAGCTGAAGCTTTAAGACAGGGGTCTTCAAACTCGGCCCTTTTATGACTCGTGGACTTCAACTCCCAGGATTCCTTAGCCAGACACGCTGGCTGAGGAATTCTGGGAGTTGAAGTCCACAAGTCATAAAAGGGCCAAGTTTGAAGACCCCTGCTTTAAGAGATCCCTAAAAGCAAGACAGCAGGAAAAAAGCCTAAAAAGGTGGGCTTGTTCTCTGGTCTGGCTTCCTCATTAAGGCTCTCCAAAACCCTAGCGCAGGGGTCTTCAAACTTGGCCCTTTTATGACTTGTGGACTTCAACTCCCAGAATTCCTCAGCTAGACACACTGGCTGAGGAATTCTGGGAGTTGAAGTCCACAAGTCATAAAAGGGCCAAGTTTGAAGACCCCTGTCTTAAAGCTTTGCTGGCTGAGGAATTCTGGGAGTTGAAGTCCACAAGTCATAAAAGGACCAAGTTTGAAGACCCCTGCCCTAGCGCTTTCTCAAAGGGGGGGGGTTTAGAACTACAACTCCCATCGTGCTGAACGAAGAAGCTGGTTGCAGCTCAGTTGGAATCAAAACAAGTCCCGGTGGGATTCCAAAGCGATGTCTAACCAACTTACGCGGCTCAGCACAATGGACCTTGTAGTCCAGCCCATCGAAAAGGTGCTAAGAGGGGAAGGGAAGGGTGCGCAAGCGCGCCCACGGGCAGCCGACTCACTCACCTCCTTCGGAGCTCAAACTGCTGTCCAGGGACTCGCAATCGGAGTTCTCCAGCCTGGCGCTACGACGACTAGCCGCTTCTTGGTAGGCGTTCTTCTCCCAGGAAAAGGCAGGCGCCGGGTTCTCCCTCTGCTCCGGAATGGGAGGCAGCGAAGGGAAGCCGTCCCAAGACACCGGCATCTTCCTCGACGGAGCGCCGGGCTTGCAGGTTGGAGGCTGGAATCGGCGGCCGGAGAAACGACTCTGGAGGAGGAGGAGGAGGAGGAGGACCGTCAACTCCACAGAGTCCCCTTCTGGAGCGGTGGGGATCGTGGCCAGGCCAAGATCACGGCGGGAACACCCGGAGAGACCTCGCGAAGCAGCGCTCGCCGACAACCCCCCCCCCCCCAAAAAAAAAAAAAGGACTAAAAGAAGAGCTTACCGGCTTTTGCAGGACGCCTGTCGAGTGTGTGCAAAACAACAACAACAACAACAACACAACCGCTTCTCAGGACTAGCAGCGGAAACCCTGAATCGTAACGAGGCGTACGAAGAATAATTTAGTTTAAAAAAAGGAAAAAAAAGAAGCAGCCCGTCAATCCAAAGCTTCGCCTCCCTCCCTGCTCTCCCTTTGCCCTTTCCTTGGCACTAGCGTTCCCAGCCCCCTGTTCCGCCTTTAAATAGTCAGGTCAAGAGGAAGCTCCGCCCCTTGCCCACGCTCACCCCTTCTGCTCGTTCGCTCCCTTGCCCGCTGACTGGCCGGCCGGGAGGACGGGCTGGGCCAATCGCGAGCGACTGCACGTTCGCAACGTTCTCTCCTGCCCGGTTACAGCAGCTCGGGACACACCTCTTTTCGTGCCGGACGGAGCTGAAAAGCTGGGATGTTTGGGGGGGGTGGGGGAGGGGAAGCGGCGCGCACGGGGAGGGGGAAAGGCCCGGGGCCTGTGGAACAATAGGAGAGGGAGGAGAGGGCTGCTTTCCCCACCCCCCACCCCGCGCGCCTAGAAAACTCGAGTTATCCTGCTTTTCTGAACGTAACCCCTTACTTTCCACGCGAAGCTGCGTAGAACTTAGTTGGGACTTCGCAGTGGGAAGCGGACACCCACACACACACACACACACTCAGACGGGCGAGGGGAGGCCGGCTTGTTCCCCGCTTTCTGTCAGGCTTCTCATTTAGCGCGGTGGTGGAGCCGAGATTGGTTTGGCGAGGAGATCCTGGGGAATTGAGCCCGACAAAATGCCGAGTTTGGTCCCTCGTTCTGCGAAGTTATCGTGACTGTTAAAACTTACTTTGAAGACCTGGCTCTTTGAGCTCTCTGGCCTGGTCTGAGCATATTAATTGGGATTTTAACTGTTTTTTTTTAAACTGGGGTTTTATTGCAAGGTTTATATAATTCTTTTAATTGATTTTAAGTTTTGTTAACTGTTGTATCTGTTTTTTAAATAACCTTGTGAACCGCCCTGAGTCCTACGGGAGAAGGGCGGTATATAAATTGAATAAATAAATAAACAAACAAACACATACATACATACTTATGTATTACTTTTAAATGGGACATAATCTTATGCAGAATTGACTTGGGAGGCCGGTGTGTGGTGTAGTTGGTTCACATGGTGTGGTGGGATGGAGGGTTTGTTGTCACTGTGTTGGGGGGAGAGGCTCAGCTAATCTCAATGTACACATGTTGTACTTTGACAATAAAGATTTATTTATTTATTGATTGATTGATTGGATGTGTGGGCTCCTCCGCTTTCCTTTCTAATGGGCCCTAATTCGGGCTGAGCCAGCATTTTTGAATAAGGCAATAATGGCCTCAAGGGAATGATGGCTCAAGCAACCAACATATATAAAAGTTCGGCTCCTATACAGTTTAATGGGATTCACACGTCGGAGGCAAGTTGATTGGTTCAAAGTACGCGTGAACCGATCTGGGATTGCATTAAGAAGTCGCGGCTATCACCAAGCGATCCTTCGTTTCTGCTAACTTTTTTTTTGCTAGAGAAACCCTATCGATTAGAGTTTGTTTCCACCACCACCACCCCCGTGGATGCCCGACGCCTGTGATTCACACACCTAGTTCCACTCGCTGCGTGTAACGTGTTTGTTCACGTGTAATGTACTGGTTAAGAGTCGCGCTCAACCTCTCTCCATCCTCCGGTTTGTCTCCTGAATCTCATGCTGGATTTCTCGTTTTTCACGCTTAAATCTTTGGACGGCTTGAACCTTTTCCTCGGCAAAGGGGTCGGGCGGTCAAACTTGGACCTTAATACCATTTTATCTCTTTTTTTTAAGTGGAAACCCCACGAGCAACATGAAGCAGGTCAAAATTGGGGGGGTGGCGGCGGGGAAAGACTTGCTACTGTGCTCGAAGTGGAGCAACAGCTGCCCTTAAGCGGAGCCCAGCGTTGCATTTGTCCAAAAAAAAAGACATTTAAAAAAAGGGAAGACATGCCTGGAAAGATCTAGCGTTCCCCATTAAGCTCATCTAGTTCAAATTGTTTCATTTTGCCCATAATCTGCTTCAATTCCCCTCCCGGACGACGAGCCCCCAAGTCACAGAATCCTTCCCCCCAGCAGGGTCCAGCACGCGGGATGGATTCCCAAGGAGAATCGGCAACGCGCCAGGCGCGTTCACACGACCCTTTTTTGTGCTATACAGGCTGTTCCCTGGCAGAAAGTGGAAATCCCGGCGCGATTGCTCAACGCGGCTTTCTCGCTGCGGCTTCGGCGGAGGAAGAAGGTCGGGGACGGTGAATTTTGCAGGACCCGAGAGCTCCAGCAGAGGCGGAGACTCCCGCCGGGTCCTAGCGCTTCCCGAGCTCCCGAGCCTTCTGTGCACGGTTACTGTAAGCCAGGGGTAGGCAACCTCGGCTCTTTTATGACTCATGGACTTCAACTCCCAGAATTCCTCAGCCAGCTTGGCTGGCTGAGGAATTCTGGGAGTTGAAGTCCATGAGTCATAAAAGAGCCGAGGTTGCCTACCCCTGCTGTAAGCCATGGCGAAGGTTGCGTCAGGATCGGCGAGTGAGGAAACGAGCGGCCGGGCGGGGGAGGGGAAAAGGAAGCCTCGGTCGAGCGTGCAAGAAGAGAGATCGTTTCATCAGAAAAAAAAAGAGAGAGAGAGAGACGAAGAAGGAAGTTCTGTCTGTAAGCTGCTTTGACCTTCTGGAAGGTTTATGGTTGTAAAAGTCTGATTCATTGCTTGCTTTTCTGGAAATTAACTTCCAGAAATCGTTACTCTGCGTCACTCTCCTCTTGATAAGGGTAGGGAGTCTCGGAGTACAGTAATAGGGGAGAAGATCAGTTAAACACCGGTGTAGCTCAGGCAACTTCATACAGGGGTCTTCAAACTTGGCCCTTTTATGACTTGTGGACTTCAACTCCCAGAATTCCTCAGCCAGGCATGCTGACTGAGGAATTCTGGGAGTTGAAGTCCATACGTCATAAAAGGGCCAAGTTTGAAGACCCCTGCAGTACAAGGTAGGTAGGTAAGAAAGGGAAGGAAGGAAGGGAAAGAAAGAAAGAAGGCCAGATCCTGAAGCTAAAACTCAAATACTTTGGCCACCTAATGAGAAGGAAGGACTCACTGGAGAAGAGCCTCATGCTGGGAAAGGTCGAGGGCAAGAGAAGAAGGGGATGACAGAGAATGAGGTGGCTGGATGGAGTCACTGAAGCAGTAGGCGTGAGCTTAAATGGACTCCAGAAGATGGTAGAGGACAGGAAGGCCTGGAGGAACGTTGTCCATGGGGTCTCGATGGGTCGGACATGACCTCGCAGCTAATAACAACAACATAGCTCAGGGTTGGTCGGGCAACTTCATACAGTACAAGATAGGTAGGTAAGAAAGAGAAGGAAGGAAGGAAGGGAAAGAAAGGAAAAAAGGAAAAAAGAGAAAGTAAGGAAGGAGTTGGCAATTAAAAGGCCTCTGATCTGCCCCTCCCCTCTTTTCCTCAGTTTCTAAGCTGTTTGGTAGATCTTGACCAGATAAAGTGAGGGAAATAATGTTGCTTTCCATATTTTTTTTCTGTTGTTGTTAGTTGTGAAGTCGTGTCCGACCCATCGCGACCCCACGGACAATGTTCCTCCAGGCCTTCCTGTCCTCTACCATCTTCTGGAGTCCATTTGAGCTCACGCCTACTGCTTCAGTGACTCCATCCAGCCACCTCATTCTCTGTCGTCCCCTTCTTCTATTGCCCTCCATCTTTCCCAGCATTAGGCTCTTCTCCAGTGAGTCCTTCCTTCTCATTAGGTGGCCAAAGTATTTGAGTTTTAGCTTCAGGATCTGGCCTTCTAAAGAGCAGTCAGGGTTGATCTCCTCTAGGACTGACTGGTTTGATCGCCTTGCAGTCCAAGGGACTCGCAGGAGTCTTCTCCAACACCATGGTTCAAAGGCTTCAATTCTTTGGCGCTCAGCCTTTCTTATGGTCCAACTTTCACTGCCATACATTGCAACTGGGAAGACCATAGCCTTGACTATACGCATTTTGTTGACAGGGTGATGTCTCTGCTTTTTAGTGTGCTGTCTAGATTTGCCGTGGCTTTCCTCCCGAGGAGCAAGCGTCTTTTAATTTCTTGGCTACAGTCCCCATCTGCAGTGATCCCCATCTGCAGTGATTTTTTTCTATAGATCAGCTATTAACAGCACCATTAACCTATCTTTTCACATCAATTTTATTACCTCAAGGACACACAAAGACCTTAATACACATACATGCACAAAGAAAGAAAAAAAAATCGGAGATCTTAAAGTTTTACACACGGTGGCCAGGCATTTTCATTGTAGATCTTTGGTTAACCTAAGTTAGAATATTTTCATCTCATCATACCTCCTCAGTGAGTGCAAAATAGAAGAGGAGAAAGATCAATTCCTTTTTTTCCCTTATCTGTTTTTTATTATTATTATTTTAACTGAAAGTACCTTTCTTTGGCCAAATTAAGTTACCAGCCTTTTTCCTAAGCTTAGTCCATTTCCTATGCCGTGCACAGATTTCATTTCCCACCGGAGAGGCATAATGTCCCAGGTATTTTGTTGGGGCTACCAACAAAACTTCCAAAGTGGAGTTTCCCATTTTCCTACCTCTTGACGCGTGCCCCTGATTGTTTTGGGTGCCACCTGCTGCACCCAAGGAGAATAACAAAATAACAGAACAACACAGTTGGAAGGGACCTTGGAGGTCTTCTAGTCCAACCCCTGCTCAAACAAGAGAAAATATACAATTTCTGACAAATGGCTGTCCAGTCTCTTCTTAAAGACTTCCAGTGATGAAGCACCCACAATTTCTGGAGACAAGTTGTTCCACTGGCTAATTGTTCTCACAGTCACAACATTATTCCTTAGCTCTAGGCTGGTTCTACCTTTGTTTAGTTTCTATTCATTGCTTCTTGTCCTGCCTTCTGGTGTTTCAGTAAATAGATTGACTCCCTATTCTTTGTGGCAGCTTTTCAGATATTGGAATACTGCTATCGTGTCACTGCTCGTCCTTCTTTTCACTAGACCAGGGGTAGGCAACCTCGGCTCTTTTATGACTCATGGACTTAGCATAGCTGACTCAGGAATTCTGGGAGTTGAAGTCCATGAGTCATAAAAGAGCCAAGGTTGCCTACCCCTGCACTAGACCAAACATACCCAATCCCTGCAACTGTTCTTCATATGTTTTAGCCTCCAGCCCCCAAATCATCTTTGTTGCTCTTCTTTGGACTCGGTCCAGAGTGTCAACATAAAGCGTACAAACACTTCACATAATTTTTGATTCTGTCCCTCTGCTAATGCAGCCTAGGATTCAGTTGGCTTTTTTTGGCAGCTGCAGCAGACGGCTGGCTCATATTTAAGTGATTGTCCACTAGGACTCCCAGATCCCTCTTGCAGTTACTGCTATTGAGCCAGGTTCCACCCACTCTGTACTGGCATATTTGGTTTTTCTTGCCTAAGTGCAAAATCTTACTTTTCTCACTGTTGAATTTCATTTTGTTAGCTAGGGCCCTGTGTTCAAGTCTGTTGAGATCCTTCTGGATCCTGAGCCTGTCTTCTGGGTTGTTGGCTATTCCTGCCAGCTTGTTGTCATCAGTGAATTTGATGACTTCCCCTTCTGTTCCCTCATCTAAATTGTTTATGAAGATATTGGAACAGTATTGGGCCTAACAGAACTTTGGGATAACCCGTTGCTTATTTCCCTCCATGTAGACCTAGTTCCACACGTTGAGTGCTGTTTGCCAGCCAGTTATGAATCTCTTTGGTGGTGATGCTGTGCCACATTTTTCTAACTTACTAAGAAGTTAGTTGGGAGGGAGTGGGATGGGGAATATTTTAGCATTACCCCAAAATGACTATCATAGTATTATAATATTTAATTGAAGTATTGGATTAATATAGAGCGGCTGGAACTCCATCAAAAGTAGATTAGACCAGGGGTCCTCAACCTTGGCAACTTAAGACTTGTGTACTTCAACTCTCAGAATTCCTCAGCCAGCAAACCTGGCTGAGGAATTCTGGAAGTTGAAGTCCACAAGTCTTAAAGTTGCCATGGTTGGAGACGCCTGGATTAGACCATCTTCAGCATGTGGGCTGAGTTAGGACTGTTCATTTTTTTTCCCCTGCGTCCTTCCGCAAGAGGACTCGGGAAATCCCCTTATTAATATTATGAACTAACAAAAGCAGAACTATCCTCAGCTGATTTCTTGTATGTTCTATCTCAAACCAAAGGCAAATTATGCTACCAGTTTTTACTAATGTGGCCAGAAATTGGGTTGGATTTAAACCTGGTGCAGATGTCAAAGTACAGTTTAATGTGTGAATGTGTCAGAGCTTGCTTACGCTCAGAAAATCTTCCCAATGCTTCTATTCCCAAGTAGACAACTAGTTTTGAAGTAAAAGAGAAATCCAGTTCACTGTAATTAAAATGTCTACACTTTACAATAATGTCACTAACTCAGCATTTATATTATGTTTCATGAGAGTTCAGAACATTTGACCTATAATTTTACTTCACTAATCACTACGAAAACCCTGCAAGGTATCTCAGCATTACTTTTTTCATAGCGTAGATGGAAAGAGAGACACATTGAGGTGCATCTTCAGCTCATAAGTAGCCTAAGGCTTTTGTAAATCTGGGACTTTTCCAGGGTGATAATCCCAAGTAATTAATCCTATAGCTGCTGTTCCAGACAAATCCCAAATGGCAAGCTTTCTCAGCAGTAGCAATTTTTTTATATATAATTAGCTGAATATTACTTATTCTCTGCCTGACGTTCCAACCATTATAAAACAGCAGTGATCAGGTATCATTTGTAATAGTATGTTTTTGGCTGCTTTATTTAAAGTTAGGTTTTGAAATGTTTCCCTCCCCCTTGTTTTGGAATTATAGCTATAATAAAAGTCTAGAACAGGGGTCCCCAACTCCCGGTCCGTGGACCGGCACCAGACTGCAGAATGCCAGAAACCAGTCTGCGCAAACAAGCCCCATCCCGGGATGCAGACAGTACATGAAACCACGGTCTGTGGAAAAAAACTCTCCACGAAACTGGTACCCAAAAAGTTGGGGACCTCTGGTCTAGATAGATGCTCAATAATCATCCTGAGTCTCAGACTAGTTCTAACTATTGATAATGTTCTTCGTGATCCAGAAACAAACCACATTCCTAATTGCTATTGTCCTGAGAGGTTGTTACACACCACCACCACTGGAAAAAAATGGGATTAGTTTACCAAAAATGTACTCCATAATAATCAGAACAACAGATTTACAGAGTGCGTTTATTCCATTCACAATGGAATTACATTTAAAATGTCCCTATTAAAAAAACAAGACTACAGGTAGTCCTTGACTTGCAACAACAATTGAGTCGAAAATTTATGTTGTTAAGTGAGACATTTGTTAGGCGAGTTTTGCCCTATTTTATGACCTACCTTGCCACAGTGGTTACATGAATTGTTGCAGTTGTTAAGTTAATAACAGAGTTGTTAAGTGAATCTGGCTTCCTCATTGACTTTGCTTGTCAGAAGATCGCAAAAGTTGATCACGTGGCAACTGTCATAAATATGAACCAGTTGCCAAGCAGCCAAATTTTGGTCACATGACCATGGGGATGCTGCAGTGGTCATAAATGTGAAAAACGGGGATATGTCGCTTTTTCCAGTGCCACTCTAACTTTGAACAGTGACTAAACACACTGTTGTAAGTTAAGGATTACCTGTGCTGGTTTTCATACGTTTAATAAATGGCAAAACTGGATGCCATTGACTATACATATAAAAAAGCCCTTATTTCAGAAATAGTAATTGTACACAAAATATTTTCTAAGTGATTGCATAGCAAATAGGTTTAGATTTACAGAAGTGAAAGGAATATCTTTACATTCATAGACATGGAGAACTGAGTACTGTCTGAAACAATTTGAAGGAGCATATATTCAATTAGGGTAATACTGTACAAATAGAGACATTGGAAAAGTAGACTATATAGACATTTACATAATTAATTGCTATCTATAATTGCTCCATACAAGCTAGATATAATAAAGGTGGCTATTTTATGCCCCGTTTACCTGAATTTTGGAAGGGACGCGGTGGCTCAGTGGGTTAGGACGCTGAGCTTGTCGATCAGAAGGTCGGCAGTTTGGCGGGTCGAATCCCGAGTGCCGTGTAACAGAGTGAGCGCCTGTTACTCGTCCCAGCTTCTGCCAACCTAGCAGTTCGAAAGCACGTAAAAATGCAAGTAGAAAAATAGGGACCACTACGGTGGGAAGGTAACAGCGTTCCGTGCGCCTTTGGCGTCTAGTCATACTGGCCACATGACTACGGAGACGTCCTTGGACAAGCGCTGGCTCTTTGGCTTTGAAACGGAGATGAGCACCGGCCCCTAGAGTCGGAAACGACTAGCACGCATGTGCGGGGGAACCTTTACCTTTACCTACCTGAATTTGGTGAGATTTTCTTTCATACAAACCTGCTTAGTACCAAAACACAACAAACACATGGTTAGTTTTAAATAGACTGTAGCCCAGGGAAAATCTCAGTCCACGTTTTTTGGCTTTAAAGTTACTGAATCAGCTTACACATTGTCATGAGCTAAGATGCATAGTCATGATTTATTGAATAAGCTACAGTGAACTCTTCCATCAAGATGGAACATCAAAACATTGTTTACAAACCACAATGGCTGGAGTCAAAATACCAAATAAACCCTACATTTCATTACATTTACATGCTGCTAATCTCATACGTGGCGTAATAGATGAATGTAGCAAATATCTCAGACTCTGTTCAGAAAGAGAAGGAATAACGGCCTGTCCCACGGGATTGGTGAGTAAATATCGCACTTAGAGACAACAGGAACACATTTGTGTAATTTGTGTTGGAAACAACACGATTTGCCATTGACATCTTCCAAAATGGTTTTAATGGGTTCTCAATCTTGCCTAAAGCCCTGGGATCTCATGATAGTTCCATCCTCCAAAGACTATGACTCTCTTGTCTGTCTATCCTTTTGCAGATAGGCTGTGTTTCTCAACTACCACACTTTTACACTGTGCAAATTTCAACTCTTCCCCCAGCTTTAAGTTGGGGAAGTTGAGAAACACTGAGTTAAGGTAAGACAATTACTAAACAATAAAGCAATGTTCCTACGCTCCTCTCAGGACTCCGACTGTACAGTTGGGGCAAGACAACTTATAAATCTAATGCAAAGTTGGGAAATTGTGTGCTCCAATCCAAACTGGGGAAGGTGAGTGGAGGAGAATTATTGTGTGTAGTAAGCCACAGAAGCTCAGTCAAGGTAGGGGATTCTTAAGAGTGTCCCTTTTCTCTTGAGTCATTCTGTTTCTCTAACCAGAGCTCTTCAGAAATGCTTCCATTTTAAATTCTGCTATTGAAATCCTACCCCCTGTGCTTTTATATTACTGCAAAAAGTCATTAGCGTGCATTATTCATGAAGTAACTTGACAAGAATGAAAAGTGGAAGAGCCAAGGGCTTTCCTTTAACATAAAGGTGAAGATTTTACTGTGTTCTTTGCTGTCACCATTAGTGCCCAAGGTGAGAGAAGAGACCTCCCAGTTACCCATTAGCTGTGGCATGGCTTCCTCACTGCAGGTTTTAAAGAAGAGATTGGAAGTCATTTCTCTGAAATGGTATTAGCTCTCCTGCTTGACCAGGAGTTGGACTAGAAGGCCTCTAAGGCTCCTTCCGACTCTCTTTATTCTATTCAGGGGTCTCCAAACTTGGCAATTTTAAGACTGGTGGACTTCAACTCCCAGAATTCCTCAGCCAGCCCTGAAGTACACCAGTCTTAAAATTGCCAAATCTGGAGACCCTTGTTCTATTCTATATCAACAAATGGAAAACGAGATAAATGTAGTGAAATCAGCTTTGTTTTATTGAAATGTGTGAAAAAACCCGTTTTAAAAAAAATCTATGAATGAGTATTTGCATGCTCATTTACATACATATTTATCAGCAGTCATAAACGAAAACGACAACAACAACTTCTTGAACAACAAGAAGTCTGGTCTCTTTATCACCTTCTGATCCTGCTTATGAATATTCTTTCACCATGTATATCATGGGTGTCAAACTCGATCGTGTCAGATGACATATCGTGACGTATCGCGATGTTTTTTGCCTTTGTGGAGCTGGGGTGGGTGTGGCCTGTGCATATGGCCTGTGGGCCGCCAGTTTGACACCCCTGTATATATGTATATATAGTACACCCTGAATATTGTATCTAATGAAGTTTGCATGTACAACACTCAATTTTGGAGAAATTTTAGAAAGCTTAGTTTAAGCATCTTCCTTAGCAAACTAGGGCAGTTCTTTAGGGTTTGGGGGGTTTTTTAGTGGGGATTTTTTTTTTGGCTGCATTGGCTTCCAAACAACCTCTGCTGTAATTTGGATTGGCTGGAAACTTTTATAGGGATTAAGCGTGTGCAGTCAAGGCATATTCAGCAGTAAATCAAACTGAGGCTCGGATAATTGTTAAAAGCTGTAGTCACAAAGAGCAGCTTTCCTTTGCCATAGCCTACAAAAGGCTGGATCTCCACACCTTAAAATAACCACACCTTTCTTTCTAAAGGGGCTTTCATAAAACAAATGAAAATGATTCCACAGCAATGCAGGATGCCTGGGCCCACTTAGGTTCGAACTATACATTTGGCTAGGTTGTTGTATTTCTAAGTCATTCAGCACGCACGTTAGATACAATAATAAATTAATTTTTTGTTTAAGTTGATTGCAGCCTGTTTCAACCTCCAGGAGCCGTGGTGGTGCAGGGCTTAGAATGCGGCATTGCAGGCAGAGTCCGATCCTGACAGGCCCAAGGTTGACTCAGCCTTCCGTCTTTCTGAGGTTGGTAAAGTGAGGACCCAGATTGTTGCGGACAATATGCTGACTTTGTAAACTGCTTAGAGAGTGCTGTAAAAGCACTACGAAGTAGTATATGAGTCTACTGCTATGTGTTAGGACTGCAGTTGCGAAACTCCCGTCTATGAGCAACACGTCTGGAAAATACTGGATTTGAAGAGGCAGATGCATATTTAAACATGTTTCCTAAGAATTTCCTAAGTCTGATGTTCCAGTATAATTTTCTTATTAAGCAGTCAATAAGAACTTTTAAAGATAGGACGTCTTTGCAATGCTAGAAGTGTGCCATATCTCGAACTCTGTAGAAGATAGGAGAAACTGCTATTAAATGTTAATAAAGGAAAGAAGGCATGACTAATTTGCCATTTTTATAGACGTGACACACACTGTCCCACAGTTCATATACAGCCATGTTTTTTTAACAATGGTTTACAGAAGAAAGCACAATTGGCTGGTTTGTACAACAGATTAGGCACAACCTCTCTTCACAAATGATAATGGCTGAGTTAGCGCATCATGTTAAGCCAAAGCAAACAATCCCATTATTTAGTGCAATAAATGAAGCAGATCACTTATCTTACTCCCTTGCTAAGCATAAGTTTACCATCGTGAAAGTTGACATATTTTAGACTCCTTCCCTTGGCCTCTCTTCTTCCTAAGACATCTGTCAACTTTCCTAAGAAAATAAGAGAGCTTGGGCTACAATCCATGGAAAATGTGCTGCTTGCAGCATGGGCGGAATAAGCCATGATACTTTGATACAAGGAGCTGGAAGACGCTCACTTGATTATTATGCTTCTCATGCCTGCAGGTAATTTGTAGGAAACTCATGTATCATTTGACCATAATTTTCACAGAACAAGTAATGCACTGTAGCTGACCTCAGTTCCCAAACGTGATATTGGAGACAAGAGAAGCAAGTAACAATACAAGGCAGATTTTGCTGAAATCCATCTCTACCAATAATAGAGGTGACTTGGAAGCAAATGACAAGAGGCAGGGTGCCGTGAAAGGGTGGTCTGCATATCATTATCAAATGGGGCAGTGAATGGTTCTTGCCTGGATTTTGAGCTTCACGGATGGTATCAAAACCAGTCTATAATTCAGAGAGATGGACAGACTAAACGTGGAGATGCAGCAAGGACTAATCAGAATCAAGACTGCAACATGCTAGTGAAGGTTAACTTCCCCTAATCCACAGTGTTTTTATTCAAATCATCAATATAGATGCAACCTACAACTAAGGAGAAACTTCCTGACAGAACAGTTAATCAGTTAATCCCACCAGGCTCAAGGTTGACTCAGCCTTCCATCCTTCCGAGGTAGGTAAAATGAGGACCCAGATTGTTGGGGGCAATTAAGCTGACTTTGTAATAATGCCGCTTGGGGGGTGGTGTGAAAGCCCTAATAAGCAGGCATATACATAGAATGAAGGCTATTGCTAAGCCCATTGGTTTGTGCTTAAATTGTAAGCCGCCCTGAGTCTTCGGAGAAGGACGGGATATAAATAGAATTAAAATAAAATAAATAAAATAAATAAACTTGTCTCCAGAAGTGGTGAATGCTCCAATACTGGAAGTTTTTAAGAAGAGACTGGACAGCCATTTGTCTGAAGTGGTATAGGGTTTCCTGCCTGAGCAGGGCGTTGGACTAGATGACCTCCAAGGTCCCTTCCAAATAATAATAATAATAATAATAATAATAATAATAATAATAATAATAATAATAATAATAATAATAATAATATCCCTACCTTCTTTTTTAGAGGGCAAACCAACATATTTGGGGACCAGTCTTCATGGCTTAGTGGTTGAAGACTCTGAGCTTGTCAGCTGGAAAGCTGGCAATCCATGTTTGAGACCCGAGCACTGCGTAATGAAGGGAGCTCCCATTTTTGCCCCAGCTCCTGCCCATCTAGCAGTTCAAAAGCATGCAAATGCGAGTAGATAAATAGGTACCATTTTTGTGGGAAGATAACAGCATTTTGTGCGCCTTTGATATACAGTCATGCTGGCCACATGACCATGGAAAATGTCTTTAGGTAATGCTGGCTCCCTCAGCCAAGAAACGGAGATGAGCACTGCCCCTTAGAGTTGGACTCAACTGGAGAGTGCCGACACAATGAACTATTGTCCATTTTGGTTTAAAAGTACTTCATTGGACATTGGGATCAATGATACAGAAAACTAAAAAAGAAAGTTCTGCATATGCTAATGTCTCCATCTTGATGCTTTGTTTTCTGTCTCATGTACCCATACCACAGCTATTATTTGAAAATGAAAATGGCAGCAATCAGATTCATCCACGATGAACGATTATCCATTTTGGTCTAAAAATACTAAGAAGATACTTTACCTTAGGTTGGGGATCCATATCAAAGAGCTTCAAAGTATTTGTAGACACATACACAAACACAGATGTTTCAGATCCCTTATCCCAGTGGATAGCAGGAGGATCATTTTATATTGACTTCATTGATGTCTCTTCTTTTCTTTTGCCAACTATTCTCCTGGGCTTACATCAATGATCTTTCATTTGTTCACCTACTTAATTGTTTCATCGTCTGATGAAACTATCACAGTGTTTCTCACGGTAAGTCCCCTTATGTAGTATTCAGTCTCCATTGGGAGGGGCGTTTACTCATACAGTATGTCTGTATCTTAATGGATCACTATTTTGTAGTTGTGAAAGTGCCTTTGCATCCTAATACATGCTATCAACTTTCCTGTCCAATGTGTACATCCTGATAAAAGAGGGGATTGATTAAGTCAAATTTACCAGAGCAGGGTGTTGGCAACTTGTAAGACTTGTGGACTTCCAACTTCCAGAATTTCCCAGCTGTAATAGCTAGCTGAGAATTTCTGAGAATTGAAGTCCACAAGTCTTAAGGTTGCCATGTTTGGAGAACCTGTAGTAGAGGAAGAAATGGTACCCCACTCCAGCATTCCCCCAGGAGACTAGATAGACATTTACAATCAAAACAATCCCAAATTGATACTGGAAGTTGAGCCTACCAGAGGAGATTATCCGAGCAACTAGGATGGAAAAACAAGAGGCAGAGTAGCACTGGTACTTTTTCCGTGTATGATTAAAGCTGAAGTTCAAGAAACTTCAGCTTTAATCATCCATGGAAATATGTGAAGAACGTGAATCCACAAAGACACACACACACCCTTGACATATGCCAGTAACATGAACCCTAGCAAACGTGATGTCAGAACATAAATATCAAGGTTGAACACTGGATCTTCTGAAGATCACAAACTGGAATAGACTTCAGTGATGGCGAACCTTTTAGAGACCGAATGCCCAAAGATGGAGAAATTGCATTCAGTCAGCAAAACCGAGAGCCAGTGTTGATTGCAGCTCCTTGCAAAAAAAAATTACAAATAAAATAAAACAGAAAACAAGTACAGTCATGATGTCAGTACGATAATACCTCTCCAGTATTCAATTGGTGAAGAAGAACACATTAATTGGATTATGTACGAATCAATCAATACATAGTTTTGATTTGATAAATAGCCTGAAAAAATTTAACTGATACTTATGGCATTATTAAAAATGAAACAAAGACAAATAACCTGGAAAAGCAAAATGAAATGAATCTTTGCTGAATTTACTGAAAATAGCTGAAAAAACAAAACAAAAGCAGATAGCAAAAGGTAATAGAGAATGAAGGAAAATCTGCCTAATTCAATGCTGAGCTTTGCTGAAGGACAATAAAAACCCAGGATTTATATCTAAATAAGCAGGGCAAAAAAGAGCGAAGATAATCCTATAGTCGGGATGATGAAAGATTTAAGAAAATTGCAGGCATTGAGAGAATTCTTTTATGCAGAGGCCGCGCTGAAAGAAAACAAGGCAATGATCTAGTGGAGAAGGGGACTAGGAAGAAGCTATAAAAATGATATAATACAGATATATAAGAAAGTTCTCAAATCATCACTGGAAAGTTGATTGGGTCCTAGAAATACATTAGTGTACTAACAATGAAACTGCAACAGCTGATGAAATCCAGATGAACTAGATAATGGAAAGGACCAGAGAAATGCAAAAAAGAGGCCTATTTTTGCTTTAATGTTTTTAACTGTTTAAACCAGAACAAGTTATGGATAGTCTTTAAGAACACGGGTGTAGCAGACAATTTCATCTGCTTTGAAAAAAATGTGTATGATAATCAGGGAGCTATAGTTAGAATGAAATATGGAACAGCTAAGTGGTTGAAAATAGCAAAAGTGGTATGCCAAGCTTGTATAATTCATCTTATTTAACGTACGTGTAGAATACATAAGGAGAAATTTTGGATTAAAAGAAACAGAAACTGGAATTAAAATTGCTGGAAGAACCATCAGCAACCTCAGATATGTTAATGATTCTACTTTAACAGCAAGAAACAAGGAAGACTTGAGGAATCTCTTGTCGGAAGAGAAAGAGGAGAGCACATAATATTAAACAGATTATTTTTTACTTATTTAAACAATTCATGTAGCTGCCCATCGCACAGTAGTGATTGTGAGCCTGACAAATGATTTAAATCGAAAATAAAAACATAATATATAAAATAATATAGCATACGTCTGGGTCTAAAACCATTTTACTTTTAGTTCATATAGGCCAAATAAATTAATCCACCTCTAGAACTGGTTCAACTTCTCAGCTCAAATGTCTAAGGCAGGGCTCTTCAAATGTGGCCCTTTTATGACTTGTGAACTTCAACTCCCAGAATTCCTCAGCCAGGAGGAAGTTGAAGTCCACAAATCATAAAAGGTCCACGTTTGAAGACCCCTGGTCTAAGGAAATATCCAGGTTTTGAAATGCCTTACAAAAGGCCGTAAGGGGCCATCTGGCACTTGAGCGATGCTGTTGCATAGAACAGGCCATGTGACTAGAGATACTTATGCCAAAATGCAGCTCCAAACCAATGCAAATAGGAAGAGAAGTTGAAAGAGTAACGGTCTTGATTTCCCAGACCTTAAAAATTCACAAATATAGTAACAGTAATAGCAGTAGCAATCAAAATAATTTGATTACATTTATATACCATTTGTCTCACAAAGACCCTGGACCAGGGGTAGGCAATCTCGGCTCTTTTATGACTCATGGACTTCAACTCCCAGAATTCCTGAGGAGTTGAAGCCCATGAGTCATAAAAGAGCCAAGGTTGCCTACCCCTGCTCCTGGACAGTTTACAAAATGTTAGAAACATTGAAACATAAGGAACAAAACAGAAACGATGCAAAACAAGGACTTAAGGATAGCAGAAAAAACAAATCTGAGTGGGAACAAAGAAAGGGAAGAAAAGGAGTGTCAAATTAATAATGTCTTTATTGATTAGCCCTTGGGCCATATCAAAGTGCAAAGTTCCAGCAACAAATTATTACTAAAATTTGATAAAAGCAATTTAAAATGGAATTTGATAAAATACAATTTAAAATGGAATTAGAATAAAATACGATTTAAAATGAAATGGTAATAAAATACAGTCTAAAATGAAATGGTAATAGTGTACAATAATTTAAGATATAGATAAAATGTTGTAAAATTATATTTCGGAGTCGCCCTGGCAATCTACCCCAATCAGTCCCACATATGCAGATCTCAACCGAACCATTTTGTTTTACTGTGCTACGTTAAATGTTATTTTCAAGTTCTGGCCGGACGTAAGGTAAGTTATTTTGATATGGGGATCCCAATGGGTCATTCGTTTGGCATATAGACCAAGATACCTGTCTCTCACCCTCTTATACAGGCAACAGTCAAACAGGATGTGAGCCAGGTCTTCTACTTCTGCCGCTCCACAAATGCAGAGATGCTCATTGTACGGTATAGCATGAAATCTCCCATATCTGACCATTGTGTCAAGCTGTTTGAATCTCGCTCGCGTAAATATCTCCCTAAGATGTTTTGGGAGTTGTGACTTCAAATAACTGTCTACTTGAAAAGTACGTTTGTATTTACTCAGCCGTTTCAAGTTACCCACCTTACCGAGGATAGCTATATCAGTTTGTGCTTCTATATCCTTAATTCTTTGGGCAACTCTTTCTTTGGATTGTTCTCCTGTTACGCAAGAGACAGGAAGGCCACAGATTTGTGATTGTAGTTTTATTTGGTCCAGTAGGCATAACTTGGGGAGTCTATCAGTCTCCATTTCATTAACTTTGCACCAGTAGTTATAAGCTCTAATTTTAGATAATGCATGAATTGTATGAATTCCCAATTCAGCTCTAACTGCTGCAGCAGATGTTCTTGGATCTACGAGTGTCAAAATATTCTTGCCAAAGACCTGGGCAAAGAGCATGTTGTCAGAGATGTTAAAATGTCAATAAAGTGGGTCCACTCAAATCTTAGGGAGGGGACTCATTTTAGAGGGTCAGCACTCTTTCAGGCATCCAATGGATGGCTTTGTACTGATAGAAGATAATATTTGTAGCTCAGGGTTGAACTGTGGGGTCCTTGGTGCTCTCTAAGCTTGGTGGGTTTGGTTTTTTTTTGTAGATGTTTCATTACCAAACCAGGTAACATCATCAGTGCACTGATGAAGTTACCTCATTTCATTGGTAATGAAATGTCTGCAAGAAAACCACCAAGCTCAGAGAACACCAAGGAAGCCATGGATGGCATTGTTTAATCCAGGGCTTTTCACCCATTGTACCACTTTTAGGATATGGCAACATCTGAGTACCACCAGTCACCTAGCAAGGTGTCAAAAACTTGATGACCAAAAAAAGAAAAAAAAGAAAAAGTGATGAAGTACAGGTAGTCCTCCACTAACACCAGTTCACTTAGTAACTGTTCGAAGTTACAATGGCACTGAAAAAAGTGCCCCCCAAGCCACAGCCGAGCAAGACACCTGCCTGCTTGCCCGGTGGCGCTCTTCTTCCTGTCCGAGGTTTTCATTGTGAGCATTTCTCTTGAGGATTGGCAGTGGGGGTGTGGTGGGGGTGTATTTGGTTTTTATTTCCCCCCCATCTGCTGGGTGGTTGCAGCAGGTTTTGGTCACTTCACATGACCTTGGGACACTGTGACCGTCATAAATATGAATCAGTTGCCAAGCATCTGAATGTAAATCACAAGACCCTGGAGGTGCTGCAACATTCCAGCTGATTGGCGCTTCTTCTGGGCTCAGCAGAAGTGCCAGGATCAGCACCGAGCTCCAGCTGGGGCCTGGCGCTGATCCTGGCGCTTCCACTGAGCCCTGACAGCCCCGAAGAAGCGCCAATCAGCTGAAAAGCGGTGCTGATCCTGGCACTTCCGCTGAGCCCTGACAGCCCTGCAACTCCAGCCATCTCTTGCTCAGGCTTGTGCGGTGCTGCCACCGGTTCAGCTCATTCCCCTCCCCCGCTACCACTTTTCTAGGATGGTCATGTACCACCTGCCAGGTGCCAATGTACCACAGGTGGTACCCGTACCACTGGTTGAAAAGCCCTGGTTTAATTGATGGAGCCTGGGGTGACCCAACCTTGCCACAAAGACATAGCCATGAATTAAAGAAATGTTTGCTGCTTCGGAGAAAGAAGATGACAGATCCAGATAAAATATTAAAGTGAAGATATAACACATTGACAATAATATACATATTGTCAAATTTGCACATTTTCTAGTCCTAACAAATGGCTGGGAAAGCTAGGCTATCTGAAAGACTGGACAAAGGAAAATGGATGCCTGCAAATGAAGGCACTGGAGAAAATTGTTGAGAATATTATTCTCAAATGGTTGGCCCACCTGGTTGGACCACCGGAAGAGCAGGTAATTCAATGCTAGTTGATAGAAAACCAGACTGCTCACTAGAAATGCTACTAATAAGGCTTAAACTGAAATTTGTGAAGGCAACAGTGTTAGGAGAAGACACATTTCTAAAACTGAATCAAAGGCATTCAAAAAAGAGGCTGACAGAGGACTGATTGGTTAGATCTTATTACTGATGACACAAGTATGAGCTTTCAAAAAATCAAATAAAAAGTTACTGACAAGTAATTTCCTTCTGGTCTTAAACAGCTGAAAGGAATTGGACAACAATATATTTTCTTTAACAGAATTTCTGAATATGCAATTTTGCAATCATATAGTTCTCACAACTGCTAAGCTATGAAATTAAAATAATCAATAGCAACCCAGAGTCTAAAATAAGAGGAAATTCCATCTTGCATCCTTATTATTCAGATAAAAACAATCAAGATAATACAGACTGAATTGTAGATAAAATCCTAAATATGCTTATCTGTGAATAACCCCCTTGAGATAGAGTTTACTTTTGAATTATATTATGTACCAGATGGTATTATTAAATCCTTCAAACAATGGATGAGCTAATAAACCTACCCACTGACCAATTTATGGTTACCCTTAAGCAACTATAATAACAATCATTAGCTTTGATGGCTACATCCAAAATATATTCCTCTGAAAAAGTGAAAAACCAATATTTGATTGCATCTTCCTGTTACTTCTTTGAGATGAATGATCTTTTTTATCCTCTGCTTGGATTACTCATTTCAGATGTCCTTAAAACATCTGCCATAACATTAAGCTATTTTAGTTTTTGTGTGTGTTAAAAATGTATTTTGTGCTGGAAATGAGGAGAAGCTCAAATTTTCAGATCAATGAAACATCTGATTTAAGTCAAAATGGAAGGGTTGTGTAGGGCAAGGCGTAGCAGAATCTGGGGGTAGTGTTAAAAGAGGGATCAGCCCAGAATCTCTACGTAGCTACAAGGAAATTTAAGTCCAACCTCCCTTGAATTCCATTGACCCTTATATAAATTCCTAGACGGGTAGGCAACCCTGGCTGTTTTATGACTTGTGGACTTCAATACCCAGAATTCCTGAACCAGTCATAAAAGAGCCAAGGTTACCTATCCCTGGCCTAGTAGATGCTGTTAGTAGAGAATATTCCTGTGTGCATAGGCATGAGTAACAATAAATCAGTTTAATTGGACCTTCACGTGTGGATCTGATCTTTTGACTCTGGCGGTTGGGAGTCTACTTACATGAATCTGAATAATTAAAAAAGGTGATGAAAACAGTAAAGAAACTGCAAAAGAGGAAGGATTGCTTCGTCAGTCTTGCTTCAAGATGCAGATACTCCTTGACTTACAATTCCAAATTGGGACCAGAATTTCAGTTGCTAAACAAGGCAGTCATTGAGTCATGCCTGATATTCTGAACTTTTTTCCCATGGCTGTTAAGCAAATCACTGCAGTTGTTAAGTGAATCCAGCTCCCCCCTTGACTTGTCTTGTCAGAAGCCGGCTGGGAAGATCGCAAGTGATGTTCACATGACCTCGGGACACTTATGGCAACTGCCACAAATACATGCTAGGATGGCCAAGCATCTGAATTTTGATTGGCGACCGTGAGGATGCTACGACAGTCACAAATATGAGGACTGGTTGTAAGTCCCTTTTTTCAGTGCTATTGTAACTTTGAACAGTTGTTAAGTCAAGGACTATCTGTACCGAATCAACAGTTGAAACAATGGCTGGCAGAAAGATAAAAACAGAAATGAAAATTGCAAACGTTACATACACAGGGAGTCCTCGGCTTCTGGCTACAACTGAGCCCAAAATTTATGTTGCTAAGTGAGAAATTTGCTAAGTGAGTTTTGCCCCATTTTATGACTTTTCTCATCACATCTGCTAAGTGAGTCACTGCAGTTCTTCAATTAGCAACCGCCCCCACCTCATTGTGCCGGCAGTGGCACCATTGCGGCAGTGAGGTGGGATGGAGTGGGTGCGGGTCCTAACTAGGGCTTATTTTGGGAGTAGGGCTTATATTGTCTACCCCCAAAAATGAGGGTAGGGACTTATTTTCGGGGAAACACGGTAGTACCAAAGTAGAAAAACAGAAGAAGGAATGCATCTAAGTTTCTATTGCCCATTTAACCACTCTTTGTTGCAATGCATGCTGGTTCAAACACAAAGATAAGGTATAAATGACTTTAAAAATGCATATGCTGATTTGTATGTCCATAAACAGAGTTAGAAATTACTCAGCTTTAAATAGAAAGGCAACTCAACTGGATAGCCAGTTACCTATGTTACTGCTTATTCCGCTTGGAAGCAGAACAACTGCTTGTTCTGTTAATAATTGGTTTTAATACTAGATGGCTTGTTTTTATTCTTTATTACAGACATCCAATATACTCCTTTTCAGGATTAATTTGGTAAAGTAGGAGATATAGTTATTTTAGAGGTAAGATTTATATCCACATAAGTGTACATTTTGTTCCATGGCCACAACTATAATTCTTCAACTCTTTACACTAAAGCCTAATCAAATACAAAGATAAGGAAATACTTATTATGGGTTAACATTTAGTATGGAACTAGATTGCGGATGGATGTGTCTAGGTTGCACCAGTATTTCTCAATCTCAGCAATTTTAAGAGGTGTGGACTTCAGCTCCCAGAATTTCCCTAGCCATATTGACTAGGGGAATTCTGGGAGTTGAAGTCCACACAACTTAAAGTTGCTGAGGTTGACAAACACTGAGTTGAACAGTAACTAAGCTATAAAACAACAGAAGTCTGATATGGATTATAGTTCCCCACCCTCGTGCCTGTTTGTCAAGATTCTTTGGGTTGAATTTCCTATATCTAAGCCAGCAAACCATGAATTACTCTGCCTGTCACTGCTGGGAATTTTAGGCAAATACAGCCACCAGGATGGAGACATAAGGGCTACAACGTCACTCCATTTTTCTTCCACACACTACTGAAACGTTTACAGCATTCTCAGTGTAGTGCAGGGTCAAAAAAAAAAACAAAGTTTGAGCCATTTCCAATGAAACTCACAATGCACTTCTAAAGCTGTAGTCCAGCATATTTACTAAGGAATAAGTCTAACAATGCACGGGATTTAGCTGATACTAAAAACAGTTGACAATCTTATTTGGAGAGTTTGGGGTGGAAAACCTAGGAAAGTATTTTAAAACATTTGTTGAAGTCTTTCTAGTGGCATAAGATTCTAGAATTTGGAAGACTCTTCGAGTATCAAGAAGACAACGTAAAAATACTGTGGACAGTCATGAAAACAAACCAAATGATTATTGAACAAATGAACCCAGAATTCTCATTTGAGCTAGAAATAACCAGATTCAAATGATCCTACCTTATGTGAAGACCCAGTTTTCTTGAGAAGGGTCCAATGTTGGGAAAATTGGAAGGAAAGAGAAGAGGATGACAAACAGCAAAGTTTGTGAACTCAGTTACAATGGTAGTAAACGCATCACTGGAGGACCTGAAGGACCAAGCTGGGTATTGATCTATCTACAGAGAAAATCTATTTATGTGTTCGCTAGGAGTCAAAAACGATTTGATGGCACATAATCAGTGAATTAAAAAATCTGGTATCAAGTAAAAATATGTGTCAGTTTCCCTTCTGAACCAGTTAGAACAAGTAACAATTTCACTGCAGTTTTAGCTTGATCTTCCCTGTGGAGAAAAACGGCTTTTTATAATCAATGGGCAGCACACACAGTTTTGTTACAGCTTCCCCAACTTGGTACATTTTGCAGAGTAAGGGCCCTAAAGTATTAAACTGTATACTTTACCAAGTTATTGTGTTCAGATTGCTAGTTATTGTGCTTTTTCAAAAAGTAACGACTGTTTTTCCCAAAGGCAAAGCAAAAGGGGGAAGTTACAGTCTTCAAAAATTGATTGCCATTAATGATTTTCCTGCTTTCCCACCAAGTGAGTGCAGACTTTAGTTTCCATCATTCTCCAACATCAACCACAATTTTCGAGGTAAGTTGAAAGCAGAAGCCAAGAAGATCTGAACAATAAAAATTCCTCTTATCCTGTTGGGAAATAGATTCAGCAAATGGTGCATCTTACCCAGTGGTGGGATTCAAATACGTAAACAACCGATTCTCTGTGTGGATGCCGCTTCTGGAAGTCCATTTTGGGCCCGGGCAACAAAAAATTAGCTATTGGTTCTGCTGAACTGGTGCGAACCACCTGAATCCCACCACTGATCTTACCTTGGGGGAAGCTTGTGATTTACATATTCAAAGAAGAAAGTTCTTATCTACATCTGACAAATTTTATCTATGAAAGAATAAAACAAAATAACTTTGTGAAATCTTTCAATTATCTCCAGATCATGTGTGCTAGAAAAAAGTGAGCAAAATACTTTTTCAACATGTTCTCTCTAGGATTATGATTTTGCTTTTAAAACTTTTAAAAATATGTATATATTTCAGCTCTTAACGCTGTTCCAATTTGCTTTTTAATGTTTATGGGTTTTTCTTTCCTGCACTGGACCTTCTGGGATTGCACAATGAAAATATTTAAATCAAACACCATTGTTTTCTGGATATGCCATCCAGCCCTAAAATGACAGAATACTTGAAATCAAAAATCAATGGAGATTTTACTGGATTAAACATGGATTCAGGATACTTCGGAAGTGGAGGTGAAAACAGCCCCCACTTCCAAATGATAAACAAGTCAGTATTAAATATAAAAAGGCAGAACTCACAAAAAGAGAGCATCTTCACGAATTTGCATGCCAGATCTTGCATGCTAGGAGAACTGAATGTAAAGAGAAGCAAACTTGGCTACGTGACTACAAGTTTGTCCCAGAGTACATAGTTACCCCTCCTGGCTCTGGTCTAGTCGTTTGACTGCCCTGGTTGACAATTGTTGGAGAAGGAGATCAAGTGTCAGCGCAAAGCAAAGCTTCCCGCAAATGGTTAAAAAAAAAACACCTCTGCAGCTGCCAGGGACGTGTCTTGCAAGGCATTTTTCCTGAGGAAGACCAAGCCTCTTTCACTGCCGACGTGCTGAGTTCAGCGATTTTGCAAGACTGGAGGGGGCAGGGAAGATGAGGTGTAAGGCTGAATTGTAACTGCAGAAGGAACCAGAAGCGTGAACTGTGGCACAAGCACACTAAGTCAGGAAATCTTTTTGAGGAACGCTGCTTCCAAAGAACGTCACGGAGCCAAGCCAATATGCCTTGGATTAGGTCTACTCTAGGAGAAAGAAGAGTAACCTGCAATCCCAGGGCTGCAGAGAACCCCGTATCTACTTTTTGGGGCAGATTCTGAAGCCCCATCTGACCTCAATTATTAAAAGTCAGTGGTGTAAATTTCCTATCATTTGGGGGCAGGAAATACATAGAAATTCTAGCATAAGTACTGAAAGAGGCTTGTGGCAAGCTCGCCTTATTTGCTTTGTGCCTTTGGCAAATCTTCTCCACTCCTAACAGGTTAAGGGTGGTATCTCACTAACAAAGGCTTGATCATCCTTGCCAAGGCAGCAACAAGGTAATGATTATTACGATTATTCATTGTGATCTGCAGAGCAATATAAACAGAAAGACAGTTTTCTCTCCCAAAGAGTTTACTATTTAATTATAATAGCCAAGAGGAGGCAAAAATAGATGAGTGAAGTTTGGGTCATACATGTATGTGTGTTAAATCATATAAAAACATGAAAAAGCAAGAAAAAAAGAAAGGAAAGGAAAGGAAGGAAGGAAGGAAGGAAGGAAGGAAGGAAGGAAGGAAGGAAGGAAGGAAGGAAGGAAGGAAGGAGAAAGACAAAAAAGGGATGGAGGAAGAGGGAAGAAAGAGAAAAAGGAAAGAAAAAGAAAGGAAAGAAAGAAAAAAAAGAAAGACCTTTTGGTTAAAGGATTGACCTTCCCAGATTATTGTGCAAGTAGCAAACAAACAGAGTGGATTTTGACAACTCACCGATAAGCTCTATCAGATGCGAACTTTTCTGCTGGTGACGTACGGCTATTCCCGGGCATGAGTGGGGAAAAGAAGCTGTAGGAAGAGCAGGTTCAACCAACAAGATCAAAAATGACCTAACCATTTAAACATTCTTGTTCTCTACATCAACCTGGTACTTTTCAGCTGCTAAAAAAAACAACCCCTTACTCTTCTTCTTGTGAATGATTTAATATACATCCAAAAACAGCTTAGTGCAACCTTTCCAGGTTTGATGCCCAGACATGTTTTGGCCTACAATTGCCCAAATTTCTAGCCAGTAATGTATGCATTGACTGGGAATTCTGGAATTAGGATCAACACATCCAACATGCATCACTTTCAGAAAAGGATGGATTCACGTATATTCTGTCAAAATACAGGTAGCCCTTGACTTAGAACATTTGTTTAGTGACTGTTCAAAGTTACAACGGCACTGAAAAATGGTTAAGTTTGACTGTTTTTGAAACTTACAACTGTTGCAGCATCCCCATGGTCACGTGATTAAAATTCAGACATTTGGCAACTGACTCATATTTATGCCGGTTACAGTGTCCCAGGAGTATGTGGTCACCTTTTGTGACCTTTAATAGGGAAGCCAGATTCACTTAACAACCATGTTACTAACTTAACTGCAGTGATTCACTTAACAGTTGTAGCAAGAAAAGTCATAAAATGGGGCAAAATTCACTTAACAAATATCTCACTTAGCAACAGGAATTTTGGGCTCAATTGGGGTGGTAAATTACCTATATTGAAAGGGCAATAATCCATGGTGAGAAATAGAAGCTCCTTGGCTATGCTTCTGGCTCATGGAATTTTGACTCCTAGGGTGTGGATTCTCCATGGAAACATTATGGTTAGGTTAGGTTAGGTTTATTAAATTTTTATACCGCCCTTCTCCCGAAGGACTCAGGGCGGTGAACAGGGCATATCATAAAACTACAAAAATACAAAAGTTAAAAAAGAATTAAATTATTGCCCACAGTAAAAACAATAGAAAATATATATAAATATTAAAACCCTAAATAACTCCCCATCAGGCCAGGCCAGCTTGTTCAAATAAATGGGTCTTTAACCCACGCCGGAAGGAGCGGAGATCCGGTGCCATCCGGAGCTCAACCGGCAGCTGATTCCACAAAGCCGGAGCGCCCACAGAGAAGGCCCTCCCCCTGGGGGCCACCAGCCGACATTCTCTGACTGGAGGCACCCTGAGGAGGCCCTCTCTGTGGGAACGCACGGGGCGGAGGGGAGTCGACGCCGGCAGCAGGTGGTCCCCGAGGTATTCCAGACCCATGCCATTATGCATGCTTCATTTTATTTAAATGGGCATTCATCATCACCAACTAACCATCAAAGATTCTATGTGGTGTGCTCCCATCAAAAAAGTCAAATGAGGAGTAAAATACTTTAAAAAGTTCATGAAGGGATCAAAAGCCAAGGCCTTTGGAGATCTCTTTGGTATTGACTACCTAAGACAGGGCTTTTCAACCTTTTCACCCATTGTACCACTTTTAGGATATGGCAACATCCGAGTACCACCAGTCGCCTAGCAAGATGTCAAAAACTTGATGACCACCCCCCAAAAAGGAAAAAAGTGATGAAGTACAGGTAGTCCTCGAATTACAACAGTTCACTTAGCGACTGTTCGAAGTTACAATGGCACTGAAAAAAGTGCCCCCCCCAAGCCACAGCCGAGCAAGACGCCTGCCTGCCCACCCAGCGGTGCTCTTCCTCCTGTCCGAGGTTTTCATTGTTGAGAGCATTTCTGTTAATGATTGGCAGCGGGGGTGGGGGTGGGGGGGGTGTTTGGTTTTTATTCCCCCCGTCTGCTGGATGGTTGCAGCAGGTTTTGGTCACTTCACATGACCCTGGGACATTATGACTGTCATAAATATGAATCAGTTGCGAAGCATCTGAATGTAAATCACAAGACCCTGGAGATGCTGCAACATTCCAGCTGATCGGAGCTTCTTCTGGGCTCAGCAGAAATGCCAGGATCAGTGCCGAGCTCCAGCTGGAGCCTGGCACTGATCCTGGCGCTTTCACTGAGTCCTGGCAGTCCCAAAGAAGTGCTGATCCTGGTGCTTGTGCTGAGCCCTTGATAGCCCTGCAGCTCTAGCCGTCTCTCGCTCAGGCCTGTGTGGTGCTGCCACTGGTTCAGCTCATTCCCCTCCCCTGCTACCACTTTTCTAGGATGGTCGCGTACCACCTGCCAGGTGCCAATGTACCACAGGTGGTACCCGTACCACTGGTTGAAAAGCCCTGATCTAAGAGAATTGCACATTTACCAGAATGTCTTTTTTTTAAACCCAGAAATATTGAATAGCTCCTTGAAAATGAAGCTCTAGAATTTCAGAGCATGAAAAGGAATAAGTCACATCTTTCTGTAACTAACTTGAACCCTCCTGGATTGTCAGATTTCCTTTTGGTATCAATAGGACTGTGAGATGACTGAGCAGCCAACCTTAGGTTTTGCACTCACAGACTCTGAGAAAGAGATCTAGTGCTGCCACTGTCAGTAGATTTTCACACAGTGAGTAATGATGCAAGTATGCCAGATTCAGATTTGGGGAAGTTTTACAGAGGGGTGTGTGTGTGTGTGTGTGTGTGTGTGTTGGGTGGTGGTTTGTTTATTTAAGACTTGACTGAGCTCAGGCTTGTATATCTTAATGCCAGATCCATAGTCAATAAAGCTCCTCTCATCCGAGATTTGGTTGAGAGTGAACATGCGGATCTGGCCTGCATTACGGAAACCTGGTTAGGACCTGAGGGTGGTGTCCCTTTGGTAGATCTTTGCCCACCAGGTTTCCGGGTGCTACACAGGCCTCGGGCTCAGGGAAGAGGCGGGGGAGTGGCGGTAGCGGTGAGGGAGAACCTGTATCCGCGAGAGGCCACTGTTGTCCAAATAGCCGGGTGTGAGTCTCTCCTCCTTAGATGTGGCCCTAAGGCTCAGTTGGGCTTGCTGCTAGTGTACCTTTCACCTAGTCGCGTAGCAGCAGCCCTGCCCGAGCTTCTTGTCATCCTCTCAGGACTGGTGGTTGAGTTCCCCAAAATTATGATCTTGGGTGACTTCAACTTACCATCCCTGGGGAGATCATCTGAGTTGGCTCGGGAGTTCATGGCTTCCATGACGGCCATGGACCTGACGCAGATAATCCAGGGCCCAACTCATGTAGGAGGACACATGCTCGATTTGATTTTCCTATCTGGACAGTGGTTAGATGATCTGGGTGGGGGCTCTCCAATTGTTACGCCCCTGTCATGGACAGATCATCATCTCCTGTGGCTGACCTTCCGCTTTGCCACTCCCCGTCATGGGGTTACTGAACCAACGAAATGGTACCGTCCCAGGCGGCTAATGGACCCTGGGCGGTTCCAAACAGCGCTTGGCCCCCCACCTGCCTCCTTTGCTCATAGCTCGGCCAGTTCCATGGTGGAAGCCTGGGAAAAGGCAGCCACAGAAGCACTCGACCGAGTTGTACCCATACGGCCCCTGACCCGTTGCAGATCCCAGTGGGCTCCATGGTTTTCTACGGAGCTCCGGGAGATGAAACGTCAGAGATGGGGCCTAGAGAGCTGTTGGAGATCCAGCTGATCCGAATCCGACCGATCGCGACTAAGGTCCTTTACAAGGTCTTATCTCGCGGCGCTAAGGAGGGCAAGGTCTAATTACTTTGCTACCCTTATCGCGTCCGCAGATAATCGCCCGACCGCCCTGTTTAAGGTGACCCACTCCCTCCTGAATCTAGAGGTGAAGGAGGATCCCTTGCAGGGTCGTGCTGAGGAATTTAGCCAACATCTGCTGGACAAAATCGCTCGGATCCGGACCAGTCTGGATTCCAACTGGGCAGAGTCTGACGATGAGAACTTGGACAGTCTTGTTGATGTTATCTGGGAAGAGTTCGATCCTGTGACTCTGGACGAGGTAGAAAGGATCATGAGGAAGCTAAGCTCCACTACATCCTTATTGGACCCGTGCCCCTCCTGGCTGGTTTATGCGGCTCGGGATGGGACACGAGGCTGGATCCATGCAGTGGTAACTGCTTCATTGAAAGAGGGCAGTTTCCCCGCAGCCTTGAAAGAAGCGGTGGTGAGACCCCTCCTCAAAAAGCCTTCCCTGGACCCAGCTGTTTTAAACAACTTTCACCCGGTCTCCAACCTTCGCTTTCTTGCGAAGGTTGTTGAGAGCGTAGTGGCGCATCAGCTTCCTCTGTTCCTTGATTATCTAGACCCGTACCAATCGGGTTTCAGGCCCGGACACAGCACGGAGACGGCATTGGTCGCTCTGATGAATGATCTCTGGGAGCTCGGGACAGGGGTCATTCCTCTGTCCTGGTCCTATTAGACCTCTCTGGGGCTTTTGATACCATCGACCATGGTATCTTACTGCGGCGTCTCAGGAGATTGGGAGTGGGAGGCACTGTTCTTCAGTGGTTCTCCTCCTACCTTCTGGAACGTTCACAGTGGGTGTTGGCGGGTGGCCAGAGATCGACCCCGAGGCCTCTCATTTATGGAGTTCCTCAGGGGTCGGTCCTCTCACCTCTCCTGTTTAACATCTATATGAAGCCGCTAGGTGAGATCATCCGTGGTTTTGGAGTGGGTTATCATCAGTATGCTGACGACACCCAGCTTTTCATCTCGACCCCAAACCACATCAGTGATGCCCTCGACGTGATGTCCCGTTGCCCGGAAGCGGTCCGGGAATGGATGGGGAGGAACAGGCTTCAACTCAACCCTGACAAGACTGAATGGCTGTACATACCGGCATGTCAGGATATTCAGATTATTCCATCTCTTAATATCGGGGGCAAGTTATTACCCCCCGTAGATAAGGCTCGCAATCTGGGTGTCCTCTTAGATTCACAGCTCTCCTTAGAAGATCATATAGGAGCTGTGACTAGAGGGGCCTTCGCCCAGGTTCGTCTGGTGCGCCAGCTGCGACCCTATCTGGACCTGGATGCCTTGCGTACAGTCACCCATGCACTTGTGACCTCTCGTCTTCACTACTGCAACGCTCTTTACATGGGGCTGCCCTTGAGAACCACTCGGAAGCTTCAGCTGGTGCAGAGTGCAGCTGCACGAGTGCTTTTGGGGGTCTCCCGATACTCCCATATTACACCTCTGCTCCGTGAGCTGCACTGGCTTCCAGTTGCCTTCCGGGTGAAATTCAAGGTGCTAGTGATGACATACAAAGCCCTACATGGCGTGGGTCCGGATTACCTACGGGAGCACCTACTGCCAGCGTCAACATCCCTCCGTCCTGTGCGCTCCCACAGAGAGGGCCTCCTCAGGGTGCCACCGGTCAGAGAATGTCGGCTGGTGACCCCCAGGGGGAGAGCATTCTCGGTGGGTGCGCCAATCCTTTGGAACCGCTTACCAGCTGAAATCCGGATGGCCCCCGACCTTCGCTCCTTCCGGCGTGATCTAAAAACTTATCTATTCCAACAAGCCGGCCTGGCCTGATGGATTTGGGTTTTAAAATTTTCTCACTTTATTGCTTTATTGTATTCTTACTTTATTGCTCTGTACACCGCCCTGAGTCCTCCGGGAGAAGGGCGGTATATAAAACAAACAAATAAATAAATAAATAAATAAATTCTTATTTCTTAATTTTCTTTAAAATTTGGTGAGAAATTACATCTTTGTAAATTGATATTTTGCTGAGTTTTGGTGGTACAAACATTGGGGCTTTTCCCCTCCAAATGAAAAAAGTCACCGGTCTTCCATAGATGGATCCAAACGAGGAGGAAAATCCCTTTTATAAAGTGACAGCTAAATTATGTATTTAAGTCATGGACTCCGCTCATAATACTCCATGAACTTGTGAACGGTACAAAATAGCTTTCCAAATTTTGCTGCCATCGGAAGTGGATTCGAGGGTAAAGAAACTAGCACCCCACCAGCACAATGCATCAGATGAAGACAGGCTAGACTACAATTATAGGTTGTCCCCGATTTACAACAGCTCATTTAGTGACCGTTCAAAGTTACAAAGGCACTGAAAGTTTTTCATACTGGCCACCGTTGCAGCATCCCCATCGTCACATGATCAAAATCGGCAACTGACCTGCATTTAGGACGGTTGCAGTGTCTCGGGGTCATCCGATCCCCTTTTGCAACTCTCTTGACAAGCTAAGTCAACGGGGAAGCCAGACCGGAGGGGGCGTGGCTTTGTGTGCTGCCTCCGTCCTGTGGATGGGGCTTTCTTTGTTTGTGTGGCATGCTGCAGCCTGGTACCGGTCCACGGACTGGGGGTTGGGGACCCCTGATTTTAAATGACATTTTCCCCCTCCCATTATAGCAGTGACTACTGAAGCTAACCAAACCAATGGCAAAAGACTAGGAAGAGGGAAGCTGCAGAGGTACAAATCCAGAGATGGTGGTAGAATCAGAGGTTCAGATCTCTCCAGAGAAATTCCCAGGACCGTCAAGGACTGGGAGTCAATGTTAAACTGGGCTTCTTGCCAGCAGTAGCCAGTCTAGACAACAGTAGGCTCCACTTCCCTCTCCTCCTGGCTGCCAAACCAGCGGTCATGACTGCTCATTTTTCACAGCCAATGAACTAGTTACATAAATAGAGTATCCAGCAAAGGGGAGGGGGGAAAAAAGGTAAGGGCAAAGGCCATTTCTGGGCTAGATTTATTGCTGCACTTTTTGCAGCCTGGTTTAAATCAGTTTTTCCCCCCCCTCCCAGAATGCAGCTATCTTAGTCATGTGTTCCTTCTTATCTGGCAGTCACATACGAGGGTGGTGGATAATGCATTATTTCTTACAGAAAACAAATCAGCACTGGGAAATGAGAAGATTAGATGTGTTGAGAGAAGGGGGGGAAAATACTAAATCCTCTTGGAAGGTGCTGGGTTCCCCGTGGCTTTTGTACCCTAAGATTGAAATGCTCTTGGATTAGAATGGCCTTGGGTGGTCTACGATTCATGACCAAAGCTCAACAACAATGCAAGACAGGAATGCCAAGGAATCAATAGCTACTCACGCCTGTATGTCTGTGGAGATTCTCAGTCATTCAGGCCTAGTTGTCTCAAAGGTGATTTTTCAAAAGGCAACTGGACTGTTTTTTTCCCCCTGAGGAGGAAGAAGAAGACATCATGGGGAAGGATCATATTTCTTTGCAGAAATATCTCGAGGGCACACGTAAGCCCCCAAGTGGTCTCAAGAGCTCTCAAAGAGAGTGCTAACAACCAGATGACTGCAAAGAAATATAATCCTTCCAACCCTCCCCCCCCTCCAATCCTGTCAAAACTAATCCTTCCGTCGCCCCCACCATCCTGCCAGAAGCAATGAAGCTTCTTGGGTGAGAAGCGAAATGTCTTGTTCCTCCTCAAGGAAAAAACAGTCCAGCTGCCTCCTGGAAAAGCACCTTCCTGCCAATGCGCAGGAATATTCTCCATTAAGGTTTAGAACCTGCTAGCAGTTAGATAAGGGTCAATGGAATTCAAAGGGGGTTAGATTTTGTTCACTTGTGACTAGGTAGAGGATTCTAGGCTGATTCCTCTTTTAACTCTGTCCCCAGGTTCTGTCACTCCTTCCCCCACCTCACCACATGGCTGATGGGCCACAGTGTTGTGATTCAGGGTCAGCCTGTGGGTTCGGGAGTTGGGTCGGACGATTCAGAGGAGGAGGAGGGGGGTGTTGGAGAGCTTGCTGAGGGTGTTGGAGAGCTTGCTGATGATGGCCTTGAGGCTCTGCAGAGCCCTCAGCCAGGCCCCTCCCATCTGGTTACGACGCAGACCCAGCTGTGTGAGCCTGACAGCGTGGATGAAGATGACCCACAGCTGGCCCTGTTCAAGGACGCCTGACGCAGGAGGCAGTCAATCAGGAGTAAACAGAGGAAGGCAATGGGGCACCTCGGAAGGAGGCAGAGAGAAGCCACGCCCTGAACTGTTTAAAAGGGGAATGTGTGGGAGGGCTGGTTTGCTGAAGGCAACCGTTTGAATAGCTCCTGTTTCATGGTTCGTGTCTTGTTTTGCTCTGTTTTATGTTAATAAATTTGGCAGGCTTAGTTCCAGCCTCTTGCCTTTTTGTAAAGGGGTTGTCCCTGCCTTATCTTCAGGGCCGGTAGTAGGCTGGTACAGAACACACATGTGGCTTAGAAAAGTCAAGGGAGTCCATTTTCTTTCATTTATAGCCAACCAGAGTTGCTTGATAATGGGATAGATGGCATATAAATTTAACAAATAAATATTTTAGATTATAGAGGGATTAGACCCCCTCTTCCTCTACTTTCTCTCAAACTAAGTAAGTGCTCAATGAAATTCACTTTCAAAAATTGAAAAGCAGCTTTCGTCTTCAGCAGAACAGTGAAACTACTCTGCAGAGTACATCTACATGTCCACCCAGAAAGGTGAATTTGCAATCTGGAAGCATCTCAAAAAATCCGCATGCTTAATAGCTGTAAGGTTAAATACGTGGAAGCCTATGCGGTGAAGAAGCAGCAAACTCAACTGTGAAGCTGTTAATATTTAGCTCAGCGTTAAAAAAATATTTTTTTAGGTTTCATGGGTAGGTCAGCTTGCCTCACCCCTTTTTGATTCATCTCCTGAACTGTAAGCCACCAATGAGAGAGAAAATGGTTCATTGGAGGGATGCCATGAGACCAAATGTCTTCCTTGTTGCTTAACCTGCCTTATAAGGGTGAAGAGATTTATGTGAGTGGCAAAAAGTCATTTAGAATCCCAAATTATAAGGCCCATAATAAATGCACATTCACTTATTCTGGAAATAATAATGCAGTCAGTATTGCATGCTGGTTTGCAATAGGGGGTGTTGCTTAAAGGTTTGTGCATCCCTTGGAATTTTCAAAATTTAAACACGAGTGTCCTAAAATGTCATATGTTCTCCAGAGAAGTCCTAAAACTAGATAAAGAGATCCCAGTTAAACAAATGAGTCCAAAACACTATTCTTAATTCATTTATTCATTCATGAAAATGATCCAAATCTACATATTTGAGTGTGGCAAAAGTATGTAAGTCAATGGGATGAAGAATCAGGTGTGAATATGGGAAATCCTGCCTTATTTATAGAACAGGATTCTGGATGATCAAAGTCTGATCTTCACAACACAGGAATGTATAAGTGTGTCATGGCTCCAACAAAAAAAGATTTCTCATGCCCTCCAAAAAAAAAAGCAGTTGTGGATGGTCACCAGACTGGAAAAGGTAACAAAACTAATTCCAAAGAGTTTGGACTCCACCAGCCCACTTTCTGTGTAGGAATGGAGGCAATTTGATACCATTGCTTCTTTCCCAGAAATGGCTGATGACACCGAGAGCAAGGCATACAATAGTCTAAGAGGTCTTGAAAAACCTCAGGGTAATGTCTAAGAAACTAAAGTCCTCTCTTCAAGGTACTGGTAATGGTGTTTAAGGCCCTACATGGCATGGGTCCAGAGTACCTTAGGGAGCACCTGCTGCTGGCATCAACTTCCCTCCGCCCTGTGCGCTCCCACAGAGAGGGCCTCCTCAGGGTGCCACTGATCAGAGAATGTCGATTGGTGGCCCCCAGGGGGAGGTCCTTCTCTGTGGGCGCCCCGGAGCTATGGAATCGGCTGCCGGTTGAGCTCCGGATGGCGCCTGACCTTCGCTCCTTCCGTCGCGATCTGAAGACACTCTTATTTGAACAAGCCGGCCTGGCCTGATGGGGGATGGGTTGGGTTTTATGGTCATTTTTAATATCTGTATTTACTGTTTTTAGTCGGGCATATGTTTAATTTTCTTTTAACTTTTGTATTTTTGTATTTTTATATATTTGCCCTGTTCACCGCCCTGAGTCCTTCGGGAGAAGGGCGGTATATAAATAAAATTATTATTATTATTATTATTATTATTATTATTATTATTATTATTATTATTATTATTATTATTATTGTTGTTGTTGTTGTTGTTGTTGTTGTTATTATTATTATTATTATTATTATTATTATTATTATTATTATTATTATTATTATTATCTTGTATTGGCCAAATCAGTGTTCATGAGAGCCCCATCAGGAAAATACTGAACAACAATGGTGCACGTGACAAGGCTGCTAGGAGAAAGCCACTAGTTTCTGCAAATTGCTGCCCATCTACAGTTTGGGAAAGACCGCATGGATAAGCCAGAGGATACTGAAACAATATTCTGTGGATAAATGAGACCAAAATGGAACTTTTTGGTTTGAATGAAAAGCGTTATTTTGATAAAAGGCAAAGATTACATTCTAACATAAGAACTTTATCCTATCTGGGAAACATGGTGGTGACAGTACCCTGGTTTGGGTCTGCTTTGCTACCTCTAGATCAGGATAATGTGCCAACTAGCCATCATCGATAGAACCATGAATTCTGAATTGTACCAGAAAATTATACGGAAAAATGTCGGTATATCTGTCTATCTTTGTTTAATTGGGTTCTCTTTATCTAACTGCATTTGTTTAATTGGCTCCTATCTAAATTTAGGACTTGTATGGAGAACAGATTAAGTCTTAGGTCATATTTATACAGAAAAATTAAAAATTCAAAAGGATTCACAAACTTTTTTTTATAAATGAATCTTTATTTACATTTCGTGTTAAAAACACACCATACACCAACAAAGACAAAAAAAAACATTTACAATACACAAAAAACGAAGAAATCAAAAAATTGAAAACCATTTCAAAAATTTCACATTATATCTACTTCTAAACTAACAATTATATTCCACTCATTAAGTCTCTTATAACTATTCAACTCCAAAGCTTATTCATTAACAAAGACTATATCACTTCATTTTTGACCAACCTCCAAGCCACCCTCATTTCTTTAATTTTTTATCCATCCAAATATACCATTTATTCCATGATAGAAATGCTGGTGTCTCTTCTTTACCCTTCAACTTCTTGGTCAATGTGTCTGCTTCTGCACAATCAAGTATTCTCCTAATTATAACTTCATCCGGCGGGGTAGGATTCACATACTTTTAAGCACTATGGTACATGAGCAGAGGAAAAGAAATCAAGGTCATATTTACTGTAGAGGGAGATATGAAAGAAAATGGAGCATTAAGCCAAGTATGTTTCAATTTAAGTTATTAACAAATTTGCCTTTTTTACTATTTATACTTGTATGCATATTCTGTTGGGTGTATTGCTCACTGAATAAATGACTCATGCTTTTGAGTAGCTAACTAGAGGACATCTTTTGGTTGCCAAAAGGACTGATTTATAATTCTAGGCACCAACACAATTTTAGCCATCAGATTTATGATTTGTGTTGTACTCTTTCAACTATGGAAACACAAGAGATGTTGGCTGTAACAATTTTCTCTCTTTTTAAAATGATAAAGATAGTTGTGTACATCCATACCAAACACTTACCTACTTGTCTGTTCAGGCACAGATGGTGTCAAAGCATCTAAGCTGAAATACGAGATAAGCATTGTGGTCCTTCACAATCAGAATAGCAGAAACGGGTGGTAACCTATCCATCTTAGCTTAATTTTGCACTTATAGTAAAAAAGGAAATTACTGTGTTCTCTTGATTGTGACAAAAATGAATACAACTGTATCTTCTGGGGAAAAAACCCTAGCTAAGCGGTGGCTCAGTGGGTTAGGATGCTGAGCTTGTCGATCAGAAGGTTGGCAGTTTGGCGGGTCGAATCCCGAGTGCCGCATAGCAGAGTGAGCGCCTGTTACTCGTCCCAGCTTCTGCCAACCTAGCAGTTCGAAAGCACGTAAAAATGCAAGTAGAAAAATAGGGACCACTACGATGGGAAGGTAACAGCGTTCCGTGCGCCTTTGGCATCTAGTCATGCCAGCCACATGACCACGGAGACGTCCTCGGACAAGCGCTGGCTCTTCGGCTTTGAAACGGAGATGAGCACCGGCCCCTAGAGTTGGAAACGACTAGCACGCATGTGCGGGGGAACCTTTACCTTTACCTTTAAGCATTTTCAAACTGAAGCTCTTCTTTCAAGTTCTTTGATTTCTTTTTTTTTAAATAGAAACTTTTACATCAACTAAAGAGTAAACTGGAAAATTCTTGCTTTGTAGGTTGCAATTTTTAATGTCATTGCTTTGCAAATAAATTGCCTGTTTTGTGCCACATGGAAACTAGAAGTAGATTGCTAAGAAGTGATAAGCATATTTTTATTTATTTCTGAAATATATGTACCACCCACTCCTATTATATGGTTTTGTGTGTCTCACCAACAAGAGTTTAATTTTACCAGAATGGACATTACAATCCACCCCTTTATTCTGAAACTACCACCAGGCTGGCTTTGGTTTTGATTTGCAAAGGGCTAAGAAAGCATTTTCCATTTGGATGTCCTCCATTATGTAGGAGTTAACTCCCAGAATTCCCCAGCAAGTGTGGTCACTGCTGAGAATCTTGGAAGTTGAAGTTCTCATGCATGAAGGACACTAACGTGAGAAATAGTAGATTAACATTCTTAGTGACCTCTGGGATTCTAGGCAGATGTCTCATATTAAAGGGCATTTGTCATTCTGTTTTAGATACAGATGAATTAGCTAACATGACATGATATCTAAGGAAAATATCCTGGGTGATGATCTGTGCCTCAAGCTTATCAACCCACTTGATTATATGCATTTTAGTTCAGCTGCCAAGCACAAAATGGGATCAGATATGTGATGTGCTTCAAGCTGATGCTCCTTCTCTTCCGTGGGATTATTGTGTCTTTACAGCCGCGGAGATGTCCTCGGACAAGCACTGGCTCTTCGGCTTTGAAACGGAGATGAGCACCGGCCCCTAGAGTCAGAAACGACTAGCATGCATGTGCGGGGGAACCTTTACCTTTACCTTTTTACCTTTTTAACAGTGGAAACCCAAGTGAACATGCTTACAGCCCCATACTGTACGAAAGCTTTCAGCGTTGGGTCCTTCACTTCTTGTATTCAGGACCTTTTCTCAGATAAAGATCCAGCATTTCTCTTCTTCTCTTTTCTTATTCCATGCTTCCTCCCTTTTCCAGAATGGTGTCGAGCAGCGGACAATCTCACCGCACATAATTTTGATACCCCACCACTGAATAGATGGAAGTTATAGTTGGCAGGCTCACAAAGGACAGTCAAATGTGTGTTGCAGTGCTCGCAGATGCCGTGTGTCGGTGTTTCCTGCAGCTAACCGTTAAATGAGGAAATAATAAAACTTCTTGAAAAATTTGCATGCAAATATGGCCCTATGTCTAAAATTCTGTAATATGTGATCCCTTCCAAAGGAAAGAGGCTATCCAACGTGTAGTCCCATCATGAAGGACAAGAAGATACTTTGGTTTGATCCAACAGGATTTTCTATATTCCCTCACCCATGAAGATGAAGATTGGGGATGTTTTCATTTCTTCTGCAACTGATGTAAGTATTTGCCTGCGCTATAAGATTTTTGTCTCTCTGCATGTAACAGAGATACATCTGGTGGAGATCATCAGTAAGCAACAGCACAGGACCATGTGGTTAACAACTAATTTTAGACAGCCAGTCTGCAGCGTTTCCTTCGCTTCTAGTACAACCAGTTCCCAAGCAGTTTGCAACAAAGAACCTCTGGTTTTGCTTGGGTGCAGGGCAATAAAAACACACCCACTGGTGGCTTGTGTGGGAGTTCAGCCAAGAGAGAAAATCTCCCCAAAGTGCACATTTATTATTGTTTAAAAGAACAGCCGAAAGAAAACCCACGGAACAACTGAAGCTGGACCTTCAGTGCTGCTGTTCAACAAAGGGTGGAAAATAGAGACTCATGATGGTTAGCCCATCAACTCTGCCATTTTTAGCTGCTCATTTTAAAATGGGAATATGGAGAAAACATGTGGGCACCAGAAAAGCAGGCATAGCATTTATGCAAAAAGAGTTAGGCTTGAAATGCACATTCCTATGAAGTGTATGCAGTGGGGAAGACATTTGGGTATGTTGGTCATGTATAAATTGTCTGTTTAAAATTCACTTATCTTTATTACCATAGGAGAACTGTAGATTTCTAGGGTTGGAAGGAATATTAGAGGACATCTGATCCAGTGTCCCAGTCTGAATAGCAAAGGATCCACTACAATAGGGGTCTTCAAACTTGGCCCTTTTGTGACTTGCAGTGGCGTAGCGTGGGGGGTGCAGGGGGGGCCGGCTGCACCGGGCGCAACATCTGGGGGGGGCGCGCTCGCACTCGCAGCTCTCTGCCCCTGCCTGGCTCACTCTCTCTCACTGCAGTGCTGGCTGTGCGAATCCGATCCGAGCCGCCGGGTCGCTGCCCACTGTGGAGGGGGGGTGCCAGGCGTGCGGTTAAGGGGCGCAAATTACTTGCCTTGCCCCGGGTGCTGACAACCCACGCTACGCCACTGGTGACTTGTGGACTTCAACTCCCAGAATTCCTCAGCTAGACACACTGGCTGAGGAATTCTGGGAGTTGAAGTCCACAAGTCATAAAAGGGCCAGGTTTGAAGACCCCCTGCACTACAACATCTCTGACAGATGTTGTCCAATGTTTCTCAGTTTTGGAAGCTTGAAGACCTGTGGATTTCATTTCCCAGAATTTCTCAGTCAGCATGTTGGCTGGAGATTTCTGCCAGTTGAAATCCACACGCCCTCAAACTGCCAAGGTTGGGAAATACTGATCTAGTCTTTGTTTGAAGGAGTCTAGTGAAGAATTCACCACTTTACATGGTGGTTTGTCCCTTTGGCAGATAGCTTATCCAGCTAGGAAGTTAATTCTGATGTCTAGTCAGCTACATTATATGGAAAAGAGTCACACCGGCTAACTCGACTTGAGGACAACTCGGTGCCCCACAAGCTCCTCGCCTCCCCAAACTGCCGACAGCCAAGCCTTCCAGGTTTGGGGACTTTTATCCACAGAGGATGGAAAAGTCCTTCTCCCCAAGCCCTGGCATGATTGGCAGCTTGCCAGCTAAGATATGGATAAAAAGGTAAAGGTTCCCCCGCACATGAGTGCTAGTCGTTTCCAACTCTAGGGGCCGGTGCTCATCTCCCGTTTCAAAGCCGAAGAGCCAGCGCTTGTCCGAGGACGTCTCCGTGGTCATGTGGCCAGCAGGACTAGATGCCAAAGGCGCACGGAACGCTGTTACCTTCCCACCGTAGTGTTCCCTATTTTCCTACTTGCATTTTTACGTGCTTTCGAACTGCTAGGTTGGCAGATGCTGGGACAAGTAACAGGCACTCACTCTGCTACGCGGCACTCGGGATGCGACCCGCCAAACTGCCGACCTTCTGATCGACAAGCTCAGCGTCCTAACCCACTGAGCCACCGCGTCCCTATAAGATATGGATAAAAGTCTCCAAACTTGGAAAGGTGTGTGCATCCATGCGTGCGCACAGCACGCCAAAGCAGATGTTCTTCTCCCAATCCCACACATCTGAGCATTAACGTTTCCCTGTCTGGTAGTCCCTCCCTGCAAAACAGGAGGTGGAGGGCAAAGCTGCTGTGCATGGAAGCGCAGAGTCAAACTTCTGCCTTGACAGATCTCTGGAGAACAAGAAGAGGAGGCAGGGGGGCAGCGCTCCCTGGTCCTGCACGAGGGAGTCTGGCCCTTCTCGAAAGGGAATCTTTTCCAGAAGGATGCTAGCTTGTTGGGGCAGTCTTCCCTCACGCAGCTCCCTGCCACCCTTCCTTCTCCCCAGAGATCTTTGTAATTCAACCAAGAACTTTAGCGTGCTGCACACGCACTATTCCAAATTTGGAGACTTTTATTCACATCTGAGGTGGCAAGCTGCCAATCATGGGAGAAGAACCTCTCCTTTCTCTGTAGATAAAAGTCCCCAGACTTGGAATGCGGTGTGTGTGTGTGTGTGTGTGTGAGAGAGAGAGAGAGAGAGGGAGAGAGTGCGCGCACACGCACTTGGCTGCCGGCAGTTTGGGGAAGTGAGGAGCTTGTGGGGTACTGAGTTGTCCCCACGTCGAGTTAGCTGGTACGACTTGTTCCATGCCGACTCAGCTGTCTTGAGGCAGCGGAGCTGGGCTGGCTGCTCCTATCTGGCCACGCCTACCCAGCCCCGCCTATCTGTCCATACCAAGTCAGCTGCACCGAGTGGCATCGAGCTGGCCATGTTGACCTGGCCACGCCCACCCACACACACCTACCTAGTTGCGGCAACCCAGCTGTCACCACCCAGCCACGTCCATCTGGCCCTTTGAGAGCAGCCGTAATGCTGATGTCGCCCTCAGTGTAATTTGAGTTTGACACCGCTGTTCTAGAGGAAATTATTAGACAAGATTTGGAAAAAAAAAGGAGGTAGATTTACAGGTGTATAGTGTATGACATATAGATCAGTTCTCTGCATCTTCCTAATAGATGCTAAATTGATATTGTTCTGTAATAACAGGGGATATGAGATGTCATCAAAATCCTTAAATCAGGGGTGTCCAACCTTGGTAACTTTAAGATCTATGGGCTTCAACTCCCAGAATTCCTTACTGGCTGGGGGATTCTGGGAGCTGAAGTCTACAAGTCTTAAAGTAAACAAAGTTACCTTAAACATTTGCTACTTAACGAAACTAACCAATCAAACTAATCAAACACCATGGGACACTTTTCATTGTCATTAATGAGTTTTGAAAAGAAAAATGCTTGGACAAAGTCCAAAAATAGGACTTTGAACGCTGCCTCCCGAGGAAAACAACAACTAGGCCGAAAGGGAAGTTATATGCCACTATTTTTTATTTTTTGACCCTGTTCTTATGCCTTTATGAGCAACTTGGCAAAAACATCAAATAGATTTTCTTATCAGCCAATCAAGGTTTTCGAGTTTTGCCTCCTTAATTCCTCTGCATGGGGATATTGACCTAGGCATATGAAGGAGGCCTTTGTTAAAACATATATAAAAAAATATAGATAGCACTTTTGAACTCCAAGTTGCATGACAATAAATGAGGAAATTCTACTGCAGTTTCACTGCCTTTTCCTGATGTTGAGGTGGACCCATTTTGCCACCTGCTACAACCCTATGCCAGCCAGGATTGTTACATCTTCAGCTATCGCATGAGAAGTAGAAGATCAGCTTGTGAAATAATTCCCATCCTTGCCGCTGAATAAGAAGGCAGACTTCATCAGTTGAATTCCCGGTTCTCAAACCTCTTTCAAGGGCACAGAAGCCTGCCAAGAAGGGAACAACCATATAATTGCTTCTTTCTTGGTGGAAAATAAGCCACGCTCTGAGGTATTGGATAAGTATTTTGGAATAGCATTAAGTCATCCCCTAAGCAGCACGTCACCAATGGGACTCCTTTCAGCTTTATAAAAACACAAAGAATTGCAAAGCAGGCCAGTACATAAAGACTGGATGGCTCTTTTTTTTTGGCTGCATTTAGCAACGACTGCTGGACTGTTTTGTTCCAAGTTCTTTAAGAAGACTCCCTTCTGCTATTTGCATCTAGAGTTGTTGGCTGGAGTTTTTGTTTGTACATAATTAGAGTTCATGTGCAGATTGTAAGCACTTGGGGAGGGAATAGCAGTCAAGCAGCTGTCAGTAAGCACAAAATGTTCCTCTGGCATCTCCTAGAAACCCCAAGTACATTGTGGCACAAGCTTTTCTGTCGTTTTCTCTTGACTTGTCAACTCTTTTACTGGCCGTTTTCTTTCTCCAAATTCTTCCCTAGGGTAGCCTCGATTTTGAACAAACGCAAAATTAAATTGTTCAATGTAAATAATCGTGAAAAGTATTCCACTGTGACGTATGCTGGACTCCGTTCTTATACAGATATTCCTTGACTTACAAGAATTTTTTCAACGTTACAATGGTAGCAAAAAAAGCGACTTCTAGCTTAAGCCCATCTCCATGGTCATATGAACAAAACTCAAAGCACTTGGCAACTGACGTGTATTTATGACAACGGCAGTACCCTGGAGTCACATAATCGCCTATTTGCAACCTTTCCGGCAGCTTCTGATAAGCCAAGACAATGGGGGAAGCTGAATTCGTTTAACGGCCTCAGGATTTATTTAACAACTGCAGTGATTCACTTGACAACCATGGCATAAAAGGTTGCAAAATCTGGTGCGACTCACTTAAGAATGCTTAGCAATGGAAATCCTGGTCCCAATTGTGGTTGTCAATCGAGGACTGCCAGTAATAATTAAAAGAAAAGAGTGAATAGTTTTTTTTATTTTTTCCACAGCATTCTTAACCATAGGAAGACCTTTCTGTATGCCAAATATATATCGGCTAAAAAAATCTCATTGATGAGTTGTTTGGTTTGCAGAAAGCTTTGATGCATTGCATCATCTCTCTGAATGTGAGTCACGTCACTTGGATATTTCATGGAGGTGAGCTGGCTGCTTCTATCTGCATACATAAGAGAGGCCTTCCCTTACAGCTGGAAGTGGATGGAACTATTTCTGATATAAACATTACCTCTTAAGATTTGGAAATGTTGTTTCTACTCATGCAGTTAAAAACAGCTTTTGTTTGTTTTAGAGCCAGATGACATGTTGATTCACAGTTTGTCGTCAGCTACAGTTTCAAGTTTTTTTTTCCACATGTGCCAGAAATCCTGTATCTTATACCTGTGCAACTGATTTGTTTCCTTGTCGGAAAATTTGTCATTTATCTCCATTAAATATAATTTTCAACTCATTTCTCTAGAACACTTTGAAGTACAGGTAGTCTTCGACTTACAACAGTTCATTTAGTGACTGTCCGAGGTTACTACGGCACTGAAAAAAGGTGACTTATGACTATTTTGGACACTTATGACTGTTGCAGCATCCCACCACGGCCATGTGATCAAAATTCGGATATCTGGCAACTAATTCATATTTATGATGGTTGCCGTGCCCCAGGGTCATCTGAGCACCTTTTGCGACCTTCTGATGAACAAAGTAAATGGGGAAGTCAGATTCACAACAGTCATGTTACTAACTTAGCAACTGCAGTGATTCACATAACAACTGTCGTAAGAAAGGTTGCAAAATGGGGCAAAATTCACTTAACCAACGTCTCACTTAGCAACTTAAATTTTTGGTTCAATTGGGGGTCGTAAGTCCAGGACTACCAGTATCTCTTCCGTGCCATTAGTGATCCCACCCAGTTTTTGTGCCATGTGGAAATTCAGTGTACATTCCCTTATCCAAGTCATTAACAGAAGCTGCAGAGTAGAGGCCCAGCATAGATTCCCTCTGAAAGCTCACTCAGCCTCCTACTCCAGTTTGAGGAGGAACTACTGATGAGCTCTCCAAATCCCACGAATTTCAGTATCAAGCCCTCCTGATCAAGTCTGTCATATCTCAGCTGAATCATCGTGTGCCAACAGTGCATTATCCAAATACGACAGACCGTGATCTCAGAAACTAAGTGCCATGGTTGCGACTAAAGAGACAGTTCAAAGAACATTCAGGCATGGTTTATTCTAAAAAGTCTATAATAATGAGAATGAAGCATCGGTCCTCATGGATGGACTTTTTAGAATAAACCATGCCTGAATGTTCTTTGAACTGTCTCTTTAGTCGGAACCATGACATCATGCCAAAATCTGAATTCTCCTCCCCTGAACACATCGTATCAAACACAATTCCCTCCCTTCATTTGAACGTCCTAAATCACATTCTCCAATTAGCTTAAAATGCAGCTTCATTTTATTCAGAGCAAAACAGTTTAAAGAAAAAGGCTGCCTCTTATATTGTCAGAGCAAAAACATCCAATGTTTGCAGCGTTGACACTAAGCCTATCGGTAGCATGCCCATAATTAGTCAACAATATTTGTGGCTCACGTTTGAACAGTGGGGTCCTTGGCGCGCTCTTGAGTTTGGTTGTTTTTTTATGTTTCAATACTCAAACTAGGTGACATCATCAGTGCCCGATGGTATTACCTACCCAATTTGGATAATGAAAACATCTGCAAGAAAACAACCATGCTCAGAGAGCATAAAGGATGCCCCACCGCCCATAATCAGTCATTTCCCTGTCCTTTTTTTTTTCCTCCTTCAAGCCAGTCCTTTGCTATGAGAACGTCACCAAGATTTCTTCTGAAAACATCCAAGCTCAAGATGTTGCAGTTATACTGTCTCTATTTGTCCCTATGAAGACTTGCTGAATCTTAGTATCTTTACTGAAACTCATATGGTATCGGTCCATTTCCTTACTACCAAACCCTTGAAAGAAATACCAAAACCAACATCATGGAAAGAGCTAAAATAATTTATTTGGTAAACAGACTATTCAAGTGGACTGGAACAGCAAACGGGACAGTCAATGTCTCTTTTTAAGACTTGTTCTGACCATTTTCGCACCTAATTTAACAGAGGAACAACTGTCAAAATGCACTCTCAGCAACAACCTAAATATAGGAAACGGTTAATATTTTTCTACCCTCCAAGTGATCCGGTCCTATTATCACATTTCTCTTCAAAGCAACAGTTTAGGGCTTAAAACGATGGCTTCTTACTCTACCCTCTGAGAGTTATGTACAAGAAAAAGTCCAACTGCCTGGTCAACTTTCATTGTGCAAGCTCAAGGTCAGCAAATCAAGACTGTTGAATTGAAATAATTAACCCTTCCCATCTGAAAATAAAAAGGGGTTTGGGGTTTTTTTGGAAAACTGATTTTTATTTATTTATTTATTTATTTCATTTTAATCCCATTTATATCCCGCCCTTCTCTGAAGACTCAGGGTGGCTTACAATCTAAGAAGCACAAATCAAATGTGCTTAGCAATAGCCTTCATTCTATGTATATGCCTGCTTATTAGGGCTTTCACACACACACCCCAAGCGGCATTATTACAAAGTCAGCTTAATTGCCCCCAACAATCTGGGTCCTCATTTTACCTACCTCGGAAGGATGGAAGGCTGAGTCAACCTTGAGCCTGGTGGGACTCGAACCTGCACTAATTGCAGGCAGCTGGTGTTACATCTCCTTAGTTATAAAAAAAAATCACACTATCCTCAAGCAGTGTGAAAGTGACTAAAAAAGAAAACCCTAAAATTTTTATAAATATACTTTATTGGATCTGGTGAAAAAAAAAACAATAGTTCTGGATTGTCATCAGAGTTGTGGGAAAACACAGAACGAAACCACTGCAAGTTTTAAAACGGGGCTGCACTAATCCTGGATCCTTCCACATCAACAAATTGCTGTATTTCAACCTAAAGAAGATGTGAAGCCCAAGAGCTGTTCAATGGGTTTGTATCTCCATTCATCTGCCTCCAGTTCTTCCACTAAGCCAGCGAGTTTTTCCATTCGAGCAAGTTGCTGATCTGTATCGGAAAATTAAAAATGGTTTTCAATCAACTTTTGGTTAAGCCTTTTAACGTATTATAATTTGCACATAATGTCTTAAAGCAGAAAAATCTTTTATCACCAGAAAACTAACTAGTTAGAATCCACACAATTTGTTTTCATTCTATGACTCACAAGACATTATCAATCCACAAGACAGGATAAAGATATTAAAAAATAAACAAATTCTATTCAAAGATCCCCACATTTATTTTACAGTTGCAGGAAAATAAATGTGTTATGCCTACTGTTCCAGTTCTAAATCCTACAAAAGCTCTTTTAGATCCGACTTTATTCCAGCAATACCGCTGTTTCTCTTAGAAACTGTTAACCAGTGAAAATACTTCACATAATCCTTACATAAATAGATGTTGGAAAATATCCTTCAAGCTATGAAAAAGGTCAAAATATTTGTTTTCTAGACAACTGTACTGCATGCGAGCCAATTAAAAAAAAATCAGCTATGATATATCTTAGCTTAAATATTAAACACTTTCACATACAGTGATATGTTATTATTCTGTCATCTGTTACAGCTGATATATCACAAGGAAGCTAAAACAAAGTTGTTGTATTACACTGAGTTTCTTCATGCCTTTATTTATCAGTTGCTTTTTATTTTGTCAAAATTCTCAAAAATGTCAAATACACTAATAGTCCAAGAAAAGCCATAAGCAAAACAATAAAAAACCAGTCAGTATTAGAGCAGTTGACAATGAATGATAACAGAATAATTGAAGGGGTTGGGCAAAAGACATATTTTAAATGGTTGGTGGCATACAAATATTCCTCAGGTTACGACCACAATTGAGCTCAATATTTATGTTGCTAAGTGAAATATTGGTTAAGTGAGTTTTGCCCTACTTTATGACCTTTCTTGCCACAGTTGTTAAATGAACCATTGCAGTTGTTAAGATAGTAACACGACAGGCTTTCCCATTGACTTTATCAGAAGGTTGCAAAAGCTGATCACATCACCCTGTAAATGTCATAAATATGAACCAATTGCCAAGCATCTGAATTTTGATCATGTGACCATGCGGTACTGCAATGGCTGTAAGTGTGAAAAATGGGCATAAGTCACTTCTTTCAGAGCCATTGTAACTTTGGTCATGAAATGAACTGTTGTAAGTCGAGGACTACCTGTATTCTATGCTAAGGCAGTGCCCAATCACAATGAGGTCATATTTCCTCACTGAAGTAGACAAATATGAAGAATAAGACAGCTATTCCACAGTGACTGGACAATCTTAACTATGGGGAAAGTTGGATTTTGTTTTTGTTTTAACATGGATGTATTAACATCAAGCTTGTTCTGCCAAAGCTTCTTCAACAGATGTTCATTGACTTCCTACATTTAGCCATAGGTAATTCTGTTTCCAAAGGAAGTTAAGAAATTCTTAATGTCTTTAAACGGGATTCCCTATTAAATTAAATCTTCAACAGTCTTAATGGATCGAATGTTTATCAGTGTAGTAAATGTTTATAAATATGTATAAATCTGTATGAGTGTTGATACATTTAATTATTTTGAGATTGGAAAAATTTATGAAGTTTATTTTATTTATTTATTTTATTTTATTACATTTATATACCGCCCTTTCCCGAAGGACTCAGGGCGGTTTACAGGGTGATTAAAAACAAAAATACAAAAGTTAAAAACAAATTTAAAAAATTATATTCGTCCCTGCATAAGTAAAACCCCAGTTAAAATTAAAACTAAAACTAAAATTAAAATTCTCAGTTGCAATGTTGTACTAAAATAATCGTAGCATGGGACAAAAACAGGAAGAAAAAAAAACCCCTTAAGGTTTCCCTGAAAAAAGCTCCAAAAATCTTGGCCTCACATGTATTATATAACAGCATTAATAGTTAAGTGCCATTGATTCAGACTAAGACCCAACAAGCAAAATGCTGACAATCTAGAGATGTTTTTAATAAGAATTTGTAGAGTGTCTTCCAAGGATATTCCAGTAACTGTATCTGGAATTATCCATTCATGCACTTGTATCTATTCTCATCTTCTCCTTTTCTCAATCTTGAATAATACAATTTTTCCTCATTCATCATCTCACCCCACATGCCTACAGCATAGGAGTTTCTGTTTGCTGAACATCACCTCGACACAACAAACAGTGTTTATTTGGTTCAGAACTGAATGAGGGGTTAGTATTTATGCTCTTCAAAAAGACAAGTATCTTCTCAGTGTCTAGTTTTCAATTTCACACAGATCCACTTGAAAGACCTTTGTTTTAATGATTCTAATCTTTGCTGCCATTGAAATATTCTTATGAACTTGCCTAAATTTTTCATTGCCATCTTACCTAGAACAAATCTCTTTCTCTAGACTCTAGAACATAACAACTGAACAATTGACAGTGAAAAGTGAAGCTAAAAGTAGATCACTGACATAACCCTTGTCATCTTGGTATTTAAATTAGCCCATATTCTCCATGTTCCTTTTTTAAGTTTCATTATGAGGTTTTCACTTTTTGCAAAGTAGGCATTTCCAGCTTCACAATGTTTTGACCTATTTTGATTCCAGCTATCATCTTCAAACTGACCTTCACTCCAATTGGAGCACTTTCCTTGTTATGAGAGGTGACCTAAAGACTATTTACCCCCGCTACTGAAGATCCTGGGGGGTGTCACATCAAGCAGTTTCTTCCTGGTGAGATTTAACTCCTTACCTTTTGTGCTAACAGAGAAGAAATAAAGAAATACTAGCAATGCAATGTTTTTATTGTGCTGGTTTTTTTTTACACAGCTGAACAAACAAATTTTATACACAATCGTTAGCCCTAATATGTTCTATATTGGTGGAGCCTTGGTGGAGCAGTGGGCTAATGCCTCCTTAAGTAACACCAGCTGCCTGCAATTAGTGCAGGTTCGCATCCCACCAGGCTCAAGGTTGACTCAGCCTTCCATCCTTCCGAGGTAGGTAAAATGAGGACCCAGATTGTTGGGGGCAATAAGCTGACTTTGTAAAAATGCCGCTTGGGGTTTGTGTGAAAGCCCTAATAAGCAGGCATATACATAGAATGAAGGCTACTGCTAAGCTTGTAAGCCGCCCTGAGTCTTCGGAGAAGGGCGGGATATAAATGGAATTAAAATAAAAATAAAATAAAAATAAATATTATAGCATAATCTAGAGCAGGAAAATCCAACCTTGGCAACTGTGGACTTAAAAGTTGGGGAATTCTGATGGCTGGGGAATTCTGGGATTTGAAATCCAAAGATCTTAAAGTTGCCAAGATTGGACACCCCTGCTCTGAACCTTAAAATTGTCCATTTCTCTGTAGACCCAGAAAGAATATTATCTACAAAATTGAAAATTTGCAAGAGACTCTGGTAGAACAGCCATCTAATCAAGCATAAAACTTACTTTATGGAAAAACAATATTTTAAGAACTCTTGGCCAATCTCTTTGGCCCCAGAGTATGATTGAAAATAGCAAGTGATCAAGTGTCCTACAAAAAGAGTTACTCTAATCAGATACTTTCTTCCATAGTTCTGTTCCATCTTGATAGCATTTCAGAAGCAAGTAAAGTGATGCCGATACATCACATGAACTAAGCGTAAGGAGGAAGAGATGATGAAGTGAGATGAGATATAAACCAGATGACCCAAAAAGAAAGATAGCGATCTTTATTAACAGCAAAGTTATGGTTCACAAAGCTTTCTGCTATGAGTGCAATGTTCATAGCTTGTTTTCTGAGTACAGCAGCATCAAGTAATAGGAGTTACAATCTTATCTCCTGGTTAAATAGACCATATAGATAATACTTTGTTTTTGCTTTTTTATTACACAGGATAATATTGTGACAATAGGTTCATTAAACATCTGCTATATTTTTTATTATGTTCTGTTCTATCCTGCTGTTTTCAATACAGTAAGGTGTTTGTATTACCTTACTGAATTTCTATGTAAATAGATCTGAAACAACATACAAGTCCACTGCTACAACACAGTTCGTGAGTTATTTACTTACCATGTTTTACCTGTTTTAGTGTGGATGCAACTTGATAGCTGAAAACAGATTCACAAAGGAATCGTTCTGACCCATCTGTAAATAGAGCAAAAGCAAGTCTAAAATATTTATGATCCTGAAAAGCCTTCTAAGAGTATCACAAAAAGCAACAGTCTCGTTTTTGTACCAAGGATGTATAAATTAACAAGTGTCTACAGTCACATAATAATGACAAAAACTAAACCAGGCCAATAGTTTAGCCTCTGATCCAACAGTGACTAGCCAGCTGTCTCCAGGAAACTCAGTATATGTGCCATAGCAACATTATTTTCTACTGTCATCTTCAAGCAATGGATTCTCATATATCTGGATGGCAGTAGTTGGGAATTGTGTGCTGAATTCTTGGTCTGATCCAGCCATTTTCTCACTGGCATGGACCTTCCCTTCCCTACCCCCAATCCCCTAACTGCATTAATTTCCTATAAGCTTCCAGATCATAATCATAATAATAATAGTAAAGTTGGAAGGGACCTTGGAGGTCATCTAGTCCAACCCCCTACTCAGGCAGGAAACCCTATACATTTCAGACAAATGGCTGTCCAGTCTCTTCTTAAAAACCTCCAGTGTTGGAGCATTCACAGCTTCTGGAGGCAGGCTGTTCCACTGATTAATTGTTCTAACTGTCATGAAGTTTCTCCTTAGTTCCATGTTGCTTCTCTCCTTGATTTGTTTCCATCCGTTGCTTCTTGTTCTGGTTTCAGGTGCTTTGGAGAATAGCTTGGCTCCCTCTTCTTTGTGGCAGCCCCTGAGATATTGGAACACTATCATGTCACCCCTCGCCCTTCTCTTCATTAAACTAGACATACCCAATTCCAGTAGCCGTTCCTTATATGTTTTAGCCTCCAGTCCTTTAATCATCTTTGTTGCTCTTCTCTGTACTCTGAAATTCAAGATGCTGGTTATCACCTATAAAGCCCTATAAAGCCCACAGCCAATTTATTTGTGAGACCACCTCTCTCTAAAGTAGTGGGCTGTCATGCTCTAAGAGATAGGCATGCTTTGAACCCTTTATTTAAAATAATGCCATTTGATGGGACTGAGGACATACGCCTTTTCTACTGCAGGTTCTCCTGTCTGGAACCATTTCCTTCCTGATATTTGTTTGGTGTTGACCCTGTTGGATCTTTAAAAAGACATTTCAAACCTGGCTTCTCCTTGAGTGCCAGGGCCAGACACAGAAAATTACTGGATTTCATCTGGGTTAGAAATGTAAAATTTACACAGGCCCAAAATTTAAGAGAGAATTTTTATAAAATGTTTTATAGGTGGCACTTAGACCCTAAAAAATTAGCAAGTATGTATCCGAATTGCCAGCCCAAATGTTGGAGGTGTGGTGGTGAGGATGCAACGTATTTTCATATATGGTGGACTTGTAAAAAGGTTAAAGCTTTTTGGATTAAAATTTGGTGGAATATGCAAAAGATATTTAAGAAAAGGATAAAGTTTTCTCCACAATTGTTTTTATTGGGTATTATTATAGATATTACTGTTATAGATACAAAGTTGATGTTGAATTTAATTACGGCAGCAAGACTTTTAGTAGCGCAATATTGGAAGAAGGAGGAACTGCCGACTATAGAAGAGTGGACTTTGAAAGTTTCTAACTTGGCGGAAATGGCAAAGATTTCAGCATATTTGAAAGAACAATCGCAACAGAGATATACTGTGGAATGGAGAAGATGGATTGAATATATTCAGAATAAATATGGGACTAAAAAGTTTCATTTAGCATTTGAATAAGTAGTGGTTTTATATGATGTATTATTAGTTATTTGTTAGTAATATAGTTATGACTATGGAGAGTTAAAGTGCGATAGAATTTATTTTTGTTGTTAGCATATTCTAGCTTATGTTTGTATCACTATACCCTGTATTCAGCTCTGGGAAGTTGGGGAGGGGGAAGGGGAGGGTAGGGGAGGGCTGGGGAGAGGGGAAGGGGAGGAGGGAGTTTTTTGTATTTAAAAATGTATTGTAAAACTTTTCAATAAAAAAAGAAAGAAAAGAAAATTACTGGATTTTCATTGGGAGAGAGGTACTAGTGATGGACTTCCTCACTATCTACTAAAGGTTTGTATGGGAATTTTCTACGGAACCGTTTATTGTGTTTCCCTCTTTTTTTTGATTTCATGCAAGCCACCCCCATTATTGCAGTGTTTGAGTTGGGCAGCCATATGAGTGCTTTAAATGAACTGCATGGATGAATAAGGTCAACTTAGCTAAAAATAGCTCAAATCTGCATAAATGATTGGCAATTCAAATGGTATAAAAAACATCCCAGATTTAATTTCTAGCACCTCCTCCAAATGCTAGGAAAGACTTCATCTGAAACCTCAGACAGCCATTACTAGCCAGTCTAGGGGACAGATGGACGTTAAGCTCTAACTACCATAATACGAGACAGTTCTTTATAGCCATATTATGCTGAAATATTGGAACAAAGCATTTCGTGGTTTTTGCGTATTGTACACAAGATCAATGCCACTTCGCTTCTCTTTAAATAAACTCGAAACGAAATGCATCCTTGAAAAAAAAATCATGTCATGGATACCAATACTTAAATTACATTTTAATAGACTTTCAAGACTGCTGCAAGACTAGCACATTATCTGTGGTCAAGGATAGGAGAAACTCGAGGCTCTGAAAACAATAAATTCTCCAAGAAACCTTTACTTCTAGGGATGTTATGGGTTGCTCACCCATAAATGGCAAATAATAGCCTGCCAAGCTGACAACAATAGAGACTTGACAGTACGTGTTGAGGTATTTCCTATAAGGAATGAATTGAATTGAGTTCTTATTTTCATTCACAAACATGAAATCTAAGCGAATTGATTGAAGTCAGAAAATTATCTTGTTCTCTCAATTGTCCAGTTACAATTCTCACAAATACAGGCTCCCTGCTACTTGGCATTATCGACTTTCAAACATGCCATTATACAATCTCTGAGATAACCATCTTTATGAACTTGGTATCTTCCAGATGTTCTGAATTGTAATTCCTATCATCCCGTTCTTGACAGCTGCTTCTGGAGGCACCAATTGCAGAACTGATTGTCTAAGACATGGCTGCCCAACCTCTTGATACTTAGAAATCACTTTACAGTGAGGGAAAAATTATTTGATCCTCTGCTAATCAGTCTATAATTTTAACGGTAGGTTTATTTTAATAGTGAGAGACAGAAAAACAGCAAAAATAGAATAAAATAAAATAAATCCAGAAAAATGCATTTCAAAAAAGTTGTAAATTCATTTGCATTTTATTGAGTGAAATAAGTATTTGACCCCTTCTCAAAACATGACTTAGTACTTGGTGGCAAAACCCTTGTTGGCAATCACAGAGGTCAGACGTTTCTTGTAGTTGGCCACCAGGTTTGCACACATCTCAGTGGGGATTTTGTCCCACTCCTCTTTGCAGATCCTCTCCAAGTCATTAAGGTTTTGAGGCTGACGTTTGACAGCTCAAATCTTCAGCTCCCTCCACAGATTTTCTATGGGATTAAGGTCTGGAGACTGGTTAGGCTACTCCAAGACCTCAGTGTGCTTCTTCTTGAGCCAGTCCTTTGTTGCCTTGACCGTGTGTCATTGTCATGCTGGAATACCCATTCACGACCATTTTCAATGCCCTGGCTGAGGAAAGGAGGTTCTCACCCAAGATTTGACGGTACATGGCCCCATCCATCGTCTCTTTGATGTGGTGAAGTTGTCCTGTCCCCTTAGCAGAAAAACATCCCCAAAATATAATGTTTCCACCTCCATGTTTGACGGTAGGGATGGTGTTCTTGGGGTCATAGGCAGCATTCCTCCTCCTCCAAGCACAGCGAGTTGAGTAGATGCCAAAGAGCTCAATTTTGGCTTCCTATGACCACAACACTTTCACCCAGTTCTCCTCTGAATCATTCAGATGTTCATTGGTAAACTTCAGATGGGTCTGTACATTTGCTTTCTTGAGCAGGGGAACCTTGTAAATGCTGCAGAATTTCACTTCTTCATGGCGTAATGTGTGACCAATTGTTTTCTTGGTGACTATGGTCCCAGCTGCCTTGAGATCATTGAAAAGATTCTCCCGTGTAGTTCTAGGCTGATTCCTCACCGTTCTAATGATCACTGAAACTCCACAAGGTGAGATCTTGCATGGAGCCCCAGACCGAGGGAAATTGATAATTATTTTGTGTTTCTTCCATTTGCGAAAAACTGCACCAACTGTTGTCACCTTCTCACCAAGCTGCTTGGCGATAGTCTTGTTGCCCATTCCAGCCTTCTGTAGGTCTACAATCGTGTCCCTGACATCCTCTTGGACAGCTCTTTGGTCTTGGCCATGGTGAAGATTTTGGGATCTGACTGACTGATTGCTTCTGTGGACAGGTGTCTTTTAACAAGATGAGATTAGGAGCACTCCCTTTAAGAGAGTGCTCCTAATCTCAGCTTGTTACCTGTTTAAAAGACACCTGGGAGCCAGAAATCTTGCTGATTGATAGGGGATCAAATACTTAATTCACTCATTAAAATGCAAATCAATTTATAACTTTTTTGTTGTTATTCTGTATCTCACGGTTAAAATAAACCTATCATTAAAATTATAGACTGATCATTCCTTTGTCAGTGGGCAAACGTACAAAATCAGCAGGGGATCAAATAATTTTTCCCCTCACTATAACATGTCTTTTTACTTTTTTGCTGATTCTTGGCAGTTGTAGATTTTTGTAGTTAAAATTCTTTCAGATGCTACAATTTTCATGTCTTACATATCTGAAAATGGTGGGAAATGGCACTGCCCATTTTCAGAGGAAGTTCTTGGCAGAATAAGCAGCTCTGGTCTGCAGAAGACACAGAAATGACGAGCTACTCACATTTCCAAACCCTTCATTTTGTTCAGCAAATCTAAAAGAGATAGCTGGTAGTAACTTTCCCAATTCACATTTGCTTAACTCTAGATCTTTCCTTGGAAAAATGGAATCACGAACCCCCCAAAACAGGTTTAAAATTGAGATGGCAATTGCACAACAGGGAACAAAAGTTTCATGTGTCCCATCTTGGAGACGCAAAGGAAGGTAGGAATCGTCAGCAAAGCATTTAAAGGGATCAATGGTCCTGTGAAAAGCCTGTCTTGATGAATGCCAGGTTCCTTGCCCAACAAATTTGATTTTATTTAGATTGATTTTTTAAAAAAATGAATTGCTGCAAACTACCAGCCTCAAACAGAATCTTTAGTTTGCTTTATAGCAGAGTAGCTAAAACTGAAAAAGCAGCTGTATATAAGCATAATCAGTTGGCAAGTGTGTTTATGCATGTATATACTGCCCTCTATAGTAAAACACAATTCAACTGCTTTCCTGGAACCAACTCAGCACTCAGTTCTTCAGGACTCATTGACATAATATAGCTGGCTTATTCCTACTCCGTGCTTAGGAGACATGAGAAACGATTAGGCAAACAAATTTGCCTGTGGGGCCCTAACTTACACCAGTCTTATACATCCATGATCTGCTGACACTTAGCTGAATGTCTTGCAACTTATTATTTAGTCTGCTGCAGGAGTTTTGATATTTAGGGCTTAACACACTGCCAATATAACATTAGTTGATGGTCTAAACAGGGCAGCGTCCTGTTTTTCTTAGGAGGTGACTGTTTGCCCAGGGCCCAGAAAGAGCCAGTATGAAAGCTAGTGTGGTGTAGGTGGTGCTGAATTATGACTGAAGAGACCTAGATTCAACTAATGCTCAGGCCTGGAAATTTGCAGAGTGATTTTGGGCAAGTCACTCAAGAGTTCAACCAACCACACAAAGGTGTTAATGCAGGAATTAAATGAAAGAGAATTCCATTGAGAATGCCTTAAGCTCCTGGACAAAACTCTAACAAACAAACAAAAATAACCAGCTGGATAGCATTGGGGAAAGTTAGCCCTAATGCTTGGCCATTCATCAGTCCTCTGGCAGTAGGAAAGGTGAGGTGTGTCATCATCGTCATCGTCTTCATCATCATTAGTTGGAAGGGACCATGGAGGTCTTCTGGTCCAACTCCCCGCTCAAGCAGGAGACTCTATTCCAACGGTCCCCAACCTTTGTGGCTTGGCAGCCCGGCAAAGGGCGGGAGAGGAGAACCAGCCTCGTGAATAGCGGGCTGGCACGCATGCAGTCAGGTCAATTTGTGTGAGCGGCGGGCTGGTGTGTACGTGCATGCGCCCGTTGTTTGACTTGCGCAAGTTGAACCTGCACACGTGCTGGCAAACTGCTCATGCAAGTCAAGTGGCATGCACGCGTGTGGCCACGCTGGCCCGCTGTTCACACGGACCGGTTGCAAATAGGCCACAGCCAGTAGTGGGCCATGGCCTGGGAGGTTGGGGACCCCTGCCCTATACCATTTCAGACAAATGGATGTCCAGTCTCTTCTTAAAAGCCTCCAGTGATGGATCGCCCACAATTTCTAGAGGCAAGCTATTCCAACTAGTTGATTGTTCTCATTGTCAGGAATTTTCTCCTTAGTTCTAGGTTGCTAGGTTGCTTCTCTCCTTGGTTAGTTTCCATCCATTGTTTGTTTTGCCTTCTGGTGCTTTGAAAAATAAAATTTGCCCTGTAGGCTGGGGCAAACATGCAACCTTTGTATTTTGTCTTCCTGCAGTTTATTTACAGTTTACATCAAAAGTAAAGACATTCTTATTTGTCTGCCCCATCCCATCAAGAGGGCAGGATTATTATTATTATTATTTTGGTAAGGAAGCCTACTACTGGTTTGAATTAACAGTAAAGTGATGTCCAGTTGGAGCTCAGCTCATATGTAATCTTAAGGTAGTCCTTGACTTACAACCATTCTTTTAGCGACTGTTTGAGGTTACAGTGGAACTAAGAAGAGTGACTTACAAGTAGTCCTTGCACTGTAACTCTCACAGTATCCCCACGGTCACATGATCAAAATTTGGCACTTGGTAACCAGCATGTATTGACAATGGTTGCAGCATCACGGAGTCGCTGATTGCTGGATTTGCTTAAAGACCACATAATTCACTTAGCAACTGCAGTGTTTCGCTTACCAAACATGGCAAAAAAGGTCATAAATTCAGGTGTGATTCACTTAACAAGCACCTTGCTTAACAATAGAAATTCTGGTCCCAACTGTAGTCGTAACGTAAGGACTATCTGTAGTCTCGTTTATAAATTCTGGTATAAATTGACCACTCTTAATCTTAACCCAACTATTGCCTGGGAGACACACTTTGAAAGACTGTCTAGTTGATTCTCCTTAAAAAAAAAATCAATATTTTTTCCCTGGTTAATTGATGAAGGAGCACAAAGAAGGAACTCTGCGGCTGATTGCAAAAGGCTTGAGAGCTGCATCTGCCCTATAAATTGAAAGTTTCTTTTCCTTGGGCTAGCAGCTGTGACATAAAACTGACAGCCAATATTCAGAGCATATGAATTCAACAACTCAATATAAAATCACAGTGAGAATAGATAATTCGCTTAAGGCTGTGGAAATGCACAAAGAACAAATAGATGTCTTTAAGCACTGGGTGTCAGAAATGGACATAATTCAAACACAGTGAAGTATCTTTTATTTATTTATTTATTTATTCATGTTTGGGACTTATATGCCGCCCTATCTCCCGAAGGACTCAGGGCAGCTAACAACAATAAAACACAATAATACAAATGTTAAAAAAGATTAAACTAACAAGCCCCAATGATAAAATGATAAAATATTTAAAATATTCTATTTAAAAATCCCTATTGTCAGTCCAGGTCAGCCTGATGGAAGAGAAATGTTTTAAGGCCGCGACGAAAGGACCGGAGATCCGGGGCCATCCGGAGCTCAAGGGGAAGTTGATTCCACAGGGCTGGTGCTCCCACAGAGAAGACCCTCCCCCTGGGGGTCGCCAGCCAACATTGTCTAGCCGACGGCACCCTGTGTGAGCGCACCGGGCGATGGGAAGTCGTTCCTAGCAGTAGACTGTCCTGCAAATATCCCGGGCCTAAGCCACGTAGGGCTTTATAGGTAAGAACCAGCACCTATAAGCCTATTTATTTCAATGGGATTTCAACTTGCTTATGTTCTGGTAGATAGCACATACTATCTTTCTGAATTCTGTTACTGCTTGTACAGAAACCAACCTAAGGAGCCAGAAGAGTTCAAATTCAAGTGTGCATTTCCAATCCAAGAAAAGCTACCACCATCGCAACAAAAAGCAACTTGTTTCAGTAGGCCTGCTAACGTTTTTCTTCTTTGAACCTACTTCCTTGTTTGCTAAAAAAAAAATACACTATGCATGCCACTCACCAAAAACAGTCTTGCAATTTCTCAAATGTATACCCATGTAGAACGACCTGCAATTAAACACTTTTAAGAGTTAAGATTTTTGCAAATATGAAATAACCTGGAATTTTCCACAGCATGTCTAGCAACCACAACCTGCCATCCTACAACTGGCACTAAACAGCTAATTATACTTTCCAGACTAATGAAACTCTTATAAGAATAAACACACCTATTAACCTGAAGGTGAAATAATCATCACTTTAACCTTGATGCAACCCCCCCCCCTATATATCACCACTTTAGAGAAAGCTACTGGCAGAAGTAAAAAGAGAGTTTAAGGCCAAATTCCAAAGAATTGTGCTGCTAATTTTCTACAGATTGCTTTGAACTTTTCTTTCTCAATCGGTATTCTTCATTGCCACATAACTGTTTTTCAAAATTAGCCGAACTGTTTCAAAAGCAGTTGGACCACAAGCTCTCACCACACTGAGGTAAGGCACAGCAGATACAACTATTGCTATTGATATGATTCCGTAATATTTATTCCTGGCCAAATCTTCCCTGCCAGATCCTCCTACAGGATCAAACACAGAACAGAACAGAACAATAACCACTGGCAGAATTGTCTGCATTGGATTAATAGGTTCTCAGCTCCATCATTCTTTTATCTCCACAAGTAAGTTTCCCATTCTAGACATGGTAGCTTTACTACTCCAGCCAGGATTAAGCCATTGATTGGACTACAGGCAGTCCTCGACTTACAACCACAATCGAGCCTAAAATTTCTGTTGTTAAGTGAGACATTTGTTACCTGAGTTTTGCCCCATTTGACAACCTTTCTTGCCACAGTTGTTCAGTGAATCACTGCAGTTGTTAAGTTAGTAGCTTGGTTGTTAAGTGAATCTGCCTTCCTCATTGACTTTGCGTATCAGAAGGTTGCAAAAGCTGATCACATGACCTTGGGACACAGCAACGGTCATAAATGTGAACCAGTTGCCAAGCAGCTGAATTTTGATCACATGATCATGGGGATGCTGCAAAGGCCATAACTGTGAAAAACGGTCATACGTCACATTCTTCAGTGCTGTTGTAACTCTGAGCAGTTACTAAATAAACTGTTGTTAAACTGAGGATTACCTGTAGTTTAACTGGAAGGTAAGCTCAGAACCTGCAGAATGGAATAGCAACTAGGCTGCATCACCACGTTCCAACTACTTTTCATGAAGTTTAGCTTTATCTAGTGTTTAACTTAGGTAAAGGTAAAGGTTCCCCCGCACATGCGTGCTAGTCGTTTCCGACTCTAGGGGTCGGTGCTCATCTCCGTTTCAAAGCCGAAGAGCCAGCGCTTGTCCGAGGACGTCTCCGTGGTCATGTGGCCGGCATGACTAGACGCCAAAGGCGCACGGAACGCTGTTACCTTCCCACCGTAGTGGTCCCTATTTTTCTACTTGCATTTTTACGTGCTTTCGAACTGCTAGGTTGGCAGAAGCTGGGACGAATAACAGGCGCTCACTCTGCTACGCAGCACTCGGGATTCGACCCGCCAAACTGCCGACCTTCCGATCGACAAGCTCAGCGTCCTAACCCACTGAGCCACCGCGTCCCTTGTTTAACTTATAAATACTCAAATATTCAAATAAAGGCACATTGTATTAAATAAATCGCACTAATGTCAAAACAATATGTAGATTCCATACCGGTCCTAATTAGAGAGAAAACACAAAATTAATATGCTTGAGAATTGGAAAAGGCGTTTTTTCTACATTGAAATAGTATCACCAGTGAGTACTAGGCAAATGTCTACACCATCATGAAGATAGTTCTTCGTTTGTTCTCTTCCTTATCAGCTATGGCAAAACAATGAAAGGAAATCACCATTACTCAGCATTGTGTTTACACAAAAAAGCCAATGCAGTTATTTACGGTAGTACCGGCCAAGTGTAGCTGATACCAGCCCTTCCGCCGGGTACCCTTCAGATCTTTTACGTTACACACCTTGATATTCTCAGCCACTTATAGCCAATGGCTACATTGGTTAGAAATAATGGAGTTTACTATCTGAGCCATTAGGAATTTTTGTTTTAATATTAGTTGCAATACTTCATTGTATATAACTTGAGGCTAGCAGCCCCCGGGTGATGGAGGCTTAGTTATCTTTTCACGGGAGTGAATCACACCTGGCATATCAGACATAGCTAATAGCAGGGTTCCTGTTTATGGATTCTTTTGCAATAAAGATAGACTATTTGTATCCTTCGTCCAATCAAAGTAAGGAAGGCAATCTATCTCCCTCCAGATGTTGTTGAGTTATATGCTTATCATTCCTAACAATGGCCACGTGGCTGGTAAGAATGGAAATCCAAAAACTGGTGCATCACAGTAAAGCAACAAAGATGATTAAGGGCCTGGAGGCTAAAACATATGAAGAACAGTTGCAGGAATTACTTCCTCTCTACTGGGATATTCTATAGAAGACTGTAGGATACGGTTTTCTACTAACAGACCAAAACTGAACACTCCCTTATCTCAAGAAGAATGTAGAATGCCACCTCGGCAGTTAAATATAACATGAGCAATGGTAGTTCCTTAGGACTAATGAAAGAATAAATTTAAAAATTATAAAATTAAAAATTATATGGAAGGGGAACTGAAGAGAATTTATCTTCTCCTGGGTAAAGCAAGGAAAAAGCTACCATTCAGCAAAGTGAGAATGCCATATCAATCCTTCTTAGCAACTTTAAGGATCGATAACACTGCATCTGTTACATGTTGTTCAGCGGGACCATAGTGTTGGAAGATCTAATGGCAAACAGTTGCAATGGCAGCTTCCACGAGCCCTTGGTCCAGAGTAAGTAGCACTGGAAACCAAGGTGTAGTAAGAATGAAATTTAAATACTCCCTAGAAGCCTTAGCTGCAGCTTTTGAAAGTGGGTAGAAGCATCAACTTTTGATCTCAACATCAGAAAAAGCATCCCCATCTGGTCTCAAGACTCTGCTAACCTGAATGCAGTAAGATTGCATGAAATTCAAGGAAATAGCAAAACCCTTTATATTTGGGGCACCCAAAAAATAAAAGATGCCATACAATCTAATAACCCAGAAAACAGAATGAAGTTAACCAAGACATCTATTGAATTTGTCTTGATCAAGCAGACTCATCAGGCAGACTCCTCCCAATAGTTTATTAAGGGTAAGATTGAAAAAGATAAGAGGATAGTCATTTTCTACATTTTACAATGAATATAAAAATGCAAGAAAGGTAAAATTTGCAAGACGTTGGACTAATTTGCCCTAGCAAGAATCTTGAACATCCAGAGAATTTATACATCAATGATTCTTTCTTTCTCATCCCATTCCATGGCCTCCTAGATTTGACCACTGCAATATTCACATACAGTACTAACTACAATGAAAGGCTAAGTTGGGAATGGATTATTGTGGAGAAGGTCTATCTACGTGGCTATTAAGAATGATTTCTGAATTGATGGCACATAATCAATGAAAATAGGGACGTGGTGGCTCAGTGGGTTAGGATGCTGAGCTTGTCGATCTGAAGATCGGCAGTTTGGCCGGTCGAATCCCGAGTACCGCGTAGCAGAGTGAGCGCCTGTTACTCGTCCCAGCTTCTGCCAACCTAGCAGTTCGAAAGCACGTAAAAATGCAAGTAGAAAAATAGGGACCACTACAGTGGGAAGGTAACAGCGTTCCGTGCGCCTTTGGCGTCTAGTCATGCCGGCCACATGACCACGGAGACGTCCTTGGACAAGCGCTGGCTCTTCGGCTTTGAAACGGAGATGAGCACCGGCCCCTAGAGTCGGAAACGACTAGCACGCATGTGCGGGGGAACCTTTACCTTTACCTTTAATCAATGAAAAATATAACTTGAGCAGAAAAATTCACATTAAATGATGTCAAAATCTCTTTTGAAAAATATGTTCAGTGCATAACGCCAGTCTTGCGAACATGTCATTTCACACAGATGTATATTTTTGCTGGTTCTCTCTTCTCCCCTCTCAAATAACTATGGATGCACTGCAATATCCTGAAGAAAGACACTGCCCATTTTATTACTTTGTTTCACTGCACTATCAGGTTGTTTGTAGTGCCAACATTTCTGTTGTGACGTGCTTTTGCTTATTGGCTTCTTTATTCTTAGGCAAAAAAAATATTTACTTTCTTCACACAGACCTAATTCAGAAGAAGAATCAGTGTGGTCTCAGTGATACACAATAGTCTTTGCATGAAAGATGTGTGTGTACAAGCACACACATACACACACAGATAAAGACGGACACACACACACACAGAGGGAGAGAGAGAGGGGGGGAGAATTGTTCAGTTTATAGATGAGTCATAATGTTGTCTGATTAGTTTGGCTTAGAACACTGCAGAAATCCATCCATTTTTAATTATCTTTATGTATCAACTGGGCCACTGTCATTTATTTAACACATTCAGATTAAAAAAATTTGTATACTGAGGCTGTGAATACAACCATAGTATTAAGCACTACTATCTTGGCTTACAAATCAAATAATGCAGAACACTTTTACCTTCTAACATTTCTCCAGCTCCTTTAGGATATGTAAACAGGGCTTTCTGAGGTGCGGCAAGATCTGAGACACTAAACCCAGATCCAGTCATAGAACTTCCACTTACTCCACCAGCTGATGATGATGAAGTAGAGGCTGCCATTTTGGCCCCCTTGAACCTGAAAGTAGAAGAAAGAGAAAAAAAGCTTCGCTAGGTAGTATAGCTACCAATCAATCAATCAATCAAAGAACATGTCCATTTCTAGTATGGCTTATATAAAAAAATGTGTTTGAACTAGCAGTCTTGTAAGTCAAGAGTTCTCAGCTTTTCTGCACTAGTAAACACATCTTGAATTTTGAGATAGAAGCTATGGCTTCTATCAGAAAATAGTCACTAAGTGGAGACTGGCCAATTACAAAAGTCCCACTTAACAAAAGGAAAACTGGCGAAGCTCCCTCATGTCATCTTACATGTTTTGGGGTTGCAACCTTTTATCATTTTCATTTTCTATGAATGCCTTCCTGGAATATAAGAACCCTGAAAATATTTTTGTAAATAAAGATTCAATTTGCAGTTGCATGCTGTTTCCCCATTTAACTTTTTAACATTTTATTCCATAATGCATGTGTTGTCATCTGTCAAGGAATCAATAAAGGGACTTGATTTTAAATGGCTATGTTTAAAGATGACAGTTTGCCTGAATGATCAGATGTTATCAAATTTTTAGTAGATATTATCTTGGATAAAGCATCACGTAAATCAAATTCCTTTTAAAAGGGGAGAGAGGTAATGTAACCCCTAAGGAGATTAGTCTTTAAATACCTAAAACTGACTTCTAACGTAATGGTTTAATTCCACTTTTTTACTTGGAAGAGTATCAGCATATTTGCATTGGATCCCCTTTTGCCCATATATCCAATTAAATTATAAAATCTGTTTCTAATCAAAAGTCTTGTAACTTAGATCAGAGGTCTCCAACCTTTCCGGCAAACATGTGTGCACGCACAAACAGGCCGCAAGCATGCGCACCACACAAAAAGGGCTGAGAGCATGTGCACAAGGCTCTCAGTGACGCTACCACCGGCACGACGATTGCACTGTCGCCCGTGAGGCTCGTGCAGCAGCCCACAGTGATCCTGCCACTGGCGCGAGGCTTGCACCGTCACCCCGGTACGAGGCTTGCGCTGCAGCCTGCCTGCTTGTGGCACTGCTGCCACCCGCACAAGGTTTGTGGCAATGCCGCCATCTGCGTGTGACGTACCTCTGCCCACCGGCTGCCTGCGCATGGCAACGTCACCACCTGCACAATACTAGCGGTGTTGCCGCTGCCTGTGCAACACTCAAGGCAACACTGGCACGAGCGGGGTGAGCATGTGTACATGTGCGTGTGCACTGCCTAGCTACTCATGCAGCCCAGTGCCCAAGAGGCCATGGCCTGGTAGTGGACCGCAGGCCATAGGTTGGGGACCTCTGATTTAGATGCTTGTATTATTAAATAAAAGGGACGCGGTGGCTCAGTGGGTTAGGATGCTGAGCTTGTCGATCAGAAGGTCGGCAGTTTGGCGGGTCGAATCCCGAGTGCCGCGTAGCAGAGTGAGCGCCTGTTACTCGTCCCAGCTTCTGCCAACCTAGCAGTCTGAAAGCATGTAAAAATGCAAGTAGAAAAATAGGGACCACTACAGTGGGAAGGTAACAGCGTTCCGTGCGCCTTTGGCGTCTAGTCATGCTGGCCACATGACCATGGAGACGTCCTCGGACAAGCGCTGGCTCTTCGGCTTTGAAACGGAGATGAGCACCGGCCCCTAGAGTCGGAAACGACTAGCACGCACGTGCGGGGGAACCTTTACCTTTACCTTATTATTAAATGGGATGAGGAAATATTAAAAGGAAATTTGAGACATTAACCCGTTTTAAGTAAATCTGTTTCAATGCCATCTGCTAACAAATCAACGCACGCTACAAAATGTAGGTGAAATAATTCCAACACAGGTTTCTCTTTGGGCCAGGATTAACAAAGTTTTGGTTGCAGAGATTATATAAACGTTTATCCCATCTGGATGAAATCCAGGAATAAAATTCTGGAAGCTGATCTGATGACTTCTGGCATGGTGAAAGCTTGTTTCCAGAGCACAAATCAAAGTCTTAATGGAGGGCAACACCTGGCTGACTCGACTTGCAATCTAACTGGGCTGGACATCTGAATATGTCAGGGGATTGATTGCACAGCACCTGTCTTTAAAAAAGTCAGAGACACTAACACAAACGTCTTGTTTTATATAAATAAATATATTTAACATTTGGATTTACAGCAGACAAGACAGTCAGGAACATTGGAACATCATGAGGTAAATCCAGACAGCATACAGTGCACACAGAAGAAAAAGGTGGGGAAAAAGGGAAACTGCCCATTTACACCCACAGCAACCAATCATAGCGTAGATTGCCTCATGCATGAGCCAGCATTAGCCAACCAATCAAGTACAACTTTGTGTTCTGGTCCATTGTACACTTTACTGTTCTAGCTACTAAATTTAATATCCTAATACAGAGGTCTTCAAATTCGGCCCTTTTATGACTCATGGACTTCAACTCCCAGAATTCCTCAGCCCGAGTGCCTGGCTGAGGAATTCTGGGAGTTGAAGTCCATGAGTCATAGAAGGGCCGAGTTCGAAGACCCCTGTCCTAATGGAATGAGAGACCCAGAAAATCTTAGGTTGCTAGGATAGATTTACAATTTTAATTAGGAATTGGAAGAATTATATCCCATAAAACCAGAAATTAGCTTCTGCAAACTAGCGAAAAGTCTTGGTGCAGAAGACAGCTGGATTGCTGAAAACACTTTTGGTTATAAAATATACAAAATGCATGGAGAGGGAAAAGTTCATGAGACAATTGCATCAAGTTCCCACTGTTTGTCAATGCAAAATTTCGTAATACAAAACGTTTAAATCAACTAACCAAGATCACGCTGCTATAAAACCCAATTTTATATACCGTAGCTATTGTAGTTTTGCAATTTCCTCCAACAGAAACGAATTTACTATATAGTCCAGAATGTGGCCTAATATCTTTGTAATGACACATTATGAATAAGTTATCATTCACTATAATAAAGTCCTCCCAAATTAGTAAATAAATTAAATCAGCAAATCAAAAGCACCTTTCACACTTGCTTCCAGCTAGCAAATCTAAACTAAATAACCTGCAAGGACAGGGCACTGATAGCTTTTATCTGCACTTTATGTTAAATGTATTCCTCTAAAATTAGCAAAATTGTGGTATGTTGTTTGTAAGCTTTGCCCACAAATGGTTGCTAATAGAATTTTTTATTGGTCAAGTGGGATTGGACACACAAGGAATTTGTCTCCGGTGCATAAGCTCTCAGTGTACATACAAACAACAAAGTAATAGGTCATAGTTCATAAATCATACTTACAATAATCATAAGATAAAAAGGATAAATCATAAGATACCAATAGAAGACAGTAGGAAAGATGAGAAAAGGTGAGACAAGAAAGATAAGATGACAGGGATAATAGCAATACAGCCTACTACATGGGTAAATATCTTTTAGGCCTAAGACAGTATTATGGGAGTTAGATGTTCAGCAGAATGATGGCATGGGGGGAAAAATGTCTTTGAGTCTAGTTGTTTTGGCATGCAATATCCTATAACGGCATCCTAAGGGAAGAAGTTGAAATAGACTATGTCAAGGATGTGAGGGGTCTGATTTAATAGTTCTTGTTGTGAGGGGATAGCTTTTGTGTTGTTTATTGATTGTATTTTTATTGGTCAATGACGGAAATAAAATTCCGTCTGTTTATAGTCTGTGGGGGAGTGTTATAATATAGTTCATTATCCTACAGTAGATTTAAGCATTATGCACACTTGAAAAAGGGATGAAGACAGCTCAGTAAATGGAGTGAATAAACATAAGACTATGCTGTCAATTTTTAAAAAATAGAGATTTACATTAGCACCCTTGTGCCTTAAAGTTCAGGTTTCTTTAAGACAAGAGGCAAAATGAATGAAGGCTGCATCTGCTTCTATGGGATTGAATTGAATAAACCCGTAAATTATCCAGTTTTTGCCTGCCTAGGAATCTTTACTGGCTGGCAGGCAGATGCTGGGACATTTCCAGCTTCCAATTTTTCTCCCCTTTGTTCTGTCTCCTGAGCTATGCCAGCTGCATTTATTTCTGACAGGCATTTTCACAGATAAATGCAATATAAATTGTATCCATATGGTGGCATCCTGAACTTAGAAATCCTAATCTTCAAATCTTGTAGCACCTAATTTCAGGTCAATTTCAAATGGGGGCGATGTTTAAACCTTCATCCCACTATAGTTTATATAGTTGCTTCTCATGCTGTTTCATTCTATTTATCCAAGATGCCTCCCTTATTTTCTTTTCAAGCAAATATCTACAGTATATCCTATACTTGTGCATAGAATGAAAAGCTCTTGTTGACATGGATTTCTGTGAGAATTCTAAATGACTTTTATTTGCTAATCACAACAAATAGTTTTGAGTTCCAGTGATGTTCTTATGCCAACAATAGATGAGTAGACCACACACAAAACAGCACTATGGCCATGGTACTACATTCTTTTGTTGCTGTTGTTATTTGTGTTGCACATTCCAAAATATTACTTCATGTTGAAATAAAACTACAAAATAAAGACAGCAATCATGCTGTTGCCAATTGAGAGCTTATATTAGGCCCACCCCCCAAAAATCAGCTAGATTTTTGGGCTAAGTCTTACTTTCGGGAAAACACGGTAGTCACAAGTCAAGGAAAACCTGTATCTCTTGTGAAAATGAATAGTCGTTCTTCATCCCTTCAACCAGCGCACTTGTAGAACTACAAAATTACTGTCATGCTTCTTGAGTGAAAAGGTGGCAAAAGGATTGTTCAACTATTACAAATTCCTGGGCCCCATCATAATTATTAAAAGGCAAGCTAAGCCTTTGTCATATCATTTCAAAGTTAGAATTAATAAAACCTTTAGACTAGGGATGTCAAACTGCCAGCATGTAGGATCATGCAGAGGCCGTGCACCCCACAGCTCCAGCAATGCAAAAAAAGTCACGATACGGAGAGTTTGACACCCGTGCTTTAGACTGTTTACCAAATATGGTTTTATTGCTCTCCCAACCAAAACAGAATTTTCAGTTGTTAATATATGCCTACCATGCAGCTATTGCCTTCCGTTAATTGCTGAAAATCTATTGCAGTCATTATTAAATCTGAACGAATGAATGAAGCTTTATTATCAAAGTACAACATGTATACAGTGAGATTGGCTGAGCCTCCCTTCGTGCCTCCCCCCCCACAACTCACAGTGACAACAAACCCACCATCTTGTTACACCATGTGAGCTAGTTGCACAACACACTGGCCTTGCAAGTCAATCATACATAGTTATTTCCCATTCAGGAGCCTGACAGCCCATGGATAAAAGCTGTTCTTCAGCCTGTTGGTATGGCTGGCTATACTCCTGTATCTCCTACCCGATGGTAGGAGAGTAAAGAGGTACCGACCAGGGTGTGAGTCATTCCTGAGAATTTTCCTCACTCTTCCAAGGCAGTGGGCCCTGGCGATGTCATCCAGTGGTATCAGGGGACAGCCCACGATGTTTTGTGCTGTGCTCACCACCCTCTGTAATGTCTTCCTATTCGTGGCTGTCAGGCCAGCATTACCAAACCACAATACAGTGCGAAAGGACGCTCTCTATAGTAGACCCGTAAAAGAAGGCCATTAGTCATTGTTCTACCCTGTTCTTATGCAAGAAAGTGGAGTCTCTGTTGTTGAATCTATGTTCAACAATATTTTCTTCATTATAATATCCCATATTGTCTATTTCACAGGCACACTATCTAATCAATGGCCCAGCATAGCATCCCAGTGTTTGTTAAAAGAAATGCATCTTCTAAAACAGTGGTTCCCAAACTTCTCTTTATCAGAGACCTCCTTTAAATACCTTTTGTGACCATGGATCACTAAGACTTAACTCAAGATTTAAAGCACTAGACTGCATCAAGCCTTTGTGGACCCCCCCCCCCATTATAATACTTTAGTTTCATTATTCAAAGTAATGCTTGATTCACTTTCAGAGAACATATTGGGCATGAGTTTAGGGCTTCAAGGAGTTGCCGTTTGCTTACTTTCTACAAATTAAATCATCAACATTGGCATGACTGAACAATACCACTTAGGAAGGGAATGGACTTAGAATGCCTCCTTGCCTTATTTTTTTTTAATATCAGTTCCATAAAGGGCTATTTAGAAAAATTAAAGTTTCATCCCTATGATGATGAGCAAATCAGCAAACAAAATAACCAGGACCACCACATACAAGATTGTTATTACCAGAGTTAAACTTAATAGAGTTGAGGAGAAGTGTGGAGACCCTGAGTCTCTTATAAGTATTATTTGCTTTAAATTAACTTTAATGGAATCCAAAAAGTTAACCCAGAAACATTAATGAATACAGTTTGAACTGGTAGCACATCCCAAGTTGCTATATGATGTCATATACAGTGCAGTACCATAAGAAATAAAGCAAAAAAAAAGTTAAGATTTTTTCAAGCAATAGAAAGAAGCAGAACCAACTTCACAACAATCAACAGACTGTTGTGGGTTGTTTTGTACATTTCTTGCTACATTTATCAAAACACCCAGCTACTTTGTTACACTACCTCTTCAACCTCTGTGCAAAACGCTTCATGGACTCACTCAGCAGGGATTTCTGAGTGAACATGCCTCAGATTAGTAGATCCTACCACCAAAGAGTGTGTGTGTGTGTGTGTGTGTGTGTGTGTGTGTGTGTGTGTGTGTCTTTCCAGCATCACTAAGCAAGACAGCTCATGTGCATATTGCCATCTCTGTGGGGTCACAATAGCAAGGGGATCATTGTCATGCTGACTAGTTATAGGAGAGGCAGTGAGATCCATTACTGCATCCATATACTTCACTGACTTGTTACTGCAGGCTACTTCTGCTGCCTGCTGGCTGCCTGCAGTTTGGCAGTTCGATTCTCACCGGCTCAAGTTTGCCTCAGCTTCCATCCTTCCGAGGTTGGTAAAATGAGGACCCAAATTGTTGGGGGGCAATATGCTGACTCTGTAAAGCTGCTTAGAGAGGGCTGTAAAGCACTGTGAAGTGGTACATAAGTCTAAGTGCTACTGCTACTAAATCTTTTCACCCAGATTTAGATTTTAAAAAAAATCCCAGTGATTTAGGATTAGGCCTGGCAGAATTGTTTGCAGTTTTGTCAGAACATATTTAAAGGTATAAAGGTACACTTCTGCACTCTGATTGCTTTAAGAGCAAATGTTCTCACCAACACTCATTTTTGCCTAATTTGAGACTACGGGTTTAAAACAATTGCAACAGATCCTCAGTGTAATGAAATGACTAGCAAAGGCATCAAAGGCTAACGAACCATGAACATTTGGCATGGTTGCCAACAAAAGGATGTTTTTTCTTCCAGCTTCACTGTCTTCTCCAAATGCTTCAGAATTTTGTCATTGCCTTCAGAGGTTGTGGGTGCTCCATCTTTTTAAGAGATTGGACAGCCATTTCTCCAGAATGGTATAGGGCAGGGGTAGGCAACCTCGGCTCTTTTATGACTCATGGACTTCAACTCCCAGAATTCCTGAGTCAGATGCTGACTCAGGAGTTCTGGGAGTTGAAGTCCATGAGTCATAAAAGAGCCGAGGTTGCCTACCCCTGGTATAGGGTCTCCTGCTTGAGCTGGGGGTCGGACTAGAAAACCTCAAAGGTCCCTTCAAACTCTATTTTCCTCTTCAAACGATTGGAGGAGAGGCATTTCCAGACTAAGGTAAATACATCTTACTTGGTCAGAATAGGAATGGGAACTATCTAAAGTAGCAGGAAGGTCTTCAAAAAACAATACTTGGCATGACCAGTTTTCCAGAATTAAATATATATATATATATAAAAGGGACGCGGTGGCTCAGTGGGTTAGGACGCTGAGCGTGTCGATCAGAAGGTCGGCAGTTTGGCGGGTCGAATCCCGAGTGCCGCATAGCAGAGTGAGCGCCTGTTACTCGTCCCAGCTTCTGCCAACCTAGCAGTTCGAAAGCACGTAAAAATGCAAGTAGATTTTAATGAGGATTAAATGCCTAGCAGGCACACGCTTCCCACCATGACAAAAGAGGGGAATAATTATCTAATTGAGGTTAGAGCACAGAGTTCGTTACCTCACAAGAGTAAAAAGGAAGAGCGAGCTTGTCTAAGCAGCCTCTCTTCCAGGTGTTAATTGAAAAATGCAGGTCAATCACAAGACAGGTGTAAAGCTTGCTGTCTTAAAAATTATGTAATAAATTAAGTAGTTGAATTATGTCCCCTGTCCGGATTTACAGGAAACAAATCAGAAAAACCCGTAAATCTGATTCAAACAATTAATATCTAATTAGTTTTTTAAGACATCACCTCAATGAATACTCTATCTTTGACTGTTATTGAATGCATTGAAATGGTGGAGCCTTCTGATTTCTAATAAAGTGTATTTATACTGAACAAAGGGACGCGGTGGCTCAGTGGGTTAGGACGCTGAGCTTGTCAATCAGAAGGTCGGCAGTTTGGCGGGTCGAATCCCAAGTGCCGCATAGCAGAGTGAGCGCCTGTTACTCGTCCCAGCTTCTGCCAACCTAGCAGTTCGAAAGCATGTAAAAATGCAAGTAGAAAAATATGGACCACTACGGTGGGAAGGTAACAGCGTTCCGTGCACCTTTGGCATCTAGTCATGCCGGCCACATGACCACGGAGACGTCCTCGGACAAGTGCTGGCTCTTCGGCTTTGAAACGGAGATGAGCACCGGCCCTTAGAGTCGGAAACGACTAGCACGCATGTGCGGGGAACCTTTATCCTTTACCTTATATATATAAAAAGGGGAAATAGATTTGTGCAAATTTATCTGTTCATTCATGTTTAACCGTAACTTGATTTTCTCCTAGGCCAGGGGTAGGCAACCTCGGCTCCTTGATGACTCATGGACTTCAAATTCCTGATTCTAGGAGTTGAAGTCCATGAGTCATCAAAGAGCCGAGGTTGCCTACCCCTGGCCTAGGCAAACCTACTAAAGCAAACCAAAATCTAACAGTCAGTTTTTGAGTCTAGCCGTTCTCCTCAAAAATCATAAAAGGTGAGACTTGCTTTTCTTCACTATTCGCTTAACAAGTATTTTATACAGAATGCTTTTTTTAATGGATTCTTTTGTTTTTTAAGAAGAAATTGTACAATTCAGCATAGTATTATTGATAGCTGACTCCCACAATAAGCAATGTTTTCAGAGATGTCAATTCCATTTGTCTTCTCTCATCCATCCAAATATTATTCATAATGGGACATTTGTTTTACGGGCAAATACATAGTAAATTCTACAAGGAGGCCAATAGTGTTATAATAAATGCCCCTATTTACCAAATGGCTGAAAGTCTGTACCCATAGCTTATCTGTTGGATTTTTCCCGTTCCATTCTATTATGTTGCCTGCACAATATTTCTTTTTTGTGTCAGCTCATCATCTGCTTCACTGGTTTTGTCACTGCAAACTGTAAAGACTGTTCCAGTTTTTTTCTTCCCAAACAAGGATCTTGTCTAGCAAGGTCCATGAGAATGTATTCATCTCACTGAGATACCACCCGCTCCCCACCATTTCTCTGAGTAAGCAATACAGCTGTCTTAGAAAGTATGCATACATTTCTAAAATCAAGTTGCTTGCTGTCTATAGGAAATGAGTTTACTTGCAACCCATGAAATACGTGGGCTCTCAACCAACTTTTCTTTCAGGTTTTTCGTTCGGGTGTTGCTGTCTATCACACAAAGTGTTTCATTCTATAACTTTTATTACACTGTTGAACAGAGAAAACTGTCTATGCAGGAAACGGAGCCAGATTTCACCCAAGAGGTGATTCAAGTAGACAAGAATTGCCTTTGCAAATTTCTTTGTTGAATTTGCAACCCTGGTGTTTTCACTTATCAGCTCTTTTTATTTGAATACAATTATCAACATATGAGGCAAAATTGACATTTTAATTAAAGAGAAGAATCTATCTAGTTGTGTCTCTACTTGGAAATCGCTTCTGGACTTTGTACTCAAAACTGAAAAAAAATGAAATCCTGATTTTAGGTTTTGAAAACTAGAATGACTATGTTGTTACAGAAATGCTTTGGAAGATTTAGAAAAGTAACAAAAAGATACAAGTTATAAATTTTTTGGTATTCTACTGAACTGAAAAAAGTCAGAAGTCACATCTTTTTTTCTTCCTTTCTTTCTGTAGCTCTCTCTAACTTTCGTAACTTTTATTTCTGTTTGTATTTTATCTTATACAGGTAGCTGTTGACTTATGACCACAATTGAACCCAATGTTTCTGTTGGTGAGTGAAACATTTGTTAAGTGAGTTTTGCCCCCACTTTACGACTTTTCTTGCCACAGTTGTTGTGAATCACTGAAGTTGTTAAGTTAGTAACACGTTTTGTTAAGTGAATTTGGATTCCCCATTGACTTTGCTTGTCAGAATGTTGCAAAAGGTGATCACATGACCTTGGGACACAGCAGTGGTCATAAATATGAAGCAATTTATTTATTTATTTATTTAATAATATTTCTATACCGCCCTTCTCCCGAAGGACTCAGGGCAGTGAACAGGGCAAGAATAAAAAATACAGAATTACAAAAATTAAAAAAGGATTAAATACATGCCCACTAAAAACAATCAATACTATATTAAAACCCCAATAAAACAACCGTAAAACCCCCCACCAATCCCCCCTCAGGCCAGGCCGGCTTGTTCGAATAAAAATGTTTTTAGATCGCGGCGAAAGGAGCGAAGATCGGGCGCCATCCGGAGCTCAACCGGTAGCTGATTCCATAGCTCCGGGGCGCCCACAGAGAAGGATCTCCCCCTGGGGGCCACCAATCGACATTCTCTGATCGGTGGCACCCTGAGGAGGCCCTCTCTGTGGGAACACAAAGGGCGAAGGGAGGTTGATGCCGGCAGCAGGTGTTCCCTAAGGTACTCCGGACCCCTGCCATGTAGGGCTTTAAACACCATTACTAGTACCTTGAATCTCACCCGGAAGACAACTGGTAACCAATGCAGCTCACGGAGCAGAGGTGTAACATGGGAGTATCGGGAGACTCCCAACACAACTCTCGCGGCTGCATTCTGTACCAGTTGGAGCCTCCGGGTGGTCCTCAAGGGCAGCCCCATGTAGAGAGCGTTGCAGTAGTCCAGACGAGAGGTCACGAGCGCCAAGCATCTGAATTTTGATCACATGATCATGGGGATACTACTAATATCGCAACTAAAATATTGTGACATGTCACATTTTTCAGTGCTGTTGTTAAGTTTGGTTATTAAACAAACTGTTGTAAGTCGAGGACTACCTGTAATTAAATTTAATCAAGTATTATTTAAAAAACCATCAACATTTGACTTGCCAGAATAAATAAAAGAAAATATGTTTGGTAGGCCTTCTATAGATCTCCACTGAATAAATGGATCTAGGAAGCATCTTCCTTTTTCTTAACAAACTGCACTGTAGAAAGTTTTGGTTATGGTCTACCAATTAAAACACACATTTGAGAAGTATAAATTTAAGGGGGGAAAAATTGTACCAATATTCTAAATTCAGTGTATTCTTGACTAGAGTTTAAACATTTAAACCATTTTGCCCAGATAGGTGTTTATCAAGAAAGTTCAATTTCCTAATGCAGGTTCTAAAATATTGCAGTACCTGAACAGATGCATAGGTAGTGAATACGAAAATTATTGTGCCTCAAACATGTTGCATTCACATGAGGCAAGACTTCTGCAATTTCTGTTGTTGCCACTTGATGGCCAGCTCAGGTGTGTGGGAATTGGAATACTGGTATTTTTCTGATTAGAGGTTATGCCTGAGTCCTACACTAAATAGTTGCAGGACCATCTGCTGCCGGGAATGAATTCCCATCGCCCAGTACGCTCACACACTAGGCAATGTCGGCTGGCGACCCCCAGGGGAAGAGCCTTCTCTGTGGGAGCGCCAGTCCTATGGAATCAGCTCCCCCCTGAGCTTCGGATGGCCCAAAATCTCCAGTCCTTTCGCCGCGGCCTCAAAACACTCCTTTTCCACCTGGCTGACCTGGACTGACAGGCATTTTAATTATATTTACAATTTTTAATTTATTTTTAATTTTTAATTTTAATTTATTGCACAGATGATTTTAATTTTATTTTTATCTTAATTTCTGTACTTATTATATGTTTTGTTGTTAGCCGCCCTGAGTCCTTCGGGAGATAGGGCGGGATATAAATCCCATTAATAAATAAATAAATAAATAAATTTAGTAGACTAGCAATGGAATGTCTAATCATCCTTAAAGTAACCGAGCTTTATCATCTGACTGCTTTATTTTAGTATTCAACTTCACTGTGGGAACTGAGTATTGGATCAGGTGGATCTTTGATCCAAACAGCAAAGCTCTTATTATTAGGTAGATGTAACACTCGAGTCAAAGCAGAAAAAAATATAGTACTTTGGAGTAAGCCTGTAAGTCCATGTCCCACCTGTCAGTGCCAAGGAAAATACATGTTTTGAATTAAAGAGGCATCAACAGGATGCATTTACAGTGGTTTGTAGTCGGGAAGGACACCACTGGCACTTCCTTATCTTAAAATAAATGTTTTCTTGGTTCTGCACAGCCAACAAACTCTGGATCATCTTCTTTGCTTTGGCTCAGAAGTGCTTATTCCAATTTACTATATTTTAGGTTTTTCTAGGTCAACTACAATCTAACTTCCAGTATAAGAATATGTTGCCTCCAAATATTGAATTTCTTCTTTTTTCCATCAATCCTAACGATGACAGAATTTGAAATTCAACATTTGGTCAATAAATCACTTACCCACCAATCATATGCAACAGCAGACCGTATCTTTTCATCCAATTTTATTAAAACGAGGGTCAACACAATACAGTGGCTAATGTACTTGGACAACCGTGGGGAGACCCTGGTTCAAATCCACTCTGTTATTAATGGTGAACTTGGGCCAATCATTATCTCTGAGCCGCCCCTTGGCAGGGTTTGTATGTGAAGGGAAGAAGGGGATAGATACACTGTCTTCTCTTGTAACTGAATAGAAGTGCATAGCAAATACTGTAAAAAAAAGTACTACTGTATATAAAATTATTTTCCCAAATTTAATACACGTAGTGCAATCTGCATCCCGTTCATAATTTAGTCAACGGAATTTCTCCCGCTACTTTCAACGAACAAGGCAGCAACCAAGAGTCCATCAAACTTTTCAACGAAGGAGGAAAAAGATCTGGAAGGTAGGAAAACATATGCAAGCAGCAGGGAAAACTAGGAAGGTAAAATAATAATAATAATAATAATAATGATGATGATGATGATGATGATAATAATAATAATAATAATAAATAATATCCCTCCAATCTACCCTCTTTTATCCTTTATAGCAGGGGTCTTCAACTTGGCCCTTTTATGACTTGTGGACTTCAACTCCCAGAATTCCTCAGCCAGCAAAGCTGGCTGAGGAATTCTGGGAGTTGAAGTCCACAAGTCATAAAAGGGCCAAGTTTGAAGACCCCTGCTTTATAGCTTCCAGTCCATTATCTTAGGAAAAGCAAAAAAAAAAAAAAAGAGTTTGCAAACCAAATGAAATAAAGCAACGGATCATTTGCACTTTCGAAGGGGCAATACTGGGCAAGGCGCTAAAACCCTAAGCCAGAGGTCTTCAAACTCGGCCCTTTTATGACTCGTGGACTTCAACTCCCAGAATTCCTCAGCCAGCATGACTGGCTGAGGAATTCTGGGAGTTGAAGTCCACGAGTCATAAAAGGGCCGAGTTTGAAGACCCCTGCGCCTAAGCCTCCCACAACCCACATCACACCAGCCACGCACTACACACAACTAACTCGCTGGTGTGCATCTGCTACTCAAAAGGCGAGGAAGCCCGCCGAGCAAAGCAGCCGACTCTCGCTTCCCGCTTTGCTTTTTTTTTTTTTTGCGCTGCTACATCGCCCTAACCAAAGAAGAGACAAAGGAGGAGGAAAGGAAAGATTCGGGGCAGCTTTTGTTACGGTTACCAGGTTTCGAGATGATCCAGGATTATCCCGTCCTCCTCCGGCCGGTCGGGATGAAGAGATATCGCGATAGGTTTACAAGAAAAGGATGGGCGGGGGGGAGGAGGAGGAGGAGGAGGAGGCGGAAGCAATTCCAGCCGCGAGTGACGCAGGCGCTACGCCCGGTCCGAAACCCAAGGGGCGGCGCCTCTAGCGGTAGGTTGGGTCATAGAAGCGCGTCCCCTTGTTGCCTCCTGATTGGTGGGTTAAAAAAAGAGGGCGTGGCCTGAAAGCCAACTAAATAAGAGGGGCGATAGACACAATAACGCTTAGAGGTGCGGTTTAGATTCGGGGGGGGGGGGAAAGGCGGAGGGTTGTGAGACCCGATTTCTTATCTCCAACTACCAGCTTAGTTAGAAGAGAATTAAGAGTTGCTCACCACGAGCAGCAGCAACCGCGGACAGTTTTGAACTGTGTATCCCGAACCCTGGCTTGGAGCTTCCAGGGCTTCCGGATCCCTACGGTAAACATCCATTTTAACTTGTACGGATTGCAGACTACAAAACGCCGGTAAAAGATTTTGCGTTCATCTGAATCGGGCGCTCGATTTGCAATCCCGAGGTTTTGCTGCTTGGTTGCATTGATATTTTTAATCTTTTTAATTTGTTTTAACGTTTGTATTGACTTTCTTTTAAATGCCCTGTAAACCGCCCTGAGTCCTTCGGGAAAGGGCGGTATATAAATCTAAATAAAAATAAATAAATAAATAAATATTCTGTCCGTCCTCCTCCTCCTCCTCCTCCTCCTCCTCCTCCTCCCTTCACGCCCCGATCAGCAGGGCGAAGGGATTCTCCCGGCGGCTGCAATTGCAAAGCGCCGCGTGTAGCCGGCTGCTCTTGCTCCGGTTTGCCCAGCCGGAGTGGGACCGCCTAGGCCAGAGGTAGGCAACCTTGGCTCTTTTATGACTCGTGGACTTCAACTCCCATAATTCCTGACCCAGCATGGCTGGCTGAGGAATTATGGGAGTTGAAGTCCAGAAGTCATGAAAGAGTCAAGGTGGCCTACCCCTAATCCAGGGGTAGGCAACCTCGGCTCTTTTATGACTTGTGGACTTCAACTCCCAGAATTCCTGACCCAGCATGGCTGGCTGAGGAATTCTGGGAGTTGAAGTCCAGAAGTCATGAAAGAGTCAAGGTGGCCTACCCCTAATCCAGGGGTAGGCAACCTCGGCTCTTTTATGACTCATGGACTTCAACTCCCAGAATTCCTGAGTCAGCTGACTCAGGAATTCTGGGAGTTGAAGTCCATGAGTCATAAAAGAGCCGAGGTTGCCTACCCCTGCCCTAACCTATAGGCAGCCGAATCTGCTGGGGCCAGTCTGCTAGCATTAATCCCCCTCAACTCAGAGTTAAGGGGAGGTAAGATCGGGATGGGCTTCCGTTTCTCGCCCCGTGTGGCTGGAGTGGTTTGTTTAAACTGCAGTGCGGTGTGAGTTTAGGGATCCAGATTGGTGGCTTAACTGGGCAAAACGATGCACCATTGGGCAAGCTACTTTAGAACCAAAGTTACTTCCAATGAGCTAACTCGTATCCAAAATCCAGAATCCACGACTCCTGAAGAATTGAAATTTGACAAATTTTATAAAACATTTAATGATGAGCATTGTCATAAAGCGGTTTATGACATACTGCAAAATGCTACAGAATATTTTCTATGCTGATGTTTGACTGCTACACAGTTAAAACATGGGCTAAACAGATTATGACATAATACAAAATGTCACAAAACAATTCCTGTGCTGATGTTTGACTACAGTTCAACATGGGCTATTTTCATCCCAGCTTTTCCAGTGAAGGCAGTACAACAGAAACTGTCATTTTTAAAGGCCTTGAGTAATTTGGTAAGGAAATATCTCTGAAATGCCCAACTGGACTTATTTTCTTGTTGATTCGAGACAATGTTCTGCTGCCTATCCAAGCAGCTTCTTCAGTCTGAGTAGGCAGAGAATCCAGTTGCTGTGACTCAGCCTCCCAACAATTCTATCTGAAAGGCTGAGAATCTTCATTGACCTATTGCCACACACTTTGGGGAAGAAACCCTGAGGTTGGTGCGTGAATGCCCCTAAGAATTTTAGGAATTGCCATGTTATAACAGCTCTCTGCCCACTCAGGTTCCCCTGACCAATTTGTTCAGACTGAAGAAGTTGCTTGGATGGACAATGAAGCATGGTAAACCAACAAGAAAATAAGTCCAGTTGCCACGGCTTAATGCCACATATCTCTGAAATGTCAACTCAATGGGGCACAGGTTTTCTAGTTATTAGTAATTGTTGATTAAGTGTGAATGCTGGGTGAATGTAGCTACAAGGCAGATGTAAGGACTTTTGAGAAAGGCAGGGGTAACAACAGAAGAATTGCCTTGCAATATGCAATCCACTATTTGGTGTCAACACAATGACTGATTCCTAAGTTGCCTTTGGAATCTCAAAAACCAGAATATAAAGGTAATGATGTCTCTCAGTTATGTTTTTCTAATATCTAGTATCCAGCAATGCTATTGATTCCATCTGTGGCTATTCTACTTGGTCGGTATGGTTAAGAGGTATATTGAAACTTCTGATGTTTTGCTAATTAATTGGTATATACTAGGTCTTTGAATTGTGACCCTTATATATGAATTGATCATGTTGTTTTCTGGGAAACCCAGTCCTTTGTTCAATCTCTTTTCTTCCCAAAATATTTTTTCAAAAGTCATCATGTTTTGCCCTTCCTTACTAGGCATAACTTTCAAGAAATAATAAGCTCACTAACTTAATATTGTCACATTGGATTTGCTATTTTTCAATATGTATAAGACTATGACTTCAGATTGCCCTTCTCCTATTTCTAATACAATCATCAAATATTTTGCAGTTCTCAATAATTTAGTAATCACATTTTGGTTGCCGCGGCTTTTTCTTAGTCTTGCATGAAATAAGTATCTACCGAAATGTCCAGTTAAAGAACTATTTGAAAGAACAGGAACATTATGCTATTTGGCATCTAGATCAGCCTTCCCTAGTATCCTGCTGGTGTTAGATTTGGAAATTTAAATCCAACATATTTGGAGATCATCAGGATGGAGAAAACTGCCCTAATGTATATTTTTCTTCCCCGCCCCCCGTGTTCCAAATTTTATGTTGTTCGAGGACATAATTTATGCAGCTTTCAGGGTTTTTTTAAAAAAATCTGATGCAGATAACAAACATCAATAATGTTTTAGTTAACCTAGGAAAATAAAGGATCTGACTATCTCTGTTAAGATTCAGTATGTTTCTGATTATGATAATGAAGTCAAAATGGCATCTTTCTTTGTTTCTGAGGTTGCTAATGCCTGACCAAAGTTGGTACAGTGCAGGATCTAATAGAATAACAGAGTTGGAAGGGACCTTGGAGGTCATCTAGTCCATCCCCCTGCTCAGGCAGGAAACCCTATACCATTTCAGACAAATGGCTGTCCAGTCTCTTCGTAAAAACTTTCAGTACTGTAGCATCCACAACTTCTGGAGGCAAGTCGTTCCATTGATTAATTGTTCTAACTGTCAGGAAGTTTCTCCTTAGTTCTAGGTTGCTTCTCTCCTTGGTTAGTTTCCATCCATTACTTCTTGTCTTGCCTTGCCTTCAGGTACTTAGGAGAATAGCTTAACCCCCTCTTCTTTGTGGCAGCCTCTTAGATATTGGAATACTGCTATCATGTCACCCCTAGTCTAGCAGGACTCTTCTCTCATCTTGCAGAAGTAATTCTCCAGGATTGAGGAAAATGTAAATATGTAACATTAGGTATTGGAAGATTACGGTAGATCCAAACAGCTGGATCCAGAAAGATTTGTAGTTCAGCTTCCTGTTTTCTATAGTGGACATCTTTTAACTATTTTTATTTTATTATTTATTTATTTAATTAATTAAATTTCTATACCGCCCTATTCCCGAAGGACTCAGGGCGGTTTACAGGGCAGCATAAAATATAATATAAAAATAATATAGAATTAAAATACATTAAATTAAGCCCAATTAAAACAACATTTTAAAAAGCTAAAATCCCTTCAGTCCAGGCCTGATAGATCGAAAAACCAGGTTTTCAGGTCCCGGCAAAACGAATGCAGATCGGGGGCGGTCCTAAGTTCCACGGGTAAATCATTCCAGAGGGCAGGCGCACCCACAGAGAATGCTCTTCCCCTAGGAATAACCCGCCGGCATTCCCTAACCGGCGGTATCCTGAGAAGGCCCTCCCTGTGGGAGCGCACAGGATATATTACTGTTAATATGATGAATATGAAACTAAAGAGATGAGGCACATTTTATTTTATTTTTTCTTTCAGCCAAGCACAGTTATTAGAAGATAAAGAATTATGGAAGTACTACGGCCAGTACTGATAAGAATTGATGGGCGTGTTTATAGGAAAAATTTTATTCAAGAGCAAGCTCACCAACAGGAAGAAGAGGAAGATTTTAATACAGGTAAAATCACTGCTGTACAGGATTCGTTTGTTTCGTTTATATCTTGTTTTACCTCCAAATGGAAATTTGAACAGGCTGCCATAATGCAAAAGACAATGTGAAAATTATAAGATAAAATGTCCATAGCTTCTATTTGACTATTTAAGAAAACATTGAGTCATCTTGGTTGCTCTTCTCTGCACTCTTTCCAGAGCTTCAACATCTTTTTTATATTGTGACGAAAACTGGATGCAGTATTTCAAGAGTGGTCTTACCAAAGCCTTATAAAAGCCAAACAAACTATGTTATGCCTCACCACGTGTGTTAGTTTTCTCATCATAATGGAGGAACATAAGCAGTGCCCCGCTGGGTCGAAGTCCTGGCCCACATTAACACTAGAAGAGCAACACACACTCCATAGATCATTAATAAAGGAATAAAATACAGTCCATTCATTTTAAAATTGCCATTGAGCAGTCAACATACAATACAGGTAGATCGTTAAAGGAGTAAGAATCCAAAGAAGTGCATAAAGAGTAATTAATTAATACAGTCATGTTGTATATAAACAGTCATTGTTCCTTGAAATCTGCTCATGTTAAGCATACAGCTGGTCCTTGAATTGCATCAGTTTGTTTAGTGACCAAAGTTATAATGGCACTAAAAAAGGTGACCGTTTTTCACACAACTCTTGTAGCATCCCCATGGCCACATAATCAAAATTCAGATGCTTGGCAACTGGTTTATATTTATGATGTTTGCAGTGTCCTGGAGTCATGTGGATACCTTTTGCAACCTGACAAGCAAAGTCAATGGGGAAAGCAGATTCACTTAACAACTGTGTTATTAAACAACTGCAGTGATTCGTTTAACAACTGTGGCACGAAAGGTGGTAAAATGGGGCAAATCTCAACAAATATCTCACTTAGCAACAGAAATTTTGGGCTCAACTGTCATAAGTCGAGGACTACCTGTGCTCAAAGGGTCTTTCTGAACACCTGTTGAAAGACAAAAGGTTGCAGTGGACAAGACGGTGAAAAGAATATGGATTTTGTTTCTCCTGTGTTTTTTTCCCCAAGGAGGAGAGTGTTTTGAAGGTTTTTTTTTGCCTATGTTATACTGTACCTGGAAGGGTAGCACAAGAAACAATGGTTGGAAACTGATCAAAGAGAGAAGCAACATGGAATTAAGGAGAAACTTCCTGACAGTGAGGACAATCAACCAGTGGAGCAGCTTACCCCCAGAAATCGTGGCCACCCCATCACTGGAGATCTTTAAGAAGAGACTGGACAATCAACCTGTCTGAGATGGTGTAGGTTCTCCTGCTTGAGCAGGGGGCTGGAGTAGAAGACCTCCAAGGTCCCTTCCAGCTCTATTTTGGCAATTATAGTTAGGGGGCATTGCAAGAACAGTTCCAGGATCACCATTTCTGCAGTAGACAATGCAAAAATAGAAAAAGTGGATGTAGTCCTAGAGAAGCTATTGGTGTATAGTAGACTCGGATACATTTCTGGAACTGTTGAAAACTGCTACTACTATCGGGTTATGTTGACTAGCTACAGTAAATATAAGAAATTTTTAATAAAAGAAAGCTGAAATTTATTTTGGGCACGTACATTTTGTGTTTTAAATTGCTTTTAAAGTGGCTGTTGAGCCCCACATATGTTGTTGCAGTCCAGATTACATGTTACTAAAAGAACGGTGAACAGTGCTATACAGAATGCTACAAATGAAGTGAGTCATTTTTAATATCAGCTTTAGCAGACAATATCTTCAGGCTTGGAACAAACAAAGGAAGAGAAATTATGAATAAACAGATACCTATTTAAACAATTGCACAGTTATGGGAAATGCTTAAATATTTCCAGTTTCCATCCAAACAGTAAGCAAGCAAAAATCTTTCTAAAAAAAGAGAAACAGTCTAGAACTGAATTATTGACCATTTTCTATAGCTTTAGGCTACATATTGCTCAAAGCTTAAAATCAATCCCTCTGACATAACTGTTCCTTTGTTTCTTAAGTCCTAAATTTCAAGGAGATTTAAAATCCAAAATAGTTGAAAGAGCAGATGGGACACATATCGATTTAATCTATTCAATTACATATATATTAGTAACGGCTTTTATTGTTTGACAAATGCTGGCAGAAAAGGTACGTAAAGTGATATTCTTCTTTTGGTTATGAATTCTTTCAGACATTGTACGAGTGTTAGATGAAAGTACCTACTTAATACAAGCATAATGACTTGCAAAAATTCTTACATGTTGCTAGAGTAATTGAATTCAAAGAATTAAATTTACGGTAGTCCTTGCACAATAATGAACACAAGCAATAAAACATTTTGTACGGTAATATACTTTTGATATAACAACAGACCTAGAATTTTTAAAATTATCCATAAGAGAACTTGTCTACATAGAATACATCTGAGAACCTACTGGATGAATTCATTTTTGTAATCATAAGTAAAGAGGAATGTGATGTATATATGTAAAATATTAATTTTGCAAGTGCTAATTAAAGATCTGAGGTGGTACTAATGGTGATTATGATGTAGGTAGATTAAGGTAAAGGTTTCCCCGCACATGCGTGCTAGTCGTTTCCGACTCTAGGGGCCGGTGCTCATCTCCGTTTCAAAGTCGAAGAGCCAGCGTTTGTCCGAGGACGTCTCCGTGGTCATGTGGCCGGCATGACTAGACGCCAAAGGCGCACGGAACGCTGTTACCTTCCTACCGTAGTGGTCCCTATTTTTCTACTTGCATTTTTACATGCTTTCGAACTGCTAGGTTGGCAGAAGCTGGGACAAGTAACAGGCGCTCACTCTGTTACGCGGCACTCGGGATTCGACCCGCCAAACTGCCAACCTTCTGATTGACAAGCTCAGCGTCCTAACCCACTGAACCACCGTGTCTTAAAGCCTTCAAGATATCAAGTTGCTGATGGTTTTCCATGTAATGAAAGGACATTTGAAGCTGGAAAGATAGAAGTACAGGTAGTTCTTGACTTACGTCCACAATTCAGCCAACATTTCTGTTGCTAAATGAGACATCTGTTAAATGAATTTTGCCCCATTTTATGACCTTTCTTGTCACCGCTGTAAGTGAATTACTGCAGTTGTTAAGTTAGTAACATGGTTGTTAAGTGAATCTGGTTTCCCCTTTGACTTTGCTTGTCACAAAGTTACAAAGGGTGATCACATGATCCCAGGGCAGTGGAACCATCCTAAATATGAGTCAGTTGCCAAGAGTCTGAATTTTGATCACACGACCATGGGGATGCTACAATGGTCGCAAGTATGAAAAACGGTCATACGTCACTTTTTTTTCAGTGCCATTGTAACTTCAAATGGTCACTGAACTGTTGTAAGTTAAGAACTACCTGCACAAAGGAATTTGGAATATAAGAAGCAGAATATGGGGATAGCTTAACACAGAAAGGGTAAAGTGAATGACTTCAGACAGGAAGGCAGCGCAGAGAGTGGTGAGGATAGCTTGAAAAGATCATTGGCAGTTCCCTCCCTCCCATCCAGGACATGGCACAGAAGCGTTGCTTGAGCAGGGTCCGAAAGATTGTCTAGGACACGACACATCCTCTTCGCAACCGGTTTTCCTTGTTACCTTCTGGGAGGAGGGGTCTCCGTAGTATCTGAAGCAGAACATCCAGATTCAGTCACAGCTTTATTCTATACAGTATTAACCTTGTGAACTCTAAAGCTTCCTCCTTCTTTTATGTATTCAAGATGGACAGTGAATAATATTTATATGTTACTTATATGTAAGGGTGTAGGTCTATACATATGTTGTATATAGTATGTTTGAATGTGTGTTATGTGTACAGTTTGACAGCAAGCAACTAAATTTCATTTTTAATGTGTGCCATCGTGCCCACAGGAAAAAAATGACAATAAAGGTCTCTCCGTCTGTCTGTCTGTCTGTCTGTCTGTCCGTCTATCTATCTATCTGTTGTGATTCAGGGTCAGCCTGTGGGTTCGGCAGTTGGGTCGGATGACTCAGAGGAGGAGGAGGAGGGGGGGTGTTGAAGAGCTTGCTGAGGGGGTTGGACAGCTTGATGAGATCCCTCAGCCAGGCCCCTCTCATCTGGTCACGACGCAGACCCAGCTGTGTGAGCCTGACAGCGTGGATGAAGATGACCCACAGCTGGCCCTGTTCAAGGACGCCCGACGCAGGAGGCAGTCAATCAGGAGTAAACAGAGGAAGGCAATGGGGCTCCTTGGAAGGAGGCAGAGAGAAGCCACGCCCTGAACTGTATTTAAGGGGGAATGCGTGGGAGGGCTGGTTTGCTGAAGGCAACCGCTTGAAAAGCTCCTGTTTCTTGGTTCGTATCTTGTTCTATTTGTTTTTGTAGCAATAAATTTGGCAGGCGTAATTCCAGCCTCTTGCCTTCTTGTGAAAGGGGTTGTCCCTGCCTTTTCTGCAGGGCCGGTAGCAGGCTGGTACAGAACACTATCTATCTATCTATCTATCTATCTATCTATCTATCTATCTATCTATCTATCTATCCATCCATCCATCCATCCATCCATCGACAGCATCACTTTCATAATCAGGAAGGCTATAGCAAAGAGTACTGGAGTGCAGTGTAGTCAGTCAGCAAATAATATCAATTAGACACGACAGGCTATCCTTTCATATGACTCTTATCCAAGATTACGCCCCAACTGCTGATTCAGAAGAAGAGGAAGTTGATACATTTTATGGTTTAATTCAATCTGAAGTTGACAAAACACGCAAAGAAGATGCAAAAATTGGAAATATTAAAGAAAAATGTGGCTGCGTTTAATGCGTCTAGGAAACCAAAATGAAGTAGTGGAACAGCTTAGCAATTTCTGTCAAACCAATTATGTCTTCATTACTAACACAAACCTATGACAATCAAAATGATGCCAGTACACGTGGATATCACCAGATGGAGTATGCTGAAATCAAATTGACTATCCCAGTGTTTCAAGGAGGTGGAAGAGTCCAAATTTAGAAGGAGGTTGCAGTTGGAATGCCATGAGATGCCAGTGAAGAGATAGTAACTGATTCAGAGAAGATCAAACGAAAGTGGAAGGGGTGTAGTGAACTTCTGGGCAATAGAAGTGTCAATATCTAAGATTGTTGTTGTTAGTTGCAAAGTCGTGTCCGACCCATTGCAACCCCATGGACAACGTTCCTCCAGGCCTTCCTGTCCTCTACCATCTTCTGGAGTCCATTTAGGCTCACGCCTACTGCTTCAGTGACTCCATCCAGCCACCTCATTCTAAGATATCTAATATTTAAGATACCTTAAGAAAATATTTGTCAGGCACCAGAGAAATCAGGAGATCCAGGCAGTTCAAATGGATATAAAGATTTCTTGCAAGCTTAAACTCTCTACAAGAATCTGAATATTAACGGTCAAAGAAATTAGGCTGTGAATAGTTCAGGAATTCCAGAATAGGAATTCAAGGTTGGCTGGACTTGGATCTCTTGTGGATGTGAAGGGACTCATGACTGATGATGCATTTGACCCTTCCCTTGGGTTCAGCCTGGTCATCTCCTTCAATATTCCATGCTTACAAGAATTTCTGATACTAGAAAGTGACATTACATCAGCACTGCATTCATTACCAAATCAGAAGACTGCATGAATTGATGGAATATCAAGGACCATGACAGATAACAGAAGAATCAATAAAAGTTCTATCTAAAAAGTATGCCAGCAAATCTGGAAAATGACACAAATGCCAACAGATCATATGAGTTCACTCTACATACCAATACCAAATAAAGGGTATGTAACAGAGAATGCAAATTCTCCTACAGTATACTTACTTTCTCATGCTGGCAGAATATTAAAATAAGGATTATTAACCTTGTCTATAGTTTATTTATTTATTTTATTTCAAGGCTACCACTAACATTCTGTAAATTGTCAGGTGTTTTAGAAATACATTATATATAAGGAGAAGTTATTTCCCCTTAACTTATCCACTGAATTGCCTGGCAGTTTTCATGTATGCACATATGTCGAAGAAGATTTTACTGGTTGGTAGAAAAAAAAATAATTGCTATGTTTTCTCTTTCAACTGAGAATATTGAATATGACAATGAGAATCACTTTGCTTCCAATCTTCAGCTTTCAGAGACCGCATCTGTATCGTCTATTCTTTAATGTTTTTTTTAAATAGACATTTGCATCTGTGGCAGAATCCACTGAGTTATTTTGCAGCTTGTATTCGAGAGCAGATTAAAATAAAACACTGTTTGATTCACTGTGGCAGCTGCTTATTGAAATGCCTGCAAGGCTAAAATGTCAAGTATGATGGTTTTAAAAAGAGGTCGAAATGAGGTTCCCCCCACCCCATCCCTTTAACTGGGTTTTCTTTCTTTAGTTGTTTAAGAAATAAAATGACTAGACCATCTTGGTAACTGACTCATTATTGGCTCATGTTTTATAGGTCTTGGAGATGATTCAGACGAACCCTGTGATGCATTTGTAGTAGAAGAGACAGAAAGAGGATATCAGTGTGCTATGGCCATTCCTAGTCCACTATATAAGTGAGTTTGGGGGGAATTTAATCACAAGAACGGCATGCAAATGGATAACTTCTGCTCTAACCTTGCCAGAAATCTTTCCTCTACCTACACATAGATGCTAAAGGCTAACAATTCAGTCTCATGTAGGGTAATGTTGCAAGCCTGGAATGAGTTGCTAGTATCATTGGACTGCTTCAGAAGTCTTGGTATGTGTTGGAATAGCCCATTTTGAGGTGTGAATGGCCCATTTCAATTCTAAATGTTCCATAAGGGAATGTTTTGAAGTATAGGTAAGGCCCATACTTACCTCTTAAGTGAGCTCCTTTGATAGCATCGCATGTCACACTGAAGCCAAATTCTTGTTTACCCATAAACAACCAGCAGGCTGTTCTGCATTACTTTTTCTGCCTATATGGAGTGGCTAAACCAATCACAAATGCCACTTTCCTGCTTTGTTTTTTGAAATGTGCTAAACGGTAGCTTCCAGCCCTGGTTTGCATGTAATGATAATGTTTGGCCACTTCTGTATGGAGGGAAGGCGTGAGAAAGTGATCCAAGTAGCATGTGCTAACAAGCTTGCTTATTTCTAATCAAGTTACCATACTGCAAATTCTGTTATATTATGGAATGCAGCCATAGCATTCAGCGGGGCTTATGTTTAGGAAGTGGATAATAGGATTGCAGCCTAAAATGCATTTGGCATCATCTTTTTTTCACGTTGATCTTAGGAGAGAATTCAGAAAAAAAGCTTAAGTGCCTGATTTTAACAGATAAGTGTATTGTGTCTTTTTTTAAAAAAAAAATGCTTTAGCTTGTTTGGTTTGGCCTTTGTTCCAAACCACCTGGACAACTTTGGACTGTTTAATTTGATGTAGCTTCCATCTAATTTTGACTGCCGCTTCTCACTGAGTTGAGTTCTTTGTTGACGATTATGAGCATTACGATGAAAGCTTGTTACAATTAACTTACAATCAATCTGTTTTCCTTGCATCATTCACCAAAGTCCACTCGCAGCGGCCACCACTTGGGAATGGGCAGCTTGAGACTGGGGAAGACATGGCCTTGTTCAACAATCAAGAGTTTACATGGGGCATATCCAATGCACATCTTTTAGTGAGACTGAGGACAAGCAAGCGATCCCACTACATGTCAAGCCGCCACTGGTTTTATTAACTCCCTGTTTTTATTAAGACAACATGGCCAAGTCTTACCTAAGCACTTTTTCACATAGGCACACCGTTTTTCTCTCACATATACTCAGTAAAATTGGTACCAAGCAAGTGGTCAATGAACCTGAGAGGAATGGAGGAAATGAGCCACAACCGTCTATTTTTTTCCAACCAGTTTCCTGTTTGGCCGTTCTCCTTTCCACCTCATCTGCCTCACAGTTGTTGTCGCAGGGATAAATGAGTCTCCGTTCATGTGCAGTTTTGCTTCCAGATTGGTTTGGTTTCAAATAGGACCCCACACTGGCCTTTGCAATAACACAGGCCCATCCAAGACCTCATTCCTTAGATTGCTTTTTGTTTGTTTGTTTCTTCCGCTCATTGTTTTTTCTCAGGCTGCTACCGATGTGCCATGGCAGTAAATTCACATTGCTAAATTTATGGAGTCTTATCAATTTTACAACCAGCACATAATTAATTACAGCATTCCCTGGCTTTAATTCTATTTCCTCTAATTGGTAGAAGTGGAAAAAAAACCCTACATGCTTCATCTACCAACTAATAAATGTGGTATAAAATAATTCCTAAAGCTTGAATTTAACACGATGATTGCCTGTCATAAGCCGCATTTTGTGTCCCAAGGATTTGGATGATGTGATTGTGCCTGTTAAGCTCTTTCATTCCATAATAGAGAAGACAGTGGTTTTTCTGACACAGGAAATCATTTGATACTAATTAAACTTTTCATCCTGAGCTCCTTTTTCTCCCTTACCCCACTCGAATGTTTTTGCAGGTATATAATAGGAAAGAAAGGAGAAACTAGGAAAAAACTGGAGACAGAAACACGAACATCCATCAGTATTCCCAAGCCAGGGGTAGAAGGAGAAATTGGTAAGATTTTGAGCTTGCGAGAATGCGTAGACTTTTTGAGTTTTCATGCGCTGGTCACATAAAACTAAGAAATAATATATCCTGGTATTATGTGAAAAAAATATATGTTATATTACCATGTATGAGATGAGCTACAAAAGGAAATTTAAGAAAGAGCATTTCTTTCCCATTCCGTGAGAAACAAAGACTTTCCATAAATGGAGGCAGTCTTTCAATTCACAGAAAAAGGAATCTTAATCAATGACAATGAAACAGCTGTTATCCAATGTGCATCCCCAAATCCTTAATTTAGTTGCATTAATTATTATCTCTTTTCCTCTTTTTCCTTCCTCCCATCTACTATGGTTACCAAAAAGAGAAAATAATCTCCGATTTAAGATAACATTCCACCCCAAAGAGTCCTCACTTAACCAACCAGTTATTTAGCAAGCATTCAAAATTGTAGACAGTTCTGAGGAAAAACAACAACAACTTTACGGCTGATTTACAACCCTCACAGTGCCTAGCTGTCATTTGACCTACGTATTGTTCTGTGGTTTTTCCTTTTTTTCCCCCTCTTGCAAATCGGAGAGATTGGGGAAGAAGTATTTCCAAAGAGTTTGCTCTTACATACATTGAAAGCAATGTGTTCACACTGGCAGCCCAGGCCTGGGAGCTGTGGGCACGCTGTGCTAACTGCTTACAATATTCTCTTGAAATCTCTTCCTCTCCAATCTCTCTGCTGTCAACCTCCAGCTCGAATATCCAAATAAAGTCCAGGATCTATTTCATTTCTGAAGATCTTACTGGTTTGTTGAATACATGACATGATATAGGTGAAGGAAAACTAACTCTAAAATCCCAAGACATCTAACCAAAGCATAAAACAATGACATTCCCAGCCAAACCTCCCAGATGTCCATGTAGTTCATGTAAACACCTTCTCGTTGTTTTGAGAAACTTCTGGTATCTTCTTCACAGTGGTTAGAATGTCCTTGAAAGTTAGCAGCCATCTTGTTAATTGAGTTATGAGTAGAGCAAGTACCTGCTAGCTACCTGCTATTCTTAGATTTCTGGAGGGAAATTGGAAGACATTTGCATATATATCCTGTCCTATTATTTTCCTTGCTTTCAGTGATCACAGGGCAACATCGGAGTGGTGTTATTTCAGCACGGACACGAATTGATGTTCTAGTTGAAAGCTTCCGTAAAAAACAGCCCTTCACACATTTTCTGTCATTTGCACTCAACCAGCCTGCAATTCAAGAGAGGTTTTTAAAATTCAAAGAGGAAGTGCTGGAGAAATGTTCCCATGTAAGTTTTCATTATAATATTTGGAAACAGTGGAGTAAGCAAAAAGTAACTACCGTAAGCTTTTCTTTCAAGATAGTTACAACAGAAAATAGCATTTTAAATCTTGTTTGTTAAATCTTGTTGCTATCTAGCTTATTCAGTATTTTAATTTTCTCTCAATCTTTATATCTATTTTCATTTTGGAATGAGAATATATTATATGGGTGAACTATAATGGAAGTGCTGATAATTATTTGGCTTCCGCGAGAGCCTTTGATGATCACATTTCCTGGTTTGTGTGTTTTAATCCCTCAACAATAACAGCAGAAAATTAAGACACGAATAATGTGAGGAGGAAAGATAGTTTGGTGTAGTGATTAAAGCACTTGGCTAGAGTTTGGGAGACTGTCAGTTCTAGTCTTGCCTTAACAAGCACTAGTAGTAACACTTAGACTTTTATACCACTTCACAATGTTTTACAGCCTCTTTAAGCAGTTTACAGAGTCAGCATATTGCCCTCAACAATCTGGATCCTCATTTTACTGACCATGGAGGGATGGCAGGCTGAGTCAACCTTGAGCCAGTGAGAATTGAACTGCTAGCAGTCAGCAGAATTAGCCTACAATACTGCATTCTAGCCATTGCACCACCACGGCTCTTTTTAAGCACAAAGTCAGCTGGACAATGTAGGACCAGTCCTAGGAAAGAGGCAGTGGCAACTACATCTGAAAACATAGCCAAAAAAATTACAGAGATTTGTCCAGATAGTTATCAGGAGTCAAGATTGACTGGAAGACCCAACGTATACTGTCATGGAAAACTTTCTTATTTCTTTCTTCAGGCTTTTTGTCAAATTACTGTAAGATAAAAAATAATTTAAAAATAGAAAAATATAAATGCAATATAAATGCAATAATATAAATGCAATAAAAACCTTCCGTTAAAAGCCATAAAGCAGTGCAGTGCTTTTAGCGTAATTTGAAAGAAGTGCAAACAAAGCCTTTATAGTCAAGAGAAGACTCCACACAAGAGTCCAGTTCAGTCTCTGATTTAGACGTCGCAATAGAGAATGTCTTCCTTAAGAAAGGATTTTACTTGCTTAAGGTAAAGGTAAAGGTTCCCCCGCACATGCGTGCTAGTTGTTTCCAACTCTAGGGGCCAGTGCTCATCTCCGTTTCAAAGCTGAAGAGCCAGCACTTGTCCGAGGACGTCTCTGTGGTCATGTGGCCGGCATGACTAGATGCCAAAGGCGCACGGAACACTGTTACCTTCCCACCGTGGTGGTCCCTATTTTTCTACTTGCATTTTTTACGTGCTTTCGAACTGCTAGGTTGGCAGAAGCTGGGACGAGTAACAGGCGCTCAGTCTGTTACACGGCACTCGGGATTCGACCCACCAAACTGCCGACCTTTTGATCGACAAGCTCAGCGTCCTAACCCACTGAGCCACCGCGTCCCTATTTTACTTGCTTACTGAGATCAATTCTATTCAAGTTCTTTGGTATGTCCTTGAAGAGGGGTGCGGGAAGAATATATATATATTCGTCATCTTCAGGCTGGTGTCTTCGGTTTCGTGCTTGTGCGAGCGAAGCGTGATCGGAGCTGCCGTCTCTATAAATACTGGGGATGTGTGGGGTGCTGGCTTTGTTGCTGTAAGCGGATTGGTTGGCTGTGATGTTACATTATGATTGGTTGATGGGGTTATTGTTAGGGGATTAGTTGGCTGATTTGTAACATCCTGTGTGGCTGAGGTGCTGGCTGTGTGCTCGTTAGTCCTTTGTGTTGTAATGACCTGGGTAATGGGCTGTGTGATGACATCCTGAGCTCTATTGTAGTGATTTCCTGAGTTCTGTGTTGAAATATCCTGGGTGGTTTGCTGTGTTGTGATATCCCGGGTTTTAGCATTGTAACCTCCTGAATTCTGTGATGTAATGTCCCGAGTAGAAGGCTGTGGTGTAACATCCCGGGCTTTGGTTTGGCTTCGGGTTTGCGGTCTGGCCCTGTGTTCATGGCGTATGTCAGTTTGCTTTGTGTGGGGGTTGGTGGGGGTGCAGCAGCTGGAGATGCCGCCGAGGTTTGGCTTCTGGATGGTGGTTGCATTTCGTCTATGGGGTGGGTTTGGGTTTGAATCTGGTGAGGGTGATTGGTGGTGGTGTCCTGTGTTGTTGTGGGTCTGGTGTCGGTTTTCGTGGCTGGGACTTGTTTGTTGACTAGGTCTAGTTTCCAGATGTCTGGTAGGTGGGAGGTATCATCACGTTTATTCATGTTGTGGGGGTGTTTCTCTATTTCGATGGCTTCCATAATTATTCTCTTGTTGTAGTGTTCAGTTTTGGAGATTAATTTCATTCCTTCAAAGTCAATTTCATGTCCTGTTGCTTTTGCATGGTATTTCATAGACTCCTTGGTTTTCTAGCTGGATCTTGTCTTTGGGGTTTCTTAAGATGTTGCACTGACCAAAAAATAGCCAACATCTTAAGAAACCCCAAAGACAAGATCCAGCTAGAAAACCAAGGAGTCTATGAAATACCATGCAAAAGCTGCCCAGCCACATACATTGGACAAACTAATAGGCGAATAAATGCACGCATCACAGAACACAAGAATGCAATCAAAAAAGAAAAAACTTCCTCCCTTTTCCAGCACCTTAAAGCAACAGGACATGAAATTGACAAAAAAATTTACACAAATATGAGCTGTCACTGTGTGACTACAGCCTGTTGATGGCCTTGGGTTAGGCTGAAACAGGAAATAAGATTTGCCCCGTGGTAAATCTTGATCATAGTCATCATAAAAGTACATTCATCATGAACCATAAGGTACAAACAACGCTTAGTGATAGTAATAGGATAATAAAATAAGCAATCAGGATAGTAAAATAAGCAATCAATGCAATCATACTACTGGTAGGATACTAAATAAAACAATATAAATTGTAAGATACAAGCAACAAAGTTATAGTCATAAGTAGATAGGAGACAGGTAATAGTAAACATGAGAATTTGGATTAATTTCAATTTGACCTGGATTAGGGCCTTTCCAGTGAAATTTTCCCATAAATGGCCTACAGCAGTGATGGCGAACCTTTTAGAGACCGAGTGCCCAAAGTGCAACCCAAAACCCACTTATTTATTGCCGGGTGCCGGGTGGGCGTGGCTGTGGTGGTCATGGCAGATTGGGTGGGTGTGGCCAAGGTGGGTGTGGTCACCTCAATGTTGCTCGTGGGGAGGAACACCTGTGGGGGGTGTGGGCAGGGTTGGGGGAGATCCAGGGGGTCTCTGGCAGGTGGGGCGGTAGGCAGGAGGCTCCTCCTGTGGGGTGAGGTGAGGCAGGGCAGGGGTGCCATTGCCATGGGGCAAGGCAAGGCCTGGGGCGACTGCTGCCTGACACCATCAGTCCCCGCACACAGAGGCCAGCGAGCGCATGGGGGCATACGGTGTCTGTCAGCAGCTACAGCCTGCTGGCCCCTTGACCAGCGCACTCTGGGGCTGCGCAGCCCGCCGCCAGCAGTTCAAAGAAGCCGCCTCTGAGCTGGATGGCTGGCTGACAGTTGGGTCGTGCCTGGGAAAAGAAGAGCATGCAAGGCCAGGAGGGATGGCATGGAGGGGGGGGGGGGAAATCAGCCATGCCGGGATGGATCTGGCCACATGGGGCCTTGCCGAGTTAGCAGGCGGCTGGTTGAAGAGGGACAGTTGCCATCTCCGGGGCATGGTGCCCACAGAAAGGGTTCTGAGTGCCGCCTCTGGCACGGGTGCCATAGGTTCGCCACCACTGGTCTACTGCAAAGAAAATAAGGAAGATAGTTATGAATCACGTGCATCTTTCTTGTTTGAGAGGCCTGAAGTATAGAACATACAGCTAGTCCTTAAGTTACGAACATAATGGAACCTACCCATCGTAGTTGTAACTTATGACGGTTGTAAATCAGGTCGCTCACATGACCAATGCAATTTTACAACCATTTTTGCAGCGGTTGTGAAGTGAACATAGCGTTTGCTATGTGAACCGGTTTTGCCAAAACCTGGCAGTAAATGCTGGTTTTGGGCAAAACTGTTGTAAAATGCATTCACGTGACTGGAGGATGCTACAGGGTGATTACCTGAAGGCGGGGAGGGACCATGACTGTTGTAACTTTGAATCTGGCTCTTAGTTACCCAAAGGGAAGTCCATTGTAACTTAGAACAGTCATTAGGTGACCAGTCGTAAGACGAGGAGTACCTGTAATATATCTCTGACTTTGAAAAAAATATATTTAAACATGCCTGCGTGTGTGTGGTGTTTCTAAGGAGTTTCGGTTGGATCCCCCCAAACTGGCCAGCAGATGCAATTATGCTTTGTTACTTTATAATCCTCATCATTTTTAAGCAAAGAAATAAGTCATTGCAAGAGTCTACGTTTTATGGGAAATAAAAGTTAGACTCGGAAATACATGATCTGCTTTCCTCTTAGCTCTAGAATAGAGTAGAGTAGAGTAGAGTAGAGTAGAGTAGAATAGAATAGAATAGAATAGAATAGAATAGAATAGAATAGAATAGAATAGAATAGAATAGAATAGAATAGAGCCGGAAGGGACCTTGGAGGTCTTCTAGTCCAGCCCCCTGCTCAAGCAGGAGAACCTATAGCCGTGGTGGCGAACCTATGGCACGTGTACCAAAGGTGGCACGCAGAGCCCTCTCTGTGGGCACGCGCGCTGTCGCCCCAGTCCTAGGCCTTCAGCTGGGTTTTATAAAACCTTTTCGCTTTAGGCTTCCACTGCCGTGTGCAAAAAAAAAAAAGATTCAATCAATCAATCAATTTCAACTTCTCGCGGGGAAAAAAAAGATCTCGCAAAGTTGGAATTGATTGATTGAACTTTTTAGTTCCACCCAGTCTGCCGTTACCACTGCAGCCACGCCCACTCTATTGTCCACACCCACCCAATGGGCCACATCCACCCAATGGGCCATGCCCACCTGGCACCCGACGATACATAAGTGGGTTTTGAATTGCAGTTCGGGCACTTGGTCTCTAAAAGGTTCGCCGTCACTGACCTACACCATCTCAGACAAGGTGAGTGTCCAGTCTCTTTAAAAACTTCCAGCGATGGAGCGCCCACGATTTCTAGGGGTCGGCTGTTCCACTGGTTGATTGTCCTCACTGTCGGGAAGTTTCCCCTTAATTCCAGGAGAATTAATTAACTAACTAACTAATTCTAGTTGGATAGATAGATACACAGCCTGGATTGCTTGCTTTAGACTCTGCTGGATCTGTCTTTCAGAGTCAGCCCTGCTCTTCCTAGCCCACCTCATCTCACAGCAGGATGCTCCAAAAAAAACCAGGAATCTTGTAAAATCTGTGCACTGCAGCCCAATAAAGATATATTAAAGCTTATGCCAAACAGCAGGGAAGTTTGTAGGATGCTCAAAGGAACCTGGCAATATATCTGTTTTAACTGGGGTTTTATTTTCAGGGATAATTTAATCTTTTAATTCTCTTTTAACTTTGTATTTTATATTGATGTGATTTTAAAATGCCCTGTAAACCGCCCTGAGTCCTTCGGGAAAGGGCGGTATATAAATCTAATAAAATCTAAATCTAAAATCTAAATATCTGTTGCCGGGTGCAGCTAACCTTTGGTGCTGCTGTTTCGAGCTTAAGAGTAGAGCCACTATTAATGATGTCTCTATTCAAAAATAATTGAATAGCAATCAGAAATGCAGATAAGCCAACACACAAATTTCAGGTGCCGAAATTAGCATTTTGGCTGTTGCTGAATAATGAGGCGGTATCATTGCCTCCGACTAGTGCAGTTACCATGGTAACCATTGCTCCCTCCATTGTAGTGCTGTAGTTGCCGGTTTAAATATATTTTGAGAAGGATTCCGCCCCGCTTTTCCCTTTCTTTTTCACCCTGTCATGGCAATGATGAAGCTGGCATTAAAAATGTAAAAATCAGACCCTTCCAAGCTTTAAGGGAAGTGCCTGTCTGCGAAGTGCGAAGCTCAGACACTAGTACAGACACATTAATTTTCCTTCTGTTATTAATAGAGGACCAGTTCTATATTTCAGTGGAAGCTAATGTTGCAGGTTAGCTTAACAGCTATTGCAAATCCCGATTCGTCGAAATGAAAGGGAGGGTGAATTCAGCTCCCATAAGATTTTAGATAAGCTTTATTGTTATTTTTTTTCCTGTGGGCATAAAATTTAGTTGCTTGCTCTCAAAAGTGTACACATACATAATACCCAAGAACACAAGTCAAATGTCTGCTTGAAAGAGAAAGGTTATCACTCCGACATTGCAGGCAATCCTCAACTTGCAACCATCCGTTTAATGATCATTTGAAGTTACAAGGGTACTGAAAAAAGTGACTGATGACCATTTTACGTACGTACAACCGTTGCAGCATCCTCATGGTCACATGATCAAAATTAGAATGATTGGAACTTGGCATGTGTTTAGGATGGATGCAGTCATGTGATCCCCCTTTTGCAATCTTCTGACAAGCAAAGTCAATGGGGAAGCCAGTTTCACTTAACTCAGTAACCACTGGAGTGATTCAGTTGACACCTTCGGCGAGAAAGGTCGTATAATGGGGCAAAGCTTACTTAAGAAATGTCTTGCTTAGCAACAGAATTTTTGTGCTCAGTTGTGGTCATAGGCCAAATGTGTGTTTCCACCTTGAGTTGATCACTCAGTACCCCAGAAAGAGAAAAGCATGTCTTTGTGGAAGGCCTGCCGTGCTAAAAATATAACACCTCCACAATTGGAGACACCATATCTCCAAATTTATTTATTAGTCAAATTTATACAGGTTTTCCTTGAAGTTACAACTGTAATTGAATCTGGCAATTATGGTTGTAAGTTGAGATGGTTGTAAAGCAAGTCATCATGTAAGGTTCCCCGCACACGCGTGCTAGTCGTTTCCAACTCTAGGGGCCGGTGCTCATCTCCGTTTCAAAGCCGAAGAGCCAGCGCTTGTCCGAGGATGTCTCCGTGGTCATGTGGCCGGCATGACTAGACGCCAAAGGTGCACGGAACGCTGTTACCTTCCCACCGTAGTGGTCCCTATTTTTCTACTTGCATTTTTACATGCTTTCGAACTGCTAGGTTGGCAGAAGCTGGGACGAGTAACAGGCGCTCACTCTGTTACGCGGCACTCGGGATTCGACCCGCCAAACTGCCGACCTTCTGATCGACAAGCTCAGCGTCCTAACCCACTGAGCCACCGCGTCCCTTAGTCATCATGTACTCAGACCCAATTTTAATGACTTCTTTATGGTGGTCATTAAATGAATAGATTTTGAGACTCTAGAAAGAGTACAGAGAAGAGCAAAAAAGATGATTAGGGGACTGGAGGCTAAAACATATAAGGCACGGCTTCTGGAATTGGGTAGTCTAGTTTAATGAAGAGAAGGATGAGAGGGGACATGATAGCAGTTTTCCAATATCTCGGGCTCCCACAAAGAAGAGGGAGTCAAGCTATTTTCCAAAGCACCTGAGGGCAGGACAAGAAGCAACGGATGGAAACTAGTCAAGGAGAGAAGCATCCTAGAACTAAGGAGAAACTTCCTGACAGTTAGAACAACTAACCAGTGGAACAACCTGCCTCCAGAACCGGTGAATGCTCCAACACTGGAAGTTTTTAAGAAAAGACTGGACAGCCATTTGTCTGAAATGGTATAGGGTTTCCTGCCTGAGCAGGGGGTTGGGCCCCTTCCAACATCATCATCATCATCATCATCATTATCATTATTATTATTATTATTATTATTATTATTATTATTATTATTATTATTATTATACAAACTCATTGTGTGCTATGGGCTCATTTTTTTTATATGTGGGCCAGTTGCAAAGCACTTAAAATGCAGTCACATGATTACGTAGGGGAAAGGTACAACATGAGAACTTCAAAACTTGTGAGTAGCTTTTGGAGATTCTGTCTTAACTTCAACCAGCCATCAGTGGAGGATGACCTATATGGTCGCCCATTTTGCAAGCAGGTTCTTGAAGAACAACGTTGAGAAAAATGTGATTGCTTTCAAGCCCTGTTTGTGAACTTTTCGGACGCTTTTACTTGGCCATTGTGGGGTAAAGGATAAACCAATAAGGCCTTTAATCTGGCGTGGAGGGCATTTTCAACACATTTGAGAAGGGAAAACAGAACTTCTCAGTTATGCGGTTCTGCAGGTTTCAAAACTTAAGGAACCAGCCATCCAGTCAGTGCAATTGATTTGGCAGGGTGAGGGCCGAGGAATAAAAAATACAACAGAGGTTGTTTATTGATTAGGATAATGTAGACTCTGCTCATCTGCTGCCCTTGCAATAGTCTGGATTCCTTACATAATTGGTCTGCCAGTAAAACGGTAAGGTAGGCATGAATCAGTTGGAAGTCCTTTGTAGTTGTGGCTCGGTGTATTTGGAGCTTCTGTCTGAAATAAATTGTGCTGCTTCATCACTAAAGACAACTTTTTATTGATTGAGATTTGGGTTCAGTTATTAATTTATTATTAAGTGAAAAATAGTGGCACATCTTGCGTTTAGTTTGTCTGTCTGTGCCCTTGAATCAGTAAATGTCTATGGAGATTCTCAGTTATCCAGATCATGGTTGTCCCAAAGGTGCCTTTTCAAGAGGCAACTGGAGTGATGATGTTTCACGTCTCATCCAAGAAGCTTCTTCAGTTCTGATAGTCAGACCTGAAGAAGCTTCTTGGATGAAAAGCAAAACGTCTTCAAGGAGAAACAAAGGAAGCCCAGTTGCCTCTTGAAAAAGCACCTTTGGGACCTTTTGATCAGTACAAAGTTAGTGATTATGATCACCTGTAGGGTGAGCATGAGATAACAGGATCCCCAATCACAAGTGAACTGTAATGATAGTTTTTAAATCAGGGGTCTTCAAACTTGGCCCTTTTATGACTTGTGGACTTCAACTCCCAGAATTCCTCAGCCAGCATGCTTGGCTGAGGAATTCTGGGAGTTGAAGTCCACAAGTCATAAAAGGGCCAAGTTTGAAGACCCCTGCTTTTTAAATAGTCTTGTTCAGATATTCACTCTTAGAGATTCCCTTCAATTTATTCATCTTTTGGCCAAATAACTTCCTTTCTTGGAATGTACATTGTACTGGAATTAAGCTACCTACAGCTTTAACCAACATTAATTTACCTATTTGGTAAATTCTACATTTAGAAGCAGGAAACAAAAAAATCATAAGAGATGTTCCTAGAACATTGTTGCAGCTTATTCCAGAGACAAAGAGTAATTGGGCTGAGTTTAGAAAATTACATGCTGTCCAATATCTTTAAAGAACACGCTTTTAGTATCTTAAAGCAAAAATTTCCTATAAATCCAATCAAAAGCATTTAAAATGTGCCTTCCTCGATCTGTGTGAATTAATCTGGAAAATAATTTCTTATCCATCTGATACAAAAAATAAAACCCAGGATCAAATTAAAAGTCAGCTACATAGCAAGTAAAGTCTATATTTGGATTAAAAAAACCCATAAATTAGGCGACCTCAGAAATTATAGATGTAGTGGAATTTATTATTGAATGGGAAGAAATACTTCTGACTATTCTGAAGTTAAATTTATTTGTTCATTTATTTGTTTGTTAACTTTATTTCATTTCAAAGTAACTTTAGGTGTTTTCCTATACAAATCCAAAGGATTATCGTACTTAAATTAAGAGAGAGGTTTATTGACAAGTTTAAACTATATAAAACATAGGCACTCGAACACAGATAGAAGTACATAACAAACATATATGGAACATTTACTATATTGGTGGAAAAATAGAACAATTGGCAAGATGTTTGAGTGTTCTTATTTATTTTATTGACAATACTGCCAAGCCTGAAGTTATAATTGGAAATGATTAAAAAGATGTGATTGATGAGGGAGAAAACCATGGATGTCTCACTTAGGTAAGCCAAACACAAAAGTTATTTGAAGCAACATTTATGCATATTTCAAATAGCTTAATTATAAATGATCTATTATATACATTTAATTCCCAGAAGAAAGGAAACACTGTTTCCTGCCTGAGCAGGGGGTTGGACTAGAAGACCTCCAAGGTCCCTTCCAACTCTGTTATTCTGTTAGAAGCAGATCATGCTGTTTTTGTTTATTGTATCTCATTTAAGCAATAAGATGTGTAGTATTCTTTTTTTACAAAAGAAACCAATAGGGATTCGAAGGCTATTGAGGATTAATATGATGAGGACTTCAAGTGAGTCAATTGGGAATTACTTGTAATAGCTAGGAACATTGGACCTGATTTAACTTCTGAAAGAAATTCACTGGGGAAATGACAGTGAGATTATAAACCATTATTAAAAGAAAATGGAAAATAGGTGTTGGGACAACTAGGAGCTTATTTAGACATTGTTGCTGTTGAAGAACATGCGGTAGTAATAAAGCATTTTGCAACATCTTGAATGTGAGGGTAAATGCTTAATTTATTTCAGAAAGGTGTTGTTTTCTAAAACAATTCTTGTGTTGCTAGCTAATTTAGATTTTGCAAGATGGATACCGAAGCAGGAGGAGGTGCCAGAAACAAACAACGTGTTTATTCAAAGTGTCCCCATTTCATTACTTACAGTGCCAGGGGCTCTTCCTTCACAGTGATGGTCTCTGGAATTTGACTTGCAAAGAGGTTGCTTTCTTTGGGCCTGTTTTATAGTCCTGCAACCTCTCTTTCCCTCTCCACCCCCCCCCCCCGCCCCAGAGTTGCTCTATTTAGGCATCAGCAAGGGAAACATACATATTAATGAGGATTAAATGCCTAGCAGGCACACGCTTCCCACCATGACAAAAGAGGGGAATAATTATCTAATTGAGGTTAGAGCACAGAGTTCGTTACCTCACAAGAGTAAAAAGGAAGAGCGAGCTTGTCTAAGCAGCCTCTCTTCCAGGTGTTAATTGAAAAATGCAGGTCAATCACAAGACAGGTGTAAAGCTTGCTGTCTTAAAAATTATGTAATAAATTAAGTAGTTGAATTATGTCCCCTGATCAAATGTCCGGATTTACAGGAAACAAATCAGAAAAACCCATAAATCTGATTCAAACAATATCTAATTAGTTTTTTAAGACATCACCTCAATGAATACTCTATCTTTGACTGTTATTGAATGCATTGAAATGGTGGAGCCTTCTGATTTCTAATAAAGTGTATTTATACTGAACAAAGGGACGTGGTGGCTCAGTGGGTTAGGACGCTGAGCTTGTCGATCAGAAGGTCAGCAGTTTGGCGGGTTGAATCCCGAGTGCCGCATAGCAGAGTGAGCGCCTGTTACTCGTCCCAGCTTCTGCCAACCTAGCAGTTCGAAAGCACGTAAAAATGCAAGTAGAAAAATAGGGACCACTACGGTGGGAAGGTAACAGCGTTCCGTGCGCCTTTGGCGTCTAGTCATGCCGGCCACATGACCACGAAGACGTCCTCGGACAAGCGCTGGCTCTTCGGCTTTGAAACGGAGATGAGCACCGGCCCCTAGAGTTGGAAACGACTAGCACGCATGTGCGGGGGAACCTTTACCTTATTTATACTGAACTTCATTTTTTCCCCTCAATTATAAAATATATTTGAAAAAAAAATTTTCCCTGTAATATTCGGAAATAAAAATAACTATAACATTATATAGTAATCTAAAGAAATTTTGCATTATACAGGAAAGATCCAACTGATCCTGGCTAATGACCCAAGGGAAAAAAAGGAAAATCATATTAAAAACTTAATAACCTATTTATCAAAAGTAAAACTTCAGAAAAGAAAACCTTTACATTTGAATGGAATAAAAAATAAGGATAGTAGTGGTAAAAAAAATAAGGAAAAAGACTAAAAAGAAACGGTGAAAATAAAAAGCGCTGAGGAAACCCTAGGAGAGGGGGGGAAACCCCTCAGAATCAAGATAAAAAATAAAAACTGAGGAAAAAAAGTAATAAAATAAGGAGGAAAGGAAGAAGAAAACCGATCAGTGAACATCTGGAAGAGACATCCTTGCATTGCAGACTTTTACTCTCTCCCTGAAACTGAAGCTCTAATCTACCTACTTCAAAAAGTAAATTAAAGAAAAAATCTGTGCTTCAAAATTTGATATATAATAAAAGAATTGTCCTCTTGACGTTTATCTAATTACTGTGAAGACTGCTGTTGTATTTCAATCTCAGTATGAGTTTCAGATCTTTTCTCGGATAATTAACAGCTATATCAGGATCATAAAAATGTTTTCAATCATCCAGAGATAAATACAATTGGCAGGATGAAGAAAAAAAATTGTTCACTTGTCTTCCTGCCTCACTAATATGGTTACATTATTTATGCTTTTTAACGGCTTTGGAAAGGAAACCTGAAAAATACATTATTATTATTTTTCCTTCACCATATTCTAGAGAGGTTCATTTCCTGAAGAGGTGCAAAAGGTTATACCGGATAGATTTCTTGAGAATACTAATTCTCACCCGGATTTGTCCATAATAAGATTAGAATCTTGATGAATCTCAGTACTGTATTATATTTTATTTATTTATTTATTTATTTGATTTGTATACCGCCCTTCTCCCTAAGGACTCAGGGCGGTGAACAGTGACATAAATAACAGAATGCACAAATACAGATATTGAGAACAAATTAAACCCTAATTTTGCCCAAATGCAGAAGATAGTTATCTTAAAACAATAATTAAAACAGAACCCTTCAGACCAGACCGGATTGCTCAAACAGATATGTTTTTAGGTCACGTCGGAAGGAGCGAAGGTCGGGAGCCATCCAGAGCTCAACCGGTAAATGGTTCCATAGGTCAGGCGCGCTCACAGAGAATGCCCTCCCTCTGGGAGCCACCAGACGGCATTCTCCGAACGGCGGAACCCTTAGGAGGCCCTCTCTGTGGGAGCGCACTGGACAGAGGGACATTGACGTTGGCAGCAGGTGATTCCTAAGGTACTCTGGACCCATGCCATGTAGGGCTTTGAAAACCATTACCAGCACCTTGAATCTTACCCGGAGGACAACTGGGAGCCAATGCAGCTCACGGAGTAGAGGTGTAACATGGGAGTATCGGGAGACTCCCAACACAACTCTCGCGGCTGCATTCTGTACCAGTTGGAGCCTCCGAGTGGTCCTCAAGGGCAGCCCCATGTAAAGAGCATTGCAGTAGTCTAAACGAGAGGTCACGAGTGCATGAGTGACCGTACGTAGGGCATCTCGGTCTAGATAGGGCCGTAATTGGCGAACCAGGCGAAGCTGGGCAAAGGCTCCCCTAGTCACAGCTGTTATGTGGTCTTCCAAGGAAAGCTGTGAATCTAAGAGGACTCCCAAGTTGCGAGCCCTATCTGTGGGGGGTAATAATAGAATTCTTTGAAATTGAATATCTTCCAGAAAGACTCCTCTGTTACTTCTTTTGGAGGCTGCTAGTCCTCAATAACCATGAAGCTTAAAAATCATTTTGCTAGAGCCTAGATCAGACCTGGGTATTTTATAACCCCCAGGTCACCTCCAGCCCTTTGACTCTCCCTGTCTAGCCCAGGTGGATTGTTTTTATTATGAAAGCAACTACTGTTATTTTTTTCCATTTTATGAATTTGCACATGTGCATGCCCAGGCACCTTCACAGCCCTATTGGTTTGGCCCTCCACAACAGTCCCAGTTTCTCAGGGAGCCCCAAATCTTCTTTCAGATATGTTAATATTCATTTTGTGAGATGACCTCTTTTGTGAGATTACACCATGACAAGCACCTCAGAATTAATTACAGTACTTCTCTTGGCTCCATTTTACTGTTGCTTCCCGCACTTCTGCTACCTGATCTTCAGTTGAACTGTCAACCAAAGCAATTTCCTCTCCTGTCTCAGAAAGGAAAATTGTTGGCCTTTCTTTTGCTGCTGAAGCTGGTAATTATTTTTCTATTTCTGCTTGAGATGGTTCCATCTCACCAGGTGATTTTAAAGATTAATTAGCATTATGTTGCTAGTTGTTCTTAAGAAGCAGCTCAGACACTGCTCATGGAGGGGCAGAGAAGCAAACTAGCTCAACATTTCCTCATCTTGAGCAGAAGTTGAGACCTGGACCCTTTTCCATAGGAACAACATTTGTCATAGTCATTGCAGTCCCCCTCCTCTGCCTGCCTATAAAATCAATACTGCTAAAGAATCCAATACTGAGAGGAACAGATTTCCAAACTTATCTCCCTCACCCAACAGGTCCACTTGTTCATCCAGTATTACTGTGAACAATTATCATCTTGCTAGGAACTGACCCACCGTTGAGTAGCACCACCACAAGGACATTCATTAACAATCTGATCTCCTGGATCCTGGAAAGGGGCAAATGGACCCAAGTAGAAACTAGCAGCACTCAGTTGGTCTGCCTTATACCATCAGTGATGAGAGCTTGTTTGGAAGCCACCTTTTCAATGTTTACAGTTAGGTACAGTATAGTGTGTGGCTGTGAAAGTTGGACCATAAGAAAGGCTGAGCGCCAAAGAATTGAGGCCTTTGAACTATGGTGCTGGAGAAGACGCCTGCGAGTCCCTTGGACTGCAAGGCGATCAAACTGGTCAGTCCTAGAGGAGATCAACCCTGACTGCTCTTTAGAAGGCCAGATCCTGAAGTTGAAACTCAAATACTTTGGCCACCTAATGAGAAGGAAGGACTCACTGGAGAAGAGCCTAATGCTGGGACAGGTGGAGGGCAAGAGAAGAAGGGGATGACAGAGAATGAGGTGGCTGGATGGAGTCACTGAAGCAGTAGGCATGAGCCTAAATGGACTCCAGAAGATGGTAGAGGATAGGAAGGCTTGGAGGAACGTTGTTCATGGGGTCGCAATGGGTCGGATGCGACTTCGCAACTAACAGCAACAACAGTATGGTGTGAATTTTTGATAATGAAGAACTGGAAAAGTGCATTCGTCCTTAAAAAACTCTTTCGGTTAAGCAGCTGTTGGATTTCGGGATCACTACATGCCAGGGAACAAATGTGTCTGTTGTTCAGAGACAGTGGCATACCTGAGGCATTCACAATTTCTGCTAATATTAACGGTTAGAGGGTGCTCAAACTGCCCACTTCTGAACCAAAAATCGAATCAATCAATCAGCATGTGCAGATCAGATATGGAGTGGGGTGCACATCAACCCTTTTGCAACCATCTGCAACCTATGCTTACCTATCAACCCCTTTGCAGCATAAGTTTGCATTAACACCTACATGCAGTTCTGGACAAGCCTAAATCAAGATTTAGGGTTTTTTGCTTCAATCCACATTAGAGTTTACAGCCTGCTTGCCTGCAGAGGGTTGTGTGGTCAACCCAAGGTTGCGGTTTGAGATTAAGATCTCTATCCATAAACTGAAGAAAATTTTTAGGAAAGTGGGAGATGTGATAGATAAATGTGAGTGGTGGCAAAGGTTGACTATCAAAAGTTCTCTGAAAATGTAAAGATGAGTGAAAGCCGTCAAGTTTTCATACATTTTTATTTTTGTTTTTGTCAAAGTCATGAGGCTTGCATCGTGTTGCTATTTGTGAAATGCAAAGAAAATCCATTCATTCTCTTGTGGGACCAAGACTAAGAGTTTGATGGATGTTAGAACACTTGGAAACAACTTGCAGCAATTTGAGAAAGACTGTTATTCTGTGTTTTCTAATTAGAATGGAAGCAGGATAGATCTCTGTGGGGAAAATATATTATTTTTATGTATTACTGTAAATGTCTAAAACAGACTTGAATATATTACCAGGAAATGTTTCCTCAGGAAACAAAGAATAAATCTAACAACCATTCTAATTCCCAGAACAAAGTTAAAATGCACGTACGTGATATCATTTTCAAGGGCTAGGCAAAAGAAAATAAAAAGAGGCAATCAAATCTACTTGGAATTATAATGACTGAATATTAGTGAATTGTAACCAAGCCTGGCTTGGTGTGACAGTTTAACATACTATGAATGATCAGCAGCTTCCAATTAGTACAGAGGCAAAGATGAGAGATCGAGGGGTGTCCAACCTCAGCAATGTTAAGACCTGTGGGCTGCAACTCCCAGAGTTCCCCAGCCAGCATAGCTGGCTAAGGAATTCTGGGAGTTGAAGTCCACAAGTCTTAAAGTTGCCAAGATTGGACACCCCTGCTCCAAGCATTAGTTTCTTGGTTCAAGGTAATAAATGTTTATAGGTTAATGTGTCTCTGTTAACTTAAATGATATTTTGTGGAAACAGTCTTGTTTCATAATTTCTGACAGAATCTTGGCTTTTTTTTTTTTTAGTAAATCAAGCCTGCATTTTATCAGGCTAAATATGCTGATAAACTAGATTCTCTTAACCAAGAAAGGAATGAAGTCCCACCAATTTGAGAAAAGAGGAAAATGTAGGAATTAGAGGTGTTTGTGTGTGTGCATGAGACAAACATATGCATGCTCGATTGAGTCATTCTTTACTCCTAAGACTCCTGTACATATAATTTCTTGTCTGAATAAAATGGTTGATAATGAACCCCAAAAAAGGTGAACTGCGCTATAATTTAAAAAACTATAGACTTTACAAGCTACTGGAATGACAAAGTAATTATTTGATGTTCTTTGAAATGTAAAAACCACGTTTAAGATTATTTATAAACATTTGTTTTTGCAGTTTACCTAATTTACATGAGAAAGAGGCATCTTTATTACCAGTAAAACTCAGCAACTTCATTATCATTTTTAGAACTTCATGGCTATTAACTGATTCATAATGTACAACCCCAAATACACACACACGAGATATATATATATATATATATATATATATATATATATATATATATATATATATATATATATATATATATATATATATATATATATATATATATATATATATATATATATACAGTATATATATGTATGTATGTATGTATGTGTATATGTATATGTATATATATATATATATATATATATATATATATATATATATATATATATATATATATATATATATATATATATATATGCATATATATGTCATAATAATAGTTGTGATAAAGTTAAGGTTTTACCATGATTTTGTATCCAGCAGAGGGCAGTATTTGGAAAGTACTTGTATTGACAACCTTTAGCAGATTTTTAGAAATTGAGAGTTTATTTTTTTAGCTTGGAATAAATTAGATTTATATGAAATTTATTTTTTTCTATTCTATGCGTAGAATTAAAAAATTATAATTTATAGAAGCCTAACTATCAAACACTTTTAATCAGAACTATATGAAATGCTGTAACAAAACTAATCATCCAAACCATCATCCTCAACTCTTTCTAAAAGGCCTTTTAGAAATGCTGGACTGTTTCTCAAAATTAGCAATCCTTGTGCTGAATGTAAAGTATTAAGAAGCTGAGCTGACTGCTTCAATTAATCAAAGGAACTGTTCAACGTTTAACGTAAGCAGCAGTACTTAGCATTTCATCTTTGCTTGAAAAAGCTGGAAAACGTCAGTCATGAACATGTCTGCATGGTGTCCTTGGTGCTCTCTGAGCTTGGTGGCTTTCTTGCAGATGTTACATTACCAAACTAGATAACAGCCCCCATATTCCCTTCTATAGATACATGTCTATGTAGATATCTGGAGTTAAGCCAGGTTTTAATTTTTCTGAGGTGGACTAGGCTAGGGCAGTGTTTCTCAGCCTTGGCAAATTTCAAATTATGGGCTTCAACTCCCAGAATTAGCAACCTTTCAGGAATAGCCGACACACTTGAAACCCTTGCCAACCCTCAGAAGTCCAGGTGGCCCTGGACATTTAGAATGGTCCTCAATTTTATATTATTTCAGTGGCTTTTGGCAGTGGGCTAATGCCTCCTTAAGTAACACCAGCTGCCTGCAATTAGTGCAGGTTCGAGTCCCACCAGGCTCAAGGTTGACTCAGCCTTCCATCCTTCCGAGGTAGGTCAAATGAGGACCCAGATTGTTGGGGGCAATTAAGCTGACTTTGTAATAATGCCGCTTGGGGTGTGTGTGTGTGAAAGCCCTAATAAGCAGGCATATACATAGAATGAAGGCTACTGCTAAGCTTGTAAGCCGCCCTGAGTCTTCGGAGAAGGGCGGGATATAAATGGAATTAAAATAAAATAAAAAAATAAATATACTGAGGTTTTGGGCAGCTGATTAATTATTGATTCATTGATTGTTTTATTATGTATTGACTCTTAGCAACCACATTGATACATTTTATCCTTGATGGTCAGTCCCCAACCTGCTCCTTCAGGTCTTCCAACAGGATATTCATTGCCACCCTAACTAAATCCACCCACCTTGCTGTTGGTCATCCTCTTCTCTTTCTACTTTTCCCACCGTCAGAGCCTTCTCTAGTATGTCTATAGAGATTCTCAGTCATCCATGCTAGAGTTGTCCGAAACCTTGAAGACGTTTCTCTACTTATCCAAGAAGCTTCTTCAGTTCTCTCCAGAACTGAAGAAGCTTCTTGGATGAGAAGCGAAACATCTTCATGAAAAAAAAACCACAAAGAAAGTTCAGTTGCCTTTTGAAAAAGCATCTTTGAGACCTTCTCTAGAATCTTCATGGATTGTATCTGAAGTAGGATAATTTGGGCCTGGTCATCTGTGCCTTGAGTAAGAATTCTGGATTAACTTGTTCGGTGTCCATTTTGTTTATTTTCTTGGTTGTCCATGGTATTCTTAGGAGTCTTCTCCAGTAGCCACATTTCAAATGCGTCAATGTTCTTTTTTTACACTAATATTAAATACAGTTTGTTAAGATAATTTTTAGTGAACTCTCATGATTCCCTTTATTAATAAATTGCTGCATTTTGTGATATTTTGTGCATTCATATGATTGGGATGATATGTAATAGCTGTGAAATAAATAAACCTCAATGACACATTTTGAGGAGCAAACTGGAAATTGTTTATCAATGGAAGGATAATACAGTTGTGCTGTAATCCTTTGGGTGCCTTTATAGGTTCCTTTTATTCTGCTTCTGCTCGATGTAGTGACTTATTAGAGGAAATTATCTTTCAAGTGAGATCTGGAAACTATTTGTACAAACGATTCTGACTAATTGCATGATATCAGGCCAAATGAATTTGCCTAAATACGTTCTGTATGGAGTCTTATTATTTATGCAATACTATCTGTGAGCGTGGTACTTTGTATCAGAAGATAACTTTACCTGTTGGATGGCTACCCAAGGTTCCATATGGTCCAATTAATTAATTCATTTAGCACATAGCATATCATATATGGACTAGCAATATATACTAACATTTCATCTAGATTAGCAGAACACAATAAAATATAAATGTTAAAATCATCTATGTTCCAATACCAATGTCTTTAGGCCATCTAACCATTAAAGCGCAGCATTGTTTATATTTAAAATATCAGATACTGGACTGGTATATACTGGACTCAGCTTACAGCCAGGCACTATGTGACCTATGGTTTGATATGGGACTCTGCGGTCACACTGAAGGGAGGACACTATGCCCCATTTATACAGAGAGTCCCGGCACATAACCTTGTGAAGTGCGAATCCTATTCAGGGTTGTCCATTGCTGATGTGGTAGTTCAAAGCCTGGCAACATTTTTGTGGGGTCATTTATACGTCTTCCTACGACTGCACGTTCAGCAACCCATTTGGCTTTCCAGTGGGAATCAATGTTAAAATTGTTGGGCAGGTGTTGTGCAAGTGCCAGTGGGGGCTTCCTGGATTTGAGTCTGTTTGTAACTGCTGGCAGCCAGACAAGTTTGTAGACTTTCCTGTGAAGCCCAGTTTGGAATTCATTCTTTATTCCCAATATGAACCACTGGTATGCATGGAAGCCTTGACCGTTCCAAATACTCTTATTTGTTTATTGTCTCAAAAGATAATTGATGTTTACTAACACATGCTTACATCTTAACTGGGTTCATAAGGAATTTGTTAGAAGCAATAAGCCAGAGGTTATTAATAGCTTCCTTTTCAGTATAAGACTCCAATTTAGTTTGTCCTACTTGCATGCTAGAAAAAAAGGTTGAACGTAAACATGCACTTTACTGCAAAGCCTAGTCCCAGATGTTTTTAAGAGTTTTCATCCTTGATTGCAGCAGGATATACGAATGAATGAACGTTTATCTTTCTTAAACTTTCACTGCTTAATACAGCTTGGTCTTCTTCGGTGTTAATTGTTCAATTTTAGGATGTTCAGGTTTTTTAAGATTTAAAGGAATTTGCTGAGTACAGTTTTAAATAAAAGTGTCAGTACAGCTCAGAAATAATTAAATTCATTGCAAAACTATAAATGATGACCTAAGTATTTAGACAGAGCTCTGTCTTACTAGACAGGCAAAAATCAAAACCTAGAATAACCTGCTTCAACTTTGCCAAAGGGTTTTTAGTAGAAATAGCATTGATTTGGCATATTTCAAGACCTACAGAATTTCATTGGAAACTGGCAGCATAGATAGTACGCAGCAGATACTAATTTTAGAAATACTAGTAAACACTTGAAGCAACACTTGTTATATTCCCACGTTATTTTAAAAGTTGGCTACATGAACCTTTGTTTCTATTTTAGCTAGTCCTTGACTTATTCGTTTAGTGACTGTCCAAAGTTGCAATGGTGTGGAAAAAAGTGACTTATGACTGTTTTTCACACTTATGACCATCACAGCATCCCCAAAGACAAATGTTCAAAATTTGGGCACTTGGCAACTGGCACGTATTAATAAAAGTTGCGCTGCCTGCAGTCATGTAATCATCATTTGTAAATTTCCCAGCTAGCTTCCAACAAGCAAAAGTCCATTGGGGAAGTCAGATTTGCTTAATGACTCAATGATTCACTTAACAACTGCAAAAATTCACTTAACGATTATGGCAAGCAAGATCATAGTAAGTTGAGGACTAACCGTAATAAAGCTTTCCAGCCTTCTCTTCTGCAGTAGAGAGTAGATAGAAAATTGTTAGCATGGAAGATGACTGTGATTCCTGGAAAGCTGTAGAAGAAAAAATCAGCTATTTAAACTGATAGTAATTATAAATTCAGGGGCTTTTTTTGCCACCATTACTTCGTCTATGGGATTATATAGAATATGCTCTTTTCCTAGAAGCTGCTTATTTATTGTGTTAATATATTTTGTGCTCATTATAACTGCAAGCATTACAGAAATAAAAGTGAACTGCTGCCAATAATTGGAATCCATCAGATCTGCTCCCTGCTGTTTCACCAGCTCCTGGTGTTCATTATAGACTATAATAGTTTCTGTTGCTAGGCTTTGATTTTTAAGATTAAGAAAAGTTCATAAAAATAGATGCTGAGCTTCGAAAGATATCTAAATCACCTTTCACCCAGATGGGCTTTAGAGCTTTTTCTCAACTTTGTTTTGATAGTAATTAAAGGATGGGGAGGGGAAAAACAGAGGCGTAAAACTCAGTGGTGGGATTCAAATACCCGAACAACCGGTTCTCTGCATGGATGCTGTTTCTGGAACTCTGTTCTGTACCTGGGCCAGAAGTGGCATCCACGAACTTCCGATGGGCCGTTCTGTGCCTGGGAGGCCTCCCCGGCTCAGAACGGGCTTCTAGAAGTGGCATCCATGCATTTCTGGTGGGCTGTTCTATGCCTGGGAGGCCTCCCCCAGGCCTCCAAAGCTCAGAACAGACTTCCGGAAGTGCCCTCCATGCACTCCTGGTGGTCCATTCTGGGCCTGGAGGCTTCTCTGAAGCCTCCAAAGCTCAGAACAGACTCCCAGAAGTGGTATCCATGTACTTCTGGTGGTCCATTCTGGGCCTTGCAAAAAAGGACTAGGGCTTCAGCCGGTTCGCCGAAGTCAACAAAAAATTAGCTACCAGTTCTGCTGAACCAGTGCAAAGCATCTGAATCCCATCACGGCATAAACTCCTGGGAGTTCTCCAGCTTTTTCTTAACAGTTTTGAGTCTACCATGAGAGGTAGCATTCCCATTTACCATGTTAAAAAAATGGTCTGGAGATTTAGAGCCATGATCGCAGTCATAGAATAGGGAGCAGTATTGCTCTTTGTACTATGTTCTGAAAATTTCTCTGTGGCAGGAGAATCTAAAAAAATGCCAAGGAGTGGCCTATATCAGGCTTCTGTTATTTGGGGATCAAGACTTCATCTTCATCTTTATCACCATCATTAGAGTTGGAAGGGACCTTTGGAAGTCTTCTACTCCAACCTCCTGCTCAAGCAGGAGACCCTATACCAGTGGTGGCGAACCTATAGCACGCGTGCCAGAGGGGGGCACTCAGAGCCCTCTCTGTGGGCACACGCGCCTCACTCTTTGGCTAAATTTTCCCAGGAAAAAGCCATTTCTCCAGTCCCTTCCTAGCCAAAACAAGCCTCCGGAGTGAGCGTGCTGTTTTCAGCTTTGAGTTGTATCAAATCTGACACCAGAAACAGACTAACAGATGACCTGAGTGCTCCATGCTTTCAAACCTACAAAGTATAAGCTAAGGTTAGACAAATTATCAGCATGCATACAACAGCAAAAATCACATTAATTGTTCAAAAGCATGCCAAATCCAAACTCTTACCTTTCAGTAAAAAGTTGTTTGTATCATTGAAAGCTTTGTTACTATGTTTTCTTTTAAGACAAAAGATGTTAATGTCAGTTGTTTTTTTTCTAAACTAAAACCTCAGTATTCAGATTAAATTGCCAGGTTGGCACTTTGCAATAAATACAGTATAAGAGTTCATTTAGTGACAGTTCCAAGTTACAGCGGCACTAAAAAAATTGACTTAGGACGGTTTTTCTCACTTATGACCTTTGTAGCAACCCCCATGATCATGTGATCAAAATTCAGATGCTTGGCAACTGGTTCATACTTATGACCGTTGCTGTTTCCCAAGATCATGTGATCCCCTTTTGCAACCTTTTCACAAACAAAGTCAATGGGGAAGCCAGATTCAGTTAACAACCATGTTGCTAACTTATCAGCTGCAGTGCTTCACTTAGCAACTGTAGCAAGAAGAGTCGTAAAATAAGGCAAAATTCACTTAACCAATGTCTCACTTAGCAAAAGAAATTTGAGGCTCCCTTGTGGTCATAAGTCAAGAGCTACCTATAATGAATGCTTATGGAGTTTCTAATGTACATTTTTCTCACTTGAGGAATGCCTAATATTTTTATAGGACTGTGGAGTCAGCAGTAGCCTATTCCAGAACTCAGCAAAACTCCATCTGACTATTGGCACACTGGTACTTCTGAATGAACAAGAAATCCAGAAAGCTCAGGAACTGCTGCAGAAATGCAGAGAAGACCTTGTCAAGTAAGTAAAACAGAAGCTTGGTTGTAGAAGAGAGAAGCGGTTGTCTACATTTGTCCAAAGAGGAAGCATCTATGGAGAGAATAGAATAGGAAAAAAATATATAGAATTGTAAGAAATTGTAGCAAGCAGCTACAACTATTTAAAGACCAAGGACTCAGTTGGGTTTTGTTTATGACCTCAGTCAACAAGCTATTTGATAAATGGCATGGGCCCGGATTATCTGAGGGAGCACCTGCTGCCAGCATCAATTTCCCATCGTCCTGTGTGCTCCCACAGGGAGGGCCTCCTCAGGGTACCACCGGTCAAGGATTGCCGATGGGCGATCCCCAGGGGGAGGGCATTCTCTGTGGACGCACCTGCCCTATGGAATCAACTGCCAACGGAACTCCGGACTGCCCCCGACCTTCGTTCATTTCGCCGGGACCTAAAAACCTGGCTCTTTGAGCTATCTGGCCTGGACTGAGGGGTTTAATGTTTTAAATTGTGATTTTAATTTTTTGCGGCTAGACTTAATTTAATTTTATTTTAATTTTATATTGTATTGTTTTTAAAGTTTGCCTTGTAAACCGCCCTGAGTCCTTAGGGAGTAGGGCGGTATATAAACCGAATAAATAAATAAATAAAATAAATAAATAAATCCCTTTTGATTGACTGATTATGTGCCATCAAGCTGATGTTGATATTAATGATAGTTTTTCTCCATGACAATCCTAGTTCTTCAAGTTTTCCTCTTATTAGAAACTTTTTTTTTCTTGTCATTTTTTAAAAAAAATTCATCTCTGGCTACTTTTTTTCTTGCAGTGATTTTGTGCATAAGCAAAGACTGATTTTATTCCATTGAGGTTGATGAAAAATGTGATTACCTTCACACTTTGTACTAGCAGAGAGTTTGGCAAATAATTCTTTTCGCCCCAGATGGCTGTATATCCCTGAGATTCATTTCTTTAAAAAGCTGTGGGCAGAGAACATTGAAAGTGCACAACGCGTGTAAGAAATCAGTCCTAAAACAATAGCTCAGTGCCTCTGAAGGGCAGAAGTTGTCAGAAAGCACCGCACTAAGGCATGTGGTTTGAGATGTAGGATGATAAATAAAAGTCCTCTTCCCCCACCCCTCGGTGCCGTTGTGTTTGTAATATTTTTACAAGAGCTTTCTAGTGCGGTGATTTCTAGCTTAGAATTTAGTATATACCCAGACTTTACATATGAGCTCTTTTGCGATTAGCCTGTTTTCAAAATTAGTAACAAAACTTCTGATGATAAAAAAATGCAATTGTAAGAATGTGGAAATTGCAAAAGGCAAGACAACTGAAATGTGTGTAATGAGTGTACTACAGATAGAGCTCAACTTACAATCACAATTGAGCTCAAAATTTCTGTTACTAAGTGAGACATTTGTTAATTTTACGACCTTTCTTGCCACAGTTGTTAAGTGAATAACTGCAGTTGTTAAGTTAGTAAAATGGTTGTTGAGTGAATCTGGCTTCTCCTTTGATTTTGCTTGTCAGACGGTTGCAAAAGGGGATCGCATGACCCCGGGAACATTGCAAGCGTCATAAATGTGAGTCAGTTGCCAAGAGTCTGGATTTTGATCACATGACCATGGGGATGCCACAATGGTCATGTGAAAAACGATCGCAAGTCATTTTTTTCAGTGCCATTATAAATTTGAACAGTTCCTAAATGAACTATTGTATGTCAAGAACTACTGTATAGCGATTAAGGGGACTGGACAACATTCATGAAATCTACTCTCACCTATGGAGGTTCACCTATGGGTGATTATGAGCCTGTCACTTTCTCTCAACTCTATTTCACCAGATTTTTTTGGGGAAAAATGGAAGGAGGGAAATCCTTAAGGTCATGAGCCTGAACCTGTCCTCGCTGTCCCAGCGATGAACTAGATCAGGGCTTTTCAACCTTTTCACCCATTGTACCACTTTTAGGATATGGCAACATCCGAGTATCACTAGTTGCCTAGCAAGGTATCAAAAACTTGATGACGCCCCCCCCCCCGCTTAGTGATTGTTCGAAGTTTTTTTTTTTTTTAATTCCATTTATATCCCGCCCTTCTCCGAAGACTCAGGGCGGCTTACAAGCTTAGCAGTAGCCTTCATTCTATGTATATGCCTGCTTATTAGGGCTTTCACACACACCCCAAGCGGCATTATTACAAAGTCAGCTTAATTGCCCCCAACAATCTGGGTCCTCATTTTACCTACCTCGGAAGGATGGAAGGCTGAGTCAACCTTGAGCCTGGTGGGATGCGAACCTGCACTAATTGCAGGCAGCTGGTGTTACTTAAGGAGGCATTAGCCCACTGCTCCACCAAGGCTACAATGGCAGTGAAAGTTACAATGGCAGTGAAAAAGCCACAGCCAAGCAAGACACCTGCCTGCCCACCTGGTGGCGCTCTTCCTCCAGTCCGAGGTTTTCATTATTATGAGCATTTCTGTTGAGGATTGGCAGCGGGGGTGGGGTGGGGGGGTGTTTGGTTTTTATTCTCCCCCCCCCTCTGCTGGGTGGTTGCAACAGGTTTTGGTCACTTCACATGACCCTGGGACACTGTGACCGTCATAAATATGAATCAGTTGCCAAGCATCTGAATGTAAAACACAAGACCCTGGGGATGCTGCAACATTCCAGCTGATTGGCACTTCTTCTGGGCTCAGCAGTAGCGCCGGGATCAGTGCCGAGGTCCAGCTGGAGCCTGGCGCTGATCCTGGCGCTTCCACTGAGCCCTGACAGCCCTGAAGAAGCGCTGATCCTGGTGCTTCCGCTGAGCCCTGACAGCCGTGCAGCTCCAGCCATCTCTCGCTCAGGCTTGCCACTGCTACCACTTTTCCCTCCCCCGCTACCACTTTTCTAGGATGGTCACGTACCACCTGCCAGGTGCCAATGTACCACAGGTGGTACCTGTACCACTGGTTGAAAAGCCCTGAACTAGATTCACTTGTTCAGGCAGTGAGCCCATGAATAATATATCTGGGTGAATATCAGAAGACATAGGACAACATCCTGTAAATGAAAGTCTGCTTGAGTAAACCCAGGATGGTCTTGCCGAAGGATCAGTCTCAATAAATAGCAGCTAAGTGTGGGTGAGATAGCTGTAGCTTCAAGTATCAAAGAAGTCTGAGATTATCTTATTTGTTAGAAATAATATCTCTTCTTTATAACTAGTTACTTATATGCCATGTATCTTGATTATTTGATGAAGTCTTCTCTGCCTGATCTGCAAGTTTTGTTCTTTTGCTTTTGCCGTTTGAAAAGTTCAGATAAAGTTTGCTGCCATCTAATGAGTATCTAGTTTCTGCAATCTAGGTATGGTATTCCTGGTGTAATTCTCTGTGTGTTTCTCTGCTCCCTAATAAATCATTTTGGAAATTAAAGCATACAACATATTACTGTGTGTTTGTCATTTCCAAACTCTAATCCTGATCTAGGACAGGATATTGGTTTAGTCTGATATGTCATTTTTTCCAGTGGGTGCTTATTCAGTAAACCATGGTTAAAACGAGGAGTAGCTTAATGTATTGTATCATCTCAACTCAGCCAGGGAGGTTAGTAGTGAGAATAATTAATAACAATAACATGAAGCCTCTCAAGTCTGTAGCATTCTATCCTGAATGTCAGGAGTGGGGAACTATGGTCCCTTTATGACCTGTGGATATCAATTCCCAGGAATTCTGGGAGTTCAAGTCAACAGGTCATTAAGGGGCCATAGTTCCCCATCCCTGTTGCATGTAGTACTAATGGCTTCGTTCACTGAAGCCATCAAATGGGCCCTATAACAGCTAAGCATAATTTGATATTTATGAGCTTATTATGCTGGTTTCTATCCTTATTGATAATTCTGAGTTATTAGTCTACTCCTTGATGCTCCTGTGTTTGATATATTGTATTTGCATTATTTCCCTTGCTAATTAAACAAGAGGCACTCTAAATGATTATACACATATAATTAAACAGAGCCTAGTTTCAGAGTAATGTCAGAGATACAATCCATAGTGGCAGCGTTAGTAGCAATAACAAATTTGCTGTGTATGTTTGTTAAGGCCAGCCAAAATATTAAGACTTATGACTCCCCTTTGGTATCACAGGAGCCTTGTTTATTTGTTACTAACTTAATTGAAATCAGGAGATGTTACCTTAATTTAGTGTGCATTTATTAGATTTTTATGTCACATTTTATTTAAAAATCTCAACCCTAGCATACAAATAAGGAGAATAAAAAATTACAAATGGCAATGAATGAAAATACTCTCTGTGTGTGTGTGTGTGTGTGTGTGTGTACATATATACACATATATATACATATATACGTATATATACACACACACATACATGTGTGTGTGTGTATGTGTATATATATATACATACAGTCATGGCCGAAATTGTTGGCACCCCAGAAATTTTTCCAGAAAATCAAGTATTTCTCACAGAAAAGTATTGCAGGAACACATGTTTTGCTATACACAGGTTTATTCCCTTTGTGTGTATTGGAACACAACAAAAAAAGGGAGGAAAAAAAGCAAATTGGACATAATGTCAAACAAAACTCCAAAAATGGGCCGGACAAAATTATTAGCACCCTTTCAAAATTGTGGGTAAACAAGATTGTTTCAAGCATGTGATGCTCCTTTAAACTCACCTGGGGCAAGTAACAGGTGTGGGCAATATAAAAATCACACCTGAAAGCAGATGAAAAGGAGAGAAGTTCACTTAGTCTTTGCATTGTGTGTCTGTGTGTGCCACGCTAAGCATGGACAACAGAAAGAGGAGAAGAGAACTGTCTGAGGACTTGAGAACCAAAATTGTGGACAAATATCAACAATCTCAAGGTTACAAGTCCATCTCCAGAGATCTAGATTTGCCTTTGTCCACAGTGCGCAACATTATCAAGAAGTTTGCAACCCATGGCACTGTAGCGAATCTCCCTGGTCGTGGACGGAAGAGAAAAATTGATGAAAGGTTGCAACGCAGGATAGTCTGGATGGTGGATAAGCAGCCCCAACAAGTTCCAAAGGAATGCAAGCTGTCCTGCAGGCTCAGGGAGCATCAGTGTCAGCGCAAACTATCCATCGACATTTAAATGAAATGAAACGCTATGGCAGGAGACCCAGGAGGACCCCACTGCTGATACAGAGACATAAAAAAGCAAGATTACAGTTTGCCAAAATGTACTTGAGTAAGCCAAAATCCTTCTGGGAAAACGTCTTGTGGTCAGATGAGACCAAGATAGAGCTTTTTGGTAAAGCACATCAATCTACTGTTTACCGAAAACGAAATAAGGCCTACAAAGAAAAGAACACAGTACCTACAGCGAAATATGGTGGAGGTTCAATGATGTTTTGGGGTTGTTTTGCTGCCTCTGGCACTGGGTGCCTTGAATGTGTGCAAGGCATCATGAAATCTGAGGATTACCAAAGGATTTTGGGTCGCACTGTAGAGCCCGGTGTCAGAAAGCTGGGTTTGCGTCCGAGATCTTGGGTCTTCCAGCAGGACAATGACCCCAAACATACGTCAAAAAGCACCCAGAAATGGATGACAAGAAAGTGCTGGAGAGTTCTGAAGTGGCCAGCAATGAGTCCAGATCTGAATCCCATTGAACACCTGTGGAGAGATCTTAAAATGGCTGTTGGGAAAAGGCGCCCTTCCAATAAGAGAGACCTGGAGCAGTTTGCAAAGGAAGAGTGGTCCAAAATTCCGGGTGAGAGGTGTAAGAAGCTTATTGATGGTTATAGGAAGTGACTGATTTCAGTTATTTTTTCCAAAGGGTGTGCAACCAAATATTAAGTTACGGGTGCCAATAATTTTGTCCGGCCCATTTTTGGAGTTTTGTTTGACATTATGTCCAATTTGCTTTTTTCCCCTCCCTTTTTTGTTGTGTTCCAATACACACAAAGGGAATAAACCTGTGTATAGCAAAACATGTGTTCCTGCAATACTTTTCTGTGAGAAATACTTGATTTTCTGGAAAAATTTCTGGGGTGCCAACAATTTTGGCCATGACTGCATGTACATATACACATATACATATATACATACATACATACATATATACACATATATACACATATACATACACACACACACACACACACACACACACACACACACACACACACACATATATATATATATATATATATATATATATATATATATATATATATATATATATATATATATATATATATATATATATATATATATATATATATATATATATATATATATATATATGTTTTCGTAGATTCTCGCGGGTGTCTGTATGTGTAGGTCTAGAGTCTCGGGTTTCTTCCCGCGTTCCTTTCATCTTCCGAAAGTTGTGGCGACGTTTCGATGAAATCCCATCCGTCATCATCAGGCCGGAGTATTCCTCCTGCTGCTTTCAGGAGCAATGCGTGGTCTGTCTGTTCCTTTCCTTCCAACTGCCAGTGGGGCTGTGTTCCGACTGGGTGGAGGCGTGGCTGCTTTCTGATTGGGTGGGGGTGTCCTCCGACTGGGTGGAGGCGTGGTTGTCTTCTGATTGAGTGGAGGCGTGGCTGTCTTCTGATTGGGTGGATGTGTGGTTGTCTTCCGATTGGTTGGAGGCGTGGCTTTCTTCTGATTGGGTGGGGTATGTTCTGAATGGGTGGGGTTTTTTGTTGTGTCGTAATATCCTGAGTGTTGTGATTTGGTGTCTTGAGGAGTGGGCTGTGTAGTGGCCTCCAGAGCTTTGGCTTGGCTCCGAGTTCGAGGACCCGCCATGCATCTCTGGTATGGGTCAGTCAGGTTCGTGTGTGCGTTCTTCTGCTTGGGTGATAGCACTTTTGCTTGACTTGTTCTGTCTTCTGTGTGGGAGAGTTTTTGTTCTGGGTGTGGATGAGTCTTGCTGGGGCTGGTGGCATTTGGGGTTGTTCGTTGGTTTTTTAAATCCTTGTTTGCTGAAATTCGATTGTCTATCAATGCTGGTTTCCAAATGGCATGTAGGCGGGAGGTGTCGTCTCGCTTGTTCATACTGTCTGGGTGTTTTTCTATTTCAATGGCTTCTCTGATTATTCTGCTATTGAGATGTTCTATTTTGGCGATTGTTTTTGTACCTTCAAAATTGATGTTGTGTCCCGTAGTGTTTATGTGTTGTACTAGTGAAGATGTGTGATCTTTCTTCTGTACTGAGCTCTGGAGGCCACTACACAGCCCACTCCTCAAGACACCAAATCACAACACTCAGGATATTACGACACAACAAAAAACCCCACCCATTCAGAACACACCCCACCCAATCAGAAGACAGCCACGCCTCCAACCAATCGGAAGACAACCACACATCCACCCAATCAGAAGACAGCCACGCCTCCACTCAATCAGAAGACAACCACGCCTCCACCCAGTCGGAGGACACCCCCACCCAATCAGAAAGCAGCCACGCCTCCACCCAGTCGGAACACAGCCCCACCGGCAGTTGGAAGGAAAGGAACAGACAGACCACGCATTGCTCCTGAAAGCAGCAGGAGGAATACTCCGGCCTGATGATGACGGATGGGATTTCGTCGAAACGTCGCCACAACTTTCTGAAGATGAAAGGAACGCGGGAAGAAACCCGAGACTCTAGACCTACACATACAGACACCCGCGAGAATCTACGAAAACAAATATCATACCTCTACGGGGAGGACATCTACCAACTAAACAGGACTTACGAAAAGTTAGAAGTACGAAGAGCAAGAATACTAAGTGACATACCTTTCCTATGCCAATGTCGAGACCTAAATATAAGACCAAATTGTTTCAAATTGAAATTCCACATCAATACCACTTCAACCAAACGCATTCTAAGAAGAAGAGAAATGGCATTACTAAGAAATGAACTCCACAATAAAAGATTTCAATTAGACCAAACAAACAAGGACCTACTAACATTACATCTCAAACTCAGCAACATTATTCACCCAATACTATGGGACAAAGTGAAACAACTGGCGGTTTGGAGAGCAGAAACAGAGACCATCTATAAAAACAACAGACATTCAAAGAAACTCAAACAATTAGAGAACTACAACAACCAAACAACCACACCACAACAACATCTACAACAAGTAGTGCATAACATCTCCCACAGAAGACTAACAACAGCAGAAACAAACGTCCTAGCAAAAGGTTTCAACTTCGCTGTTGCACCAAAGAAAATTCCCACAGAAACCATCATATGTGGAGTGGAAACCAGCTTAACTAAACTCAATACAGACGAAGCAGACCAAGTCAGACATGAAGTCACCCACATCCTATGCACAAGCAAACCACCCAAAAGCAACCTAACAAAAGAAGAACAAGTAGCATTGCAAAACCTAAGAAAAGACAACAGCATAATCATACTACCAGCAGATAAAGGCAATGCTACAGTGGTAATGGACACATCAGACTATGAAGAGAAACTGTCCAACTTACTCAAAGAAACTACATACAAACCTATATATACAGATCCCACAACCTATCTAGAAAAGACCACCAAGAAAAAGATAAAATCAACTTCTATAAGCCAAGAAATCCAACAAACAATCATTCCTAGGGAGAAGTCATCCAGATGCCCAAAACTATATGGCCTCCCCAAAATACACAAAGATGGAATCCCACTAAGACCCATAGTAAGTTCTATAGGCTCACCACTACAAAACTTAGCTAAATACCTAGCAAAACAATTACAACCTCTAGCAGAAATGGCAGCTTCATATGTCCAAAACTCATACCACTTTATAGAATTAGTGAAAAATCTACAGATAGACCAAAAAGACTTGCTAGTCAGCTTCGATGTGGTATCACTATTCACCCAGGTGCCAGTCCAAGAAGCTCTATCAACAATAAGAAGCAAATACCAACCACCAAACCATATTATAGAACTAGCAGAACACTGCTTATCAAACACATACTTCATACACAGAGGCCAGAGATACAAACAAATAGAAGGCGCACCAATGGGATCCCCTCTATCACCAGTTATCGCCAACCTTTTCATGGAAGAATTTGAAACTAACGCTCTAGAAAAGACTACAAACAAACCAAAACTGTGGCTCAGATATGTGGATGACACCTTCGTGATCTGGCCCCACGGAAGAAAGGAGCTAGAAAACTTCCTAACACACCTGAATAGCCTACATCCCAAAATAAAATTCACCATGGAGATTGAAACAAACAACCAGTTACCTTTCCTGGATGTACTTATATACAAAAAACAAAACGGAACCCTAGGACACACAGTCTACCGAAAGAAAACACACACCAACCGTTACCTCAATGCGCAATCACATCATCACCCAGCACAAATAAATTCAGTAGCCAAAACACTAATAACAAGAACCAGACGCCTTGCAGATGAAACACATATACAAACAGAACTACACACCCTGACAGACATATTGACAGCAAACAAGTTCCAAAAAAACAAAATCACCAATATAATTCAGCAGCGGACTCCGAAACAGAAAAACATCCAAGAAGAAGAACAGAACAACGGACGAGCCATCTTGCCCTACATAAAAGGAACAACCGACAAAATCAGTAAAGTACTACGCAAACATAACATCAAAACCGCATTTAACACTGACAGAAAGATATCAACCATCCTGAGAAATCCCAAAGACAAAATAGAACTGGAAAACCAGGGCATATACCAAATCCCATGCGCCTCCTGTCCAGCAACATACATCGGACAGACTAACAGAAGAATAGAGGTACATGTAGAAGAACATAAGAACTCAGTACAGAAGAAAGATCACACATCTTCACTAGTACAACACATAAACACTACGGGACACAACATCACAGCCCACTCCTCAAGACACCAAATCACAACACTCAGGATATTACGACACAACAAAAAACCCCACCCATTCAGAACACACCCCACCCAATCAGAAGACAGCCACGCCTCCAACCAATCGGAAGACAACCACACATCCACCCAATCAGAAGACAGCCACGCCTCCACTCAATCAGAAGACAACCACGCCTCCACCCAGTCGGAGGACACCCCCACCCAATCAGAAAGCAGCCACGCCTCCACCCAGTTGGAACACAGCCCCACCGGCAGTTGGAAGGAAAGGAACAGACAGACCACGCATTGCTCCTGAAAGCAGCAGGAGGAATACTCCGGCCTGATGATGACGGATGGGATTTCGTCGAAACGTCGCCACAACTTTCTGAAGATGAAAGGAATGCGGGAAGAAACCCGAGACTCTAGACCTACACACACACACATATATATATATATATATATATATATACACACACACACACACACACACACACACATATATATATATATATATATATATATATATATATATATATATATATATATATATATATATATATATATATATAGGGACGCGGTGGCTCAGTGGGTTAGGACGCTGAGCTTGTCGATCGGAAGGTCGGCAGTTTGGCGGGTCGAATCCCGAGTGCCGCGTAACAGAGTGAGCGCCTGTTACTCGTCCCAGCTTCTGCCAACCTAGCAGTTCGAAAGCACGTAAAAATGCAAGTAGAAAAATAGGGACCACTACGGTGGGAAGGTAACAGCGTTCCGTGCGCCTTTGGCGTCTAGTCATGCCGGCCACATGACCACGGAGACGTCCTCGGACAAGCGCTGGCTCTTCGGCTTTGAAACGGAGATGAGCACCGGCCCCTAGAGTCGGAAACGACTAGCACGCATGTGCGGGGGAACCTTTACCTTTACCGATATATATATATATATATATATATATATATATATATATATATATATATATATATATATATATATATATATATATATATATATATATATATATATATTTATTTATATATGGGACGCGGTGGCTCAGTAGGTTAGGACGCTGAGCTTGTCGATCAGATGGTTGGCAGTTTGGCAGGTCGAATCCTGAGTGCCGTGTAACAGAGTGCCTGTTACTCGTCCCAACTTCTGCCAACCTAGCAGTTCGAAGCACGTAAAAATGCAAGTTGAAAAATAGGGACCACTACGGTGGGAAGGTAAGAGCGTTCCGTGCGCCTTTGGCGTCTAGTCATGCCAGCCATCCTCGGACAAGTGCTGGCTCTTCAGCTTTGAAATGGAGATGAGTACCGGCCCCTAGAGTTGGAAACAACTAGCATGAAAAAAGAGCATTATGATAAGGAAGGCCTAGGTGAAGAAATGCATCTTTATTAGATGCTGAAGAGATTTAACAGTAAGTGCCTGCTTGGAGAAGAGCATTCCAGGGGATAGATGCAGCCACAAAGAACGAGTTATTTTGTGAGTAATCATGAAATGATAATAAAGCTGAACCGCAAGTAGCCAGACCTGTCTGATGGCCTTAGTAAATGTATAGGCCAGTGGATGTGAAGACTCATTGAAGAATTTACTGACTTTGCTTCTATAAATTCCCATGGATTATTCAAAAGCCTGTTAGATTTCATAATCCCCAGAGAGAGGCTTAATGGAGAGGATAGAAATGGAGACTAAATTTCACCAGATGAGGCTTTCACTTGTGACAGTGGAATAACTTTAATGCTCACCCATCTACCCCCAGTTAATCCATTTGTGCTCTTCATCTCCCCAAAATTTACTTTAGGATATATGGCCAGTGACCATTTGAGATGGTCTCAGGGTTATTGTTGTGGCTATGAAAGGCTGAGGCAGATCTTCTAGCACAGGGGTCTCCAACCCCCGGTCTGTGGACCGGTACCGGGCCGCGGCATGCCAGCAACTAGGCCGCACAAAGAAGCAGAGCCCCATCCGCGAGAAGCAGGCAGCACACAAAACCACACACTCTCCAGTCCGCGGAAAAACCTTTCTCCATGGAACCAGTCTCTAGTGCCCAAAAGGTTGGGGACCTCTGTTCTAGCATGCTCTTAGTATGAATTGATGATGACTATATCAAAGTTCTCCAGTATCATTTTAAAAGCCAGCTTGTTGACTCAACACCATGTAAAAGTCTTCAGTTTGACTCTCTGATGGGTGTTCTGCTAAGTAGGATGGTATTTCTTTAGATTGCAACAAATCCCCCCATGAGAAATCAGACAGAATAATAGCAGCTAGCCGTATATTCTCTATTCTTATAATATTCAGTTCTCCCAAACCGTTGCTGTCTTTACCACCAGTATAATAACATCTTTACCCCTTTCTCAACTCAGTTGTATCACACGCTTTTCACACTCATATAGCAAAATAGTGGAAGAGAGGAAATAAATAAAACACAAGTGCAGTATTACACAGCAAAGTTTGACAACTGTGATACCTTTTATTTCACCAACTCTCTTAATTATGGGTTTTCAAAAATCAGGGATCCAGCTTTCCTTGAGTCCAGGGGTCTCCAACCCCCAGGCCGTGGCCACTATTGGGCTGTAGCCTATTCGGAACCGGGCCATGTGAGAGTCAGGCTGGCATGCGCAGCTCCACTCATGTGAGAGGTGGACCAGCACTCACACGCATGTGCACCGGCTGGCAGCTTGCACAGACCATCAAGCCACAAAGGTTGGGGACCGCTGCTCTAGTCCCTGCCCCTTTGACTTCACTCTGCCAAGACAGGATTACCCCCCCCATCATTTGAACTCTAGCTCTTTACAAGTGGGGAGATGATGTAGTTATAATGCAGAGCAACAACAGCCTCAATTATGTCTGCAGTATTGGAAAACTATTATTGCCATTACTGCTAAAGGAAAATAAATTGTAAGGGTCTAGCTGTGTGAATTTCGCTATCTGTAGAACTGCACATGGATAAAAACCTCAGCTTTTAATATTAGAAAATGTTGGCCTTTCAGTTTGATATGAAAGATAGTATATAACTCCTTGTATTATTTAAAATTTCTTAATATTAATGCCGTGCAGTGTTTAAAACCGATGCAGTAGCTGTCTGGAAGGTTTATAACCTATATAATAACAGCAGAATTCCATTTTTCTTCTTATAAGCTGTAAATGGTGAAGGGAGAAATCTAAAGCTACAATTATAGCCCAGGTAAAAGATTGCAGTGGCATTTGAGTGGCATGCCAAAGGTCACCGTGCCAAAGAAATAAATTGAATTTAATGTGATACTCTTCATGAATACGACTACAGCAGCCCTTGAATACATGTTAAAGGATCATAGTAATTCTTAAGAATTGTTATTACTGTTTATTATCACTAAAAGGTAAAGGTAAAGGTTCCCCTGCACATGCGTGCTAGTCGTTTCCAAGTCTAGGGGCCGGTGCTTATCTCCGTTTCAAAGCCGAAGAGCCAGCGCTTGTCCGAGGACGTCTTCGTGATCATGTGGACGGCATGACTAGACGCCAAAGGCGCACGGAACGCTGTTACCTTCCCACCGTAGTGGTCCCTATTTTTCTACTTGCATTTTTACATGCTTTCAAACTGCTAGGTTGGCAGAAACTGGGATGAGTAACAGGCGCTCACTCTGCTACGCAGCACTCGGGATTCGACCCGCCAAACTGCCGACCTTCTGATCGACAAGCTCAGCGTCCTAACCCACTGAGCCACCGCGTCCCTTTATTATCACTAGTGTTGTACATAAATTAGAGCTCTTTGAATATCTGCTGGCACGGAAGGACTGTTCTGTACCAGCCTGCTACCGGCCCTGCAGAAAAGGCAGGGACAACCCCTTTACAAAAGGCAAGAGGCTGGAATTACGCCTGCCAAATTTATAGCTACAAAAACAAACAAGACACGATCCAAGAAACAGGAGCTTTAAGAAACAGGAACTATCCAAGCGGTTGCCTTCAGCAAACCAGCCCTCCCACACATTCCCCTTATATAGAGTTCAGGGCGTGGCTTCTCTCTGCCTCCTTCCGAGGAGCCCCATTGCCTTCCTCTGTTTACTCCTAATTGACTGCCTCCTGCATCGGGCGTCCTTGAACAGGGCCAGCTGTGGGTCATCTTCATCCACGCTGTCAGGCTCACACAGCTGGGTCTCCGTGGTGACCAAGTGGGAGGGGCCTGGCTGAGGGCTCTCATCAGCAAGATCTTCAACCCCCTCAGCAAGGTCTTCAACACCCCCCTCCTCCTCTGAGTCGTCCGACCCAACTGCCGAACCCACAGGCTGACCCTGAATCACAACAAGGACAAAAAAGTGACTTCACAAGAAATACCCATCACTACAGACAATAACTCAGAAATAGCAAAGACAGGTTTAGGAACCGAAAATGGGGAAGATCCATAGGGAACTCACAGCATTCAAACATATTAAATTGAACAACAGCAGCAGGTTACTTGGGCCTGTGGTGCTTCTTATGTCTAATTCAGTTGAAGTTGCAAAATATGTAGTTGCTAGCTAAAGTCCAGAATGAACCATTTGGTATGTTCACCCCCACTTTTTTTGTGTGTGTTTTTAAATAGCACAACTACTGAAGGCAAACCGTTAACTGTGGAAATAAGAGGTATAGAGTACATGAACGATGACCCAGCCATGATTGATGTTCTGTATGCCAAAGTCCACATGAAAGATGGCTCCAACAGGTAAACGTTTCCCTCGTTTTCTGTATATCAGGGGTCTCAAACGTGCAATGTCAGGTGACGCATTGCCACATATCGCGACTTTTTCCCCATTGCCGGCAATGGAGTGGGTGCGGTTTCAGTATGATGCATCCGTCCCACAGGCCGGCAATTTGACACCCCTGCTCTCTATTCATTTTTAGTCCCTAAAAGTATTTTATCTGAAACTGTAATATAATGGTGCTCCAAAATCCTCTCAACCTCGTGACTTTGATTGTATCTGTCAGGAAACCTTCCACCAGGCATCCAAGAGGTGAAACCTCTGTTGTTCTCTACCTAGAAAATGGCCGATACTGACTTTTTACCCTTGGGCTCACAATGGGTCATACATATTATTGAAAGAAGTAAGACATCTTCCACTTGTGCAATTAATCAGAACAATTAATCAGTGTTTGAACAATTAATCAGTGGAACCGTTTGCCTCCAGAAGCGGTGGACACTGGAAGTTTTTAAGAGATTGGACAACCATTTGTCTGAAATGGTATAGGGCAGACATGTCAAACACAAGGCCCGGGGGCCGGATCCGGCCCGCAAAGCGGTTTCATGTGGCCCGCGAAGCCATCCTGGAAACAGTGAGGGAACGGCCCCCACTGCCTTGGCCCTGGCCCAGAGACCCTCTTCCTGCCAGAGACCCTCAGATCTGTCCCACTCCTGCCCAGGCCCCCATAGGCACCCTTGATGCCAACGATGTAGAGCTGGCCACACCCACCCAGTAGGCCATACGCACTCTAGCCACACCCACCCAGTAGGCCACGCCCACCCTGGCCATACCCACCCGGCCCCTTGAGGGCAACCGCAGTGCTGATGTGGCCCTCAATGAAATTGAGTTTGACACCCCTGGTATAGGGTTTCCTGCCTGAGCAGGGGGTTGGACTAGAAGACCTCCAAGGTCCCTTCCAGCTCTATTATTCTGTTTTGTTTTAATTGTTGTTTATTCTGAATGGTTTAAAAACCAGGAACTTGGTACTTTAAAAATGATAAAAGTTTTCCATCCTCATAAGATTTAATTTCTGGGCCTAAGTGGGGAAAAAAATTACCTCTGCTTGGTCATGTCTGCATAGACAATAACCCAGTTATTGAATAAGCATAAATGTTCTGGTCTGTGCTTCTTCCTCTCTCTTATTTAGTTTATTCTGCTAAACAACTAACAGGGAAGTTTCTGTAACATAAAAACAGGAATTTCTAGCTTCTCTCTGTAAGGAGACAGGAATCGGAATGGAAATTAATGATAAATAATGCCTTCTTGACTTATTACTGGCAAATAAAAATTAGATTCCTGGTTTGCATATCTTGATAAACAGAGCACGAAGTTTCTATGATTGGTTTAGCCATTCTCTCTGGAAGAAGAAGGGAGCAAGTAGATATGACCAATATATCATGACATTTATACCTAATCAAAATGCTGAACAGTTCTTTTTAGCTATGAAGTGTAATTGCAACCACTGTTTGTACCAGATACTATTCAATTACTTAGCTACCAACTTCATATTCTTTCTTTTGCTAAATTATGTTGCATGTTTTTTTATTTCTTTACTAATGCAAAGTAATATCTGGGCGATTTTTACTTCTTTTCAAAATGTATGCTAAATGTTTTTTCTTCCCTTTCTTTCTTTCTTTCTTTCTTTCTTTCTTTCTTTCTTTCTTTCTTTCTTTCTTTCTTTCTTTCTTTCTTTCTTTCTTTCTTTCTTTCTTTCTTTCTTTCCTGTAATTTCCCCCAAGGAAAAAAAAATCTGAGTAAACAATGTAATCAGATTTTAGTACATCATTTTAAATTAAACTTTTGTTAAGATGAGAATTACCATATTTATTTCGCTTCAGTTTTCTGCCTTTGGGCTACTTGTGTGATGTTCATAAAAGATAGATTCTAATCAGGGTTGGAATTTACATTTTTAAAAAACTGATGTCCTTGCCATTAGATCTCTTTCAACAGGGAGTGAGTAAAACCTGGACTCTGAGAGTATATGCATTAGTTTACTGAGGCATACTCAGTAGATTGTCTTTTGTGGTTTATTTCTGAAACCATAGGTTTAAACACTGCGCATTATTACAAAATCACCTCTCTTTTTTCTACTTTGTAATTACAATATGTTCAGCTAACTCACCCACTCTATTTTTGGCAATGTGAGAGCTAGATGTACTTTGGATTTTTGTTTCTCCTAAATACCCCGTTCCACAAAACAGAAGAGTCCAATTTTCTGCCATCGCCGATGTTATTGGAAAATTTCTCTGATCTTTATTAAAGAAGGGGAGAAAGAGGATGAGGAACGTTGTGGTGCAATGATTCCCATCCAGCAGGCCTCTCATTATAATTTAGTTTGCTTTTATTTCCTCGATTTTATGGCGTAATAAAGTATGGTTTTATTTGAGATATTTCATTAATTGCTGAGGTATCATACCACTTTTCATTAGGCAGGTCTAATTTCAACAATCTGTCTCCAGAAAACAGGAGATTGAAATTGAACAGCTAGAAATGAGCCATCAACAGGCTCACAAGGTCAACTCAATGCCATTAGTCTATTACATTAGCTCATCAAGAATTATCAAGCAAATGGTGACTAGAGGGGAAGAACATGTCTGAGCGAGTCCAAAAAAGTCAAGATGGAAATCTATAACTGGAAAAGTGTGAACTTTCCAGCAAATTATCTTCCTAATGGATTCTACACAGTTAATATAGAACATGGCGCATATACAGTAGTGGCCAAATTTGTGGAAACCTTTTGGGAAAAGTGTATTTTTGAGGTTTCATGGCTAATAACGCCACTTTTTTTTTAGTAGTACCATAAAGTTATATATCAATGGAAAGATAATTTAATCAAGAATGTAATGCAACAAAGTTTGTTCAATTATCTGTACTGTATTCTGTGAAAAGATATAGCCAAATAACCAGAAAAAGGAAGCACAACTTGCTTAGGTTGATATCAGGTAGCTTTCCTTGATCTGATTGTAGCCAATGAGCATGAGTGTTTAGAGAGCCAATCAGATGTCATCTTGTTTTGGCAATGAGCCAATCAGATCACAGTAGGAATCAGTTATTGATGTCATGTATTGAAGCTGAGAGGAGGACGTTTGTCAGTGTGTTATGTGATCACTATCAAGTTGGTTGGGGTTTTTTGTGTTCTTTCAATTAGTCAGCTTGTAAAACGTAATAAAATTAAAGTAATGGTGCAAAGAGTTGACTGGTTGCCCAGAAAGCGATGTAAAATAGTATTATTAAGTGAACAAAGCTACAGTAAAGAAATTAGAAGAAAAAATGGTGGAAACTTAACCAAAGGTGGCATTTCTACTGTACACTTTTCCCAAAAGGTTCCCACAATTTTGGCTACTACTGTACAGTTGCAAGAAAAAGTATGTGAACCCTTTGGGATTACGTGGAGTTTTGCATGAATTGGCCATAAAATGCGCTCTAAACATCATGTAAGTCACAACAATAGAAAAACACAGTCTGCTTAAAATAATACTACACAAACATTAGCTGTTGTCATGTTTTAATTGAACATAAGATGGAAACATTCACAGTGCAGGGTGGAAAAAGTATATGAACCCCTAGCCTAATGACTTCTCCAAGAGCTAATTGGAGCCAGGAGTGAGCCAACCTTGACTCCAACCAGTGTGATGATATTGGATGTGTTGCTGACAGCTGTCCTGCCCTTTAAAAACACACGCCTGTTTTGGGTTTACTGGTCTCAAGAAGCACTGTCTGATGTGAACCATGCCTTGCAGAAAAGAGCTCTCAGAAGACCTACGATCAAGAATTGTTGACTTGCATGAAGCTGGAAAGGGTTACAAAAGTATCTCCAAAAGCCTTGATGTTCATGTGTCCACGGTAAGGCAGACTGTCTACAAATGGAGAAAGTTTAGCACTGTTGCTACTCTCCCTAGGCGTGGTCGTCCTGTAAAAATGACTGCAAGAGCACAGCACATAATGCTTAATGAGGTAAAGAAGAATCCTAGAGTGTCAGCTAAAGACCTACAGAAATCTCTGGCACATGCTAACATTTTTGTTGACACATCTACAATAAGGAAAACATTAAACAAGAATAGAGTACATGGGAGGACACCACGGAGGAAGCCATTGCTATCCAAAAAAAATATTGCAGCACGTTTGAAGTTTGCAAAAGAGCACCTGGATATTTCACAGCACTACTGGCAAAATATACTGTGGACAGATGAAACCAAAATTGAGTTGTTTGGGAAAAACACAAAACACTATGTGTGGAGAAAAAAAGGCACAGCACACCAATATCAAAACCTCATCCCCACTGTAAAACATGGCGGAGGGAGCATCATGGTTTGGGGCTGCTTTGCTGCCTCAGGGCCTGGACGGATTGTTGTCATTGATGGGAAAATGAATTCGAGTTTATCAGGACATTTTGCAGGAAAACGTACGACCATCTGTCTGCCAGCTGAAGCTCTGCAGAGGATGGGTGATGCAACAGGACAATGACCCAAAGCATACAAGTAATTCAACAAAACAATGGCTTCAACAGAACAGAATACGCCTTCTGGAGTGGCCCAGTCAGAGTCCTGACCTCAACCCGATTGAAATGCTGTGGCATGACCTTAAGAGAGTGATTCACACCAGACATCCCAAGAATATTGCTACACTGAAACCGATTTGTGCAGAGGAGTGGTCCAAAATTACTCCAGATCGTTGTGCAGGTCTGATCTGCAACTACAGGAAACGTTTGGTTGAGGTTATTGCTGCCAAGGGAGGGTCAACCAGTTATTAAGGTTCACATACTTTTTCCACCCTGAACTGTGAATGTTTCAATCTTATGTTCAATTAAAACATGACAACAGCTAATGTTTGTGTAGTATTATTTTAAGCAGACTGTGTTTTTCTATTGTTGTGACTTACATGACGTTTAGAGCGCATTTTATGGCCAATTCATGCAAAACTCCACATAATCCCAAAGGGTTCACATACTTTTTCTTGCAACTGTATATATATATGTATGTAATGGTCTTTTGTTTTATTGGGTAACATTATTAGATTTTAATTAATGTTCCCTAGCCATACTGGACTTGAATAATGAATATTTTATAAAGAGAATTGCAAGGGTTTGCAATTCTGTTCCTGTTCTGGTTTACACGTTTAATTTGCAGTTATCCTTCATATAGATCACCAATCAGGTAGTCCTTGACTTACAACAATTTGTTAGTAAGTGCTCCAAGTTACAATGGCACTGTAAAAACTGACTTATGACAATTTTTCACACTTACGACCATTGCAGCACTTGATCAGTATTCTGATGCTTGGCAACTGACATGTATTTATGACAGTTGCAGTGTCCCGGGATCATGTGATCACCTTTATTTATTTATTTTATTTATTTTATTAAATTTATATACCGCCCTTTCCCGAAGGACTCAGGGCGGTTTACAGGGCATTTAAAACAACCAATACAAAAGTTAAAAACAAATTAAAAAAGATTAAATCATCCCTAGAATTAAAAACCCCAGTTAAAAATTCTCAGCCTGGGCCAGAGAGCTCGAAGAATGTCCTTTGGGGACATTCTGATGAGCAAAGTCAATGGAGAAGCCAGATTCACTTAACATCCATGTTACTAATTAAAGGGCAGTGGTTCATTTAACAACCATGGCAAGAGAGGTCATAAAATGGGGCAAAACTCACTTAACAACTGTCCCACTTAGCCCGTAAGAACCCTCACTTCTTTGAATATTTGTGGATGGAGGTGGTAGTAGTGGAAATTACTTGCATGTTGCATCACACTTTACCTACAGTATTTTACAAACTTCCTGGTTCCTTAATGTGACTCTTAAATCAGTGAAGTCTTACTCAACTCAAGCTCAACTACTGGGAATTCATGAAGGCCTCTATGTTGTTTTCTTGTCAACAGTATGGAAATAGTTTGCCACATTATTTTGACATCCCAGTCTAGAGTTTCCTGATACATTCCCATAAAAGAATTAGCCAAGGCTTAGCTTTGCTGAAATCAATACAGTTTGACTTTAAAAAACAAACAGCTGACATCAGAATTGGCATCATCTTGAAAAACCTTTAAAATACAAAACCTACATATTTTGTCAAACTATACATAAAAATAAGGACTGATTATAAATCTTGGACCAAACAAGTTAATACTTTCCATAAACTAATTTGTGATTCCACTTCTTTGGCCAGGACTCCACTTAAGTCATATACTTTAAGTTGGGAGTGATGCTTGCATCTTGTCAGTTTCCTTTCTGCAGAACTTTAAGGAGGTGAATAATTTTAGACATGGGAAGTAGATGGTACCATCTGTACATAATAGTCAGTTCCTACTCTGGAGAGGGACGCAGTGGCTCAGTGGGTTAGGACGCTGAGCTTGTCGATCAGAAGGTCGGCGGTTTGGCGGGTCGAATCCCCAGTGCCGCGTAGCAGAGTGAGCGCCTGTTACTCGTCCCAGCTTCTGCCAACCTAGCAGTTCGAAAGCACGTAAAAATGCAAGTAGAAAAATAGGGACCACTACGGTGGGAAGGTAACAGCGCTCCGTGCGCCTTAGGCGTCTAGTCATGCCGGCCACATGACCACGGAGACATCCTCGGACAAGTGCTGGCTCTTTGGCTTTGAAACGGAGATGAGCACCGGCCCCTAGAGTCGGAAACGACTAGCATGCACGTGCAGGGGAACCTTTACCTTTGCCTTTACTCTGGACAACCATAATATCAGGGCAAAAGTAAAATGGTGAGAAGAGTTTATGAACATTCTTCAAATTGTGCTTTGAACAGAGTAGAAAATTAGCTCCACAGCAAGACCAGAATTATATTTTATTGGGTTAGATTATAATAACAGAATCAAAAAACAAAAAGCTCCTTTTTATAGTTCAGTGAATTAGGGATACCTCTGTTTGATCTATCTCAAAGGTGCTTTTTCAAAAGGCAATTCGACTTCCTTGAGGAAGAAGAAGAAGAAAATGTTTTGCTTTTCATCCAAGAAGCTTCATCAGTTCTGATGGGGAAGGGATGGAAGGATACCTATCCTACAGGTACAGTACCTATCAATATTTATCCTTACATCTCCCCACCATCACAACTGATGAAGCTTTGTGGATGAGAAGCAAAACGGGTTTCCTTCTTCTTCTTCTTCTTCTTCTTCTCCTCCTCCTCCTCCTCCTCCTCCTTCTTCTTCTTTCTTCTTCTTCTTCTTCCTCCTCCTCCTCCTCTCTTCTTCTTCTTCTTCTTCTTCTTCTTCTTCTTCTTCTTCTTCTTCTTCTTCTTCTTCTTCTTCTTCTTCTTCTTCTTCTTCTTCTTCTTCTTCTTCTTCTTCTTCTTCTTCTTCTTCTTCTTCTTCTTCTTCTTCTTCTTCTTCTTCTTCTTCTTCTTCTTCTTCTTCTTCTTCTTCTTCTTCTTCTTCTTCTTCTTCTTCTTCTTCTTCTTCTTCTTCTTCTTCTTCGAAAACAACAATCCAGTTGCCTTTTGAAATAGCACATTTGAGACAACTATGACCTGGATGACTGAGAATCTCCATAGACATCTTGCTTGATCTGGTTCCCCAGAATTAATAGTATTTCAGGCCCTGTGACTCTAGGTAATATTCCTTGCACATTTCTGTCAGTCATCTCTGTTGCTCTCTACACTTGTCAATGTTACTCATGACTGTTGGTTGGGACTTATTTTTGCTAGTACTCAGAAAATAAGCTTATTCAACTAAAGCTCTCAGTGCTCAAGGTGCTTCATTGTGGACTGCTTCTAACACAGACATTTCCAAAAAATAATGCATAGCTTGTGGCGCTCTCAGTTTCGTTTTATCATTTATGGAGGTAATAATTGTTACACAGTGAGGACTCTTTGCGCTCCAGGTTGTGTCAGAGGCCAAGTCAGCAGACAGGTGTTATAATGCTGAGAGCAGAAGTTAATCATCATGAGAGAGATTGCGCTAAAGGCAGGCTGTATTAAGCATTCTACTCATTCTACCATATATATTCAGAGGAACAAATGTCTGTTGTCTTCCTCTAATGGAAACTTGTCTGAGGAAAATAAAGCACGTTAGGACCAGGAAGGATAATTTAAAACCTTACTGGCACATCCTTCCCTCCAAGGATTCTCCAATAAATCATACATGTGATAGGTTTTATTTATTTATTTATTTATTTATTAGTTTTTATAAACCGCCCTTCTCCCGAGGGACTCGGGGCGGTGTACAGAGGAAGGAAGGTATACAGATCGAACAATAAAAATAATAAGAAACACTAATGAACACAAACTGGGACCCCAATTAACGCTATCATGCCAGGCCAGCCTGCTGAAACAGGAAAGTTTTTAAGTCGCGACGGAAGGTACGGAGGTCAGGGGCCATCCGGATTTCTGTTGGTAAGGTGTTCCAGAGGGCTGGCGCACCCACTGAGAATGCCCTCCCCCTGGGGGCCACCAGCCGACATTCCTTGAGCGGTGGCACCCTGAGGAGGCCCTCTCTGTGGGAGCGCACAGGACGGTGGGGTGCTGACATCGGCAGAAGGTGCTCCCGAAGGTAGTCCGGACCCATGCCATGTAGGGCTTTGTAAGTCATCGTTAGCACCTTGAACTTCACACGGAAGGCAGCCGGAAGCCAGTGCAGCGCACGGAGGAGAGGTGTGATATGGGAGTATCGGGAGGCTCCCAAGAGTGTCCGTGCCGCCGCACTTTGCACCAGTTGAAGCTTCCGAGTGGATCTCAAGGGCAGCCCCATGTAGAGAGCGTTACAATAGTCTAGGCGAGATGTCACAAGGGCATGGGTGACTGTACGTAAGGAATCCAGGTCCAGATAAGGCCGTAGTTGGCGAATTAGTCGAACCCGGGAGAAGGCCCCCTTGGTCACAGCTCCAATGTGGTCTTCCAGGGAGAGCTGCGAGTCTAGGAGGACACCCAGGTTGCGGGCCCTATCAACAGGGGGAAGTAACTTGTCCCCAATGTTAAGCAGTGGGACGTTCTGAATCTCCTGGTTGCCAATGATCAGGTTTGAACCTTCTGACCATTTTTAATCAGTCCACCTGGGAAGTCTTTCTTTGCTTTCCTAGAGCCCAGTTTTGGGAAAACTAGTAAGAAAAACATTCTGGATATTTCCACTGTTGGATTCAGGAGACCAGTGGGAAGTCTGTCTGAAGATAGTGTAAATAGGTAACTGGAGCAGAGTTTTGAGGAAACAGTGCAAGAGAATTTCTGCTATATTAGTCAACTAAGCCTTTTTGAACATGTATCAGTTGTTCCTGTGAAGAAGCAGACCCCACCCCCAACAAGAATTTGTATAAACAAACGAACTCCAGGAAAACAGACTTGGAAGGGACCTTGGAGGTCTTCTTCTTAAAAAAAACCTAATGTTGGAGCAGCCACAACTTCTGGAGGCAACTCACTCTGCTGATTAATTGTTCTCACTGTCAGGAAATTTGTCCTTAGTTCTAGGTTGCCTCTCCCCTTGATTAGTTTCCATCCATTGCTTCTTGTCCTGCGTTCAGGTGCTTTAGAAAATATAGTAAACTGTGGCGAAGATTGGGTTAAAAAGAAATCATTCCACTTTGGTGTAGATATTGGGTAGAAAATTCCACAGAGCATTAAGAAGAGTAGTGATAAATGTTTTACCTTGAATAGGGATTAGTACGGTTCTTCCCAGCGGGCAAAATCTTTATCCTACTTGCATTATTTATAACAATAATTTAGCAAGCCAATTTTTCCTTATCCATTTGTTTCAATCTTTAGTTTAGACTACTGCAACGCTCTCTACATGGGACTGCCCTTGAGGACCATTCGGAGGCTTCAGCTGGTGCAGAATGCAGCCGCGCGAGTTGTGATGGGGGTTTCCCGATACTCCCATGTAACACCTCTACTCCGCGAGCTGCATTGGCTCCCGGTTGCCCTCCGGGTGAGATTCAAGGTGCTGGTGATGACCTATAAAGCCCTAAATGGCTTGGGTCCGGGATATCTGAGGGAACACCTGTTGCCAGCATCAAGTTCCCTTCGTCCAGTGCGCTCCCACAGGAAGGGTCTGCTCAGGGTGCCGCCGGTAAAAGATTGCCGGCGGATAACACCCAGGGGGAGAGCCTTCTCAGTGGGTGCGCCTGCCCTCTGGAACCAGCTGCTCGTGGAGCTCAGGACTGCCCCCGACCTCCGTTCATTCCACCGGGACCTGAAGACCTGGCTCTTAGAGCTCTCTGGCCCAGGCTGAGAATTTTAATTTTAATTTTAATTTTAATTGGGGTTTCTACTTTTTTTTCCAGGGATTGATGTAATTTTTTAACCGCCCTGAGTCCTTTGGGAAAGGGCGGTATATAAATCTAATAAAATAAATAAATAAATAAATCTACAAAGCAAGACAGTTTTTCCTTATCCATTTATTTCAATCTTGTTTTGCATTAAGAGAATCCTTTTTAGTCTGGTAATCTGACCATACCATCTTTAAACTATCCAAGGCAATAACAAAAACGACTTCCGGTTTAGTCGCCAACGGGACGACTGGAAGAAGCCGGCACTCCGGCTTTCCAGTCTGGTTTCTTTCACCTAGTGACCCATAAAGGGTCGGAAAGTTGCCCTGGAGGGGCAACAAAGAAGGAAGGACACTCCAGGAGCTCAGATCAGGTGGCAGCCAATCAGAGTGGACTGAAGAACCCCTCTGAAAAGGTGGGAGAAAGGCTGCTGGGAAGGGAAGGGAAGCACCGCAAAATAGCTGACTGTCAACTGTGTGCTGAGGCTGGGTGAGCCAGAACTTTCTTTCCTTCTCCTTGTGGATTATAAAACGTTGAGCCCCTGATGGGAAATAGCTAAAAAGCAAGACCCCCAGAAGGATTAACTTAAAAGCGGCGGGCAATTACAAAAGAGGAAAGTGTCTTTTTTAAGAATATCGGACATTGATAAATAAGCCAAGGAGGACATATAGTGGCGAAAGAAGAAACGACAGCGCAAATAAATAGTGAGGGAAAAAAGAAGATGGAAATGGAAAAAATGTCTTCATAACAATGACCTTGAAGAGATACCTGCAAATAACAAAAGTGCCTTGTTGGGGGATTGCAAGGGAAAAAGACTTTCTATAGTTACTTTTGTTGACTTTGGCTAAATTCAAACAGATACTATTTTGGCTTTAGACTGTGAGCTGTAAAATGAGTCCATCAAACATTACTAGACTTATGAAGAAAACCTCTTCTGCACCCTCTGTAGAACAACCTAGTCCAAGAACACAGGGATCTATTGAAGCAGTGTTGCTACATGAGAAAATAAGCACTGCCCAAAGTGAAACACAGACCTCACTAAAACTGATTCAAGAGATGATGCAAAGAAATCAAGAGATGATGCAAAGAAATCATGAAGAGACACAAAAATTCCACAAAGAGACACAAAGTAAACTTGAGAAAGTAAGTCAAGAAATTCTGGATATAAAGGCAAAATTTGAAGCCCAAAACCAAATGATAATTAAAAATGAACAAAGAATTCAGAAAGTAGAAGATAAATCAGTGGATATTGATAAAAAGATGAAAATGTTATTACAAGAAAATGAAAAATTAGATCAAGCAAATCAAGACCTAGAGGGAGCAATTAAGATCCTAGAAATGGAAAAAGCGGAACACTATTTGAGATTTCAAAATACCCCTGAGGACAGAGGAGAAAACATAGCAGTGGTGATTATTGATATCCTGGCAGAGGCTTTAAAGGCAGATAGAGGAGAAATTCAAATGTAGGTTGACGAAATATTTTGCATGAACTCAAGCTATACAAGAAAACAAATTGCCAAGAGAAGTAAGGTTCATAAAAAAAACGAGATGAAGTGCTAAGGAAAGTCAGAGATGAGTCAATACAATATAAAAATAAAGAAATAGTGCTTTTAAAGCGCATACCTAAGAGAGACACTATCATTTCTTAACTACAAATCTGATTGCCAGAGGCATAAACTTCAGATGGCTGATGCCAGAAGGTATCTTAATAAATTGGAATAATACAAGACATTGATTGGATTTAGTCTGGAAAGCAGAAGAGTTTGAAGTAAGGAATAGAACAATTCTAGATGAAGGAGTGAAACAAAGACAAGGGGAAAGAAAGGAGCAGAAGCAAACAGAAGAGATGACTCAAGGAGCAACTGCACAAACAGGAGAATAGAAAGAGAAAGATGAACAAGAGGGCGAAGGTGAAGGACCTGCCGGAGAACAGAGGATTACTAGATCGACTAGACCTAAATATAAATAATGGAAATGGAAATGGAGAAAGAAAATGGAATTTTTTTTCAGTGAATATAAATGGACTAAACTCCCCATCAAAAAGAAATATTTTTTTCAGGAAATTACAGAAATTGAACATAGACATTATTTGTCTGCAAGAAACACATATAAAAGAACAGCACCATAAATTACTGGAATATCCAAAAATTGGGAAACTTTTATTACACATCAGCACATCAGAAAAAAAGAGAGGTCGCTGTAGACATTAAGGAGACAATAGATTCTAAATTGGTATATTCAGATAAAGAGGGAAGAATCCTAATGATAGAAATACATTTGCACCAAAAGCAAACACTGCCAGTGGCAATTTATGCACCAAACAACAATCAAGAAGAATTTTATAAAAACCTACACAGAAAAATAATAGAAATGGAGTACCAAAATATTTGTTTAGTAGGAGATTTTAACGCGATAGTAGACAGAAAAAAATGACTATAAAAGCAGTAAAACAGGAAAAACCAGAAGAAGAAGATTACCAGGGACATCCTTTGATATGGTAGAGGAAATTGGAATTCAGGATGTCTGGAGGGAAATCAACCCACAAAAACTACAATACACCCTGTCTCCAAGAGTGCTGCTTTCTTAAGAAGTGGGAAGAGGTGGGTGCTGACAGAAACAATGATAAGGTGGGCGAAAAACTTGGGTTATAACCAGTGCTTTTTTTGTAAAAGAAAAAGGTGCCGAAACTCACACATGTCATACAACCCACCTTGCCTACCCTACAAGGTTCCATCCAAAAAAGGTGCCAGAACTCCGTTCTGAGCGTTCTATGAGAAAAAAAGCCCTGGTTATAACATAGAACTAGAAAAATGGCAAAAGCTATGGGAGAGAAATTATAAATTGACAATGTCAACTTCGTACAAAGAAAATTTATACAAAATGTTTTATAGATGGCACTTGCCACCAGGAAGACTAGCAAAAATGTTTTAAAATATGTCAGATAGATGCTGGAAATGCTGAAACATAATTCAGGCAATTCAGGCAATATTTGGTGGACATGTGGCAAAGCAAAGGCTTATTGGAAAAATATACATGCTTGGTTAGAAAAAATGTTGGGAGAACATGTTGAATTTAAACCTGAACTTTTCTTATTAGGTTTAATGCCAGAAAAGATTAATTAAAAAAGCATATATTTGATTCTACACGTCACAACAGCAGCAAGAATAACCTTCGCGCAATATTGGATAAATGAAGGAGTATCACCAGAGGAAGAAATAATTTAAAAAAATATTGAAATGTGCAGAGATGGACAGATTAACTATGAGATTGAAAGATAAAGAAGAAACAGAATCTTACCAAATATGGGATTCATTCTACAAATGGTTAGAGGAAAGAACCAAGGATTAGGAATTGATTATGTATTAGCACTTTTGAATCTAGACGCTGGTTGAAAAATTAACATATGTATGTAAGAAAAATAATAATAAAATCCTTAAAAAACACCAAAAAAGTTTAACAGCAGCAACTTTTGGGTTTTAGAAGATTAAAAAGGGTTGTTGTTTCTAAAGAGACAAGGAATTAGGGTCAATTTTTCTCTATCCTACTTGACAATAGTGGGATCTTTGTATTTTAATGTAACTATGCCACCTTTTTCTCCCTAAAAGATACTTTTTTTTTAATCCCATTTATATCCCGCCCTTCTCCGAAGACTCAGGGCGGCTTACAATCTAAAGCACAAATCAATGTGCCTAGCAATAGCCTTCATATGCCTGCTTATTAGGGCTTTCAGGGGCCCCCCCAAGCGGCATTATTACAAAGTCAGCTTATTGCCCCCAACAGTCTGGGTCCTCATTTTACCTACCTCGGAAGGATGGAAGGCTGAGTCAACCTTGAGCCTGGTGGGACTCGAACCTGCACTAATTGCAGGCAGCTGGTGTTACTTAAGGAGGCATTAGCCCACTGCTCCACCAAGGTTCATACTTTCCAATTTAAAAAAGAAAAAGAATGGGAAAAGGTGGAAAAAATTGTCGTGGATAGTGCCATGAAATGGATTTCCAAGAGGGTTTTGAAACAAGCTGTTAGCTTCCCACCAAAGTGGTACCTATTTATCTACTCACATTTGCATGCTTTCGAACTGTCAGTTTGGCAGGAGCTGGGGCGAGGACGGGAGCTCACCCTGTCTCATGGAGCTCGGGTCTCGAACCTGGGCTGCCAGCTTTCCAGTCGACAAGCCCAGTGTCTTAACTGCTGAGCTACTATGCTGCTCCGCGACGTCATGCTTGCCACGTGACCGCAGAAATGCCTTTGGACAGAGCTGGCTCAATGGCCTTGAAATGGAGAACCACCCCCTAGAGCTGACAATAACTAACAGAGTAGCATCTGCAGGGACTCCTTTTGAAGCAAGACCACATCATAAAGCCTAGTCAAGAGCCCCTTAATGCCCGTGTGGAGTTAATGTATCTAAATAAAATTTATCTGTTCTGCATGGTTTTGGTAACAGCAGCACTGTAAGATCAAAGTAGGAGAAGTTACCAAGTTGTTAAGGCTAAGCAAAGTATGAAGCGCTACCCAACTCCATATGTCATCAACCTTGTCTTGTTAGGGATGACTAATCTGAAACATCCCTGTAGATAAAAAAAGAAGTTGTTATTCAGAGGCCTTTTTCTTATGTCAGACAGGCGTTTTTATCAAGTTCTTGCTTTCCACAGAGTAAAATTGTATGTCAGACTATTTTTAGCATCCTATCAAAGCGGTTTCCTCCTGCCCCAGCCTCCTCTTTCTTCGTGGAATGCAATTTTGTTCCATTTCTGTGAAGGATGTTGCTATCTCGGTTGCTCGCATTCTAAGCACAGAGGTTGAAATGTGTTTCTAGTCCTTTGGGTTTCTTCCAGTTTTTCTCCAGTGACAATCTTCCCCCAACGATATACAGATGGTCATCGGCTTACAACCACATTTCAGCTCAACATTTCTGTGGCTAAGTGAGACAAAGGCTGAATTTTGATCATGTGACCGTGGGGATGCTGTAATGGTTGTACATGTGAAAAAATGGCTATAAGTCAATTTTTCCCCAGTGCTGTTGTAACTTTGAACAGTCGCTGAATGAACTGTAGTAAGTCGAGGACCACGTGTACTGCACTTGTAGTTTTGAGAACAACTGTTTGGTAACAATTGTTTTAATTGTTCACCAAAGAATTTGGATTTCTTCTCTTAACTATCTACTCCATGAATACAGGTAGTCCTTGACTCACAACAGTTCACAGTTACAACGGCACTGAAAAACGTGATTTATGACCGTTTTTCACAGTTGCGACCTTTGCAGCCTCCCCATCATCATGTGATCAAAATTCAGATGCTGGGCAACCAGTTCATATTTATGACCGTTGCTGCATCCCAAGGTCATGTGATCGCCTTTTGCGACCTTCTGACAAGTGAAGCCAGATTCACTTAACAACCGTATTACTAACTTAAAAACTGCGGCTGTAGAGATGGAGGTCAAGGATATGAAGGGACCGTGTGCAGAAAACTGCCTACCTTAGTATCCTGTTATCCGCATGTCTATGAGCTCATTCCAATTAGCCTTGCCAAGGACTGTAAGGAATCAGATAGATAAGGAAGACTCTGCCCTGGCTTGGGATGTTCGGATGTTCTCCAAGATTGACTAGAATACACCAATAAACAATGATTTTGCTGTGCGTAATTTCCTGCTTGTTAAAACTGTATAAATACAATAAACTCTGAGTAGGCAGACAGACATATTTGGGACACCCTGCGTTGACTGGTCTCTGAATCCTGCATGCAGCAATTCGCTTAACTTGTGGCAAAAAGGTTGTGAAATGGGGCAAAACTCACTCAACAATGGAAATTTTGGGCCCAGTTGTGTTGGTATGTTGAGGACTACCTGTACAAGTACTAAAAATGCCTCACCTTGCCTTTTTTTTCTCTCTCCTTCCTTTTCTCTTCCTGTAGGCTTCAGCTCATAGCAGAGAGACTGGTGGATCAGTTTGTGGCCTCTGGGCTGATGAGGAAAGAATGGGATAGAGTGAAGCTCCATGCCACCATTATGAACACGGTCTTTCGAAGTGATCCTAGTGGTGAGCCTCTATTAGGATCTTTTCAGAAATGTAACCGCAGCTTTGATCCCCACATTTGTTATGATGGTCTTTACTTTGCTATTGCTAATTTATCATTTTTTTGTCAGGACCTTTAGGCTGGAGACAGTGATGGGATCCCTTCGTTAAGGTTGCACTCAACTGAAATAGGAAAGGAAGAATCCTTCATTAAAGCGTTCAACGCACCTTTTATATCCAGCAGATGTTAGATTCCTGTCAGGGCCCACCTCAAACCCACATCTTAAGAAAGCAGAACTCTTGGAGAGAAGTTTTCCAGGCAGGAACCTTTACTAAGAAATAGGAGATAGCAGGCATAATAGACAGGATCTGAGGGATTCCCTCGCAGATGGATATTTTTAAAGTGTCCCCAAGCAAAACCCCACCCTATAGTTCATTCGGTCAGTTCCAGATCAGCCAATCTCCAGGTAAGTCCATCGTGGGAAAGGAAAGAGAACATCAATCCGGTTCCGTTTGCAGCACGATCATTTCCACAGCTCCTCACGCCTCCTTCGGAGAAATAAACCAGATCCCGGAGGGTTGTATCTCTTCCCCCACCCCTTTTTCTACTTGCCCAGTAAGGGAGGGAAGTTCAGAGAGAATGCATAGCATAGAAAGCAATTTGTCACATTGTGATGGATAGCAGGCAGGCAGAATAAACAAAGATTACATTTAAGGGAGGAAGTGAAAGCCATAAAGTCCCATGCCTGTCCCCTCTCCCCCTTGGGAATGGCAGAATCCAGGGGAAAATGAGATTTGGTTTTAGCGCAGAGGAGATAGTTAGAAATGAAATATAAATGGATTCTGACAGTTTCTTCCTTACGCTCTTATGTCTGAGAGAAGCGATGATTTTGTATTGTTTTTTAATCAAGGTTGTTTCCTATCTTTTAAAAGATGGATTTGATAAACGTGGCTAGGATTTAGGATTACCGTTGAGTATACCGAGTCTGCTTTTCCATTTAAATGTGCTTAGTATTATTGAGCTGCAGCTTCTTTTTAATTTTTAAAGCTGTTTTGAAAAGCTTATTTAGTAAGCAGAATATGAATAGCTGCTTGTTTGTATTCTAGAAATAGAAACCATTAATTCCAATGCGGGGCTTAAGGCAAACTAGTGCACGTGGCTATAAAAGGACATCTCCTGAAGTTATACAAAAGAGCTATCAAGCTATAGTCAACAAATGAACTATTTACCATATCTATTTGTAAATATAACTACCTTGAATTTAAGATACGTGTGTGTGTGTGTGTGTATACAGATCAAAACTACACAGCTCTATACATGCCTATAGATAAGATTATGGAGTACAACAGCAGATATAGGAACCGTCTGTTGAAATGGGGTCTTGCAAATAAAACGGAAAAGGTTATAATGTCAGCCCAGTCTTACCTATCCTGCCTATACAATTTGCATAGACGATTGGCTTTTGCACAACTATCTTAAAGATTGTTGATCACATTTTACTTTTCACACTCATGTTGGGAGTTTCAAAGTGACAAAAGTAGAATGATGTACAGGCTTGTTGATCTATTTCCAGTGTGCCTTTTTAGCCTTTCTATAATATACCATGTGTGGGTTTGTGTATGTTTGTGTGTAATTAAAAATTTAAAAGTGGATGCATTTATTTTATATCTGTACATTGGATTTCTATGCCCCCCCCCCTCCCAATTCATCACTGGCTTTGGTAATGTAGAAAGTTAGCAACAGCACTGTACAACATGTTAAGAAACCAAGGTTAAAAGATTACCGTAACTGACAGAACAAACATATGCTATAAATACACCAGATGTATTCCATAGTCCAGGGCTTTTCAACTTTTTCACCCATTGTACCACTTTTAGGATATGGCAACATCCGAATACCACCAGTCGCTTAGCAAGATGTCAAAAACTTGATGACCAAAAAAAAAAAAGGAAAAAAGTGATGAAGTACAGGTAGTCCTCGACTTACAACAGTTCACTTAATGACTATTTGAAGTTACAATGGCACTGAAAAAAGTGCTCCCCCAAGCCACAGCCGAGCAAGACGCCTGCCCGCCTGGCGGCGCTCTTCCTCCTGTCCGAGGTTTTCATTGTTGTGAGCATTTCTGTTGAGGATTGGCAGTGGGGGTGGGGGTGGGGTGTTTGGTTTTTATTTCCCCCCCCCCATCTGCTGGGTGGTTGCAGCAGGTTTTGGTCACTTCACATGATCCTGGGACACTGTGACCGTCATAAATATGAATCAGTTGCCAAGCATCTGAATGTAAATCACAAGACCCTGGAGATGCTGCAACATTCCAGCTGATCGGCACTTCTTCTGGGCTCAGCAGTAGCGCCAGGATCAGCGCCGAGCTCCAGTTGGAGCCTGGCGCTGATCCTGGCACTTCCGCTGAGCCCTGACAGCCCCGAAGAAGCGCTGATCCTGGCGGTTTCGCTGAGCCCTGACAGCCCTGCAGCTCCAGCCGTCTCTCGCTCAGGCTTGTGCGGTGCTGCCACCGGTTCAGCTCATTCTCCTCCCCCGCTACCACTTTTCTAGGATGGTCGCATACCACCTGCCAGGTGCCAATGTACCACAGGTGGTACCCGTACCACTGGTTGAAAAGCCCTGCCATAGTGGATGCATGCCCTGGACTAGCTCAAGACCTGGAGGAAAAAACAGGTTTCCATTTGAAAGAAAGCAGGGTGGATCCATCAGGGGCAGTGCTGGGGCAAGTCCACAAGTCTTAAAGTTGCCCAGTTTGAAGACCCCTGCTCTAAGATGTCACTTTTATAGATGGACCCAGAACATGCTTATACGACAGGCAGAAGCTGTGAGAGGAAGATTGTCCTTCAAGTAGAGTTAAAGGAGATCTTTTGCAGATTAGGGCCAAAACCATCAGTATACAGGTAGACCTCGACATACGACTATTAGGATTAGGATCAGATTTTCTGTGGCTATGCAAGTTAGTTGCCAAGTGAATTGCACTGGGTATTACGACCTTTTTGCCATGGTTGTTAAGCGAAAACTTTGCAGTTAAGTGATCCACATGGGCGTGAAGCCAATCCAGCTTCTCCATTGACTTGACTTGTCAGAAGCCAGTTGCGAAAGATATGCTGCCAGCGTTGCAACTGTTGGATGGGTGCCAAGGGCCTCGATTTTTATCACATGATCGTGGGGATGCATCAACAGTTGTAACTGTGAGGACCAGTCGTAAGTCACTTTTTCCAGTGCTTCTGTAACTTTGAACAGTTACTAAGTGAATGGTTGCAAGTCAAGGACTACCAGTGGTCAAAAGAGTAGCCAAAGGAGCAAAAATGTGAGCTGAAGAATTAAACCCCTGACTGTTAAACTGTATGTAACGTTCCCATTGATGAACATCTGCTCCACAGTGGAATACACTCTTTCTATCAAGACGACTAGAAACATGTTTTTCAAAAACAAATATGAAGTTCTCAGTATGTTTCACAAAACATGTGATTCTAAAGATAAAACTGGTAATGATACCCTTGCAAGGAGTATCCACAGTCCGGCCGAGTAAAAATAACTCATTGATCTTCTTTTGTTTGCTCGCAGCTTTAAGGGGTTAGAGGCCCGAGTACCCAAGTTTTCTCAGTGGTTTCAAATTCATAGCCTGCAGAATGATCAACCCTTGAAGGCTGGACAGGGAAGCAAGATGAGAGAAATGCTTTGACAGAGCACCGAATCTTAAACTCTGGATTCTCCTGGATGATTCTATTACACTAAGCTATCACCCTTAAATAATCCTCAAGACAATATTGATGAATCTAAGCATTCTGACAATGTATTTGTGGAAAAATCTCTGTCTTGTTTAAAATGCTGTTATGTAAATAGATAAAAACAATTCAGAATAATCTCTATGCATTTAAACACACACAGAGAGAGACACACAGACACAGACACACACACACACACACACACACACACACGGACAGGAATTGATTTGGTTTGAGTTGAAATCCCATTTATTTTGCAGCTGAAGAACCAAATAACCGGACCATGGGCAAACCATTCAAAGAAAGGGAATCATTTGATGGCCGAACAATTTTGAAGGTCAGTATAAAATTGCATCCTGATTTATCTTATGTTAGTAGACTTTTTTAAAAACTCAAGCTTCAACAGAATTATATATTGCAGATGGTATTCCAATGCAAGAAAGACGGAGAGTTTGAATCTAAAATATTGCTTGGAATTTCCAACAAACACACACACACACAAAACCTATAAAAGGACTCTAGTATGGCTCTCTAATATAATTTTCAGACTCTTGTTCCTGTATCCATTTATGTGTAAGCAAAAATCAAATCAACAACAAAAAAAAGTATATTTTTGTCAGTGGAACTTTTAATCTGATGGAGACCTGGAGGGATTTGTGCACTGTTTATCCCAAAATAGAAAGACAAGTGAAAGAGAAAGACTTATACTTTGTCCATTTATTTATTTATTATTTTTATCCCACCTTTATTGTTTTTTATAAATAAGGTGGCAAATATACATAACTGTACTTCTGCCTGTGGGACTGAGAGAGATGAACTGGCCCAAAGTCACCCAGCTGGCTTTCATGCCTATGTTGGGACTAGAATTCACAGCCTACTGGTTCTAGCTTGATGCCTTAACCACTAGACTAGACCAAACTGGCTCTAATTGATGTAGGAAATGACCAAGCTAAACCCAAGGGTGGGGTCAAATGCATCATCAGTCTGGAATCCATATGCCCCTGAAAAAGACCTAATTCCAGCCTCCCTTGAAGTCCCTTGATTCTTATCTAGCGCCAATTTGCATGGACCCTTTGTAGGTTAGATTCTTGTGTAAAGGTTACATGGAATAAGTTTGCAGTGCTTTTGAACTCTATCCTGGCTCCTGGTTTCTTGTGCCTGACAGTTTAGTTATGGTTCGTTTAATTAGATCCAGAATCTCATTCTTGCATAAATAGTCTTCATCTGAAATCTAGAATAATTGCAGATTGCCTAATACTTACAGTCATAAGTAGTTACCGGTACTAAAGCTTTATAAATAGGGTTGCAATGCATGTGTTAATTTAACGATACACTGAATATAAAAGTAATTGATCCTGTATGTCCATAAATATATCCAAACCATTATCTCACCAAAGTAAATGTACTGGTCATGATATAACAGCACCTATTCTTTTATGAACAGTTAAGTGGTTCAAAACTCAAAAGGAATAAATAAGAATAAATGGGCAATACTCTGAGTAGATGGAAGTAATAATAAGAGTTCCTGTAGAATCTGTTTTGGAAGAAGTGCTTTTTCATTTGTCCGTAAATAGTGTGGATTTAAGAACAAACAGTGAACTGACCAAATTTCCAAATAAGAATGGTAGAAAACAAAAGTGACTAGGGAGACCTTTGGAACGATCTCTTTAAACCAGGTGATCAGTCAATCAAATACCAAAACCAGATCAAATAGGTTCACTTTGGACAAAAAAATCCAGTTTCCAATACGCCTTAGTGTGGTATGAACTGTCCTGTGACTAATCGGAAAAAAAGATATTAGATTTATAGTAAATAGTTCATTTGTGAACTGTGAAAAAGCAAAGAGTCATGTTAAGTAACATGAAGAAAGCCGTGATGCTATTCTACAAATCTGTGGTATTTACACGTCAGGAGAACTGTGTACCACCTTAGTAGAAAAAGGGTATAATAGAGCTAAAAAAGGACAAAGTTAAAAGCAGTTAAAATGATCAGGTGGGCCAAAAAACATCTTTACTTCAAAAAAAAACAACCTAGGAAGTTTGGGATTCTGTAGCTTTGAAAAAAATGAATAAGGGGGAGAAATGATTTGGGTGTATAAAAGTATGCATGCCCTGTACAAGGGGGATAGGAAGAATGACTAGAGCTCATCCTTTGCAGCCGATTGGAAGATGATTTAAAATGAACTTTGCACAATGCCTAACTAATCCATGGAATTTATTATCACAAGACATGATGGCCAAAACGTGGATGGCTTTTAAAAGAGGATTAGAAGACAAATTCATGGAAAAGTGATCTATCCAAATTCAGTATTGCTTCTGTTGAGAGCAGTTTATCTCATGGAGACCATACATTTTTCCAGAGTGCTAATTTTAAATAAAATAGAACTTTTCCCTTCCAAAAGGATCTCTATTTTGAGATTGTGAAGTGATTTTCCCACTTTAGTGGCTTCTAAGTGAGACTGGGAGGAAAACAAAATATGCGCAGCTGAAGTTGCCTTTAAGAGTCTATATTTTTTTCCCCAAGCCTTAAAGCAGACAATTTTAATGAGAGGTGTGGTGTCACAAAGTCCAAAGCGCTTTTTCTGAGTTGTTTTTGAAGTATGTGGAGCCTTAACGCATGTGGTCTAATAAGATGCTAGTTTAGCATAATGAAGTCATCCAATGTATCTTGAGTTGGGGAAGTTAGGGAAGGCTGATGCCAGCCAAACCATGTATCACAAACAACTGAGGGCAAAAGCACAGCAATTACACTACTTTCCTTTAGCGTTTTATCAGGCTGACCTGGAACGACTCTCAATTATTTTAGGTCTGAAGGCAAAAAGGTGCTTCAGAGCAGTGCAGGGGCGCTTCTGTGGCACTTTTGCCTGTCTTTTCTTAAGCCATGTTTGTCTTTTGTCCAGACTGCACTGCAACTTCAGAGGGGCTGCCTAAACAATCTGCAAAGAAGGCTGGCTATTTTGAAGAGTCGTAGACAGTGCTATGCGCCAGTTCCCAATCCATGTTCTCCAAGCACCTTTTTGCCTTTAATGCCAGAACCTTGCCCCACAACTCCAGGTCCTTTGCAGCTGGGGTAAGATAGTGCCATAGATTTTGGGGGGGTGGGGAAGCCATTCCTTAAAAGCCAGGGGTGTCAAACTCACAACGTCACGTGACGTGTCGCAACGCATCGCAACTTTTTGCCCATTGCCGGAGCAGGGGTGGGTGCAGTTTCGGCATGACGCATCTGCCCTGTGGGCCGGCAGTTTTGACACCCCTGCTTTAAGCCTTAGGGAGAGGGGAAAAAAGGGTGAGAGTCCTCGACATACATCCACAACCGAGCCCAACATTTCTGTTGCTAAGCGAAACATTCGTTCAGTGGATTTTGCCCCACTTTACGATATTTCCTGCCCCAGGTGTTGCATGAATCACTGCAGCTGTTCAGTTTTTAGCACGGTTGTTAAGGGAACCTGGCTTCCCCATTGAGTTTGCTTGTCGGGAGGTCGCCAAAGGTGATCACGTGACGCAGGGACACGGCAACCGTCATAAATATGAACCAGTTCCCAGGCATCATGGAGATGCTGCAAGGGTTGGAAGTGTGACAAAAGGGTCATAAGTCACTTTTTTCAGTGCCCTTGTAACTTGTCACTAAATGAACTGTTGTAAGTCGAGGATTACTTGTATTCTCTACAGCAGGGGTGTCAAACTGCCGGCCCATGGGCCGGACGCGTCACCAGGAAATCAGACCTACCCCATTGCCAGCAGTGGGGGAAAAGTTCCGATACGTCGCAAGTTTGACATGTCTGCTCTACAGTATTTAGCCCCTTCAACTCTCTTATGGGAGAACAAACAAAAGATGCTCCCTCTGCTGGTCATTTTTAGTATTATTTTCAACTGAGTATCCTCTTGTATGGCATGACTTCTAAGCAGAGAAACACATGAAGCCCCATCACCCCTCTTACTCGTGTCTTTGCTCTGTGAAATGTGAAGCAGAGCACTGGGATTTTTCCCCCCTCTGAAGCCTTAGTTGATTTTGTCCCGCTCTAGCCAAAAAGCATCTATGACTCTTCGATGCATGAAAGGACACAAATAATGGCCTCCAAGCCAAAATGCCATCTTTCTCCACAGCTCCCACGTTCTTTCTCAGCCTCTTGACATTTCTCGCCTCTTTGCCAGGCACCCAGGGCAGCGCCCACTGGCACTCATTGTGTATGACTCATAACTGGCAGTCGAGTCCTATCCGGCTGCCCATTCATTGGAGAACATTCCTGCCAAATGATCTGATCATGGGCCTCCTTGTTCCTCCCACTTCATAGATCCCTTCCTCTTCCAGGACTCTTGTTGGCAAAATGGTTTCCGTGGGCTTAGAGCAGGGGTCTCCAAACTTGACAGCTTGTGGACTTCTATTCCCAGAATTCCTCAGCCAACTTTTAAGACTTGTGGATTTCTGTTTCCCAGAATTCCTCAGCCAACTTTTAAGACTTGTGGACTTCTATTTCCCAGAATTCCTCAGCCAACATTAAGACTTGTTGACCTCTATTCCCAGAATTCCTCAGCCAGCTATGCAATGCTGGCTGAGGACTTCTGGGAGTAGAAATCCACAAGTCTTAAAGTTGCCAAGTTTGGAGACCCTTGGTTTAGAGGACAAAGCCAGAATTAACACATTTGTGAGAAAAGCCGCTCCAACTTCTTATAATAAATAAATAATAAACCTTTATTGTCAAAGTACAACATGTGTACATTGAGATTAACTGAGCCCTATCTCTTCAGTTGTAGCTTTGTTGGGTTTTTTCATCACTATTAGCTTTTGATCCTCATTTGTGTTTTGTTGCTTAATTACTCACTGTGAGAAGGCTTCTGCCACAAGGGGCATGATGGGGTTGATTGTCCCAACCCTGCTTGATAACTGAGAACAAGGCAATGTCAGACCAGAACAAAAACCTTTAAGTGAGCAGCATAAGCAAAAGAGGTCAAGCAGTAGATGAGCTAACAAAGGAATTCCTTGTGGAAGTAATAATTAAAGTGTACTTGCAAACTTCAAATGGGAACAAGGGACAATGCAGAACTGCTTTATATCCAGCCAGCAATAATTTGCAATATTAATGCTTCCCCACTGTTAAGTAGCTATTCCAATATGCTTTTATACATTTCATTTTAGGACTCAGTTTCTTCAAACACATTCATGTTTAGAGCCAATACATGCCCATCAAGGTTTCTCTAGCTGTATTGTTATAGCGGTATCGTAGAGCCAACTTGGTTCAATGGTTAAGGCACCAGGCTAGAAAGCAGGAGACCCTGAGTTCGAGCTCTGCCTTAGCCATGCAAGTCGGCTGGGTTACTTTGGACCAGTCAGTCTCTCTCAGCCTGACCCACCTCATAAGATTGTTGTTGTGAGGAAAATAAGAGGAGGAAAGTGTGGTGTACATGCTGCCTTGTGCTATTCATAAAAACAATAAAGGCAAGATACAAATAAAATAAAACAACAACAAAACAACAATAATAATAACAAGGTATTGCAGTCTTTTAAATTGACAGTGAATCTACTTAGGCCCAAATTCATCTTGTCCATGGAGCTGACTTCATGGCAGTCACAAAATAATAACAATAACAATAACAATAACAATAATAATAATAATAATAATGGAAAGGAACTTGGAGGTCATCTGGTCCAGTGAATCTACTTAGGCCCAAATTCATCTTGTCCATGGAGCTGACTTCATGGCAGTCACAAAATAATAACAATAACAATAACAATATAATAATAATAATAATAATAATAATAATAATAATAATAATAATAATAATAATAATAATAATAATAATAATAATAATAATAATAATAATAATAATAATAATAATAATGGAAAGGAACTTGGAGGTCATCTGGTCCAACCCGCTGCTCAGGCAGGAAACCCTATACCATTTCAGACAAATGACTGTCCAGTCTCTTCTTAAAAACTTCCAGTGTTGGAGCATTCACAGCTTCTGGAGGCAGGTTATTCCACTGGTTAATTGTTCTAACTGTCAGGAAGTTTCTCCTTAGTTCTAGGCTGCTTCTCTCCTTGACTAGTTTCCATCCGTTGCTTCTTGTCCTGCCTTCAGGTGCTTTGGAGAATAGCTTGACTCCCTCTTCTTTGTGGCAGCCCCTGAGATATTGGAACACTGCTATCATGTTCCCCCTCATCCTTCTTTTCATTAAACTAGGCATACCCAATTCTAGCAACCGTTCCTTATATGTTTTAGCCTCCACTCCCCTAATCATCTTTGTACTCTTTCTAGAGTCTCAACATCTTTTTTACATCGTGGTGACCAAAACTGGATGCAATATTCCAAGTGTGGCCTTACCAAGGCCTTGTAAAGTGGTATTAACACTTCACATGATCTTGCTTCTATCCCTCTGTTAATATGAGCCTAGCACTGTGTTGGATTTTTGGCAGCTGCAGCACACTGCTGGCTCATATTTAAGTGATTGTCCACTAGGGCTCCAAGATCCCTCTCACAGTCACTGCTATTGAGCAAGGTACCACCTACTATACCTGTACATTTGGTTTTTCTTGCCTAAATTTAATCTAATTTATCTCCCATGGTTGATGTTGAGGGGTTGTGCTCTGCATACAATTCCTAGGAGAAAGGTGGTATGTAAATACAATAAAGAAATATGTATAAGAAATGTACACATAAACGTTAACCCATGCTTTTGTAACAATAGAGTAACTGGACATAAGTCAAAACCATTCTAGCACTTTACATATACCAAAATCAGTGCAGCTAACATAAGTTTAAAGCCACAGTTTATCTGTTTGTCATTTATACCATGAAATACAAGTAAAGATTACGTCTTGCCAAAACATTTAAATGTTTTTTGGAGTAACCTGAAAGAGGTAGAATGCATTAAGTATGTTTGCTTCTTTGAAGCCTAAAAATACCACCAACAAGAGGCAGATTATTTTAAGTACCGCCATTGTTGTACAAAAGACAAACCGATGGCATTAAACTTAGCAATATCTAGCTGAACCTGGTTATTCTCAGAAAACTAATTAGGATTGGACTTGGATAGGAGATTACCCGGAATCCCAGACCTGTGGATTAGAAAACGAAAAGGAAAAAGGCAACACAAACCATTTCTCTTCCTCTTGTTACCAAGAAAACAATTTAGTTATTTCAATACTGTTAACAAGAGTTAAACTTGATTTGAAGGAATTTTTTTTTACCTTTCCCTTTAAATTCTCAGTACTTTTTATTAAAGGTTTTGAAAAGAAGATTAAAGTGAACAAGAACTAACAGAAAGTAATAAAGTAGATTAAAAAATAAAAAAGACAAGATGAGAAAAAGTGCAAAAAAGAATGGGGGGGAAAAATAGAAGCCGCTTTCAATTTTCTTTGCAACAAATAGGGAATACAATTACAAAATTACCTTTTACTATATGGTAACCAAAAAAGCTTACTTTTTTTCTATTATCTGTTTTCTCCATTCATCAAAGATATAAATCATGAGATCACTTATTTCCTGTTTCATGCAAAAAAATCTACAAGGTGTTTCCATAAATGCAGATCTGTCTTTTCTCTTAATAAAGAAAAACAGTTTTGCCATCTCTGCAAGTTCCATCATCTTCACCAACCATGCCTCCACAGAGGGCGGTACCGAGTCTGTTTTAGAGCCTATAATAATTTTCTGCAGTTGCCATAGATACCAAGAAAGTCCCATGACTTTCCCCCAATATCTGTTTATCAATCTCCCCTGCCCCAGCCACCCACCCCACCCCAAAAAAAGCTTCTGGATTAGTTCATGTATTTGCATCCAAAACTTTCTGGCTTTTTTAAACATAATAAAATAATACTTCATGTTGTTCACACTGTTTTTTTTATTCCCAAAGCAATTTTTAACTTGCTTTTCTCTTAAGACATTCATAGTAAGATATTCTATTTGCAATGGAGAAAAAGACAACGTAGATAGAGGAGCTACCAATCTTACATCTTCATCCTGAGTCAGCCTTTCCAAATGGGTCCCTTTAGCTGCTTAAGATGTCAACTCCTATAATTCTCAGCCAGCATGGCTAAAAGTGAGAACTAACCTTGAAGCATATCTGGAGGACGAGATGCTTCTAAAATCTGTTATCCTCTATCAGCCAGCAGTTCCACTGCAGCGTCCCTGAAGCAATCAAGCAGTAAACTTAACAGTTCTCTTATGATATTGAAGTGCAACAGCTGGCTTGCTTTTATTTCAGATTTTTAAATTTGTACTGCAATAAATCTTGGAACTAGCTGGCATCTGGAATGGAAAGAGAAAAGGGCTGATTGCAGGTTTCTTGTAAATAATACACTGCATTTTTAAGAAATGGGGAAAAAAGATCTTAAAAGGCTAAGCATAATGCATATAAGGTCAGAGGATGTTATATTTTTAGAGGGAATAAGCTACTCAGTTGATTGTCCCCAAATAGTTCACTGATGCTTTTCTTGTATAGATTAAAATAATCTTAGGAATTAGCAGGCTCTATTATCATCCTTTACTTAATGTTCTGCTTCAAAATTGAGATTTTTCTTAATAGCTTAGGTCCAGATTTGGCCAAGATAGTAAAGGAAGCCAGTATTTGGATAATACAGTAGTCTGGAAGTTTTAATACAAGACAGTTTTAAATGGCGTTGGCAGGAGTGTTGTCAAAACAGACAAGACAAAACACACTGGCCTCAGAAATGTGATTAAAGCCTCACCTCTTTTGTATATGTGATACATACATTAAGGAGAGGGCCTTCAATTGCGCTGCTGCAACGATTATCTTGATTTTTAAAACCTTTCCTGTAGATGCTACTACAAGTGTTCCTTTAATGAAATAGTAGCTCACGGAATGTTAGATATTTAGAAGAAGGCTTCAGATTTTATTCTTTCCCAAACATCTAATTTTCTATATGTGGGGCACTTTTAATTGCTCTCTGAACGTTGCTTTTTCACATTGCATTCTTAATTGAATCAACTTGAAAAAGGTGCTTATTCCTGGAAAAATATGGCTAGCCTTTGGAAGAAGAATAAAATTATTGGTCTGTTTATAAAAGCAACAATTATTCTGCATATACAAGTGCACTATGATGACCATACCATTTGGATAGAAAATGAGATGTGTGCAGTTGTGTGCTTGCTTTCCTTGGTTGTTTACTGGTTGGAAGCAAGATAAAAGTTCTTGTGTTTAAGCTGATGTGTAGTAGCCACTGTTAAAAGTAAGCAAAAAAGATTACTGAGGGGTCCTTGGTGCTCTCTAAGCTTGTTTGTTTTCTCACAGACATTTCCTTACCCAAACTAGATAATATCATTAGTGCTGCATTGATGATGTTACCTTGATTGCCTAACGAATTGTCTGCAAGGAAAATAACCAAGCTTAGAGAGTAGCAGGGACTCCTCAGTAATCTTACTTTTAACACTGGCTGCTAAATGCCAGCTTTTAAGCATGAGAACTTTTATCTTGCTCCCATAAATGTTTGAACTTAGAACACCCTGTGCCAGAAGCACCTTATTTGGACAGCTGTTACTAGTACTTTCCCTTGCGCCAGAATTTAACGCAAGAATGAGATCCTGAAAAGGTCACTCCTAGATGATCTAGAAATTGAGAAGGAGCATGGGAGAAGTTATTAATTGTGCTTCCGTTACTGAAAGTCACATTCTAACTCTGTGTTTAATGGTCAGGCTAAGTATGTTGCCCCTCTGACATCATGCCCTTTAGTTTAAAGGCTTCCAAATTATGGTTCTTGTTATATTTGTCTCTCCTTGAAATGTTCCCCTTTCTTCTCAGTTCTTGACCTTAAAGTTGTGCATTCCCTTCAGTTCTTAGTGAGAATGGTATTAGTGTTCCTAGGAGCCAAGGTGGCGCAATGATTAGAACGCACTATTGCAGGCTGACTCTGCCCACAACCAGGAGTTCGATCCTTACCGGCTCAAGGTTGACTCAGCCTTCCATCCTTCTGAGGTCGGTAAAATGAGGAGCCGGGTTGTTGTGGGGCCCTATACTGACTCAGTAAACTGCTTAGAGAGGGCTGTAAGGCCCTGTGAAGCTGTATATAAATCTAAATGCTATTGCTATTGCTGCACTGTCCTGCTGAAATTCTTCTCTTGGCTTGATTTAAATCTTTGCATTTACAGTTTAGATCCCTCACAACTCTCTGCCGGAGAAAGCAGAGAAAGAAAGTAGATTAAAGATGTAAAAAAAAAATCTGTCCATATGGCTGAGAATATAGGCACATCGAAAGAAAGCAAAAGATTATTGGCTAAATGTTTTACAAGAGCTAATGAGTCATGGCCCATAGCTATGATAGTCTACTATGTTGTAACTTCCACGTTAGTAAATAAAAGCAACCTAGTTGTAGGACACATTTTAGTAAGGCATTTATTTTTGCAATGTCGTATATCTGTATAATGTATAAGGGAAACAGCCTGGATCAAAATACAATAGTTAGATTAACGGCTGTCTACATAATACTGAGCAGATTTAATTTCTTCTGGTAGCCCATCTGACGGGGCAGTGTTTTATGGCATTCTACCATGACCAATATTTTTTTAAAAATTGATAATGCTTAGCTTGCCTAATAATGAACCTAACAGGCTACACAGCCTGATTTGCCAACTGTTTTGTAATGCCCATGTTGTTAATGCTAGTTTAGCCATATAAATTTGATGGTTTTAATTAATTGCAACATTATAAGTAAATGCTAAGTAAAGCTCGCATACTGAGCACAATCAAGCTTGTGACACCAGTGTTGCAGATTGGTTATGAATGATGTACTTCGCATAAATCTAGGAACTGAGCGTTTGTAAAATCTGTCTTTGCTGTCTCTTTGCCACAGTATGGCAGAGATAGGGAATCTAGGACTGGGTCCTGTTATACATTGCAGAATCCACTCTCATATTTCCATGGGGCAATATAAACTAGATCCAAGCCAGAATATGACCAAAGAGGGTTAGGGAAACATACTTCAATCGTAGGCATGAGAATTGCCACTCCTGAGAATGGATTGGTTTTGCTGCATCTCATTGATTTTTCAGTTTTGGATGTTAAATCAGGTAGTCTTTGGCTTACAACCGTTTATTTAGTGACCATTTGAAGTGACAACGGTACTGAAAAAGGAGTTCTGACCGTATTTTCACATTTATGACCATTGCAGGGACATGTTACCAAAATTCTGCTCTTTGGCAACTGGTTCATATTTATGACAGTCCTGGGAACATGTGATAACCTTTTGCCACCTTCTGACAAGCAAAGTCAATGGGGAAGTCAGATTTACCTAACAACCATGTTACTAACTTAACAACCGCAGCGATTCACTTAACAACTGTGGCAAGAAAGGTCGCATAATGGGGCAAAACTCACAACTGTCTCACTTAGCAACAGAAATTTTGGGCTGAATCGTGATCGTAAGTCAAGGATGACCTGCAGTCCCGTCAAATTAAATAAATTTGGGTGTCTGTGTCTGTGTAATGAAATTTAGCCTTTGACGTAGCTCTTAATTCCATTAAAGGAAATGGGTTCATCTCTCACCGTAATAGCATTAATAAATACATCTCTTAAAAAACATATGAATGGCTACCATTTGATGTTACCGAGGAAAAACAGAGCACTTCATTACATTATTTGTGAAACAGCAACTGTTTATCCTTTCCAGAAACATAGATGTTTAGGTTTCACTGATTGGGGCATAATGTATGCAGGACGCAATATATCCCATAATATCTCTTCACAATGCAGTGATTTCTCAATCAGGTAATTAAAATAAGATACATTGCTTGCAGACTTATTTTAAAAGGTGGGATATAGAACAAAGAGGTAGAAGAATGAATGTGAATTACGTTTTGTACCATCCCTGACTACAAAGACTTGGTTAGAGAATAGCATTTTTTTTATTAGAGTAGCTGTGTAGAAGAAGTCAGAATTATACTCCTATAATACCACTTTATGTACTATCAAAGATTATATCCATTTCTGATTCCTGCATAATTAAAGGATTTTTATAGTAAAGAGCATTCAAGAAGTTGCAGTAAGAGATTGCGACCTAAAGAAAGAAACACAGTTAATGCTTTCATTATGCAGAGACAGGAAGGTTAAAGGGTGGATAACTATATAAATATTACAGTAGAATTTAAATTTTTGATGGAGGACTGATTTAAATTATCTGAATATATAGTGGTAAGAAAATTAGATAATTCTGAAGAGAGGCTCAATAGAATATTTATGTCTTTTAAGTGACAGGAATGCAGAATAAAAGGAGATTTGAGAGGGATTCCAGAAAGAATTAAATAAGAGACTCAGTAAATATATATAGAGAGAGGGAAAAATTTTATGAGATTAATCTGAATGATAATGTCTTGCATTATTTGTTCTCCCATGATGATTACCTATAAACCTGACTGTTCTGAGATTATCACCATTTTATATTTTGCTAACGTTATCGACACTGAGAAATTTCTGAATTCAAATTCTAATTTTCCCCATATTCTGTTTACTTCTGGAGTTTCCTTTCTGAAGTGTTTCTTCAGCAACAGATCAAATTTATCTCTTTTTCAACAACTGAAAAGAAGTGCTATAATTGATTTACAGTTATCCAAAAGATCTTAGATACCAATGCATTTTGGATTTGAAATAGAAGCAAAATTTTGGGAAAGTGAAAGGTTCTTTATTCATTTTTGTTATCCAAATTTAAGTGAAATATGATTAAGTCTATAGAACCAAATATTTATTTTTTAACTAGTACAGGTGCCATTTTATGCATAAATTCACTGATGGTACAAATATAATGCTATACATATTCTTGATGCTTCTCCTTTGAATAGCACACCTCTTAAGTGTCACTCACAATGTATCTCAGATTTTTAGCGCTTACCCAAAAGTGTTATTTAATTATTGTCTGCAAATAACCTTGAATACATTTACTGCAGAAATGTGACAAACATGCCCCATGACAGGCATATATATATATATATATATATATATATATATATATATATATATATATATATATATATAAAGAAGCATTTTGACAGCTTAAAAAAAAAGATACAGACGGTGATAAAAGCCATTTATATTATTTGATCTGAAACCCTCATTAGGTATTTTTAGCTCCTTACACTGCTTATTCTTGAAATAAACCTTTTTTCATATAAAACGCAAACTGTGGCACAAACATACCAGTCAACTGTGTGGAAGTCAAGAAAATAAAAGTGCTTTTATGGACTATCAGTAGGACAATGTCAAACCATCTGTGGAACAGAGGAATGTTAAATATGACTGTTAGTAGTTACAACAACACTGAGAAAAGTGATTTAAGACCATTTCCCACACTTACAACTGTTGCAGCATCCCTACGGTCACGGGATCAAAATTCGGACACTTGGCAGCTGACTCCTATTTATGATGGTTGTAGCTTGCCGGGGTCATGTGACCTTCTGACAAGCAAAGTCAATGGGACAATCAGATTCATTTAACAACCGTGTTACTAATTTAACAACTGCAGTGATTCCCTTAACAACTGTGGCAGGAAAGGCCATAAAATGGGCCCAAACTCACTTTAACAGTTACCTTGTTTAACAACAGAAATTTTGGACTCCAAATGTGGTCGTAAGTCAAGGACTGCCTGTATAGGGAACCATTATGGCCTTTGTGTAATGGCTTTAATTGATAGTAATTAGGTAGCAATCAGTAGAAGCATCTTGCACTTTTTTTTTAATCCCATTTAGGCATCAGTCTTAGCAGTTACCTTCAAAATGCATAAAACCTAATGCAGCGTGAAAATAAGCTTTTGAAATCACAAATATTTCTTTTCATCAATTATTTTTCAGAAAGTACTATTACTGATTATTTAACATTGAATATAAAGAGTATACAAGTAAACAAGTGATCAGTTTCTCGGCTTTTGTGATGCCATGAATGAGGTAATAGTCTGCCAGGAGTAGGTACCCCCCTCCCCCCAAAAGGAGTAAATGGGTTATTTCCAAATTAAGGTCATGCCAGATGAGGTTGGTTACACATGCATTGGTAATCAACAAATCTGTATTCGCAATCCATCCTTATTTAGGAAAAGTAAGTTTTTAATTTAGAACTAATTGTGGACTTAATTGCCTTTCATGCTGAGGCATTGATGATGCGTGTGCAAAATTGCTGTCCTTTAAATTAATAGGATCAACAATCCAGTTGCTCTTAAGATTTGTTTCTCACCTCTTTTACCTTAGAAAGAGGTGTGAGAAACACAATTATGTAACAGTTCATACTAAAAGAGCAGATTAAAAATAAAAATTGAAGAAAAATAAGCATAAACCTTAAAGATAAAGCAGTTTTGGTGAGTTGTTTAGGATTGCAGAATGAGCCACAACATTCAGAAACTTTTCAAAATGATCTAGGCCCTAGGGTAATCATGTACACAGCAGAGTCTCCATTAACACTTTAGTACTCTTGTAATAAAATATGTATGCTTAGAGATGTTCCTGATTATAGCTGCTTAAAAGGCTAATTTGGTGCAGGAAACATAAAAATATAAAAAAAAGGAATGAAAAAGGTTGGATGGGAGTAATTGCATGCCATCCTTAAAAGGAGCATGTTTCATGCTTTCAGGCCTTCACAATAAAGCCATGTCATTGCTCTCCAAATTTTCATGGAATGCTACTCAGTACTGGAATGAGATACTCAGTGCTCTCATTTTTGGAGACCTGACATATCTTGTGAACTGAGAATGTTGCTTTTCTGTTGCACCTGTTCATTACTGAGATAGATTGATAGAAGATTACTCAGTTTTGCTCAGAAAAGCTTCTTCAGTATGGCTGAGTAATCAGTATCTGAAAAGAGTTAAAGGTGTCCCAAGTTTTCCAAGGAAAGTCTGAAAGCATTGATTTAAAGCGGGGGTCTCTGTATTTGGCAACTTTAAGACTTGTGGACTTCAACTTCCAGAATACCCCAGCCAGCCATGCTGAGGGAATTCTGGGAGTTGAAGTCCACAAGTCTTAAAGTTGTCAAGTTTGGAGACCCCTGGTTTAAACTGTGGCAGAGGAGGTCCCAGAGAATCAAAGTCATAGGAATGAATGGACAGTCAAAATCCTCCCTCTTAAAATATGTATTGCATCACACAAACTAAAAAGGAGTGAGGTTTCAATCACTCTGGTTGTGCCCACCATTTTGTCACTACTGATGCACCACAGATGCTCCTGAATATTTCTCAAGGAAAGGGCAAATCAGCAAAAGCATACCAGCCAAGCTGCTTGCAGAGAACAGCGGTCTGATTGAAGAATTTTGGGAGTTGAAGTCCACACATCTTAAATTTGCCATGTTTGGGAAATACTGGTCTATCTAGACCAGGGGTCAGCAACCTGAAACAGTGAAAGAGCCACTCGGAACCGGTTCCCTCACAAAAGGAAAAACTGGGAGCCGCAAAAAATGTGTGCACATGCACGTACATACGCACATGCGCAGAACAGGGTTTGACTGAAGAGTGGAGCCAAGGCGAGATATGCACCTACCCTGCATATTTGAATTGATTGGTTGAACTTTTTTAGTCCCACTTTTTTTTTTTGGACTGCACATGGCAGAGGACTGGGAGCCGCAGGAAACGGCTGAAAGAGCCGCATGTGGCTCCGGAGCCGCGGGTTGCAGACCTGTGATCTAGACCAAGTCAAATGTTACAGTGGGAAGCATAATGTTCACAAATTGGATTAATGTCTGAGAGTAAAGTACATATCATTTACTAAACTGGTTAAATAGTAGTCACTCTGGCCATTTGTCATAACTATCCCAGAGGTGACAGTTTCTGAGCTGTAGCTCCTTATGTATCCAATAATTGTGGAAAACAACTAAGATTTCCAACTTGGCTTAGAAATCATTGTATTTGCCAAAGCAAAATAGAATAGAAATTCTACTGCGTGCAGGGCTGCTGGTTTGTTTATCAGTAAACAATAACAAGAAGGAGTTATACTAGCAGAAATCCTAGCAGAAATTCTCATTTTATGCAACACCCTTTCAGGTTTAAGAAAAGATTTAAGCAAGTGAAGTCAACAAGTTCTATAGGAGGCCCCATTTAAAACAAAAATATGTTTAATGTATCCCATGGTGACAAGATTGGATTCTTCTCTCCCTTGGAAGATTGTGCTAGGATGACTTTACAATGGATTTTACAATCTTTTGGTCCCTCAGATACTGCTACAGTAGTAGCCTTAGTCAGCAGGAGAGATATTGGTACTTGTAATCCTGAAGGGCGACGAAGTTTAAACCTTCTAATCTAGAGAAATGTTTGTGCTACAAATTGGAAGGGAAGAAGAGATCTTGGTAATTTACTGACTTATATTTAATTTAGCTTTTTTTTTAAAAAAAAAACAACTTTGGGAGTCCTGTTCTATAGAGATGAAGGGATGGTATTCTTTCTTCTTTTTTTCTTTCTGTGTAATTCCACCTTCTTTTTGTGAGATGTTTTGGCACATCTTAATCAGAGAACACCTGAGCCATAATTAAATGTTTGTATTTGTCATCTGGCTTTGAGAAGCAATTTGAAAAGGAGCAGCATGGTCATTTTGACAGAAAGTGTCATGCATTTGCAGGATCTTTTGCTCTGGATCTGAATCAGCAAAGTCCTCCCTTTAGGCCTGCTATTGGGAGGTTTCCAGGCATAATTAAATGATGTCAGATAATTATTAGCATACCAAAGCCAGGAATCAAACTGAGTTAGATGAATGTATGTATTTTGTCAGTGAAATGTTCTTGAAAACATATTTTGAATGTGGAATGTAGAATGAGAAATCAGAATGTATTAATTAAAGTCCTAGTGGACAATCACTTCAATATGAGCCAGCAGTGTGCTGCAGCTGCCAAAAAAGCCAACACAGTGCTAGGCTGCATTAACAGGGATAGAATCAAGATCACATGAAGTGTTAATACCACTTTACAATGCCTTGGTAATAAGGCCACACTTGGAATACTGCATCCAGTTTTGGTCACCACAATGTAAAAAAGATGTTGAGACTCTAGAAAGAGTACAGAGAAGAGCAACAAAGATGATTAGGGGCCTGGAGGCTAAAATATATAAGGAATGGCTTCTGGAATTGGGTATGTTGAGTTTAATGAAGAGAAGGATGAGGGGGAACATGATAGCAGTGTTCCAATATCTCAGGGGCTGCCACAAAGAAGACGGGGTCAAGCTATTTTCCAAAGCACCTGAAGGCAGGACAAGAAGCAACGGATGGAAACTAATCAAGGAGAGAAGCAAGCTAGAACTAAGGAGAAACTTCTTGACAGTTAGAACAATTAACCAGTGGAACAACCTGAAGCGGTGTATGCTCCAACACTGTAAGCTTTTAAGAAAAGACTGGACAGCTGTTTGTCCGAAATGGTATAGGGTTTCCTGCCTGAACAGGGGGTTGGGCTAGATGACCTCCAAGGTCCCTTCCAACTATTTTATTATTATTATTATTATTATTGTTGTTGTTGTTGTTGTTGTTGTTAGGGTTTATTTGTTCATTTGATGATAAGTTGATTTGAGTGCAAATTTTCTTTTCTTCTAAAATGAACAGGAATCCGATCTTTATGTATGTGTGCAAGAGAGAATATCAATACATTTATTTCTATCTGATTTATATCACAAGTGAACATAATACAATCATATTTTAGTTGTCAGAATAGTTTATTTTGAATATATAGCTGAAAATAGCAAGGGGACTGATCCTCAGAAATCTCTTGGTTAATCCTGGAAGTTGAATAATTTAGCTCTAGAATAGGGTTTCCCAGCCTGGCAACTTGTAAGACATGTGGATTTCTACTCCCAGAATTCTCCAGCCAGCTCTAGAACTTTCTGCTTCTTGCTATCTAATAAGCATGTTGTTCAGTCGCTTAGTCATGCCCAACTTTTCACAACTCATGGGCCATAGCATGCCAGGCTGCCCTGTCCTCCACTGTCTCCTGGAATTTGCCCAAATTCAAGTTCATTGCATCAGTGACATATCTAACCATCTCATCCTGTGCCGTCCCCTTCTCCTTTTGCCTTCAATCTTTCCCAACTTCAGGGTCTTCTCCAAGGAGTCCTCCCTCCTCATTTGGTGGCCAAAGTATTTGAGCTTCAGCTTCTGTATCTGTCTTTCCAAAGGTTGACTTCCTTTTGGACTAATGAGCATGAAAGGTCCCTAAATATATATTTGCAACACTGGTTTGGTAGAATGGTGACAGCAAACTCTATGGTTGTAATTGCAACAAAACTATTAAATGCGAATTGTTCATCGGACTCTGTGTGTTTGTGTGTATTGTATTTCCTCTTGCTTTCTTGTTTTGTGAGGTTTTTTTTTTCATTTAAACCATTTTCACTGCACATGTGAGTGTGTGTAGAATATTCTGCTTTATGCTTAGATTTAAGTGATTTTCAGATTCTTTTTCACAGCTTTATAATTCTAGGAATAAAACACTGGCTTTGTTCCATGTAGCAATTAAGGTTCATTAGCAAAACTGTGTGGTACAGATGGCCAAAGCATACTATATCTGCACCCATCTGCTTCTTAGCCAGGCATGTCCATTCTATTGCAGTCATGAGCTGTGAAATTCACCCCATTTATATCACTCAATCTTCTTTGTCCTATCAATCACTTTGATTTATTCCCTATCCCAATGTGCATTCCTTTTCCTCTCCTTCTTGCTCACACAGTATCAATATCCTCAGGACCAAATGTATTTCCAAATCCATGTAATTGCCAGAGAACTACCACCATGGTTCTTTATTCTTCCTGACCTTTCTTTGATTTTAAACTGGCCTTAGCTATGTAAAAGATCTTGCAGTAGATGTAGTTCAGCTACTACTAGTTAAAAAGAATGGGTGGCCGATATGGCGAACATTGTCTTTGTCGATAAATTAGAACAAGATCAATGGGTAAACTGCTAATAGCTTATTTCTCCTTTAGCTTGTGCTGGAATAAAGAATTGGATTTTGCCAAAATGTTCAGTGATGATTATGATATGCTATATTTTAAATAAAAGTAGTCTTTTCTAATTTCCTAGTTCTAGGCGTGTTCAACCTCAGCAGTGAATAATCCTACTGACTGGGAATTAAGGAAATTGTTGTCACTTGCATATCCGGAGGCCAAAGGATTGGGGAATGTCCCAAGGGTGCTTTTTCTAAAAGGCAAGTGGACTGTCTATGTTTTTTCCCTTTGAAAACATTTCACTTCTCATCCAAGAACCTTCTTCAGCTCTGAAGAAAGTCCAGTTGCCTTTTGGGAAAAGTATCTTTGGGACAACCATGACCCAGATGATTGGGAATCTCCATAGAGATTGAGGAATGCTGCTTTCTAAAACAATGTGATTGTGATGAATTAAGTTAGAAAATCCTTATAAACCCATAGGATTCATGAATTCCCATAAGGATTTCCCATCTTTAGAGCCTGTTTTCTTTAATGTTAGATATTGCCTTATGGATTTGGTGAAATAGACTATCCACTGCGGATAGTTGAAACATCTTTATAAATCCATTATGAATTCAAGGCAGAAATGACTTATAAAGAGCGGCACTGGCAGTTATAAACAACAAGCATCCAAGTTTAAAAGTAGGGTGAATGGTGGTTTACAAGATATAATTTGAGCAAAGTCCCCACATAATACTAAGGTAAAGGTTCCCCCGCACATGCGTGCTAGTCATTTCCGACTCCTCCGTTTCAAAGCCGAAGAGCCAGCGCTTGTCCGAGGACGTCTCCGTGGTCATGTGGCCGGCATGACTAGACGCCAAAGGCACATGGAACGCTGTTTCCTCCCCACCGTAGTGGTCCCTATTTTTCTACTTGCATTTTTACGTGCTTTTCGAATTAAAAGTCTCTCAGGTTTCTTTAAAGCTGTATTCCGTATTGTAAGACTGTAATGCAGTACTTAGTCCAGTTTTTGAACCCGTCACACCATGTAACTTAATTTGGATCCTCCCTCTTCTCTTTTTGTCAGAGTGGCAGCAATAAAGATTATTTACTTATTCTCATAGGAAGAAGCAGTTAGAGGCTTATGGGAAACATTTAAATTGATACAAAATATTGTCTTCAGTTGGATAACGATGAATCAGAGTCAGTCAGCATCCCTCATAGAAATATGGCTCCAAAACATGCAGATCTGCCCTTCAGAACATAAATAATCCCTAGTAGATTTTCTAAGGGAAATCAATGAGTTGTGATGAGAAGCCAAAGGTTGCAGACAAAAGACCTTTCCTCTTTTCTGGTGAGAAAGTATCCAGGCTGACGTGTGGAGCGCTCCATCAAGATAGAGACAAACTGAAGGGTTTAAATGCCTGAGGAGAGACATAGCCAACCCCATGTCTGTTTGATAAAAACACTCTCTGAGTGTGTTTGTAGATATGTGGCATTGTATTCATATCGGAATAGGGACACGGTGGCTCAGTGGGTTAGGATGCTGAGCTTGTCGATCAGAAGGTCGGCAGTTTGGCGGGTCGAATCCCGAGTGCCGTGTAACAGAGTGAGCGCCTGTTACTCATCCCAGCTTCTGCCAACCTAGCAGTTCGAAAGCACGTAAAAATGCAAGTAGAAAAATAGGGACCACTACGGTGGGAAGGTAAACAGTGTTCCGTGCGCCTTTGGCGTCTAGTCATGCCGGCCACATGACCACAGAGACGTCCTCGGACAAGCGCTGGCTGTTCAGCTTTGAAACGGAGATGAGCACCGGCCCCTAGAGTCGGAAACGACTAGCACGCATGTGCGGGGGAACCTTCACCTTTACCTTTTACCTTATTCATATCGGAAGGGCTCTGTCTCTATATCTCCAGGACCGAAGGGCCTATCTCTGTGTTTCAACTGTTCCGCCCTCCCTTGTAAGCAAGTCTAAGACTTCTTGCTGTAAGGTTGAATTGATATCTGGAGGAGATGCAGGATTTGAGACCCACGAAGCATCTAATTGATTTTACATTCAGACCCTAAAACCTTCTTCTCCTTGGGCGAGGTCCTTTGCCTTCGCCACAGTGATGAGAGGACTTCACTCTTGTGGATGAACTGTAATTGCTAACGTTTGTGTCTGCCAGCTTCCAGTGTTCATCTGAATAGGGAGAGTTTTGTGCCATTCATCTCCAGTACTCCTATTCTAAAATGTAGTTGATATTTTTTTTCAACAGAGGGAATTCCCTCTGCACTTAACTGCAGATGGGTGGATGGATATGGAAACATCATCATAATAATGAAGCAATAATCATCTTTTTGGAGGGTTGTTTTGCTTCTTGCTGTTTAAGTGCAAACCATTAAAACAAATTGTTGTTCCCAAAATATTGCAAAATTAAGATTCTTGGCAAAGTAATTTGGTCCTTCCTTCCTTCCCATCTTTTGGGCCTTGCAAAGTCCATCAGAAATCTTTGAAACTGATCAAAGTAAGGCTTAAACATCTCAGATTCCCCATTCCCTCTTCTGGATGTTTTTGCATCTTTTCAGGCAAATCTATTAATGTTTCTTATGCTTGCTGCCTACATGACAAGTGACTTAAAGATAGTCATTTGTCCTGGCTTGTCCAGGCTTTCAAAACTGAAGCTGCATGGCTGGTCTGCTAAGATCTTGATGCAGTATTAGCCCTGTGATTTATTATAACTGTTTCAAGGCTTAAAAATCAAAATATGGCATCACTTCTGGATAGAAGAGAAGGTACGCTTTGTCAAATGCCTTAAGCAGCATTGTCATGGGCTTTTTGTGAGAAAAACACGGTGCAAAATCTTGTTGAATATTTTCGTGTTTTATTATCACCGCAAATAGTGAAGAGCAAAACCAGATGGATACTATACTATCCATTTGCCCTGATTAGCTCTGCCAGTTTAATATGCAGCTAATATGTTTAATATGCGGTGGCTCAGTGGGTTAGGACGTTGAGCTTATCGATCAGAAGGTCGGCAGTTTGGCGGGTCGAATCCCGAGTGCCGCATAGCAGAGTGAGTGCCTGTTACTCGTCCCAGCTTCTGCCAAACTAGCAGTTCGAAAGCACGTAAAAATGCAAGTAGAAAAATAGGGACCACTACGGTGGGAAGGTAACAGCGTTCCGTGAGCCTTTGGCGTCTAGTCATGCCGGCCACATGACCACGGAGATGTCCTCGGACAAGTGCTGGCTCTTTGGCTCTGAAACGGAGATGAGCACCGGCCCCTAGAGTTGGAAACGACTAGCACGCATGTGCGGGGGAACCTTTACCTTTAAGTATATATTATATATTTATCTTTTTTTATTATTTAGTTCCTCTTGCGTATTGGGTTTATACAATTTTATCTTTTTAATATTTATTTATTTTATTTATTTTAATTCCATTTATATCCCGCCCTTCTCCGAAGACTCAGGGCGGCTTACAAGCTTAGCAGTAAACTGCCCATGGTTCCTTGGGGTACAGTGGGCGGTCAATACATTTAATAAATAATAAATAAATTGATCCTGGGGTTTTCTATCTTCTGTTGATTTTTTACTGATAATTGGCAGGAAAGGAATGAAACTAGGCTTGAGGCTTAAAATGGATTTCAAAGGGAAGTTTTTTCTCTGCTGAACATTATGCAGCTTAAATGTTCTCTGCTAACATATGCATAAGCTCTCTAATGTTGGCTTGTAACAATATGTTTACTGTCCATATTGTTAATGTTAGCCGTGGTGGTGCAGTGGTTAGAATACAGGATTGCAGGCTGACTCTGCCTATTGGCAGGAGTTCGATCCTGACCGGCTTAAGTTTGACTCAGCCTTTCATCCTTCCGAGGTGGGTAAAATGAGGACCTAGATTGTTGGGGGCAATATGCTGACACTGTAAACCACTTAGAGGGGACCGTAAAACACTATGAAATGGTATATAAATCTAAGTGCTATTTCTATTGTTATTTAGAAGTACCGTGTTTTCCTGAAAATAAGACCTATCCTGAAGATAAGACCTGGCTTGAAATTTACACAGGCACCTAATATAAATCCTACCCCCAAAATAAGCTCTAGTTTTGGGGCGAGGAGCATGCATAAAAATCAAGCTAGGGCGGGGGTGGAGCTGCCCCACACACCCCATACCTGCTTACCTTAGGACCGCTGCAGCCAGACTTCCCATGCCCCAAGACCTGTTGCGCCACTGGCTGAGTTCTTGTGCAGCTGCTTGCGGCCACATGCCACATGGTGCACCTCGCCACTGCTGCTGCTCACTTCACAATGCCATGCGGCTCACTGCACTGCTCGTGCCGCTGCTGCCGCTCGCAGCACTAGCATGGCGAGCCGTGCGGCATCCTGCCGCAAGCAGCGTGATGAGCCACATACCCTCTTGCTGCGAGCGGTGGCAGCGGCACAATCGCCACACAGCCTGCTGCTGCGAATGGCAGCAGCAGCGCAATGCGCCATTGAAAAACTCAGACCGCAAATGAACTTGGGCAGTGGCGCAACAGATGTCGGAGCATGGGAAGCCTGGCTGTGGCGGTCCTAAGGTAAGCAGGTAAGACATCCCCCCTGCCGCCTCTTTTGGAGGCAATATATATATATATAAGACCAGGTCTTATTTTCAGGGAAATACGGTAGAAAAGAAGAGCGCTGGTGGCATTATTTCTCTCTGAGGCCAGCAACATTCCTTTTTGGCTCAAATTGTAGCTGGTAGAACTTGGACTTTTTGGGTCCCTTTGTTTTAGACAGATTCTGTTTCACGTTGGTTTGCAATCTTCAGCAGACTGGACCCCAATAGTTTATGTTCGACTCCTTTTAGGAATCTTTGGGCTTCTGTTAAATTAACACTGCTGCTGGAGATCAAAACTTTTTGTCTCCAGATCATCAGCCAATATTGTTCATTATCAAAACAAATCATCAACAGCCAGTGGTGTCTAGACCCATCTTAAGTTAACCTGTTATTACAACTTCTCCATCTAAATTCTTCTTCAGAGTACTCTTTTTAGAAAAAACAAAAAAAGACCCCACATTTCTTCACCAACTCAGCAGCCCTCCTTCTTTCTCCTATGGGAAAATTTTCTTCTGGACAACCAGGCTGCCTCCTACTCTGGTTTTTATCAATTCATTGAAACAAGTGTTGGGGTGCCCAACTTCATGCCTCACGTGACACAAGTTCCTCTAGCTTGTGGCATGCATGATTTAGGAAAGCTTCGTTTTAAAGTTCTCTATCCTTACCTTACCTCATGAGTTCAGTTTCATCCTTATTCACCTCTTCCCTTCAAAGGGCCAAAATCTTAACCAAGCTTTGATGACTTGAAAAAGCAATAAACATTTCCTTCAGCTTGCTTACATTTCCTTGTTGATATTATTTCCTTATCTTGAAATAAAATAAATAGTGTCACGCAACTTTTATTTTCTTCTGAATCTTCAACCTTATGGACTATGAACACAGATCTAAAAGGACATAAATAAAATACAGTAAGTATATTTACCACAATGGAAGATGGTACTGAATTTAAGACTCATGCACACATATATCTCCATGGGAGATTACAGACAAAAGGTCATCTGTCATCATTATTGTATCATATTCTCGGAACACTGTCCCATTTTAAAGTTATTTTATCCCGGGGAAATAACATTGACTTTCAGGAAATGTAGTAAAAGATCGTTCTTTTTCTGTGATACTTTTATTAAGTGTTTGTGAGGAAAGAAAAAAACAAGAAAAGAAAATGGTGGCAAAAAAGGAGAATAAAACAAAATGAATGAACACAGAATTTGAAACGTCTACAATACATTACATTACAATACAATGCAAATTAGCACATGTATAAAAGGAAGAAGTTAGAAAACAGTTTGCATTTCTCTCTGTGTCTCTTTCTCTCTTAACAATTTAATAATTTTTGGTATTTTAATTTTTGTTACATATGATCTGCCTATCTATTTTTCCCTTTTATTAACATCTGTATGTATATTTGTTGTGTATCCTGTGTGTATGTGTTTATGTGTATACATACACCTTGACATACGCTTACACACAATTGAATGTTAATAACATCAACAGTACAGATATCATTGTATTAAAACAATACAGTGCATCAAAATTTTAACAATGTAATAGAAAAGAAAAATACGGTAAAAATAAACAGATTTTGCAATCCTCATAGAACTGAATAAGATTAAATTTGTTAGATAAAAATCTTAAATGTTGCCTTTGACATAACTGAATGTTGTTGTTTTTTTTTTAAAAAAAATGCAGATTATTAATACTATCCAAGTAATAATGGAACAGCAATTGAAGATAGTGGAAATCATAAGTGAGAGAATTATGGTAATTTCTATTCAAACAGTAAGATCTATCCTTATTTAATTGACCGATGAAACTTAACATACTAAAACTTTACATTAAGAGAAACCTAAAGCATTTGGTTTTAAAATAGTTTGTCAGAGCCCATCAATTAGGAATATTGTTTTAAATTAGAATGTGCATTTGCAGAACCCTCAAAAAAACAAACAAAAAAAATACTACCCGGTCTTAATTCTATCATATTGGCTGAAAAATATGAAATCGAAAGCCCAAGTAATTTCAACAGCATCAGATTGAGAAAGTTTCCAAAATCAGATTGCGGTGCTCATTAAAAAAAAAAAGCCTCAGTGATTTTTACTTTATCCCAGGATGATGGGATATTGTAGAATGCCTCCTTTAGCTGACAACTCTGAACACCAAGTGTAGCTTTTGATAAGAAAAACAGTGTCCCCTCCCCTATTGTGAAGACACACCTAAGTGTGTTCCCACCTTTCAGCAGTTACAGAAACACAATGGGTTGCTCACTTTGCCTTATCCTGATACTGCCATTTATCATGTGAAGGCTATCAGAATATTGAGAAACGAATGGGTATCAAATTGGGATTGCAAATTAAATGTTTAATTCAGCTAGACATCAGGAAAATGTTTCTAATAATAATGACTGCTGTGACAGTGAATGAAGTTGCCTCAAAACCTCCCGTACTGGTGGAGTTTCAGCAGAAGCTAATTGATCATCTAGCATTAGACTGGATGATCTCCAGCAGACATGTCAAACTCGCGACGTCACGTGATGTTGCAAGACATATCGGGACTGTTTTGCCATTGCTGGCAATGGGGTGGGCGTGGCTTCCGGATGATGCGTCTGGCCCGCGGGCTGGCAGTTTGACACCCCTGATCTCCAGGGTTTCTACCAATACCTACTTACGTTATTTTGCCAAATTGAATTTCCCATTGCTCAGAGCACAGAGGGATTATTTTGGCAGCAAAGTTATCTGAGCCACTTTTGTTTAGAATAAGATGTATAATTTTATTTAGGGTGTCTTCAACTGATGCTTCAGATCTTAATATTGATGCTCTGATGAGTTTCCTTTGGGAGCATATTGATAATTCCTACAGTGAATGCCTACTCTGGCAAACATAGACTTTTTTCCCCTTTCATTAATATAAACCTGGCATGTGCAGTAGTTTCTGAGTTTATGCACAAATTACACAGGAGACTATTTTGGTCTTAGATACATCTAACAGTAAACCCAAGAGGACATTATTCCTAATTTATTTTTGTCAACTTTCTGCCACTGAAAAAATTATCTAGGTTATAGGGCAGTGGTGGTGAACCTATGGCATGCGTGCCAGAGGCAGCACTCAGAGCCCTCTCTGTTGGCACGTGTGCCACCGCCATCAGGAGCAAGTCCATTAGGCCGCCATTGCTGCCCGGAGCAGGAGCCCCGTCCAGCACAAAGGAGGTGAAGCTCAAGTAGAGGTGGTAGAGCAGAGGTCACCAACCATTGTCAATTGGTGAACAGGAAGAAAAGGGAGGGGGAAGCATTTTACATGTGTGCATGCGCATGGGGCCGCGAGCACACACACCCTGCAAATGGGACAGGGCTAGTGCCTGCATGATACTCACTAGCCTTCTTGACTTTTTCTTCCTTCATAGTAATATCATTACCACCTTGATTATTTTCTCAATAAGCCAGTGTTTCTCAACTATGGCAACTTTAAGACATGTGGATTTCAATTCCCAGAATTCCGCAGCCAGCACCTGGGAACTGAAGTTCACACATCTTAAAGTTGTCAAGGTTGAGAAAGTGCAATAAGCTAAAGTGCAGTAAGCTAAACAAGTTCCCCCATGTGGTAACTTATACCCCAGAGTTGACCAATTCTCAATTTGTTTCTATCTTTGCTTCCCAAGAATTTACTTGAATTAATTCAATCTAGTGTTTAGTGTAGTGTATTTGTGCATTTATTTACTGAAAACTTCATATGACTCCCATCTTCTATATCAATTTTGAACAGCTAGCAACAGAAAGCCAGAGCAATATAATAAAACTTCTAGTACTCAAACAAAAGACACAAAATTAAAATAATAGTACAATAATCAAAGCACCCTAAAACTCAATTGCACATGCTCCATCTGTTTGGGGGACATCTGGCATTCTAACCTAATGCCTGGAGGAAAATCCAGAATTTGGGACTCTCTGAATATCAAGAGGGAAGCTGATCCATTGTGTAGGTACTACAACAGAGAGGGCACAAGTCCTTGATCCAACAAGATGGCGTTGTTTAATATAGGGGACCTGAGCACACCCAACCTGTAAGATCTAGTGCAGGGGTCCCCAACCTATGGTCCACGGCGCAGGACTGGGCACAGGCTCGTGGCCAGCAGGCCCTGGAAATGGCTGGCTGCTCTGTGCATGCATGAGCATGCATTTCCTCCCCCCACACACACACTTGTGCTAGTGCCCGTGGTTCCATTTGCGCATGCGTGCGGGTGCAAATGGGGATACTACCACGGAGCGGGTGTCTGCAGCCTGTTTGCACATGTGCTGCTAGCCCTGGTGGTTTGCATGGCCCATTTGCACATGCTAGCTGCTGAAGGGAGTATGTGGCTGTTCGCGCATGTGCACGGCACCAGCGCATGCCGCATGCACAAATGGGGCTGCTAGTGCTGTGCCGATGTGTGTGGCCCTGTGCGTGCCCGTGCACGCTCACCAATTTTGAAGCTGCTCTCCTTCCCTCCGGTCCTTAAGCCCGGTGTTGTGATTCAGTGTCAGCCTGTGCTCCCAGCAGTTGAGTCTGAGGAATCTGAGGAGGAGGAGGAGGAGGAGGGGTTTGGAGAGCCTTTGGTGTCGAAGGAAGGCTCTGATGCACTGCAGGACTCTCAGCCTGCCCCCTCCCCAGTCGTGTTCCTCATGAGGCTCAGCTGTGTGAGGAGGAGGTGTCGGACTCAGGAGTCACAGCTGAATCTGTTCAGAGACGCTAGAAGCAGAAGGCAATCCAGCAGAGTAGAGCAGAGAAAATCAATGAGGCAGCTCAGTGAAAGGAGGAGAAGGCATTGAGAAGCCACGCCTTGGGACAGATAATAAAAGGGGAAGGTATGGGCGGTGCTGGTTGATGAAGGCAACCGTTCGGAGACATTCAAAGAGAATCCTGGTCTGTTCTTGCTAATATGTTTGACTCTTGTTGGATGTTTTGAATCATATATTTTTGGCTGAAGAAAATATTCTGGTGCTTTTTTGTTTGAAAGACTTTATTATTTGGAACTGTAAATAAATTTGGGTTGGGTTTTTCCAGCCTATTGATTGTTAAAAGGAAAAAGGGGTTGTCCATGACACACACACAGGGCCGGTCGTAGGCTGGAACAAAACACCCAGAAAGGTTGGAGACCTCTGATCTAGTGGAACTGGCAGAAACTATCAGAGACAGGTGTCCCTCAAGTAACCTGATCCTGTGCCTTGCAAGTCTTTAAAGGTGATAACCAGTACCTTGAATTTCATCCAGGAGGCTCTTGATCCAGCAGTGGGCACTTGTGGCACATGATAGAAATTTGTGCAAAAACTCCTTAGCTGTACCTGCCACCTCTCCTTGAATCTAAGACAATTCACAAATTATATACCAACTTTGGGGAAATGCTACTACCTCATTAAGGTTTAAAGATGAAAAAAAAACCTGGATCCCCGGTTTGTGTGTGTGTGTGTGTGTGTGTGTGTGTGTGTGTGTGTGTGTGTTTTAGCACAGAAAACCAAAACTACTCTACCTCACTAGGACTGAGTCGCCTTCTTGTCTTCCCTATCCATTCCCTTCAAAACCTCCAGACACTGAGTTAGTACCTTAATGGCTTTTTCCCTCCAGTCTTTTTAATTGAATATATTAGCAGATTGAAACATACAACTGTTCTGTACCAGCCTGCTACCGGCCCTGCAGAAAAGGCAGGGACAACCCCTTTTACAAGAAGGCAAGAGGCTGGAACTAAGCCTGCCAAATTTATGGATACAAAAGCAAACAGAACAAGACACAAACCATGAAACAGGAGCTATTCAAGCGGTTGCCTTCAGCAAACCAGCCCTCCCACGCATTCCCCTTTTATACAGTTCAGGGCGTGGCTTCTCTCTGCCTCCTTCCGAGGTGCCCCATTGCCTTCCTCTGTTTACTCCTGATTGACTGCCTCCTGCGTCGGGCGTCCTTGAACAGGGCCAGCTGTGGGTCATCTTCATCCACGCTGTCAGGCTCACACAGCTGGGTCTGTGTTGTGACCAGGTGGGAGGGGCCTGGCTGAGGGCTCTCATCAGCAAGCTCTCAGCAACCTCTCCAACACCCCCCTCCTCCTCCTCTGAGTCGTCCGACCCAAATGCCGAACCCACAGGCTGACCCTGAATCACAACAACAACGAAGAAAACAGGGTTTGCATATAAATTGGATTCAGGGATGATAGTTCCCACTTCTGAGATCAAAATAACTCATATCTTTTTGTGTCATAGGATATTAAAAGAACAAAAAAAAAGTGCATTTAGCCAGATGCATGATTAAAAAAAATCCTTATGGGATTGGGAGATCAACAAATAAAAGTAAGTTTAACTAAAACTTTGCATGTTATAAAACCAATGGCAGATTAACGTCCATCTGAGTGAGGAAAAATGATACCACAACAGCCCTCAAGGGCCCGAATATGGAAAAGCGATTTATCCCTTTCCCTTTTTTTGGCTGGTCGTGATATAAGATGTAGAATAGGAGAAAAATGAACTAAAAGGAATAGAAAACTCCATGGATACATTTAATACATACCTGTTAGTTTGTCAGCTAACATCCATGAATGTCTTTCTTATCGAAAACCACATTAAATATGTGAAGTTGAAGGTAATCTATTAAACCAATGGAAAATCAAAAGATTAATTTTGAGAAACCGAAACCTTTGTGCTGCCATTTGTATTCCCCAAGGCCTTTTCCTTAGCTGAGTCTGAGAGAGGGGGGAAAAAACTCATCTCCTTTTGCCCTCATTTACCTACCTCTGATCTTCGGTTGTTCTTATTACTTGAAGCCTGGAGGAATGAAGTGATGTGATAATAAAAATAGAAGTCCTGAAATGAAAATAAGAACTTTTTTTTAAAGGCATGCTTGTTCCTTAACTCTTACAGTATGTTTGTGATTAATATGCGGCTACAGTGGCGTAGCGTGGGTTGTCAGCACCCAGGGCAATTTGCGCCCCCTAACCCGGTGACGTCATGGCACCGCCGAAAAGACGCGCCCTGCAGTGGCGTAGACTTTCCAAGAAGAGTCGCGCGCATGCGGGATGCTTCCGGGTCCCTCTCGAGGGCGGCTGGGCGGGGCTCCGACCTGCAAGAGCCGCTGCATTCAAGCTCGCACGTGAGCCCCGCTAAATAAAGCCACGCATGCGCACGAAGCTAGGCCAGCCGGCCGGCGGGTCCGTCTTCGCTCGGCCAAGCCTGCCGGGGCGCCTGCGGGGCGCTTGCGGTTGGCCTGAGCCTGGGCGGAGAGTTGGGCGCTTCTATTTATTTTATTCAGTTTATGTGGCCGCCCATCTCACCTGCCGGACTCGTTTCGCTTTGCAAGAAAGAGCAGCTCGAGAGCGGAGCCAAGCCGACTCTGTGCAGCCCTTGGGGCTCCCTGAGCAGCTCAGTGCGAGTGCGCCCCCCCAGATGTTGCGCCCGGTGCGGCCGGCCCCCCCTGCACCCCCCACGCTACGCCACTGTGCGGCTAGCTACTTTTCCAAAAGTCAATTGTTCTAGCAAAGTTTTCTGTGCAGAAGAACGAAGCCAAATAATGCTTACTGTCTCTTTTATTCTCAGACTTCTATTTTTATGTATTCTAAAGCACCCGTATTCAGGTACCAGATAACTTCTGATGGTTAATTTTTCTAAATAATTGTATAAGCTTTGGCCTACCATGCGTTTTTATATCTGCAATTCTTTGTCACTAATTAAACAATAGGGCTGGCTTAGAAGTACATTCATTCTGATTCTGTATTTTTTTCCTATATGGCTTGCAAGGGTATAAGGCAGGGGTAGGCAACCCTGGCTCTTTTATGACTCGTGGACTTCAACTCCCAGAATTCCTGAGCCAGCCATGCTGGCTCAGGAATTCTGGGAATTGAAGTCCACGAGTCATAAAAGAGCCAGGGTTGTCTACCCCTGGTATAAGGAGAGAGAAGAGAAAGGAAGTTGGATTAATTAAAGCAGCATCATGACACAACTCTCTTCCCTTCTCTACCTCTGTCGCAATGACATGGATGTGTCATGCCCCAAAGGTGTAGAACTTATAGCATGATGCCACCACATCGTTTTCTCCTTTCTTGTAAAATCAGCAAGGTTTTGTAGGAGTTGGCAATTATGATTGAGCTCAGCAGAAATTGGATGATCAGAACATCAAGTGACCGATGTCTGGGAAATTACAAACCCACCTCTTATCCAGGGCTGGTCTTTTTAAATCAACAATGCCCTTTAAAAGTTGAAGTGTTCCCTTGAATTAAAGTTCAAGGCTGTTAAGGTGATGCTTTAATTGTGTGTATGTGCATGAGAGAGAGACAGAAAGAGAAAGAGAAGAAGGAAGGAAGGAAGGAAGGAAGGAAGGAAGGAAGGAAGGAAGGAAGGAAGGAAGGAAGGAAGGAAGGAAGGAAGGAAGGAAGGAAGGAAGGAAGGAAGGAATTTAAAAATTCAGGCACCATGGTAGCAGAGTTGATTTGAGGACCCACAATTCAAGGATGCTTTATGAAACATTGTATGAAATTTTAAGACAGGATTGTTTCTTAAAACCAGGTGTTGGGAATTCCTATGAAGAATAAGGGGAACAAGTACACCATTCTTTCAGTCTCTTTATTGCATGACATTTGGCAATGTAAAAGCATATGTCAAGTGCAAGGAATCAGAAAGCAAGTTTGTTCAAAAGTGTACAAGTTTAATCCATGCTACCTCATGACAAGAATCTGAACTACTAACGGCCAAAGCAGATTGGTGGTAGATAAGAGTCAATGGAATTCAGTGAGGGCTGGACTTGTGGGCATGAAGGGAGTCCAAACTGATGACATGCTTGACCCCTCCCTTGGGCTTAGCCTGGTCATCTCCCACAGCACTCTGTATATTGCAAATTCCAGGCAAAATCATAAGAAACATACCAAGGAAAGATGTGTGTAATCATTGGTGCAATCCCAGAAGTTATGTATAATCATTGATGGTGCAAAGGGCAGTCGTGGTTTAAGGTACTCTGTATATCTGCATTTTGAGGTCAAAAATAGCAGTTTAATCCTATAAATGCTCCACTGATCCATAGCTTGAAACTTTGTAGTGTATTAATGGCAAACAAAAATGGGAAAATACAGATTTTGTTTTCTCTTAGAACACTTTTCTTTGGCGCTAACGTAAGACAAACAGAAGAAAGATCTCATTGTCTTATCTGTAACTTTTGACTTTGACGCTTGTGGCCATCACATATCGTATTACAGCCACAGTCCAAAATTTATTTCAGTCCTTGTTCAGAATGCAATGAAACTACTGTATTAGTTGTTAAAATAAATGTAATCAAATAATAATATAATAATTGGCATAATAGGCCCCAACTACACTCTCAGTTTAAATGTCTTATTAAAGTCAATCCCTGTGGGGGCTTCAGCTATGAAAACTACAAAACAGATTTTTGCAGCTACAAAACAGATTTTTGCAAATAGAAATGTAATTTTAGATTCTCTCTTATCAAAGAGAAATTGGATGGAAAATTTATCTGAGTCACTTTGAGAAGCAGAATAAAATTTGCAGTTCAGAACATAGAGATATAAATTAACATGATTGAGTCTCATCCAAAACATGGGAAGAGTCCCCAAGGAACTGAAGTTTCATAAAAACCTGCCTTCAAAAAAAATGCCAAGCGTATAGTGCTGAAAGAAACTCTAGAACAGAGGTCTTCAAACTTGGCCGTTATATGACTTGTGGACTTCAACTCCCAGAACTCCTCAGCCCAGACATGCTGGCTGAGGAATTCTGGAAGTTGAAGTCCACAAGTCATAAAAGGCCCAAGTTTGAAGACCCCTTCTCTAGAAGGTGCCATCAATTTGGGGGAGTAAATAAGATAAACTGCTGGACCAGATCTTCGGAATTTTCTAAGATGTTGAAAAGTTCAACTTAAATGATTCTGAATGCTATGTCTCAGCTCATCTGTTTGATCCCCTCTCTAATCTTTTCTGATTGTGAAGGTAATAGATATTCAGGTGCAAGAGCATAGAAATGCAAATGACATCTGGTGCTCTTCTACCATGTAGAGATAATATAACCAGAAGGACTCCCATTGGTGTTAGAATAAGCCTTAGCCAGGCTCTGAAGATAATTGACCAAACATTGTTGTCGGTTTTGGGCAACCTGGCCTCTTGGCTTAGAGCCACTTTAAGAACATATTTGGGTGACTTGAAACATTTAAAAATTGGACATTTTCAAGGGGGTCATCACTGAAATGAGGTCCCAATTGCACCTCGTAAGATAATGGTATAATTTGTTTGTTGCAAAAAGTGTGATAGCTGATAAAGTTCCTTCCCTGCTTTCCATTGAATCTTAATGTTGCTGTTGCGACCCCCCCCCCTTTTTTTTGAGCCATGTATTTAATGTAAGCAGTTTCCTTGGAAATGACTAAATATTTAAACCATTTGATTTGTTCTGCGTGACGGATGTCTGTAACCAGCTGAGGAACTTTGTAGATTGGGAAAAAAAAACACATGCTTTGTTTTATAATATTTCATAACTTGGTAATGTTGAACAAGGGCCTGAAGGGATCTAACCTTGTCTAGGTCAGTGACAAGATGACAGCGTCACCTGCATAAAAGAAAATGAAAGATATTTGTCTGCAAGTTTGGGGCGTGCAAAACTATCCCCTGAAGAGTCTGACGAGAGAATTTATATAAATATCAGGAATAAGGAATCAAAATATAACCTAGTTTTACCCTCTCAAGGAGCTCTCCAGAGTGACTACATTTCGTTTTCAGTCTTGTATTATCGTATCATTTGGCCATCAACAGTAACAGATCAACAGTAGAGTTGCTAAGTTTTCCCCATTAAAAGGTAAAGGTGTGTTTCCCTTTTCCAGTCATGTCCAACTTTAGGGGGCTCATCTCTGTTTCTTAGCTGAGGGAGCCAGTGGTCATGTGGCCAGTAAGGCCATACGCCGAAGTTCATAGAACGCTGTTACCTTCCCACCGAAATGGTATCTATTTATCTACTCACATTTGCATGCTTTTGAACCGCTAGCCGTAGGTAGGCAGGAGCTGGGGAAAATAACCTGAGCTCATCCATTTGTGCGCCCTCAGGTTTTGAACCCAGGCTGTCAGCTTTCCAGCTGGCAAGCTCAGTGTCTTTAAGCGCTGAGCCATTGCTGTCCCTTCTCCATTAAAGGATTCCCCAAACCAGTCCTGAAATCCACCAAGACAGCAGATGAGACGTTTTTCTGCATGTGTATTTTCCCACCAAACACTGCAAGGGTCAGGTGATAATCTATAGTAGATAATCTGCTCTGAGGGCCTCTACTCACCATTCATCTTCCAATATATTCTCCTGCACAAGCCAATTACAGAGGTTCCCGTTCCAGTTCCTGGATTTTAATTTGCTAATTATGTTCGGTATTGACTTAAAAGTCTTTAGCTGACAGGATCATTGCTATAATCTTTTTTTAAAAAAAAAAACAACAACAACCAGAAAAAAACAAGGACATTAGCTATACCCCAAACCTCTGTGTAGCATGCAGTATATGCTAGGTTAGCTATATAGACAAACAATCATCCTAAAAAGCAGGAGCTAACCAGTCTCTGTTTAATGATGTGAGCTCTGCTAGAATGAAGTGATTATCAGGAACTCGATTTCATTTTAATTGGATGATTTAAGGCAGGCATGTCAAACTCGCGACGTCACGTGACGTCGCGCAACATATCAGAACTTTTTCCCATTGCTGAAAATGGGATGGGCGCAGTTTCTCCGTGACGCTCCGGCCCGTGGGCCGGCAGTTTGACACCCCTGATTTAAGGGCTTGTTCTCTGTTCCCTGTTTTGAAAGCCACCATTGAAAGTGAACCAGTGATAGTCAAAGGTATTATCACAATTTTCTCCAGGTAGAATATCAAAGTATTGTTCCCATGCCCACTTTTGTATATAACAAGGCATTTGTGATAGATTTGGGGTCAAGGTGTCCTCAATAACCCACAATGACCTGCCAGAAGGATGGGTTATCTTTATCTTTGGCCATTTCAGTAGGTCCCTGCCCCATTAGTCCTAGAATAACTCCTTTCTTCTCTTTCAATGCAGTTCTGTAACACCTTTTAGACCGAATCATATTTCGGCCATTACTGATTCATAGATTTCATTTTCTGTCATTTAAAAGAGTCAAGCAGGCCTTTTTGGGGCAACCACACAATCATGATCAAATCACAATCAAAAGCAGGGTGGCATGGAATAACTTGGCATTTGTCTTCACCACGTTTCTGAATCTTCATACAATCTATAGTTCCAATATATATTTGTCAATGGGACAAGTGCAATCTATCCCTAAAGCAAAATACTGCTTTTTTTGTGAGCCAACTGGCAGTATCTTTTTGTGAGTCAGCTGGCTGTAATTGTGAAAGCAGAGGGCTTGGAAGTCAGGCTATAAAAAATCATAAAATAATGTACAGCTGAGAGTCACTGGCTAGAAAATTGAACACTGTCTCAGGTGAGCATCCCAGGCAGGCAACACAATTCAAAATTAATAGGTCTTGATATTTTATCATTGAACTTGATGTAGCCTAGCTGTATTAAAAATATAGTGAAAATGCACAAATAGGGGCATATTATTATGGCCCATTCTGGCAATAAAGTCACTTTTGATAAAATTTGGGAAGTCTGAAAAGATACTACCACAGACTAAAATTACTCTCTGATAATTATGTGAGCAAGTTAATGTAATTCTAAATAGTGCTCAATATATCATAGTTTTTGATTTGTGCAAGAAAAATACCTCAGAAGTCCTCAAGTTATGTCTGATCACTTAGCAACTATTTGAAGTTACGACAGACCCCCCCCCCCCCCAATATGAAATTTCAAAGTTACAATGCCCCATTTTCCTATGTGATTGCTGGTTTGGGTGCTTTACAGTCCAGCTTTACAACCGTTTATAGTGTCCCGTTGTCATATGACCACAATTTGTGAGTGTTTTTTGCCACTTTCTGGCATTTAGTCCCAGATTCCAGTAACAAATGACCACCCAACAAATGCTGAAAAATCAAATCCAGTCTCGTGATACATCAACTTACAATCACACAAACTTATGACCACAATTCCAGGTTCAGTCATAAATGGAGGACTACCTGTATATAACAAGGATCTAGAATTCCTACATTACTTAACACATACTCTAAACCAGACCATTGACTTGACAATCCCAACTCAAATGTTGCAAACAGTCAGTGTAGCTTTTTTTATTTTCATGGACATACCTCAGTTCTCTCTTCTCCCTAAAGAACTAATGTGGAAAGCAGGTTAACACATGCAGCAGTGTTTGTGTGCTGGCCCATTTACGTAGAGGAACTGTCTATGTCTTAGGAGGGAACTACTGGCTTTTTTCCCCCCAATGTTTATTTAATATAACATGTCTTTACACTTTGGCTCCTGAGCAACAGAGATACAGTTTTTAAAAGTTGCATTGCAATATAACCCACCAGAAATGAAGGCTCCAAAACAGGTAGTCCTTGACTTACAACCACAGCTGAGACAGAACGTCCATGCAGCCGTACAGCGAGATGTCACATGACCATGGACTCTCGGTTGCTGTCATAACTACAAACAGGCAAGTCGGGGGGGGGGGGGCAGGGGTCCCAGACAGGGAGCAGGAGAAGGTCCTGGGAAACCCAGTGCAGGTCAAGTTGAGGAAGGCTTCTGTGTGGTGGGGAAAAGAATATCCTGCAGCTTGGGTCTTGGCATACTGTGTCTCTGAAGCAGGAAGCCTTAGTCCAGGGGTAGGCAACCTTGGCTCTTTTGTGACTCAGGGACTTTAACTCCCAGAATTCCTGAGTCAGCTATGCTGACGCAGGAATTCTGGGAGTTGAAGTCCGTGAGTCAAAAGAGCCAAGGTTGCCTACCCCTGCCTTAGCCTCACCCACCCCAACTTGGCCAAGCAGTGTGGCAGAAAACCCATCATGCTCCAGAAAGTGGCAGACACCCTGTGCTGCACTCCACCACCTAGCTGACTTTTGCCCACATCCTTCCTCTGCTGACGCAGCTCACCTGGCCTAGCACTAATACATGCCAGGCAGCTGCTGGCCACACCCGGCCTTCTTCCTAAGGTCGCTCACACTATTTTTGTTTTGTTTTTTTTAATTTGTTTCTTTGTTTATTAAATTTATTTGCTCATTTTGAAGCAACTCTGGGTAGCTTCTAGCATAAAAAAAATTAAAATCATCGGCGATAAGTATTCCTAACACCACAAAATGGAACTACCATCAAAGCAAAATCATAGTAACAAGATGGCAGAAGGAGGGAGAAGGACCGGGGGCGGGGGGGGGCGAGGCAGGGGACAGATGGGATTGTTATATCTGTTCTTCGGATCACACACACTGTTCATCCTCCGGATCACAGGCACTAGTCTTGCGATGCTTCAGAAAGCTTCTGAGGCCTTCATTTGGAGAATGAATGGTACGCATGATTTGGAGAATGACACAAACGGCTTTGATGAGAAGAAAGACTTGGCACAGTTAGTAGCTTCCTTGCATATGGAAGGTCACGCTGGGTGTGGAGGAAAATTGCAAAGACCAGCTCCGTGTCAGGGTCTGTGGAGCGCAGGATGGCAGGGGCAACTGGAGCTTTGCCCCAGTGGTGCTGAGGTGGCTGGCCGGGGCGTGAGGTGGCTTTCCTTGGTGGCAGCAGGGCTAAGGTTGGGACTGAAGTACAGGTCATCCTCAACACAACCACAACGGAGCCCCAGATCTCGGTTGCTAAGTGAGACAGATGCAAAGTGAGCTCGGCCCCATTTCACGACCTTTCTGGCCACAGTTAAGTGAATGGCCGCAGTTGTTAAGCTAGTAGCACAATTGTAAAGTGAATCTGGCTTTCCCGTTGGCTTGGCTTGTCAGAAGATCGCAAAAGGGATCGATCCCGTCACCCTGGGACACGGCAACCATCACAAATAGGAGCCCATTACCTAGCATCCAAATTTTGGTCATGTGACCCTGGGGATGCTGGAATGGTTGTAAGTGTGAAAAATGGTCCCAACTCACTTTTTTTCAGTGCTACTGTAACTTCGAACAGTCAATGAATTAAGTCAAAGACTACCTATAGAGCAGGGATTCCCAACCCCCAGTCTGTGCACTAGACCACGGCATGCCAGAAATCAGTCTGCGCAAACAAGCAAAGCCCCATTTGAGGGATGCCGGCAGTACATGAAACCACGCCCTCTCCGGTCCGCAGAAAAAACTCTCTCCACGGAACCATTCCCTGCTGCTCGAAAGGTTGGGGACCTCTGCTGTAGAGGGTCTATGACACTTCACCACAGCCATCTCGCCATGGCAACCCACTACGGGACAACTCGCCCCAGCCACTTCGTCACAGCCACTTCGCTGGACAAAAGTTACACCAATAACAAAGAAACGGTGGAATAGAATCATTAAAAGAAAGGATGCAAAAGGAGGGACAGAATGAAATGTGATCGACAACAATTAAAATTTTTTATTTATTTATTTTAAATCATTAAATAGTATTATTAAATTGTTCCGCAGTGAGTTGTCCTGTGGTGAGTTGGCTGCAGTGAGGTGGCTGTGGCGAATTGGCCCATTCTGCCCTGTAGAAGCGTGGGGTCAGTGGCAGCTGGCTGAGGCCTGCTGAAGGTCCCAAGCCTCGGCACTGCTACTGACAAGCAAGATGGGGATGGTCGGCAGATGGAGGGAGTTGAAGTCCCCTGTAGTCTAAGTGTGGGCTGGCTCAAATTTTGATCACATGACTGCAGGGGCAGTGCAACTTCAGACACAGGTCACAAGTCCCATCGCTCAACGCCATCATAACTTTAAACATTCGCTGAAGGAATGGGTGTAAGTCGTGGACTCCCTATATTCCATACTTTATAAGCTTACTCAGTCTCAAGATAACATGGTAACCATTTCCGGTTCAGTGCCCAGTGCTGGAGGAACCTTCTACGCTGAGAAAGCATAAATGCAGGATCATGAGGACCTGTGAGAGCTCCTAATTTAAAATATATGGAAAATAAAAAACAGGCATTGTCTTAAGTTCTCTGTCTGGCCATCAGATACAAAATATGAGCCCTGTCAAAACTGCTGGCTCTACAAAAAATTACTGTCTCAGTATTGCATTTAATCACAGTGGCCTTTATGTAAAACAACTCTGTCCTGTGTGTGTGTGTGTGTGTGTGTGTGTGTGTCTGCAGAGATATTTCCACTGTAGTAGTTTATACCTAGGAGATATTTTTATCTGGAGAAACAAGTCGCATTCCACATTATATTTTATTGCTATAATTGTGTGAAACCATTTTCCCAAGGAATTGTCTAATCTTTCTTTCCCCCTCCCCCACCCCTAAATTAAATAGCGTGCATGCTGGAACAATTCTTTTCTGAAAAGCCTTGCTGCCCTTTATTGTCGCTAAGTTCCTCAAGAATAGAAATTCAAATCTTGATTATGCAGGGATTCTAATTATTCCACTTTAACTGTACACCTCCCCTCTTTTCCAACATGTAACCACCTATTTGTCAACGCTGCTAACATTGGATGTTCCTGCTTTGACAACTGATGAAAATGCAGCCATTTTCTCTACTCCTTTACATTGCTTTTCTTGCTTTAGAAATCAGGTGCAGCAAGAGGGGGGGTTGGAATGTAAGGTTAGCTCGTGGTAACATCGCTGTGGTGGGAACCCAAGGACAAGCTGATAACAGTTTGGCGGGCTGTGGAGTTAAGGAGCAAGCCACGGTTTAAGCTAATTGGGGAATGTGATTTATGACAGTTTACTGAGGGTGGGAATTGTACTCTGTTACTTTGTATCCAGGGGAGGGGAATTTAGTTTTTTGGTTCAACTATGTAGTGCCAATTCTTTGTTTCCCGAATAAATGATTCTTTAAGGAAAACAATGCCTCGAGGTTCTTTTCAAGGGTTTCATCTATCGGAACCATGATAACTGTCTGCCTCCCATCTTTTCCAACATGTAACCACCTGTTTTTAGTGAGTTAGATTTTTACAGACCATTCTCAAAGGGATTCACAGAACTGCTTCCAAAGATAATTCATTATAACGTGACAGTATAAGAGAGAGAAAAAGAGAGAGGTACATCTGTATGTTCTTGTGAGGTCTAGAATTCTTCAGTCACCATTTAAAAGGACCAGGTATTAAAAAAAAAGCTTATAAATTCGAAAGGGTGCACTTTATTCTTGAAATCCTGTATCAGACTTAACAGGTAGTCCTCAACTTAGGAACATTTGTTTAATGACGGTTCGAAGTTACAAGGTCCTTGGGAAAAGCAACTGGTCCTTAAAGCACCACCCCAGGGTCCTGTGGTTGTAATTCAGGCATTTGGCAACTGGTTCACAGTTGCGGCATCTTTTGCATGCATGTGATTGTAATCTGCAACCTTCCCGGCCAACCTTTGACAAAATCAATTGGGGAAGGCAGAGTCGCTCAATGGCCATGTGATTCAGTAAACCACCACATGATTTGCTTAATGACAGAGGGAAAATGATTGTAAAATTAGGTCTGGTCACATGATGACTCGCTTTATGACCACACCAACTTACGATGGAAATTTTGGTCCCAATTCTGGTTGTTAGGTAAGGACCACCTGTACATTACAAATACTTCAAGTGCTAATATTTTGATTTTATTACAGAGTTGGGAGAGATCTTGGAGGTCTTCTAGTCCAGGCCCCTGATCAAGGACGAGACCCTATACATTTCAGATAATTCGTTGTCCAATCTCTTTTTAAAAACCTCATGTTGGAGCACCCACAACTTCTGGAGACAAGTCGTTCCACTGATTAATTGTTCTCACTGTCAGGAAATTTCTCCTTAGTTGTAGGTTGCTTCTCTCCTTGATTAGTTTCCATCCATGGCTTTTTGTCCTCCTTTCAGGTGCTTTGGAGAATAGATTGACACCACCACCCCATTTTCTATGTGGCAGCCCCTGAGATATTGGAACACTGTTATAATGTCACCCCTAGTCGTTCTTTTCTTTTAGCTTCCAGTCCCCTAATTATCTTGTTGCTCTTCTCTGTACTCTTTCCAGAATCTCTACATCATTTTTATAAGATGGTGACCAAAACTGGATGTAGTATTCCAAGTCTGGTCGTACGAAGACATTATAGAGTGGTGTTAACACTTCACTTGATTTTGATTCTGTCCCTCTGTTAATGTAGCCTAGGTCTACGTTGGCTGCTTTGGCAGCTACAATACACTGCTAGCTCATATTTAAGTGATTGTTCACTAGAACTCCAAGGTCCCTTTGGCAGGTATGTACTATTGAACCAGGTACCACCTATGCTATACCTGTGCATTTGATTTTTCTTGCCTAAATGTAGAACCTTACTTTTTTCACCAATGAATTTCATTTTGTTACGTAACGCCCAAAGTTCAAGTCTGTCCAGATCCTCCTGTATCTTAAGCCTGTCTTCTAGAGTGTTGGCTATTCCTGCCAGCTTGGTGTGTCATCTGCAAATTTGATGAGTTCCCCATCTATCCTCTCGTCCAAATTGTTGATGAAGATGTTGAAGAGCACTGGGCCCAGAACAGAGCCCTGGGTCACCCCACTGCACACTTCCTTCCATGTAGATGCAGTTCATTAAGGACTACGCGTTGAGCACGGTTGGTCAGCCAGTTACAAATCCACCTGGTGGTGATGCTGTCTAACCCACATATGATACATTGAATCGAAGAATATTCATTTTAATATATGCTGAAAATAAACACTGGAATTCAACATGAACCAGAACTAGAGTATTTATATTTCAGTCTTATTTCTAACTTCCAAACTTTTTGGTTTAATTTATTTCCTTCGTGATGCAGGCCTGTTGAAACTCTACCAAACCCTAGATTTTTTTTCTGGTACACTAGTCTGCTTAACTAAGTAGAATTTATTCAGGACGTTACCATTTCATCTCTCTTGAGACCAAATATTCCAGCCATACCTCTGCAACTTCCAAGCATTTTGTGAAGCCAATTAAGTCTTTATATCTGGGCTTTTGGATTTTATTTATTTATTTATTTATTTATTTATTTTACTCTTCCTATCAGAATTCTTTTAGCTCAAAATTAGCATGAAGTCTCCTTGCGTGCTTTGCATGTTTGAGATCACCTCAGATTACAAAAAGCATTGACATCTATGGGTTGCAAAGATCATTTTAAAATCTTTATCTATCCTATAAGCACTTCATGATTGATTTTTTTTTGCTATTTGGGGTGGGGAGGGGGAGGAATCATTGTCTTGTAAAAAGGTGCAGCCTTCTTTTGGTTTCTTCACTGATTGTGGGACACAAATGTTGATATTTAATTGAATTCAATCTTCTGCGCACATTTTTTTTTCTTGTGCCATTGGGTGGTGTACCCCAAAATATCATAATGTCAACAGATGCTTTCATTTTATTTATTTTTTCTGTGTTTTTTTCCAATGTGTCTTCTGGGCTTTGGGCTGAACAATTGATTCAGGTTTTCTTTTGCATATTTTACAATGATTTTGGGATAAAATCAGCTAAAATATTTCCCTCTGGCAGTTCTCCCATAGAGCGGCTTGTCGTTGTTTCAGCGAAATTATATAGTGAACAGCTACTTTGGATCAGCCAAAATTTTCAGCAAGCTATTTTTTAGTGATCAGTGTGTTCTGACCAGTTTTCAGATAGTTCCAGCAGAAATTTTTCTTGGCTTCTCATATTTTGCCTTGACTTCAACAAATGCACATAAGTTCCATTATTTAACACCATTTCTCACAGTTGAAATTGCTACTTGGAGACATTTAGAGGTTCTTTTTTTTTGTAGCCCTGTCCTGCTTTGT